>NC_064930.1:70394106-71112439 GCF_023897955.1 Schistocerca gregaria
GTCCATAGTGGACATCGCCAAGCTAAACCTACAAATCCATAAATTATCGCCAGACTGTAAAAACTTATCTCAAACTACCTCGGACCCACTCCGCGACCGCGATACGGCTTCCACGAGTGCTGTACTGGAACCCAAGACTGACGATAATTTATGGATTTTTAGTTTTAGCTGACGATGTCCACTATGGACATCCGGTAGTTACTTTTATTCTGAAGAAGGTAGGGTTATGCTGACCGACACCTAGGTGAACTCTAGGTAAACGGTGCAACTGAGGCTCTTGGTTATTAAAATTAAACTTGCGTTGTGTCTCCACAAATAGCCCCGGTAGACCCTTTAGCACTCTGAATGTTCGTACCCGTAAAAATCTGTACACAAAACTCGCTAGAAGGAAACGAACTGGAGGAATCGAATTTTTCGAGTGTTGAAACTGTTCCTACTTTTGTGGTAGCTTTCTTGTAGATATCGGCTAAATAGGGTTGAGTTTTAATGTTCTCTTCTCTGTAGGTGCGGCGGTGCTGAAGCAAAATGGGCCATCTTGAGAGCGACGCAGTGATCCTTTTCCAGACGATGATACTGTTGTGTATCGAGGTTTCGTTGATGAGAAGATAGACATCGGAACCAGTGAACTTGACTGAATATTTTCTCACAAGTACGGAGTGTGGGAGCCCGGGACTTTCACCTGCAGAGAACGACTTTTGCTGTTTCCCACATCACCATTTCTCCTCCGCGTCCTTGAAGACCTCTTTTCAAGAACAGCTGGACGGAATATCGACCCTCCTGAAGAGGTTCACTTTTCTCTTTCCTTTCGTAGTTTTCGAAAGCGCTGGCTTCGCCGTGACCTGCACCTGAAGAAAATTTTGCAAAATTTCTTCAGCATTCGAGAAAGATTTTGCGACTATTTCGTGTTCGCAGCTTACTGCAATTGGGGCACTTAAGTTGAGTGTGTTCCCCAGTCTGCGGAACTGTTGAAAAGATTTCCCAAGACAGAGGAGACTTTTTTCTGAGTGTATACGGACACACAATGTAATGTTGGCACTGTAGTAACCTGTGTTATTTTGACGATCAGTTTTCTGGCCGATGTACGCTGCACGTCGGCGTTTGCAACAAACAGAAGTGGCGTTAATATCCCCTCTCCAGAGATGTTACTGAAGTAATACGTACAAGATCATCTTTGTTATTAGAAATGTCAGGGAAGTCTGTCTTCATTGCAGTGGTGTTTTATGGTACAACTATGGGCATAGTGCCTTTCCATTTCTAAGTAAAATGAGGGGAAATTTTGGTGTCCAGCGACATCAATGCAAGGTAATGTCTCTATGCTGTCCAGAGATATTAGTGCTGTGTCAGTCTTCAGCCAGCTGAGATTGGAGTTTACTTGTAGCATGGAGATCCTGTGCTCAGAAAAGATCACTTGCAGTGTATAGGTCCTGTGCTCAGAAAAGATCAGTGATCTCAACTGTGGTGCAGTGTAGCTGTCCAGCGATATTAATGCAACTTAATGTCTCTATGCTGTCCAGAGATATTAGTGCAGTGTCAGTCTTCAGCCAGCTGAGATTTGAGTGTACTTGTAGTGTGGAGGTCCTGTGCTGAGAAAAGACGAGTCATTTCAACTGTCTTGCAGGGAACACAAATAATGGTTAGTTAGTAGCATGAGAAGAGGTATTATTGAAGAATGCTTCATCCACAGATATTAGCTGTGTTCTCTTCTGTTGCTATCTACAAGACCTAGTAGTATGTCTGAGAGATGTTAAGGTCGTGGGATATTGACAAGGTCCTGTTATACTGATTACACAGAGACAGGGTGCACCAGAGATATTACTGATCCAGAGATAGTAGCTATGTGCGCTTCAGCAGCACACAGACACTGCTGGAGTAGCACCAGAGATATTACTGCTACAGTTTGTAGAAACACCGTTTCTGTTATGAGAGATGTCAGCGAAGATCATTGAAGGGATGTTCCACCGCAGAGCTATTGCTGAAGCGATTTCCTATATCCCGCGGAAGTAAGAGAAATTTTGGAGCCAGAGATATTAGTGGAATGTGGTAACACTGGATGAGAGAGTGAAGTGTCCGTTTACTTGTTGCGGGGACACGTGTTTGCGAGTTGGGGAGGCGCGTCGCAGCTGACTTGGAGTGGTTCCAGCGGTGCGTGAGCAGAGGCATCGTCGAAGCGTGTGTCATCAGGGAGTGTAGCGTGGTGTGGCGCGCTGTCAGCGGGCAGAGATAAACGTGACGAGCGGCAGCGTGTGGTAACGCAGCGGGTGTGTTTCCCCGTGCTGTGGTGAGCGGGTCAGACGGCGCTGAAATGCGACGGAGGTCCGCCAGCGCCGCGACGCTGGTGATCGTCGTGGGGGCGGACGTCGACTCCAGGCTCCTGCTGCGGGGGCGGCGCCGCTCCAGCGCGCGCTCCAGCGACAAGTTCCGGGCGCCCGCCGAGGAGAAGGTCCGCACCACATAACAGCAAACCTCCGTCTGTGTCTGTGTCTGTCGGACTTCCACCGAGCCTATACGCTCTCTCACCTACCTTCTTTGCTCTCTCTCTCTCTCTCTCTATCTCTCTCTATCTCTCTCTCTCTCTCTCTCTATATATATATATATATATATATATATATATATAGTGGCTTCTGCCGACACTATTCGCTCTCTCTCTCTCTCTCTCTCTCTCTCTCTCTCTCTCTCTATATATATATATATATATATATATATATATATATATATAGTGGCTTCTGCCGACACTATTCGCTCTCTCTCTCTCTCTCTCTATATATATATATATATATTGGCTTCTGCCGACACTATTCGCTCTCTCTCTCTCTCTCTCTCTCTCTCTCTCTCTCTCTCTATATATATATATATATATATATATATATATATATTGGCTTCTGGCGACACTATTCGCTCTCTCTCTATCTCTCTCTCTCTATATATATATATATATTGGCTTCTGCCGACACTATTCGCTCTCTCTCTCTCTCTCTCTCTCTCTCTCTCTCTCTCTCTCTCTCTCTCTCTCTCTCTATATATATATATATATATATATATATATATATATATGGTGGCTTCTGCCGACACTATTCGCTCTCTCTCTCTCTCTCTCTATATATATATATATATATATATATATATCGGGTGATCAAAAAGTCAGTATGAGTATGAAAACTTAATAAACCACGAAATAATGTAGATAGAGAGGTAAAAATTGACAGACATGCTTTGGCATGACATAGGGTTTTATTGGAACAAAAAAAAAAAGTTCACAAAATGTCGTTTGGTGGTGATCGTGTGCTCAGCCGCCACTTTCGTCACGCTTGGCCTCCCAGGTCCCCAGACCTCAGTCCGTGCGATTATTGGCTTCGGGGTTACCTGAAGTCGCAGGTGTATCGTGATCGACCGACATCGCTAGCGATGCTGAAAGACAACATCCGACGCCAATGCCTCACCGTAATTCCGGACATGCTTTACATTGCTGTTCACAACATTATTCCTCGACTACAGCTATTGTTGAGGAATGGTGGTGGACATATTGAGCATTTCCTGTAAAGAACATCATCTTTGCTTTGTCTTACTTTGTTATGCTAATTACTGCTCTTCTGATCAGATGAAGCGCCATCTGTCGGCTATTTTTAAACGATTGTATTTTTTCGGTTCTAATAAAACCCCATCTCATTCCAAGCATGTGTCTCAATTTGTACCTGTCCATCTACATTATTGCGTGATTTATTCAGTTTTCAAATTTATACACTGTCCCTCCATTCGTAAGAGGATGTAATCTCTCCCCTCCTTCCTTCTTCAATCTTTTGTCCACATTAGACAATACCCAGTCCAAGTAATTAATAAGCAAAGTCTTTTTATGAAGATTTGAGAGGAGCAAAGATTACAGTAAACTTTCAACTTTACTTAGAATGTCATGATGAGACGGCTCCAGTTCTTCTTGTCTAGGGGTTTGATTCTTGAAGCTGAAAATCTAACATCAGGTCGTCACGGTTGGTTTCAACTAAATAAAGTTGAATATTGTTGTTGCAGAATTTCTTTTGCGCAAATATATTTTCCACAGATTTTCTCACACTTTACTATATAGTGCAGTATGTTGACTTTTGACATTAAGAAAGCCAAAATAACATTCTTCGCACCAACTATCGCATCCGAGGCAAACTTACGACTGTGTAAATATTAATTTTAATAACCAACAGCCTCAGATGCACCGTTTAGCTAGAAATTTATCTAGGTTTTGGTCGGGATAACCCAACCTTCTTCAGAATAAAAGTAACTACCGTTTGTCCATAGTGGACATCGTCAAGCTAAAACTACAAATCCATAAATTATCGTCAGGCTGTAAAAACTTACCTGGCACTGCCTCGGACCCACTTGGCGACCGTGATGCGGCAGCCACAAATGCTGTACTGGATCTGAAGTCTGACGATAATTTATGGATTTGTAGTTTTAGCTTCACTCTGCGGAAATAACAATATTCCAAAGGATATGCAATTTTTCTTAACAAATGAACTTCTACTAGTTTTCGTTACATCATTAATTTTGATTATTATTGTATAAATGAATCCGCAAATAAACATAGTAAACAGTATAGTATTGGGTAAGTAATAATAGAAGTTTTAAGTGTGTCATTAATTCGTGATTTCAAATGTTTCTAATAAAAAAATGTGCATTCGGAGTTAGTACGTACCGATTATAACATCGAAACAAAAATGTTATATAAAGTAATTACTTTTGGAAAATTTTACCCTGCAATATAACATACTGTGCACAAAATTATATGACAGTTTTCAAAAAAGCAACTGAGATAATATTGAACTGTCCAAAGCTCGAAAAATAGTACTAATATCGGCAACTACTGTTGAGGGAAACAAATGCCAGAGGAGGATGTCCCGTTACAAGGGTCGTTTAGTGAGCAGTGTTACAGAGAATGTTGTATGTACTTCCATGTTTGTCTTTTTATTTTTCATTCTTTCTTTGTAATCTATCTGATCAAAACTATACAGAATGTTGTATGTACTTCTATGTTTATCTTCTTATTTTTCATTCTTTCTTTGTAATCTATCTGATCACAACTATCCAGATGCTCATATTTATAGCGGAATTCACCACCAGATGTCACGAGCGGCGGACCCGCCAACATACATTGCGAAATCAAAAGTATCCGGACACCTGGCTGAAAATGACTTACAAGTTCGTGGCGCCCACCATCGGTAATGCTGGAATTGAATATGGTGTTGGCCCACCCTTAGCCTTGATTACAGCGTCGACTCTCGCAGGCATACGTTTAACCAGGTGCTGGAAGGTTTCTTGTGGAATGGCAGCCCATTCTTCACGGAGTGCTGCACTGAGGAGAGGTATCGATGTCGGTCGGTGAGGCCTGGCACGAAATCGGCGTTCCAAAACCTTCCAATGGTTTTCTGTAGGCTTGAGGTCAGGACTCTGTGCAGGCCAGTCCATTACAGGGATCTTATTGTCGTGTAACTACTCCGCCACAGGCCGTGTATTATGAACAGGTGCTCGATCGTGTTGAAAGATGCCACCGCCATCCCTGAATTGCTCTTCAACAGTGGGAAGCAAGAAGGTGCTTAAGACATGAACGTAGGGCTGTGGTGTGATAGTGCCACGCTAAAGAACAAGGGGTGCAAGCTCCCTCCGTGAAAAACACAGCCACACCATAACACCACCGCCTTCGAATTTTGCTGTTGGCGCTACACACTCTGGCAGATGGGGTTCACCGGGCATTCGCCATACCATCGGACCCCTACATTCTGCACCGTGATTCGTCACTCCACACGACGTTTTTCCATGCTTCAATCGTCCAATGTTTACGCTCCTTACACCGATTTAGGGGTCGTTTGGCATTAGCGGCGTGATGTGTGGCTTATGAGCAGCCGCGAGACCATGAAATCCAAGTTTTCTCTCCTCACCTTCTAGCTGTCATAGTACTAGTAGTGGATCCTGATGCAGTTTGGAATTCCTGTGTGACGGTCTGGATAGATGTCTGCCTATCACACATTACGACCCTCTTCAACTTTCGGCCATGTCACAGACGAGGTCCCTGTACGTTTTTCTGTCGTACGTGTCCCTTCACGTTTCCACTTCACTGTCACATCGGAAACAGTGGACCTAGGGATGTTTGGGAGTGTGTAAATCTCACGTACAGACGTATGACATACGTAACACCTGACCACGTTCGAAGTCCGTGAGTTCCGCGGAGAGCCCCACTCTGCTCTCTCACGATGTCTAATGACTACTGAGGCCGCTGATATGGAGTACCTGGCAGTAGGTAGCAGCAGGATGCACCTAATATGAAAAACGTATGATTTTGGGGGTGTCCGGATACGTATGATCACGTAGTGTAGGCTGGGAGTGTTGTCAGTAGAGAAGCAGTAAAAGCAAAATAGGGCGGTCAGGAGACTTCAGTGTCTTCCAACGTGGAGGAGTCATTCGCTGAGTGACAAATGCGCCTGGGACACTTCAACACTTCTAAAGGTGCCAAAGTAGACTGTTGGTGATGTGATTGTGAAGCGGAAACGCGAAGGAATAGCCGCAGCTCAACCGAAACCACGCAGCCCTCGTGTTCATCTACATCTGCACCATACACCGCAAGCCACTTAATGGTGTGTGGGGGAGGGTACTTTCGGTACCACTATCTGATACCTCCAACCCTGTTCCACTCGCGAGTAGTGCGTGGGATAAACGACTGTTGGTAGGCCCCTGTATTGGCTCTTGACTTCTCCAATTTTCGCCTCGTCATCCATGCGCGAGATGTATGTTGGACGAACGTGATATGTTGTCCGACTCCTAGTGAAAAGTGCTGTCCCGAAATTTTAATAATGACTCTGTCCGATCTGGATACTGGTTTCTCAGGATTCTTTTTTTTTCTGGGTCATCAGTCTACTGACTGGTTTGATGCGGCCCGCCACGAATTCCTTTCCTGTGCTAACCTCTTCATCTCAGAGCAGCACTTGCAACCTACGTCCTCAATTATTTGCTTGACGTATTCCAATATCTGTCTTCCTCTACAGTTTTTGCCCTCTACAGCTCCCTCTAGTACCATGGAAGTTATTCCCTCATGTCTTAGCAGATGTCCTATCATTCTGTCCCTTTTCCTTATCAGTGTTTTCCACATATTCCTTTCCTCTCCGATTCTGCGTAGAACCTCCTCATTCCTTACCATATCAGTCCACCTAATTTTCGTCTATAGCACCACATCTCAAACGCTTCGATTCTCTTTTGTTCCGGTTTTCCCACAGTCCATGTTTCACTACCATAGAATGCTGTACTCCAGACGTACATCCTCAGAAATTTCTTCCTCAAATTAAGGCCGGTATTTGATATTGGTAGACTTCTCTTGGCCAGAAACGCCTTTTTTGCCATAGCGAGTCTCCTTTTGGTGTCCTCCTTGCTCCGTCCGTCATTGATTATTTTACTGCCTAGGTAGCAGAATTCCTTAACTTCATTGACTTCGTGACCATCAATCCTGATGTTAAGTTTCTCGCTGTTCTCATTTCTACTACTTCTCATTACCTCCATCTTTCTCCGATTTACTCTCAAACCATACTGTGTACTCATTAGACTGTTCCTTCCGTTCAGCAGATCATTTAATTATTCTTCACTTTCACTCAGGATAGCAATGTCATCAGCGAATCGTATCATTGATATCATTTCACCTTGAATTTTAATTCCACTCCTGAACCTTTCTTTTATTTCCATCATTGCTTCCTCGATGTACGGATTGAAGAGTAGGGGCGAAAGGCTGCAGCCTTGTCGTACACCCTTCTTAATACGAGCACTTCGTTCTTGATCGTCCACTCTTATTATTTCCTCTTGGTTGTTGTACATATTGTATATGACCCGTCTCTCCCTATAGCTTACCCCTACTTTTTTCAGTATCTCGAACAGCTTGCACCATTTTATATTGTCGAATGCTTTTTCCAGGTCGACAAATCCTATGAACATGTCTTGATTTTTCTTTAGCCTTGCTTCCATTATTAGCCGTAACGTCAGAATTGCCTCTCTCGTGCCTTTACTTTTGCTAAAGCCAAACTGATCGTCACGTAGCGCATTCTCAATTTTCTTTTCCATTCTTCTGTATATTATTCTTGTAAGCAGCTTCGATGCATGAGCTGTTGAGCTGATTGTGTGATAATTCTCGCACTTGTCAGCTCTTGCCGTCTTCAGAATTGGGTGGATAATGCTTTTCCTAAAGTCAGATGGTATGTCGCCAGACTCATATATTCTACACACCAACGTGAATAGTCGTTTTGTTGCCACTTCCCCTAATGATTTTAGAAATTCTGGTGGAATGTTATCTATCCCTTCTGCCTTATTTAACCGTAAGTCCTCCAAAGCACTTTTAAATTCCGATTCTAATACTGGATCCCCTATCTCTTCTAAATCGACTCCTGTTTCTTCTTCTATGACATCAGACAAATCTTCACCCTCATAGAGGCTTTCAGTGTATTCTTTCCACCTATCTGCTCTCTCCTCTGCATTTAACAGTGGAGTTCCCGTTGCACTCTTAATGTTACCACCGTTGCTTTTAATGTCACCAAAGGTTGTTTTGACTTTCCTGTGTGCTGAGTCTGTCCTTCCGACAATCATATCTTTTTCGATGTCTTCACATTTTTCCTGCAGCCATTTCGTCTTAGCTTCCCTGCACTTCCTATTTATTTCATTCCTCAGCGACTTGTATTTCTGTATTCCTGATTTTCCCGGAACATGTTTGTACTTCCTCCTTTCATCAATCAACTGAAGTATTTCTTCTGTTACCCATCGTTTCTTCGCAGCTACCTTCTTTGTACCTATGTTTTCCTTCCCAACTTCTGTGATGGCCCTTTTTAGAGATGTCCATTCCTCTTCAACTGTACTGCCTACTGCGCTATTCCTTATTGCTGTATCTATAGCGTTAGAGAACTTCAAACGTATCTCGTCATTCCTTAGAACTTCCGTATCCCACTTCTTTGCGTATTGATTTTTCCTGACTAATGTCTTGAACTTCAGCCTACTCTTCATCACTACTATATTGTGATCTGAGTCTATATCTGCTCCTGGGTACGCCTTACAATCCAGTATCTGATTTCGGAATCTCTGTCTGACCATGATGTAATCTAATTGAAATCTTCCCGTATCTCCCGGCCTTTTCCAAGTATACCTCCTCCTCTTGTGATTCTTGAACAGGGTATTCGCTATTACTAGCTGAAGCTTGTTACAGAACTCAATTAGTCTTTTCTGCTGCTGTTGATATTACCCGATACTCATCTGACCAGAAATCCTTGTCTTCCTTCCACTTCACTTCACTGACCCCTGCCATATCTAGATTGAGCCTTTGCATTTCCCTTTTCAGATTTTCTAGTTTCCCTACCACGTTCAAGCTTCTGACATTCCACGCCCCGACTCGTAGAACATTATCCTTTCGTTGATTATTCAATCTTTTTCTCATGGTAACCTCCCCTTTGGCAGTCCCCTCCCAGAGATCCGAATGGGGGACTATTCCCTAATCTTTTGCCAATGGAGAGATCATCATGACCCTTCTTCAACTACAGGCCACATGTCCTGTGGATACACGTTACGTGTCTTTAATGCAGTGGTTTCCATTGCCTTCTGCATCCTCATGTCATTGATCATTGCTGATTCTCCCGCCTTTGTGGGCAATTTCCCACCCCTAGGACAAGAGAGTGCCCTGAACCTCTATCCGCTCCTCCGCCCTCTTTGACAAGGCCGTTGGCAGAATGAGGCTGACTTCTTATGCCGGAAGTCTTCGGCCGCCAATGCTGATTATCAAAATTTAGGCATGGCGGGGATCGAACCCGGGACCGAAGACGTTTTGATTATGAATCTAAGACCCTACCCCCCCCCCCCCCCCCCTTTTTTTTAAATCTCATTTTGTTCGCTTGTGTTTGTTTCATCTGCTCGGGGCGGACGTCGTAAGACATCCGGTTAAGTTCGTAGTTGGTCGATTAACTCAGTTTTTTAATTACAGAGGGAAGCTAACCCTCTGACCTAACACACCCCTAGACCACGGGAGTTTGTTTAGCATCTCTATAAGCCACATTCGCCAGCTAAACGATGCCGTGACGAAACGCACCGCTCTTCGTCGGATCTTCTCCACCTCCTCCATCAGTCCTACCTGATAGTGATCCCTGGTAGACGAACAACACTCAAGAATCGGGCAAACAAGCGCCTTATAAGCCACTTCTGTCGTGGATGACTTAGATTTCCTCAAGATTCTTCCAATGAATCTTGAGTCTCGTGTCTACTTTTCCCGTTGTCTTTTTTATGTGGTCATTCCACTTATGATCGCTCTGGTTAGTTACTCCTAGATATTTTACGGCAGATGCTGTCTCCAGCTGTTTGTCGTCAATAGTGTAGCTATGTATGCGCAATACGTTACATTCATTTGCGTTCAGGATCAACTGCCAGAGTCTGCACCATTCATCAATACTCTGCAGGCCATTCTGCAAATTCCTACTCTCTTCTGGCGTTGCTACTTTGGCATAGACAACTGCATCATCTGCGAATAGCCTTAAAGAGCATCCGACCCTTTCTAGTAGGTCATTTATATACCAGGTGATCAAAAAGTCAGTATAAATTTGAAACCTTAATAAACCACGGAATAATGTAGATAGACAGGTAAAAATTGGCACACATGCTTGGAGTGACATGGGGTTTTATTAGAACCAAAAAAAAAAGTTCACAAAATGTCCGACAGATGGCGCTGGACAGCAAAACATCAGTGACTGCACATGACAATCGTGTATAAAAGGAGCTGTAATGAGAGAGAGAGAATCAGATGCGCCAGCAGTCGCAGCACGTTGACGTTACCTGTAAAGGCGCTTTTAGTGAAGCTGTATTATCAGAATGGGGAATGTGCTAGTTCAGCCTTATGATCCTATCGCCATAGGAACGGGACAAATGCAGCTGTGGCGAGAATGGTATCGAAGTTCGAAGCCACGGGTTGTTTAGACGATAGACTCCGTAGTAGACGACCGAGCACAAGGCGTAACGCTGCTGAGACAGTTCAGGAAGAAATGGAGACTCTAGCGGGTTCGTCTATGCACGGGGAAGTCAGCGCTCGTGCAGTCGCACGTCGCACCGGCATTCCATACACTACTGTTTGGTTGGCACTGAGGCGTACCCTCCGATGCTATCCGTACAAAATCCGTCGGCATCGTGAACTGTTACCTGGCGATTTAGTGAAGCGGAGGGCATTTGCGGTTTGGGCGTTTCTAAAGAAGGCGGAAGATGAAGATTGTTTGAGTAACGTGTTGTGGACCGACGAAGCTCATTTCACGCTCCGAGGGTCTGTCAACGCTCACAAGTGCAGAATTTGGGCTACCGAAAATCCTAGAACTGTCGTAGAAGCTCCAAGTCACGACGAGAAAGTCTCGGTGTGGGTCGGATTTACCACATCTACCGTTATCGGGCCATTTTTCTTCGAGGAAATGCGCGATTCTGTTTTTCTAACTGCTACCGTGACGGGTGAGAGGTACGCCGATATGTTACAGAATCGCATCATCCCAGCCTGGCTGATAAACACCTGCTGGAACGTACGATGTTTATGTAGGATGGCGCTCCACCCCATATTGCTAGACGCTTGAAAGATCTCTTGCGCGCGTTGTTTGGTGATGATCGTGTGCTCAGCCGCCACTTTCGTCACGCTTGGCCTCCCAGGTCCCCAGACCTCAGTCCGTGCGGTTATTGGCTTTGGGGTTGCCTGAAGTCGCAGGTGTATCGTGATCGACTGACATCTCTGGGGATGCTGAAAGACAACATCCGACGCCAATGCCTCACCATAACTCCGGACATGCTTAACAGTGCTGTTCACAACATTATTCCTCGACTATAGCTATTGTTGAGGAATGGTGGTGGACATATTGAGCATTTCCTGTAAAGAACATCATCTTTGCTTTGTCTTACTTTGTTATGCTAATTATTGTTATTCTGATCAGATGAAGCGGCATCTGTCTGGCATTTTTTGAACTTTCCTATTTTTTTTTTTTGCTTCTTCTAATAAAACCCCATGTCATTCCAAGCATGTGTGTCAATTTGTACCTCTCTATCTACAATATTCCGTGATTTATTCAGTTTTCAAATTTATACTGACTTTTTGATCACCCGCTACATTGTAAATAGCAACGGTCCTGTCACACTTCCGTGTGGTACTCCCGGAGTTGCTTTTACATCTGTCGATTTAGTTTCGTTAAGAGCCACGTTTTCAATTCTGTCTACAATAAGCTCTTGAATCTAATCGCAGGTCTGCTCCGATACTCCGTAAGCTCGTTTTTTTTTCGTTAAATGGCAATGCGTGACGCTGTCAAATTCCTTACTCAAATCAAGGAACACGCCATCAAACTGAGCGCCGTTGTCCACTGCGCTGTGGATCTCACGGAGGAACACAGTGAGAGCTGAGTTTCGCTGGATCTCTGTTTGCGAAATGCGTGTTGATTTTTATGGAGGAGATGTTCATTTTCCAATAACGTCATAATTCTTGAGCATGAAACATCTTACATAATTCTACAACAGAATGACGTCAACGATTTAGGCCTACAGTTATGTGGATCTGTCTTACGGCCTTTCTTAAAAACGGGAATGAGATGCGCTTTTCTCCAGCCGTTAGGTACCTTTCGTTGCTCAAGCAATCTGCGGTGAATGGGTGCTAGAAGGGGAGGAAGTTCTTTCGCATAATCTTCATAGAATCTTATAGGTATCTCATCTGGTCCTGATGCCTTTCCACTACCAAGCGATTGTAGCTGCTTTTCAGTTCAATGTTATCTCAATATCTGCCGCTTCGAAGTTCGTACGACGATCCAAAGGAGGGACAGTGTTACGACCTTCACCGGTGAAACAACTTAGAATTCAGTATTTCGGCCTTCTCTCTCTTATCTTCCGTTTCAGTGCCGGTGTGGTCGCTGAGAGAATGAATAAGTGATTTTGAGCCACTTGCTGCTTTTACATAAAACCAAAATCTCTTCGGGTTTTTACTCAGGGTCGTTGACAACGTCTTACTTTCAACGCACAGGGACCGTCGAACACTGCAGAGACTGGTTGTCGTACACACACCAAAAAAAGTTCTCCATCACCCCGGTTCACAGAACTCCTGAACATACACCTTGACTGTGGATATTGTATCACAGACAGTCCCTTTGACTATTCAGAGATGTCACTAAACCCGCCCAAAGATGTAAACGGATCCTGGCTTCCCGTGCTGCAGCGAACGTCCGTCGCAGGTAGCAAGAGGAGAACCGCTCCGGAAGTGACCGCGGTTAAGCGCCTGGTACATACACTATGCGATCAAAAGTATCCGGACACCCACGAAGACATACGTTTTTAATATCAGGTGCATTGTGCTGCCACCTACTGCCAGGTACTCCATATCAGCGACCTCAGTAGCCATTAGACATCGTGAGAGAGCAGAATAGGGCGCTCCGTGGCAATCACGGACTTCGAACGTGGTCAGCTGATTGTGTGTCACTTGTGTCAAACGTCTGTACGCGAGATTTCCACTCTCCTAAACATCCCTAGGTCCACTGTTTCCGATATGATAGTGAAGTGGAAACGTGAAAGGACACGTACAGCACAAAAGCGTACAGGCCGGCGTCGTCTGTTGACTGGCATAAACCGCCGACAGTTGAAGAGGGCCGTAATGTGTAACAGGCAGACGTCTATCCAGACCATCACACAGGAATTCCAAACTGCATCAGGATCCACTGCAAGTACTATGACAGTTAGGCGGGAGGTGAGAAAACTTGGATTTCATGGTTGAGCGGCTTCTCATAAGCCACACATCGCGCCGGTAAATACCAAACGACGCCTCGCTTGGTCTAAGGAGCGTAAACATTGGACGAGTGAACAATGAAAAAACGTTGTGTGGAGTGACGAATCACGCTACACAATGTGGCGATCCGATGGCAGGGTGTGGGTGTGGCGAATACCCGGTCAACGTCATCTGCCAGCGTGTGTAGTGCCAACAGTAAAATTCGGAGGCGTTGGTGTTCTGGTGCGGTCGTGTTTTTCATGGAGGGGGCTTGCAACTCTTGTTGTTTTGCGTGCCACTATCACAGCACAGCATTGATGTTATAAGCACCTTCTTGCTTCCCACTGTTGAAGAGCAATTCGGGGATGGCGATTGCATCTTCCAACACGATCGAGCACCTGTTTACAATGTACGGCCTGTGGTGGAGTGGTTACACGACAATAACATCCCTGTAATAGACTGGCGTGCACAGACTCCTCACCTAAATCCTATAGAACACCTTTGGGATGTTGTGGAACGCCGACTTCGTGCCTGATATTTTACCCTTTAATTTCAATATTAGAGTATTAATCAAAACCTATAGGCCATCCCCTGTGACCGAGCGGTTCTAGGCGCTTCAGTCTGGAACCGCGCTGCTGATACGGTCGCAGGTTCGAATCCTGCCTCGAGCATGGATGTGTGTGATGTCCTTAGGATAGGTTTAAATAGTTCTAAGTCTAGGGGACTGATGATCACAGATAACACCACATTCCTGCGCATTTCGTTGCTGGCACTACACACGATGGCAGACAACGTTCTCCAGGCATTAGCCAAAGCCTCCCATGACTTACGGACGAGGTGTGGCGTCATTCATCGCTCCGAATCACGTGTTGCCGTCATTCACAATCCAGTGGCAACGCTGTTTACCCCACCTCCAAGCGTTACCTAACACTCACCGCAGAAATGTGCGTATCATGAGGAACTCCTCGTCCACAACTCCCTATTCACTGTCATTCTCCTACTAACACGTTAGTCACTCACAAATTATTTCTGCTGATTCCATACGATCTTTTACTACCAGCCAATGCTCGACGGTCTCTATCCGTCATTACATGCTGTTTGCCTGGGAGCGGTTTAGCTGTGGATCTTCCTTCGCGTTTCCACCCTAATTCTCTAGTACTCTCGTGTGTACCTTCATCACTTTCTATCCCCTCAACCTGTACTTCTCTCGTTTTCGACCTCTCTTTTCTTCCTTCTGTAAGTCTCTCACCTCACTCGCTTGACATTCTCACACAAAAAATATTTCGTCAATCCGTTTTCTTATCGATAGAATATAAAACTGAAAGCAATGAATGCAGCTGATGAGCTGCAGAAGTATAATATCGAGGGGGAGAAAAAAGATACCTACTTGCTTCAATGAAGTTGCTACCTGATATCCTCATTGTCTGTAATCGCCAAAGAAGCTACAAGGACGTTTTTCTTATTTTCTTCATTACCTTCAGCATTTTCTCCCTTCCTTTACTTGTACCAGCCTCATTGTCTGTGATTTCCTTTTTATTCCTCCTCTCCACTCTCTACCTCCGTTATCATCTCACATGCTGTGCCTTTTCTGATTCTTGATCTCCTTTCCTCCTCCTCTATGTCACCTTACTCAACCCAATTCAAGCTTATCTCAGCACTACTTTACCTTACTTGTTTATTTCGTTACTCCCACTTTTCTCTCACCGTTTCTGCCAAAGTCGTTCCATTTCATTTCCTCCTCAATCTGTCAGCCCTTCATATCTCAATCTACTTCCCTCAGTCTTGTATCTCTTCATTTCTACAGGGTGACAACTATTGAACTATCGCAAAAAAAAACGTAAATTAGTTACAAACTACGGCGTGCACACACTTTATTCTGCACTACAGATATTCGGATTTAGGTTATGATACGGTCGATATGCCTGCCATCATTGGTAAAGATGTGGTGCAGACGAGTTGCGAAATTCTGCATGGCCTGCTGAAGAAGTATCGGAACAGCGATGCTATCAATGACCTCCTGAATCGCTGTGTGTTCAGCTCTGCAATGGTTTTGGGGTTATTGCTGTACATCTTGCCTTTAATATAGACTCACTAAAAGAAGTCGCATGTGTTCATATCTCGATAACATGGCGGCAAATCGAGGCCCGTGCCAATGGCCTCTCGGTACCCCAGGGCCAGAATGCGGTCACCAAAGTGCTCCTCTAGGACATCAAACACTCTCCTGCTTCGATGGGGTACAGCTCCGTCTTGCATGAACCACGTCTCGTCGAAATCAGGGTCACTTTGGATAATCAGAATGAAATTTTCACTCTGCAGCGGAGTGTGCGCTGATATGAAACTTCCTGGCAGACATCTGCGTGCCGGACCGAGACTGGAACTATGGACATTTGCCTTTGCCTTTTCATATCAGCGCACACTCCGCTGCAGAGTGAAAATCTCATTCTGGAAACATCCCCCAGGCTGTGGCTAAGCCATGTCTCCACAGTATCCTTTCTTTCAGGAGTGCTAGTTCTGCAAGGTTCGCAGAAGAGCTTCTGTAAAGTTTGGAAGGTAGGAGAAGAGGTACTGGCAGAAGTAAAGCAGTGAGGACGGGGCGTGAGTCGTGCTTGGGTAGCTCAGGTGGTAGAGCACTTGCCCGCGAAAGGCAAACGTCCCGAGTTCAAGTCTCGGTCCGGCACACAGGTTTACTCTGCCAGGAAGTTTCATATCAGAGTACATTCCGCTGCAGAGTGTAAATCTCATTCTGGAAACATCCCCCAGGCTGTGGCTAAGCCATGTCTCCGCAGTATCCTTTCTTTCAGGAGTGCTAGTTCTGAAAGGTTCGCAGGAGAGCTTCTGTGAAGTTTGGAAGGTAGGAGACGAGGTACTGGCAGAAGTAGAGCTGTGAGGGCGGGTCATGAGTCGTGCTTGGGTAGCTCAGTTGGTAGAGCACTTGCCCGCGAGAGGCAAAGGTCCCGAGTTCGAGTCTCGGTCCGGCACACAGCTTTACTCTGCCAGGAAGTTTCATATCAGCGCACACTCCTCTGCAGAGTGAAAATCTCATTCTGGAAACATCCCACAGGTTGTGGCTAAGCCATGTCTCCGCAGTATCCTTTCTTTCAGGAGTGCTAGTTCTGCAAGGTTCGCAGGAGAGCTTCTGTAAAGTGTGGAAGGTAGGAGACGAGGTACTGGCAGAAGTAAAGCTGTGAGGACGGGGCGTGAGTCGTGCTTGGGTAGCTCAGTTGGTAGAGCACTTGCCCGCGAGAGGCAAAGGTCCCGAGTTCGAGTCTCGGTCCGGCACACAGCTTTACTCTGCCAGGAAGTTTCATATCAGAGTACACTCCGCTGCAGAGTGAAAATCTCGTTCTTGAAACATCCCCCAGGCTGTGGCTAAGCCATGTCTCCGCAGTATCCTTTCTTTCAGGAGTGCTAGTTTGCAAGGTTCGCAGGAGAGCTTCTGTAAAGTATGGAAGATAGGAGACGAGATACTGGCAGAAGTAGAGCTGTGAGGGCGGGTCATGAGTCGTGCTTGGGTAGCTCAGTTGGTAGAGCACTTGCCCGCGAGAGGCAAAGGTCCCGAGTTCGAGTCTCGGTCCGGCACACAGCTTTACTCTGCCAGGAAGTTTCATATCAGCGCACACTCCGCTGCAGAGTGAAAATTTCATTCTAGAAACATCCCCCAGGCTGTGGCTAAGCCATGTCTCCGCAATATCCTTTCTTTCAGGAGTGCTAGTTCTGCAAGGTTCGCAGGAGAGCTTCTGTGAAGTTTGGAAGGTAGGAGACGAGGTACTGGCAGGAGTGAAGCAGTGAGTACCGGGCGTGAGTCGTGCTTGGGTAGCTCAGGTGGTAGAGCACTTGCCCGCGAAAGGCAAAGGTCCCGAGTTCGAATCTCGGTCCGGCACACAGTTTTAATCTGCCAGCAAGTTTCAGGATGAAATCGTCTTTCAAAAACTTCACGTACCGTTCAGTAGGCACCGTGCCGTAGAAGAATATCGCACCGATTATTCTGTGACTGTTGAGAGTGAAGAGACTTCTCGATCGTGAAATGCAGATTCTCAGCCTCCCAAAAGCGCCGGTCTTGCTTATTGACGAACCTATCCAAATTAAAGCGGTCTTCGTCAAAAAAATCACACCATACTAATTCCCATCACGCCCCACGGCCAGGCGTGCAGTTTCAACGTCCTAACGGCAAACCTTTCAGAAGTTATGACGATTTTATTTCATATAGTTCAATATTGTCACCCTGTATCTTGCTCACACTTCTCTCACTATAGACGTCCTGTTCTTCTCTGCCTCGTCATTCCAGGTTGCCTCCTTGAGATGGTGACAAGATTATGTATTTATGTGCCTCAGGAATTTGTCTAATAGTTAGCATGTTGTCATGTCAGGCCGGAACCCATTGTTTATTTGAACCGACTTTAACAATGTGCAGCATAAATTTTCTTTATATCTGATTATCCTTCACAACGCAGCAGTTTCACCGGCTAGCAGCGAGATTTGTTCGGTAGACTTCTGGCGAGAGGTTTCATCACGGCCATTCTCTCTTCTGTTCTAGGGCCAGTCGGGTTTCGAGGAACTCCGACGCTACATCAAACAGGGTGGCGATTTCTGCAAGGAGTTGAGCTCCATTCTCCAGGAGAGGTACGTACTACTACGTTTTCATTTTTTTTTTTCCTTTTGTTGAGGGTGCGATGTGGCCTAAACGTAATAAACGTCATACGTCCTGTTTGCGTTGTACGGAGGAAAAAAAGTCTGTTTTTTTTATATTCGAGGTTGAAGATTCCAAACATGACATCAGGTTTACAGACACAGCGTCTTAGAAACCACCCTTGCTGATTCGTTGTCATTAGTAAAGGAGTTTTGCTATTTGGGGAGCAAAATAACTGATGATGGTCGAAGTAGAGAGGATATAAAATGTAGACTGGCAATGGCAAGGAAAGCGTTTCTGAAGAATTTGTTAACATCGAGTATAGATTTAAGTGTAAGGACGTCGTTTCTGAAAGTATTTGTATGGAGTGTAGCCATGTATGGAAGTGAAACATAGACAATAAATAGTTTGGACAAGAAGAGAATAGAAGCCTTCGAAATGTAGTGCTACAGAAGAATGTTGAAGATTAGGTGGGTAGATCACATAACTAATGAGGAAGTATTGAATAGGATTGGGGAGAAGAGAAGTTTGTGGCACAACTTGACTAGAAGAAGGGATCGGTTGGTAGGACATGTTTTGAGGCATCAAGGGATCACAAATTTAGCATTGGAGGGAAGCGTGGAGGGTAAAAATCGTAGAGGGAGACCGAGAGATGAGTACACTAAGCAGATTCAGAAGGATGTAGGTTGCAGTAGGTACTGGGAGATGAAGCAGCTTGCACAGGATAGAGTAGCATGGAGAGCTGCATCAAACCAGTCTCAGGACTGAAGACCACAAGAACAACAACAACAACAACAACAGTATTCAAAAAATGAAAGCACCGCGAATTTTATTTTCTTACTAGCTATTTTCCCGCAGATTCGCTCGCGCAATCATTTGACACATATATTTCACATATATGAACATTTCACGTATATGGAGGTAAGCAGGGGAGAGTTGGACCACATTTTTATCTTCAGCATAAAACTTGCGTGTTTCCCAACTTTTTTTAACTTCTGGCAGCACTTTCCCTGTAGAGTGTCATATAAACTTAAATACAATATACACTGAAGATCCAAAGAAACTGGTACACCTGCCTAATATCGTATAGGGCCCAAGTGAGCATGCAGCAGTGCGGCAAAACGACGTGGCATGGACCCCGATAATGTCTGAAGTACTGCTGGAGGGAACTGACACCATGAATCCAGCAGGGCTGTCCATAAATCCGGAAGAGTAAGAGGGGGTGGAGATCTCTTCTGAACAGCACGTTGCTACGCATCCCAGATATGTTCAATAATGTTCATGTCTGGGGTGTTTGGTGGCCCGCGGAAGTGTTTAAACCCAGAAGAGTGTTCCTGGGACCACTGGAGCAATTCTGGACGTGTGGGGTGTCGCATTGTCCTGCTGGAATTGTCCAAGTCCGCCGGAATGCACGATGGACCGGACAGGATGCTTACGTTCGTGTCACCTATATCTTACGTGCGAGCTCCGTTCTGCCTTATTATGATGATAGTTTCTCCCTATATAGGTCGGCGGCAAAAAAATATTTTCGCATTCGGATAAGAAAGTTCGTGATTGTACAAAACGCCTTTGTTTTATTTATGTCCACGCTAAATGCTGCATCATGTCCGTAACATCCTTTCCCCTATCTCGCGATAATACAAAACGTGCTGCCCTTCTTTGAACTTCCTCGATGTACTCCGTCAGTCCTATCTGGTAAGGATCCCACACCGCGCAGCAGTATTCTAAAAGAGGACGGGCAAGAGTAGTGTCTATCCTCTCTTACATCTTCTAAGTGTACTGCCAATAAAACGCAGTCTTTTGTTAGCCTTCCTCACAACATTTTCTACCTGTTCCTTCCAATTTAAGTTGTTCGTAATTGTGGTTCCTAGGTATTTAGCTTATTTAGTTGAATGTACGGCCTTAGACTAGACTGATTTATCGTGGAACCGAAGTTTAACGGATATCTTTTAGCACTCATGTGAATGATCTCACACTTTTCGTTATTTTTTTCACAATAGAGATATGTTTTCTGAATCGTTTTGCAATTTGTTTCGGTCTTCTGATGTCTTTACTAGACGATAGACAACAGCGTCTGTAAACATCCTAAGAGGGCTGCTCATATTGTCTCCTAAACCTTTTATATAGACAACCAACAGCACGGGGCCTATAACACTACCTTGGAGAACGCCAGTAATCACTTCTGTTTTACTCGATGACTTTCCGTCAGTTACTGCGAACTGTGACCTCTCTGACAGCAAATCACGAATCCAGTCGCACAAATGAGACGATTTTCCACAGGCACGCAATTTCACTACAAGCCGCTTGTGTGATAGGGTGCCAGAAGCCTTCTGGAGATCTTGAAATACAGAATTAATTTGAAATAATTTGACGATAGCAGTCAACACTTCGTGTGAGTAACGAGATAGTCGCGTTTCACGAGAACGACGTTTTCTAAATCCGAGTTGACTGTGTGTCAAGAGACCGTTCTCTTCAAGGTAATTCGTAATATCCAAACACAATCTACACTCCTGGCCATTAAAATTGCTACACCGCGAATATGTGCTACAGGCATGAAATTTTACCGACAGGAAGAAGATGCTGTGATATGCAAATGATTAGCTTTTCAGGGCATTCACACGAGGTTGGCGCCAGTGGCGACACCTACAACGTGCTGACATGAGGAAAGTTTCCAACCGATTTCTCATACACAAATAGCAGTTGACCGGCGTTGCCTGGTGAAACGTTGTTGTGATGCCTCGTGTAAGGAGGAGAAATGCGTACCATCACGTTTCCGACTTTCATAAAGGTCGGATTGTAGCCTATGGCGATTGCTGTTTATCGTATCGCGACATTGCTGCTCGCGTTGGTCGAGATCCAATGACTGTTAGCAGGATATGGAATCGGTGGGTTCAGGAGGGTAATACGGGACGCCGTGCTGGATCCCAACGGCCTCGCATCACTAGCAGGTTAGATGACAGGCATCTTATCCGCACGGCTGTAACGGATCGTGCAGCCACGTCTCGATCCCTGAGTCAACAGATGGGGACGTTTGCAAGACAACAACCATCTGCACGAACAGTTCGACGACGTTTGCAGCAGCACGGACTATCAGCTCGGAGACCGTGGCTGCGGTTACCCTTGACGCTGCATCGCAGACAGGAGCGCCTGCGATGGTGTACTCGACGACGAACCTGGGTGCACGAATGGCAAAACGTCGTTTCTTCGGATGAATCCAGGTTCTGTTTACAGCATCACGATGGTCGCATCCATGTTTGGCGACATTGCGGTGAACGCACATTGGACACGTGTATTCGTGATCGCCATACTGGCGTATCACCCGGCGTGATGGTATGGGGTGCCATCGGTTACACGTCTCGGTCACCTCTTGTTCGCATTGACGGCACTTTGAACAGTGGACGCTACATTTCAGATGTGTTACGACCCGTGGCTCTACCCTTCATTCGATCCCTGCGTAACCCTACATTTCAGCAGGATAATGCACGACCGCATGTTGCAGGTCCTGTACGAGCCTTTCTGGATACAGAAAATGTTCGACTGCTGCCCTGGCCAGCACATTCTCCAGATCTCTCACCAATAGAAAACGTCTGGTCAATGGTGGCCGAGCAACTGGCTCGTCACAATACGCCAGTCACTACTCTTGATGAACTGTGGTATCGTGTTGAAGCTGCATGGACAGCTGTACCTGTACACGCCATCCGAGCTCTGTTTGACTCAATGCCCAGGCGTATCAAGGCCGTTATTACGGCCAGAGGTGGTTGTTCCGGGTACTGATTTCTCAGGATCTATGCACCCAAATGGCGTGAAAATGTAATCACATGTCAGTTCTAGTATAATATATTTGTCCAATGACTACCCGTTTATCACCTGCATTTCTTCTTAGCGTAGCAATTTTAATGGCCAGTAGTGTATATGCCGTAGTTCCATACACAAAAATCACAGCTGACCCTCTACCTACATCGTATAGGAAATAAGCGGCGTAGACCTGTCTTGCTGCATATAACGATCTAGCCTGGCATGAGAGCTTTGCTTGTCCGTGTTTACACAGCAGTTGCTGACTCTCACCAATTTTCTTTCCGATTTTAGCACATTTCTCGGACTGTTTTGCGATGAGTTTCAGCCCCAATATATATAATCAGATAACCTGCACTCGTCTATTCAACCGCTTTCGGATGCCTTTAAATGACTACATCACTGTGTTTAAAAAGCCTACCTGCTACAGTATATCGATGGATATAAGAGGTAAGGCACTTTATCACATACCAAGGTACATGTCCTTTAGCGTACTATCATTTCCCGAAAACCTCATGTGGTTACCTTGAAATAAAAGGGATGTTACGTCTTACGGGACTCGCCCTGTATACCACTATACACGTTGATTCAGCTGCTCCTTCCTTTGGGTATTACACAACCTGCAACACCTGCAAATACCACGAGCAAGATTTTCAAACTATTAATCCTACAGAAGAAGTGAACGGGACTTTTTTGTAGGAATTTTAACGTAGTTATTGTACTTGGATGCGTTTTCTCTAAAGGCCATAGTTTTCGAATTATTGAAGAGAAATGTACAAAAATGACTTTCTAACGGGTTTTTCTTGAACATCTCGAAAGTCCACCGAAAACGAATCCCAGTACAAAATTTAACTACATTAAATTTCGTAGATAAAAGTTTTGCTCGTCTTTTTCTGTAGGACTAATATTGTGTGCATAGCGAGGGAGAGAATAGGAAAATCGTGCTCGTGGTATTTGCAAGCGTTGCAGGTTGCATAAAACTCATCGTTAGAAGCAGCTGAATGACACGTTAGTCGAAAAAATGGTTCAATCGGCTCTGAGCACTATGGGACTTAACTTCGGAGGTCATCAGTCCCCTAGAACTTGGAACTACTTAAACCTAACTAACCTAACCTAACCTAGAACTTGGAACTACTTAAACCTAACTAACATAAGGACATCACACACATCCATGCCCGACGTAGGATTCGGACCTACGACCGTAGCGGTCGCGCGGTTCCAGACTGTAGCGCCTAGAACCGCACGGTCACTCCGGCCGGTTACACGTTACTCGTCAGTCAGCAGTTTGGTCTCTTGCGGCTCATTCCTTTCCTGTGCCAACCTCGTCGCCTCAGAGTAGCATTTCAGCCGAACGTTCTCAATTATTTGATGGATATATTGCAATCTCTGTCTTCCCCTACTTCTTGCCCTCTACAGCTCTCTCTAGTACCACAGAAATCATTCCCTCGAGTCATCACACATTACCTGTCTCCCTGCCTCTTCTTCTTGTCAGTGTTGTTCATACACTCGTTCCTTCATCGGTGCTGCGGAGAACCTACTTGGTTCAAATGGCTCTGAGCACTATGGGACTTAACGTCTATGGTCATCAGTCCCCTAGAACTTAGAACTACTTAAACCTAACTGACCTAAGGACATCACACAACACCCAGCCATCACGAAGCAGAGAAAATCCCTGACACCGCCGGGAATCGAACCCGGCAACCCGGGCGTGGGAAGCGAGAACGCTACCGCACGACCACGAGATGCGGGCGGAGAACCTACTCATCTCTTATCAGTGCACCTAATTTTCAACATCCTTCTATACCAGAACATCTCAGTTGCTTTGTTCCCCATCTACTACTTTCATTTGGTAATGTAATCCCTCTGCCTCGCCTCTAATACTTCAGCTGTAAAACTCAATCTTTCCGCTTGGTAGAGACGTATCAGAATTACCACATATGGAACGTGTACTAGCAAATAACTAATAACAGCCGGCCGCGGTGGTCTCGCGGTTTTAGGCGCGCAGTCCGGAACCGTGCGACTGCTACGGTCGCAGGTTCGAATCCTGCCTCGGTCATCGATGTGTGTGATGTCCTTAGCTTAGTTAGTTTTAAGTAGTTCTGAGTTCTAGGGGACTGATGACCTCAGATGACAGGTTCCATAGTGCTCGGAGCCGTTTGATTTGGTTATACGAGTTGACGAGCTTGCACTGTAACCGAGGCAAACGAGCATGCTGTCCTGCGAGCTTTTAATGTGCCTCGCAACGGCACGGAATCCACGCAGCAGCGGCAGCAGAGTATAACGGCATGTGGGGGCGGATGCGCGAGGCCTTGCCAGCATTTCCGGCAGGCGCTCGCCGTGGAAAACTGTGCGATGCCGCCCGCTGCGGGTACTAGCATGCTTGCAGTGGGCGTTTCACACTACGCCACATCGTCAGGAGTGAAAGTTCAAACGCAGGCACCAGCCGCTGGAGCAACACGACGGTCACTCACCGCTGCCGGATTAGACCCCGTAAACACCGATCTGCACGTGAATCTACACTGCTGCAATTTTCACCGGAGCAGCAAATACACTCCTGGAAATGGAAAAAAGAACACATTGACACCGGTGTGTCAGACCCACCATACTTGCTCCGGACACTGCGAGAGGGCTGTACAAGCAATGATCACACGCACGGCACAGCGGACACACCAGGAACCGCGCTGTTGGCCGTCGAATCGCGCTAGCTGCGCAGCATTTGTGCACCGCCGCCGTCACTGTCAGCCAGTTTGCCGTGGCATACGGAGCTCCATCGCAGTCTTTAACACTGGTAGCATGCCGCGACAGCGTGGACGTGAACCGTATGTGCAGTTGACGGACTTTGAGCGAGGGCGTATAGTGGGCATGCGGGAGGCCGGGTGGACGTACCGCCGAATTGCTCAACACGTGGGGCGTGAGGTCTCCACAGTACATCGATGTTGTCGCCAGTGGTCGGCGGAAGGTGCACGTGCCCGTCGACCTTGGAGCGGACCGCAGCGACGCACGGATGCACGCCAAGAGCGTAGGATCCTACGCAGTGCCGTAGGGGACCGCACCGCCACTTCCCAGCAAATTAGGGACACTGTTGCTCCTGGGGTATCGGCGAGGACCATTCGCAACCGTCTCCATGAAGCTGGGCTACGGTCCCGCACACCGTTAGGCCGTCTTCCGCTCACGCCCCAACATCGTGCAGCCCGCCTCCAGTGGTGTCGCGACAGGCGTGAATGGAGGGACGAATGGAGACGTGTCGTCTTCAGCGATGAGAGTCGCTTCTGCCTTGGTGCCAATGATGGTCGTATGCGTGTTTGGCGCCGTGCAGGTGAGCGCCACAATCAGGACTGCATACGACCGAGGCACACAGGGCCAACACCCGGCATCGTGGTGTGGGGAGCGATCTCCTACACTGGCCGTACACCTCTGGTGATCGTCGAGGGGACACTGAATAGTGCACGGTACATCCAAACCGTCATCGAACCCATCGTTCTACCATTCCTAGACCGGCAAGGGAACTTGCTGTTCCAACAGGACAATGCACGTCCGCATGTATCCCGTGCCACCCAACGTGCTCTAGAAGGTGTAAGTCAACTACCCTGGCCAGCAAGATCTCCGGATCTGTCCCCCATTGAGCATGTTTGGGACTGGATGAAGCGTCGTCTCACGCGGTCTGCACGTCCAGCACGAACGCTGGTCCAACTGAGGCGCCAGGTGGAAATGGCATGGCAAGCCGTTCCACAGGACTACATCCAGCATCTCTACGATCGTCTCCGTGGGAGAATAGCAGCCTGCATTGCTGCGAAAGGTGGATATACACTGTACTAGTGCCGACATTGTGCATGCTCTGTTGCCTGTGTCTATGTGCCTGTGGTTCTGTCAGTGTGATCGTGTGATGTATCTGACCGCAGGAATGTGTCAATAATGTTTCCCCTTCCTGGGACAATGAATTCACGGTGTTCTTTTTTCAATTTCCAGGAGTGTAGGACTAAAGATAACGAAATTTTGCTTATGCTGCAGGTGCATTACCATTTGTGCCAGAGATGCGTTGCAGTGCCTCTCCTTATTTCTATCTAGATAGCTCTGCAAAAATTATCAACTTCGTGGAAATGAATGAATATGCGGCAGCATGTTACCATAGGTCTCCCAGTCGACAACATATTGTTAGACTATTGATCTGATGTAATTAAAATTTCCTCAAGACATTTGAGTCTCATTTTTATCTACTATAATGATGGAAGCTGAAGCGATGAATTAAAATTTGTGCCATGGCCTGGAGTTGAACCCGTTTTACATGCTTACTATGCAGGAATACTGGTCATTACACCACGACAGCCGGTCGCGGTGGTCTCGCGGTTCTAGGCGCGCAGTCCGGAACCGTGCGACTGCTGCGGTCGCAGGTTCGAATCCTGCCTCGGGCATGGATGTGTGTGACGTCCTTAGGCTAGTTAGGTTTAAGTAGTTCTAAGTTCTAGGGGACATGTCCACAGCAGTTGAGTCCCATAGTGCTCAGAGCCATTTGAACACCACGACGACACTATAACTAACTGACTAATCCACTGTCTTCCCTAATACGAAGTCACATCTTCAGCTTACTTTCCCCTTCTTAGGCCGCTACTGCCTTGCCGCAGTGGTAACACCGCTTCCCGCCAGATCACCGAAGTTAAGCGCTGTCGGGCTGGGCTAGCACTCGGATGGGTGACCATCCGGTCGGCCGGGCGCTGTCGGCAAGCGGGGTGCACTCAGCCCCTGTGAGGCAAACTGAGGAGCTACCTCGATTGAGAAGCAGCAGCTGCCGGCCGAAGTGGCCGAGCGGTTCTAGGCGCTACAGTCTGGAACCGCGCGATCGCAGGTTCGAATCCTGCCTCGGGCATGGATGTGTGTGATGTCAGGTTGGTTAGGTTTAAGTAGTTCTAAGTTCTAGGGGACTGGTGACCTCAGCAGTTAAGTCCCATAGTGCTCAGAGCCATTTGAACCAAGTAGCGGCTCCGGTCTCGTAAACTGACACACGGCCGGGAGAGCGGTGTACTGACCACATGACCCCTCCATATCCGCATCCAGTGATGCCACAGGACGACACGGCGACCGGTCGGTACCGTTGAGCCTTCATGGCCTGTTCTGGAGAAGTTTAGTTTTTTTATAGAATATAAAAAGTATGTTGAAAATGTATTTTTGTACTAACATTAATGACTTCTCCCATTTATGCATGAAAAATTATATGCTCCATAGCCCACCCAAGGCCACGCGGCAAAGAGCAATGCGTTCATTGAAGTTCTGGTTCACAAACATCTGGGGAAGGGGGGGGGGGGGGTGTCATTAATAACACTTTTAATTTCATCCTTCATTTCGTGTATTGCTTGTGGTTTGTACACTTTTCGAAATCCCTACTAAAAAGTCACGAGGCGTAAGATCGCATGATCTGCAAGTCCGTTATTGGTTTCCACGCAAAGAGGTAATTTTTTGAGGAAACTATTCATTCAGCAGAACAGTCATTTCGCGGGATATGTGAAAAGTCGTACCATCTTGAAAGTGTCTTCGTGTTTGATGCCGGCCCCTGAAATCAACTTGACTCGATTTTCGGCGATCCAACTGGTCACCATCTTCAGGAGAATGCTGCTTCGCTGACGAGTACCGCAGTTCTCAGCAGGACTGGTCAGCGAAGCAGCATTCTCCTGAAGATGGTGACCAGTTGGATCGCCGAAAATCGAGTCAAGTTGATTTTATGGTCTGGCAGCAAACCCGAAGAAACTTTCATGACTTATTACGCCGGGAAAGCCTACGAAAATCCCCGTTTTCATCAATAAGAGGGGAACTCCAATCAGAAACCATGTTTCCGTGACGGTCGCCGTTCACAGTCACCGCTGATCCCTCATCACTTTCAAAAAAGTACGGGCCGATCGCTCCTCCTGCTCAGAACCCACACCACAGAGCCGTGCGTTGCGGACGCACCTCATCTTGCACACTCACTCGCGGATTTTCGCTGCTACAAATTAATTTTAATAACCAACAGGTTCAGTTGCCCCGTTTACCTAGAATTTACCTAGGTTTCAGTTGGGATAACCCAGCCTTCTTCAGAAAAACAGTAACTATCGTTTGTCCACAGTGGACATCGTCAAGCTAAACCTAGGAATCCATAAATTATAGTCAGAGTATAAAACATACCTGAAACTGCCTCGGCCCCATTTCGCGACCGCGATGCGGCACCCACGAGTGCTTTACTGGAGCTCAAGTCTGACGATAATTTACGGATTTGTCCACCGTGGACAAACGGTAGATACTGTTGTTCTGAAGAAGGTTGGGCTATCCCGACTGAAACCTAGGTAAATTCTAGGTAAACGGTGCAACTGAGGCTGTTGGTTATTAAAATAATTTAATATTTATACAGTTGCTGACAGGGTCGCGAAATATTAAAGATATTTACTCCAAATTCTGCAGTTCTGCTTATTGACGTACCCACTACTGAGGTGGAAGGGCCCGACATCTGAGAAAATTATTCTTTTTGTGAAGTTCGTTTGTCGAGCCAAGAAAGACCCATTGAGCAAATCGATGACTCTTACCATGATTTGTAGGCATCAATTCTTGTGAAAGTCGAATCTTCTACTCACGCATTTTTATTCGGTTGTTCCAATGTGGCACGTGTACCTTTGTGAACTTATCATTTCTAAGAACGCATGCTGTTACAGCGTGATTACCTGTAAATACCATATTAATGTAATAAATGCTCAAATTGATGTCGGTGAACCTAAATACATTTGCCAATACGTGTAACGACATTCCTCTCAACATCGAGTAGTTTGCCTTCCGTAATGTTCGCACATGCATTGACAATGCCATGACGCATGTTGTCAGGCGCTGTCGGTGGATCACGATAGCAAATATCCTTCAGCTCTCCCCACAGAAAGAAATCCGGGGACGTCAGATCCGGTGAACGTGCGGGCCACGGTATGGTGCTTCGACGACCAATCCACCAGTCACGAAATATGCTATTCAATACCGCTTCAACCGCACTCGAGCTATGTGCCGGACATCAATTATGATGGCAGTACATCGCCATTCTGTCATGCAGTGAAACATCTTGTAGTAACATCGGTAGAACATTACGTAGGAAATCAGCATACATTGCACCATTTAGGTTGCCATCGATGAAATGGAGGCCAATTATCCTTCCTCCCATAATGCCGCACCATACATTAACCCGCCAAGGTCGCTGGTGTTCCACTTGTCACAGCTATCGTGGATTTTCCGTTGCCCAACAGTGGATATTATGCCGCTTTGCGTTACCGCTGTTGGTGAATGACGCTTCGTCGCTAAATAGAACGCGTGCAAAAAAATCTGTCATCGTGCCGTAATTTCTCTTGTGCCCAGTGGCAGAACTGTACACGACGTTCAAAGTCGTCGCCAGGCAATTCCTGGTGCATAGAAATACGGTACGTGAGCAATCGATGTTTGATGTAGCATTCTCAACACCGACGTTTCTGAGATTCCCGATTCTCGCGCAGTTAGTCTGCTACTGGTGTGTGGATTAGCCGCGACAGCAATTAAAACACCTACTTGGGCACCATCATTTGTTGCAGGTCGTGGTTGACGTTTCACACGTGGCTGAACACTTCCTGTTTCCTTAAATAACGTAACTATGCGGTGAACGGTCCGGACACTTGGATGATGTCGGCCAGGATACCGAGCAGCATACATAGCACACGCCCGTTGGGCATTTTGATCACAATAGCCATACATCAACACGATATCGACCTTTTCCGCAATTAGTAAACGGTCCATTTTACCACGGGTAATGTATCACGAAGCAAATACCGCCCGCACTGGCGGAATGTTACGTGATACCACGTACTTATACCTTTGTGACTATTACAGCGCCATCTATCACAAAGCGAAAAAAGTGGACCAACTAAAACATTCATTGTTTCTTTACGTACTACACGAATATGTAATAAAAATGTGGTTCCTATTTAAAAGCCGACCGGAGTGGTCGTGAGGGTCGAGGCGCTACAGTCTGGAGTCGAGATATCGCTACGGTCGCAGGTTCGAATCCTGCCTCGGGCATGGATGTGTGTGATGTCCTTAGGTTAGTTAGGTTTAAGTAGTTCTAAGTTCTAGGGGAATGATGACCTCAGATATTAAGTCCCATAGTGCTCAGAGCCATTTGAACCAACCTATTTAAAAAAACGCGGTTGGTATCCGTTTCACCAATGGCAGCGCCGTCTAACGGGAGAACCCATAGCGCCATCTGGTTTCCCCCTTCAAGCTAGACGAGTTTCGTTCTTTGTAGTTTTTTCGTTTGCCGCTTATTTAGTGAGATACTTGGCGCGGTCACTATCAGTGGATCATCTTGTATAGGCGTTGCCGACCTCTGCGCCGTTTACACATGTCTGTATTGGAATACACATGCCTATACCAGTTTCTTTGGCGCTTCAGTGTGTAACTAGCCAGCTGTATTGTATAGGTGTGCTGACCATAGGGTGAGCCGTGTTGTGTTGCTGTTTTGCAGGTGCGAGGCGGAGACTGCGTACGCCAAGGCGCTGGGCAAGCTGTCCGGCAAGCTGGCCAGGGCGTCGAGGGACGTGGTGGGGACCGTCGGCACGGCGTGGCAGGCGGCAGGGCTGCAGATGCAGCAGCAGGCAGAGGCGCACAGGTCAGTCCTCCTGAAGATGAACTCCCTGAGCCACTCCGAAACGTCAACGCGCACGAGACAGGGCTACGGCAGGCAGCGAGACTGACATCCCGGGGAACGGGGCGAGAAGGGGTGTTCAGCAGTACTCGTCAAGCTCACTTATCTGACCACAATCTATTGGTTATGAGCTGTAGATTAAAACTGAAGAAAGTGCAAAAAAGGTGCGAATTTAAGGAGATGGGACCTGGATAAACTGAAAGAACCAGAGGTTGTACAGAGTTTCAGGGAGAGCATAAGGGAACAATTGACAGGAATGGGGGAAAGAAATACAGTAGAACAAAAAAGGGTACCTTTGAGGGATGTAGTGAAGGCAGCAGAGGATCAAGTGGGTAAAAAGACGAGGGCTAGTAGAAATCCTTGGGTAACAGAAGAAATATTGAACTTAATTGATGAAAGGAGAAAATATAAAAATGCAGTAAATGAAGCAGGCAAAAAGGAATACAGACGTCTCAAAAATGAGATCGACAGGAAGTGCAAAATGGCTAAGCAGGGATGGCTAGAGGACAAATGTAAGGATGTAGAGGCTTATCTCACTAGGGGTAAGATAGATACTGCCTACAGGAAAATTAAAGAGACCTTTGGAGAAAAGAGGACCACTTGTATGAATATCAAGAGCTCAGATGGAGACCCAGTTCTAAGCAAAGAAGGGAAAGCAGAAAGGTGGAAGGAGTATACAAAAGGTTTATACAAGGGCGATGTACTTGAGGACAATATTATGGAAATGTAAGAGGATCTAGAAGAATACGAAATGGGAGATACGATACTGCGTGAAGAGTTTGACAGAGCACTGAAAGACCTAAGTCGAAACAAGGCCCCCGGAGTAGACAACATTCCATTGGAAATACTGACGGCCTTGGGAGAGCCAGTCCTGACAAAACTCTACCATCTAGAGAGCAAGATGTATGAGACAGGCGAAATACCCTCAGACTTCAAGAAGAATATAATAATTCCAATCCCAAAGAAAGCAGGTGTTGACAGATATGAAAATTACCGAACTATCAGTTTAATAAGTCACAGCTGCAAAATACTAACGCGAATTCTTTACAGACGAGTGGAAAAACTGGTAGAAGCTGACCTCGGGGAAGATCAGTATGGATTCCGTAGAAATGTTGGAACACTTGAGGCAATACTCACCCTACGACTTATGTTATAAAGATAGATTAAGGGAAGGCAAACCTACATTTCTAGCATTTGTAGACTTAGAGAAAACTTTTGACAATGTTGATTGGAATACTCTCTTTCAAATTCTAAAGGTGGCAGGGTAAAATACAGGGAGCGAAAGGCTATTTACAATTTGTACAGAAACCAGATGGCAGTCATATGAGTCGAGGGACATGAAAGGGAAGCAGTGGCTGGGATGGGAGTGAGACAGGGTTGTAGCCTATCCCCGATGCTATTCAATCTGTATGTTGAACAAGCTGTAAAGGAAACAAAATAAAAGTTCGGAGTAGGTATTAAAATACATGGAGAAGAAATAAAAACTTTGAAGTTCGCCGATGTCATTGTAATTCTGTAGGAGACAGCAAAAGACTTGGAAGAGCAGTTGAACGGAATCGACAGTGTCTTGAAAGCAGGATATAAGATGAACATCAACAAAAGCAAAACGAGGATAATGGAATGTAGTCGAATCAAGTCGGGTGATGCTGAGGGAATTAGATTAGGATATGAGACACTTAAAGTAGTAAAGATGTTTTGCTATTTGGGTAGCAAAATAACTAATGATGGTCGAAGTAGAGAGGACATAAAATGTAGACTGGAAATGGCAAGGAAAGCGTTTCTGAAGAAGAGAAATTTGTTATCATTGAGTATAGATTTAAGTGTCAGGAAGTCATTTCTGAAAGTATTTGGATGGAGTATAGCCATGTATGGAAGTGAACCGTTGACGTTAAATAGTTTAGACAAGAAGAGAATAGATACTTTGGAAATGTGGTGCTACAGAAGAATGCTGAAGATTATATGGGTAGATCACGTAACTAATGAGGTGGTGTTGAATGGAATTGGAGAGAACAGAAGTTTGTGGCACAACTTGACCAGAAGAAGGGATCGGTTGGTAGGACATGTTCTGAGACATCGAGCGATCACCCATTTAGTATTGGAGGGCAGCGTGGAGGGTAAAAATCGTGGAGGGAGACCAGGAGATGAATACACTATGCAGATTCAGAAGGATGTAGGTTGCAGTAGCTACTGGGAGATGAAGAAGCTTGCACAGGATAGAGTAGCATGGAGAGCTGCATCAGACCAGTCTCTGGACTGAAGACGACAATAAGGCTTCATGGAAGACAAATACGTTGACAAAAGACTGCCGAACACTTCAATTCATATTCATAACTTTTGTTAAAACTCTATTGTCTTACAGATAAAAATTGTTCTTGCTGCTGCCTGCTTTCAAATACCGAAAGAAATTGGAACACTGTGTACGAGGTCTGTTCAAAAATGCTTACCTTCTACGTATTGTGCATGGTCTCCGAAATAGTCTGCTCCACAATTTGATACACCGTTCCCAACGGCGTTTCCGCTTCCGGAAGCACTCTTGATACGTCTCTTGCTGGATCGCGCAAAGCGCCGTCTGTGAATTTCCTTTTATCTCGTCTGTCGTTGCAAATCTTTGACCTTTCAAGGGGGTTTTCAGCTTTAGAAATGAAAAAAAAAAGTCCGCTGGTACTAGATCTGGAGGGTGCGGAGAATGGTGGAGCACAGTGATTTCGTTTTTTATTCAAAAGTCACTCGCCAATGCGGATGTATGTACGGGTGTGTTATGTTGATGCAAGACTGGTCAATTGTCTCAGCACATTTCAGGCCTTTTCCTTGTCACATTTCTTTTGCAGGCATTGCAACACGGTTCTTTTCTTTCTTTCGCTGGTGCCTTTCGTCCCGCAGGTATGCACGGTCAGCCATCGTTAATCGGATTTGGCAATGTTAAGATTAAGGAGTGGCTAGAAGCCCTTCCTGCCGCCACCCCATACCCCCTGCGATGAAATTAGTGTACACCAACTGCCTGCGACTAGTGTAATCCATGGAATAGTGCGAATGTATTCAGATGCCGGCGAGCAATGTGACTGAGGCGGGACGTGGGGACCAGCCCGGTATTCACCTAGTGGGATGTGAAAAACCGCCTAAAAACCACATCCAGGATTCGATCCGCGGCCGGCGCGCCTACCCGAGTCCACGAAGCAGCGCATTAGCCCTCTCGGCTAACGTGGCGAGTGCATCGCAACACGTTCCTGTGGCACGAATTCATCCTTCGAAGCCAAAGGAAATTGTCAGCATGACTTTGACGTTTGACCTCACCTCACGAGCTTATTTTTGGTCTCGGAGAACCTTTCCCGACCCACCTTGGCGCCAACGTTACAACCATAGACCCACGTCTCATCACCAGCTATGATGCTCTTAAGGAACATCCCGCTCTCATTTGCGCGATCCAAAAGCTCTTCACAGATTACAAGGCGAAGGTCTTTCTGGTCTTGACTCACGAGCTGTGGAACGAACTTCGCAGCAGCACGATGAACTGCAAGTTCCTGTGTCAGGATTTCATCATATGATCCATCTGTAATGCTTCATTCTTCTGTAATCTCTCGGACACTCAGTCTTGGATTGGCGCGCACAGTTTCGTTCACGTTCCCGACATGAGCGTCATCGGTAGACGTCGAAGGGCGTCCTGAACGAGGGTAATCTTTCACTTGTTCTTCAAAAAAAAAAAAATGTGTGTGAAATCTTTCGGGACTTAACTGCTCAGGTCATAAAAAAAATGGTTCAAATGGCTCTGAGCACTATGGGACTTAACATCTATGGTCATCAGTCCCCTAGAACTTAGAACTACTTAAACCTAACTAACCTAAGGACATCACACAACACCCAGCCATCACGAGGCAGAGAAAATCCCTGACCCCGCCGGGAATCGAACCCGGGAACCCGGGCGTGGGAAGCGAGAACGCTACCGCACGATCAGGTCATCAGGCCCTAAGCTTACACACTGCTTAACCTAAATTATCCTAAGGACAAACACACACAGCCATGCCCGAGGGAGGACTCGAACCTCCGCCGGGACCAGCCACACAGTCCATGACCGCTCTTTCACTTGTGTGCGGCCATTTTTAAACTGTGTCAACCATTCGTAACACCGACTATGGCTTACGCACTCATCAGCATAGCCTCCCTGTGTCATATGGTGTGTCTCTGCAAAGGTTTTCTCGAGTTTCACGGAAAATGTAATCCACACGCATTGCTCCTGTAACTCTGCCGTCTCGAAATTCGCAAACTGTGCGAGACAACATTCTACTCCGTAACAGCATTGGACAATAACTAACAGACGTACAACAATGTAACTTCCGGCAGTTACACGTTAACCACAGGTTTGTACAGGGATGCCAACCTCATTTCTCTCCAACGCACCACTGACGCGAAATTACGAATGTTCCGGAATTTTTTGGACAGGTCTCGTCGACTGACGTTACAAAAGTCATGGGACAGTGATATGTACACACACCGATGACGATCATACCACGTACTCATGGTATAAAAACCGAGCGAGGTGGCGCAGTGGTTAGACACTGGACTCGCATTCGGGAGGTCGACGGTTCAATCCCGCGTCCGGCCATCCTGATTTAGGTCTTTCAGTGATTCCCCTAAATCGCTCCAGGCAAATGCCGGGATGGTTCCTTTGAAAGGGCACGGCCGTCTTCCTTCCCCATCCTCCTCTAATCCGATGAGACCGATGACCTCGCTGTCTGGTCCCCAAACAACCCAACCCCCAACAACATGGTATAAAAGACAGTGCACTGACGGAACTGTACTCACACGACTCATGTGAAAAGGTTTCCAACGGGATTATGGCCACACGATGGGAATTAAGACTTTGGACGCCAACTGGTAGTTGGAGGTAGACGCATGGGACATCCCATTTCGGAAATCGTTACGGAATTCAGTGTTCCGAGAGTGTCAAGAGTGTGTCGAGAATACCAAATCTGAGGCACTACCTCTCGTCACAGACAACGCATTGGGGGACGGCCTTGACTGAAACGCCGAGAGCAGCAGCATTAGGGGAGGGTTGTCAGTGCTAACAGACAAGCAACAGTGAGTGAAATCAGTGTCGGACGTACGACGAACAAATCCGTTGGGGCAGTGCGGTGAAATATGGCGTTGATGGGCTGTGGCAACAAACGACCGATGCAAGTGTCTTTGCTAACAGCACGATCTCGCCTGCACCGCATCTCCAGGGCTCATGACCTTGCCGGCTGGACCGTAAACGACTGGGAAACCGTGCCCTGGTCTGATGAGTGCCGATATCAGGTGGGAAGAGCTGATAGTAGCGTTCGAGTGTGGTGCAGATCCCATGAAGCCCTGGACCCAAGTCCTCAGCAAGGCACTACGCAAGCTGGTGGTCGTTCGATAATGGTTTGGACTTCATGTGGAATGTATTGGTCCAGCTGAAGCGATCATTAACTGAAAATGGTTACGTTAGGCTACTTGGAGGCCACGTGTAGCCAGCCATTCATGCAAGGAATTTTTGTGGATAGCGCGTGGTTCAGGAGGGTAATACGGAACGCCGTGCTGGATCCTAACGGCCTCGTATCACTAGCAGTCGAGATGACAGGCATCTTATCCGCACGGCTGTAACGCATAGTGCAGCCACATCTCGATCCCTGAGTCAAGAGATGGGGACGTTTGCAAGATAACAACCACCTGCACGAACACTTCGACGACATCTGCAGCAGCACGGACTATCAGCTCGGAGACCGTGGCTGCGGTTACCCTTCACGCTGCACCACCGACAGGAGCGCCTGCGATGGTGTACTCGACGACGAACCTGGGTGCACGAATGGCGAAATGTCATTTTTTCGGATGAATCCAGGTTCTGTTTACAGCATCACGATGGTCGCATGCATGTTGGCGACATCGCGGCGAACACACATGTATTCTTCATCGCCGTACTGGCGTATCACCCGGCTTGATGGTATGGGGTGCCATCGGTTACACATCTCAGTCACCTCTTCTCCGCATTGACGGCACTTTGAACAGTGGATGTTACATTTCAGATGTGTTACGACCTGTGCCTCTACGCTTCATTCGAGCCCTGCAAAACCCTAGTTTTCAGCAGGATAATGCACGACTGCATATTGCAGGTCCTGTACAGGCCTTTCTGGATACAGAAAATGTTCGACTGCTCCCCTGGCCAGCACATTCTCCAGTTCTCCAAGTAGTTGAAAACGTCTGGTCAATGGTGGCTGGTCAACTGACTCGTCACAATACGCCAGTCACTACTCTTGATGAACTGTGGTATCGTTTTGAAGCCGCGTGGTCAGCTGTATCTGTAAACGCCATGCGAGCTCTGTTTGGCGCAATGCCAAGGCGTATCGAGGCCGTTATTACGGCCAGAGGTGGTTGTTCTGGGTACTGATTTCTCAGGATCTTTTTTGGGTCATCAGTCTACTGACTGGTTTGATGCGGCCCCCCACGAATTCCTTTCCTGTGTTAACCTCTTCATCTCAGAGTAGCACATGCAACCTACGTCCTCAATTATTTGTTTGACGTATTCCAATCTCTGTCTTCCTCTACAGTTTTTGCCCTCTACAGCTCCCTCTAGTACCATGGAAGTCATTCCCTCATGTCTTAGCAGATGTCCTATCATCCTGTCCCTTCTCCTTATCAGTATTTTCCACCTGTTCCTTTCCTCTCCGATTCTGCGTAGAATCTCCTCATTCCTTACCTTATCTGTCCACCTAATTTTCAACATTCGTCTATAGCACCACGTCTCAGATGCTTCGATTCTCTTCTGTTCCGGTTTTCCCACAGTCCATGTTTCACTACCATTCAATGCTGTACTCCACACGTACATCCTCAGAAATTTCTTCCTCCAATTAAGGCCGGTATTTGATATTAGTAGACTTCTCTTGGCCAGAAATGCCTTTTTTGCCGTAGCGAGTCTGCTTTTGATGTCCTCCTTGCTTCGTCCGTCATTGGTTATTTTACTGCCTAGGTAACAGAATTCCTTAACTTCATTGACTTCGTGACCATCAATCCTGATGTTAAGTTTCTCGCTGTTCTCATTTCTACTACTTCTCATTACCTTCGTCTTTCTCCGATTTACTCTCAAACCATACTGTGTACTCATTAGACTGCTCATTCCGTTCAGCAGATCATTTAATTCCTCTTCACTTTCACTCAGGATAGCAATGTCATCAGCGAATCGTATCATTGATATCCTTTCACCTTGTATTTTAATTCCACTGCTGAACCTTTCTTTTATTTCCATCATTGCTTCCTCGATGTACAGATTGAAGAGTAGGGGCGAAAGGCTTCAGCCTTGTCTTACACCCTTCTTAATACGAGCACTTCGTTCTTGATCGTCCACTCTTATTATTCCCTCTTGATTGTTGTACATATTGTATATGACCCGTCTCTCCCTACAGCTTACCCCTACTTTTTTCAGAATCGCGAACAGCTTGCACCATTTTATATTGTGGAACGCTTTTTCTAGATCGACGAATCCTATGAACGTGTCTTGATTTTTCTTCAGCCTTGCTTCCATTATTAGCCGTAACGTCAGAATTGCCTCTCTCGTGCCTTTACTTTTCCTAAAGCCAAACTGATCGTCACCTAGCGCATTCTCAATTTTCTTTTCCCTTCTTCTGTATATTATTCTTGTAAGCAGCATCGATGCATGAGCTGTTAAGCTGATTGTGCGATAATTCTCGCACTTGTCAGCTCTTGCCGTCTTCGGAATTGTGTGGCTGATGCTTTTCCGAAAGTCAGATGGTATGTCGCCAGACTCATATATTCTACACACCAACGTGAATAGTCGTTTTGTTGCCACTCAGGATCTATGCACCCGAATTGTGTGAAAATGTAATGACATGCCAGTTCTAGTATAATATATTTGACCAGTGAATACCCATTTATCATCTGCATTTCTTCTTGGTGTAGCAATTTTAATGGCCAGTGGTGTAGTTACTCACTATCCCACCTGGAGAATGCAACTACTAACTACAATCAAAAATGGGCTACTGTCAGTTCTCTCTGTCACTGCCAATCTTGTGCTGGACCACTGTTCAATTCTACATTTGCCCTAAGTGTAGAGTCTTGTATCGCAAGGAAGCAAGAGAGAGGATGTTGTCCTCTTTGTACAAGACACATGCACATGTGGATTCATATGGTTCTCTATTTTCATGAACATTTACTTAACTGGAATAGAGTCAGTGTGTTGTGGTACACGCGGGACACAATATCAGTAATGCTGCTATGGTCACTAAGCACTGCCATAGTCGCCGACATTAACTGAACCTGCTCAGAAATATACTGACCGGTGCCAACTGGGATGATTGAGTCAGTGAGTCTGTCTGTTCTGCGGCGGCGGCCTAAACGCATGCTGTCTAGAGGGCGCTGGCGGCACATTACTTACGGGTGTGTCTGTGGCCTCTCTTGTGGTAGGCGCGCTTGATCCTTCGCCTAATAATCGATCTTCAAGCTGCATCTTCGCCGACTAGTGTGCTGGCGACAGCTTGCACCAGCACTCTAACGAGTGGAAAGTCTGATTGACAGGTCCCAGCGGAGGTTCGAGTCCTCCCTCGGGCATGGGTGTGTGTGTTTGTCCTTAGGATAATTTACATTAAGTAGTGTGTAAGCTTAGGGACTTATGACCTTAGCAGTTAAGTCCCATAAGATTTCACACACATTCGAACATTCAAGCATTCTGATTGACAACAGCAATATCTGTGCACCAGTTTGTCCGCTACGTGCATTGACCTTCCGTGCCGTTACAGTGAGTGCCTTGTACGTGTGATGTGGAGCTTTGATGAGGCAGTGTGGTATGTGTAGCGTTGCTTGATGTTGTTGTTGTTGTTGTTGTTGTTGCAGGGCGCTGGCGGCGTCTCTGGGTGAGGAGGTGGTCAAGCCGCTGCGGCAGCTGAGCGAGGCGCAGCACCGCATCCGAAAGTCTGTGGAGGCCGCCGTGGACAAGGCGGGCAGGGGGCTGTCCGACTGGAGGCACGCGCAGGCCAAAAGCAAGAAGGTGAGCAGGCGCCGGGCTGGGCTGGGCTAGGCAGGTGCCGTACTGTGTCGGGGGCTGTGGGGCAGGTGGCTGGAGAGCATAGGTGTTTGTACATAGTTCCGCGTAGTCAGGACATACACAACTTTCCCACTAGGGCGCGCCCCGCTAAGCACAACAGCGCAGGGGCAGCGCTCGTCCGTCTCTCCACTACGAGATGGCGTTGCCTTAGAGACGGACCAAATTCTGCTTCCGCTCTACGAGATGGCGCTGCCTTAGAGACGGACCAAATTCTGCTACCGCCAGTCCACGTATTAATATGTCACGCAACCAGTGAAATTGCTGCTAACGCAGAAACTTTTCTCCTCGCAGATCACACTCACGCAGTGATACATGAACAGGTATTACAACGAGCGTACAGACCTCTGATTTGTCTGCACCCGTCTGTACCAGTCTATAGTCAAGTTTCAGGCTGCGCCTAATAAGCCATGAAGATAAATGTATACACACTTTTGTCAAGTATCAGGGATATATGTGAGAGTAAGATTATCGTACCAATACCAAAGGAACTTCAGCTTGTCAATTGTAACCAGCATCCAGAATCAAGTTATGTATTGTCTATGTTTTATATTATTTCAATAAATGTGTGAGAAAATTAATCAAGTTCTGTTTAAAGTTGGTCAGCGTCAATCTGCTACTCTAAGCGTGCAAGTGGCATTTCTATCATCGTCACCAGAAGATAAACACGCCACGATAAGACCACGAGACATATTGCTAACACTCGCCTACTTCGTTAGAGCGACAAGTCAAATAATCTGATGGTGTGTGTACCGAAGGTCTTACAGTACGCACACCCCACAGAGGTAGCGGTGAAGTGGAGACCTTCCCGTAAAACCATTTCACGTGTGTACCGCGAATATCAGAAATCCTGTAAAACATCAAATCTCCGACATCGCTGCGACCGGAAAAAGATCCTGTATGAACGGGACCAGCGATGTCAGAAGAGAAACGTTCACCGTGACACAAGTGCAACTCTTCCGCAAATGGCTGAAGATTTCAGTGCTGTGCAATGAACATGTGTCAGCGTGCGAACCATTCAACGTAACATTATCGATATGGGCTTTCGGAGCCGAAGGTTCACTCGTGTACTCTTGATGACTGGACGACACAAAGATTTTCGCCCCACCTGGGCCTGCCAACACCGACGTTGGACTGTTGATGACTGGAAAGATTTTGCCTAATCGGACGAGTCTCGTGTCAAATTGTATCAAGCAGATGGACGTGTACGGGTATGGAGACAACCTCACGAATTGGTGTACCCTGCATGTCAGCCGGGGACTGTTCAAGCTGGTGGAGGCTCTGTAATGGTGTGGGGCGTGTGCATATGGAGTGATATGGGACCCCTGATACGTCTAGATACGACTCTGACAGGTGAAACGTACGTAATCATAGTATCTGATCACCTGTGTCCATTCATGTCCATCGTGCATTCCGACGGGCAACTCCAGCAGGACAATGCGACACCCCACACGTCCAGTATTGCTACAGGGTGGCTTCACGAACAGTCTTCTGAGTTTAAACACTTCCGCTGGCCACCAAACTTCCCCTGACACGAATATTATTGAGCATATTAAGGATGGCTTGCAAGGTGCTATTCAGAAGAGGTCTCCACCACCTGGTACTCTTACGGATTTGTGGACAGCCCTGCAAGATTCATGGTGTCAGTTCCCTCCAGCACTACTCCAGACATTAGTGGAGTCCATGGCACGCTGAGGCACTTCTGCGAGCTCACAAGGGCGGTACACGACGCTAGCCAGGTGTACCAGTTTCTTTGGCTCTTCAGTGTATTTTAGCAGACGTGTTCCCGGTGTAGCTTTATGCTTACTCCAGAACTGGCCACGTTGGGACTGAGGTCTTGTGTTTCTGTATGTTGCCAGGCGAGCTTCGCGGCTGCCCGTGAGAACGAGAGGCTCCAGGACAGCCACCTGGAGTCTGGACCGACGCAGCACCAGCCGCTGCACGCCCGACTCGGCCACCAGCTGTCCGACAAGGAGACCGCCAAGGTAGACTCATCACTGTGCCGTTGCTGTTGTTGTTGTTGTTGTTGTTGCTGTTGCCTTTGTGGTCTCCAGTCTGAGACAGGTCTGATGCAGCTCTCCACGCTACAGAATCCTGGCCAACCCTTTTCATCTCTGAATGACTACCGCAACCTACATCCATTTGAACTTCTTACTGTATTTTAGCCTAGGGTCTCCTTCCACAGTTTTTAGCCATCACACCTCCTCCGTTACCAACCTGACAATTCCTCAATGCCTCCGGATGTGACCCCATCAACCGATCATTTGTTTCAGTCATCATCATCATCATCATCATCATCTTCAATTCAAGGATAAGGCCGTTGCCTGTTCGAAACCCACGAACAAAATCAATCCCATCTTTTTATAGGTCTTCCGAAATCTCTCTTTCCCATTTGGCTTGTGGTTCAGGATCTTCTCATAAGGTGTTGTTTCCAACCCTCACGGTGGTTCACAATTGTTTTCATTCATACTGAGAATATTTAATTCGGTCATAATATGTTCGTTTCTAATCATATCTCTTCTTGTGCAGCCCTTCGTCTTTCTTAGGAACCTGTTTGAATTTTATTTAATTACTTTTTTTGTAGTAACCCCTGTAGGATAACACTGTAACCATCATTAATTTACAGAATCTCAAGCTGTGGCCGTGCGGTTCTAGGCGCTTCAGTCTGGAACCGCGTGACCGCTACGGTCACAGGTTAGAATCCTGCCTCGGGCATGGATGTGTGTGATGTCCTTAGGTTAGTTAGGTTTAAGTACTTCTAAGTTCTAGGGGACTGATGACCACAGATGTTAAGTCCCATAGTGCTCAGAGCCATTTGAACCATTTTTTTGTACTTTATGGCCCATTATTCTGCTAATGGCACCACAGACAGCTTGAAATTTGTTTGTTTTATTTTCAATATGAGGGTGTAAATCAAAACTTATAGGCCGGCCGCTGTGGCCGAGCGGCTCTAGGCGCTTCAGTCCGGAACTGCACTGCTGCTACGGTCGCAGGTTCGAATCCTGCCTCGGGCATGGATGTGTGTGTGATGTTCTTAGGTTAGTAGGTTTAAGTAGTTGTAAGTTCTAGGGGACCGATGACCTTAGATGTTAAGTCCCATAATGCTTAGAACCATCAAAACAGTCTAAATAAGAGATCAGACACACTTGTTCTAAACCTGAATTATCCAAAACAATTTTTGATCTGACTGGGTATTTTCCTCGGAATGCCATTATTTTTTTTTTTTTGTTAGAAATTTAAAAAATTGTACTTCCTGCAAATGTCGTTCAGCTGGTATACCCTCCTTCGAAGGTCATCTTCATTCTTTTGAATAGTAACGATGTCATCAGCAAACAACAGTACATTCAGCTATCCCTCATTCGTTACCTCAGTTCCTTTGTTTACTTCGCATTCCATTTGCGAAAAATGAAGTAGATATTAAAAAGCGTAGGTGATAGTTCACATTCTTGTCCAAGGAAACGAGAATATAAGTTTTAAAATGTGACACAACAGAAGAATACTGAAGACGATGAGGAACTGAATGAAACTGGGGAGTAGAGAATTTTATGGCATGACCAAGGCAAAAAATGGTTCAAATGGCTCTGATCACTATGGGACTCAACATCTTAGGTCATAAGTCCCCTATAACTTAGAACTACTTAAACCTAACCAACCTAAGGACATCACACACACCCATGCCCGAGGCAGGATTCGAACCTGCGACCGTAGCAGCCCCGCGGTTCCGGACTGCAGCGCCAGAACCGCACGGCCACCGCGGCCGGCTGACCAAGGCAGTTCAGTCAAGTTATGTCATAAATTTCTTTTCTTCCCGATTTCATTCAGTACCTCCTGATCTTCAGTTTACTTCTGTAGTGTAAAAGGTTCCATTCTCCTCTCGCCTGATCTCTATACACTCATTCAAGAAAAATATGTTGAAAAAAGAGTCCCAAACAATTCAATTCATATTCGTAAGTTTTATCAAAATACTGGTATCTTACACAAAAAATTGTTATTGCTACTGCCAGTTTCCATCTCGTAACCTCTCTACTTCGGCCATCATCACATATTTTGCTGCTTGAGTACCAGTATGAGTCCATTACGGTTAGTGTCTGATTTCCTAATCTAATTCCCTTAGCATATCCTGATTTTGTTCGTCCACATCCCATGACTCTATTCAAAACACCATCCATTTCTTTCAACTTATCTTTAAAGTCTGTAGCCTTCTCTGACAGAATTAGAATGTTACCGACGAACCTCAAGTTTTTTTTTATTATTATTATTTCTGCTCCCTGTGGTTTAATCCGCTTTCCAGACATCTCTATGTTTTCCTTCACAACATGCTCATTGTACATGTGTACATCAGGCATAGATTACAAATCCGCCTCATACCATCTAGACCACTATTTCCCTTTCCTGTCGTTTGACTCTTACTATTACTGTGTGGGTTCTGTACAAACTGTAAATAGCCTTTCTCTCCCTGCAATTTATCCCTGATAACTTACGACCTTCGAACACTCGCCACAGTTAAAAGCTCATCAATTGCTTCTATGAGTTCATTGTTAGTTTATACTGTTTTGTTCTCCGTGTTTTGATTGTGCATTATCCTACTCGTTTTATTCGGCGACAATCGAGGAGATAACTATAGTATGGCTTTAATAAACTCAGTAAATATATCTTTCGTCAACAAGAACGTGTCGCCTACGTAACGGAACTTAACTTTTTTTCTCTACATCAGAGGTCCCCAGTCTTTCCGACATTGGGACAGTGAAGAAAATTCAGTCCTCTTTTCACAGTAACGGAAGGTAAATATTTACATACCGTTCACAAAAAATGTCATATGATTTTGTAGATCGGTTATTAAACCACTCACTTTTGATTTTTGACCAATTTTCATCATAAGCGCAACAGCAAACTCGTTTTTGTAGGCGTTATTACCGTACCACATGCAACGTTGACAGGTACGATTGGATTCGGTTTTCTCAAGACTTTTTCTGATGATTACCTCCAAGCTTTCAGGGTAGCCGTCCGAGCGCTTCTAGGCGCTACACAGTACGGAACCGCGTGACCGCTACTGTCTCAGGTTCGAATCCTGCCTAGGGCATGGATGTGTGTGATGTCCTTAGGTTAGTTACGTTTAATTAGTTCTAAGTTCTAGGGGACCGATGACCTCAGATGTTAAGTCGCATAGTGCTCAGAGCCATTTGAACCATTTGTCTTTCAGAATATTAAATCCCTAATCGGTGTGAACATTGTGTCCGTACTTATTTCACTAAGATTGAGAGTATCTAAAATTCGACCGTGCAGCGACTAAAAAATGCGCCTTTACGTCACCATATGCGTTCCGTTTTATGTATTAAAATACCGTCTGCAATGAAACACGTTTATAGTTTTAGTTTGGTTTCTAGATCTAAAAACAGTTCGTTACAAATGATACTTAGGCGTGATTTAGAGCTGCGGTATTTGATGTGTGACTTTCCTTTATATCAGGAAGAGTTGTCTGCTCGCACATTTTTGATGACCTCCTTCCTTTCGCACTGACGATTTTTTAATGAAGGACATGTACGCCCCGGGACAACCGGGGAAAAAAAATGGCTTTGACCACTATGGGACTTAACATCTGAGGTCATCAGTCCCCTAGAACTTAGAACTACTTAAACCTAACTAACCTAAGGACATCACACAACACCCAGCCATCACGAGGCAGAGAAAATCCCTGACCCCGCCGGGAATCGAACCCGGGACAACCGGGAAAATCGCGGGAATTTTTTCATTAAGTGAGAAAACCGGGAATTTTCTAGACTTCCGGCAATTTCTCATTGTTTTAGTTTTCAACTAAATTTTTGTAGTTGTGACGTAAGAAGTGATATTCTAACATAGAATTTTACCTTAACCCCCTACTGCAGAATAATTGTGCAAGAATAAAACAAACGAGGGATAAAAACGAAAACAAAACTTAAGTTGCAAAGGAAATGCGCCATTTACGACAACAACACATAGTTCACACACGAGCGTCTGCCAACAGCAAAATGTGTCAAAGGTTTTAGGACGAAAACTGTGCGGTACTTCAGATGCGAGGACTATCGGAAAGGCAGGGCCCGTCGCGTACGTCACGAAGGTAGTCTTGCTTTCACTCGCTCTCTCAAATCAGAAGACAAACTACGTTTCTACACCTATTAACTCGTAACTAGGCGTGTCCGTACAAACGAAAACTCAATCTTCTACTGGAATCCGCTATTGAGGAATCTTACTCTTTTTTCTTTTTTTTTTGTCGTCAGTCTACTGACTGGTTTGATGCGGCCACGAATTCCTTTCCTGTGCTAACCTCTTCATCTCAGAGTAGCACTTGCAACCTACATCCTCAATTATTTGCCTGACGTATTCCAATCTCTGTCTTCCTCTACAGTTTTTGCCCCCTACAGCTCCCTCTAGTACCATGGAAGTCATTCTCTCATGTCTTTGCAGATGTCCTATCATCCTGTCCCTTCTCCTTATCAGTGTTTCCCACATATTCCTTTCCTCTCCGATTCTGCGAAGAACCTCCTCATTCCTTACCTTATCAGTCCACCTAAATTTCAACATTCGTCTATAGCACCACATCTCAAACGCTTCGATTCTCTTCTGTTCCGGCTTTCCCACAGTCCATGTTTCACTACCATACAATGCTGTACTCCAGACGTACATCCTCAGAAATTTCTTCCTCAAATTAAGGCCGGTATTTGATGTTAGTAGACTTCTCTTGGCCAGAAATGCCTTTTTTGCCATAGCGAGTCTGCTTTTGAGGTCCTCCTTGCTCCGTCCGTCATTGGTTATTTTACTGCGTAGGTAACAGAATTCCTTAACTTCTTTGACTTCGTGACCATCAATCCTGATGTTAAGTTTCTCGCTGTTCCCATTTCTACAACTTCTCATTACCTTCGTCTTTCTCCGATTCACTCTCAAACCATACTGTCTACTCATTAGACTGTTCATTCCGTTCATCAGATCATTTAATTCTTCTTCACTTTCACTCAGGATAGCAATGTCATCAGCGAATCGTATCATTGATATCCTTTCACCTTGTATTTTAATTCCACTGCTGAACCTTTCTTTTATTTCCATCATTGCTTCCTCGATGTACAGATTGAAGAGTAGGGGAGAAAGGCTACAGCCTTGTCTTACTCCCTTCTTAATACGAGCCCTTCGTTCTTGATCGTCCACTCTTATTATTTCCTCTTGGTTGTTGTACATATTGTATATGACCCGTCTCTCCCTATAGCTTACCCCTACTTTTTTCAGTATCTCGAACAGCTTGCACCATTTGATATTGTCGAACGCTTTTTCCAGGTCGACAAATCCTATGAACGTGTCTTGATTTTTCTTTAGCCTTGCTTCCATTATTAGCCGTAACGTCAGAATTGCCTCTCTCGTGCCTTTACTTTTCCTAAAGCCAAACTGATCGTCACCTACCGCATTCTCAATTTTCTTTTCCATTCTTCTGTGTATTCTTCATTCCTTACCTTAGTCTTACTCTTATTAGTCGTATAATGATGGGAAGTCCAAGGTCCTACTTACATTTTGTTACAGCTGCACTGGTGTGCAATAAAATAAAATAACGCTAAAATGATTATCAGTTTCATAAGGCACCACATCCGGCATGTAATGAGTACTGTTAAGCAGTTATACCATTTATATCGAGTATTGACCTTAAATTTTGCTGCAGTACTGTTAATCCGTAAGACTTCACAACAGCAGATTCCAGTGGAAGATGCAGTTCTCGTTAGTACTTAGACGCCCAGCTGCGAGTCAACAGGTTTAGAAAAGCATTTTGTCTGCTGAGCTGAGCGGGCGAGCGAGCTCAGTACTACCTTCGTGACGTAAGCGCCGCCGCCTGTCTTTCTCGTGGGCAACGTTCCGATGAGCGTGACGTCACAACGGTTTCATTAGGTTCGATTGAGCAGTTGGCAGCGGGCTCCTGTGCGTGCGTAGTTGAGTGGCAGTGGCCATGGAGGTAGTCTCCACGTGACCCGCGTTTACGATTAGTGATTTTTCTCTTCACTCTTCGTTTACAGCTTTCGCGTCAAATGAAAACAATCGTTTTTCTGTGGCCGGGAGCTAGCAAGTGAATTACAATACACTCACATAATTATTAAAGGCCAAAATACGTTTTTAGTTTCAGTTTTCCGATATTTTTTTATTTGCAAGTTTTTGGGCAGTCGAATATTAATTGCCTCGCAGATAAATCAAGTTGTTTTTGTCGATTTGCTAAGGAATATTTGGCTTTCACTAATCTTTTCCGCAGAGGCAGTCAATTTATTTGAAACGAAGTGTTTCATTCGGCACTATTAGCTAGTGCTAACTGTTTGCCGAATTTCAGTTGCCGTTTTTACCTTGTGGCACATATGACATTGTTGTTGTTGCTGTTATTTTTCTTGTTGTCTTCAGTCCTGAGACTGGTTTGATGCAGCTCTCCATGCTACTCTATCCTGTGCAAGGTTCTTCATCTCCCAGTACCTACTGCAACCTACATCCTTCTGAATCTGTTTAGCGTATTCGTCTCTTGGTCTCCCTCTACGATTTTTACCCTCCATGCTGCCCTCCAGTGCTAAATTTGTGATCCCTTGATGCCTCAAAACATGTCCTAACAACCGATCCCTTCTTCTGGTCAAGTTGTGCCACAAACTTCTCTTCTCCCTAATTCTATTCAATACCTCCTCATTAGTTATGTGATCTACCCACCTAATCTTCAGCATTCTTCTGTAGCACCACATTTCGAAAGCTTTTATTCTCTTCTTGTCCAAACTATTTACTGTCCACGTTTCACTTCCGTACATGGCCACACTCCATACAAATACTTTCAGGAACGACTTCCTGACAATTAAATCTATACTCAATGTTAACAAATTTCTCTTCTTCAGAAACGCTTTCCTTGCCATTGCCAGTCTACATTTCATATCCTCTCTACTTCGACCATCATCAGTTATTTTGCTCCCCAAGTAGCAAAATTCATTTATTGCTTTAAGCGTCTCATTTCCTAATGAGACGCCGATTTAATTGGACTACATTCCATTATCCTTGTTTTACTTTTGTCGATGTTCTTCTTATATCCTCGTTTCAACACAGTGTCCATTCCGATCAGCTGCTCTTCCAAGTCCTTTGCTGCCTGTGACAGAATTACAGTGTCATCGGCGAACCTCAAAGTTTTTATTTCTTCTCCATGGATTTTAATACCTACTCCGAATTTTTCTTTTGTTTCCTTAACTGCTTGCTCAATATACAGGTTGAATAACATCGGGGAGAGGCTACAACCCTGTCTCACTCCCTTCCCAGCCACTGTTTCCCTTTCATACGCTTCCACTCCTATAACTGCCATCTTTCGCTCCCTGTATTTGACCACTGCCACCTTCAGAATTTGAAAGAGAGTATTCCAGTCAACATTGCCAAAAGCTTTCTCTAAGTCTACAAATGCTAGAAATGTAGGTTTGCCTTTCCTTAATCTAGCTTCTAAGATAAGTCGTAGGGTCAGTATTGCCTCACGTGTTCCAATATTTCTACGGAATCCAAACTGATCTTCCCCGAGGTCGGCTTCTACTAGTTTTTCCATTCGTCTGTAAAGAATTCGCGTCAGTATTTTGCAGCTGTGACTTATTAAACTGATTGTTCGATAATTTTCACATCTGTCAACACCTGCTTCCTTTCGGATTGGAATTATTATATTCTTCTTGAAGTCTGAGGGTATTATTCCCGTCTCATACATCTCGCTCACCAGATGGTAGAGTTTTATCAGGACTGGCTTTGCCAAGGCTGTCAGCAGTTCTAATGGAATGTTGTCTCACGCCGTATCATGTCTCCCATTTCATCTTCATCTACAATCTCCTCTATTTCCAAAGTATTGTCCTCCAGCACATCGCCCTTGAATAGACCCTCTATGTACTCCTTCCACCTTTCTGCTTTCTCTTTTTTGCTTAGAACTGGGTTTCCATCTGAGCTCTTGATATTCATACAAGTGGCTCTCTTTTCTCCAAAGGTCTCTTTAATTTTCCTGTAGGCAGTATCTATTTTACCCCTGGTGAGATAAGCCTCTACATCCTTACATTTGTCCTCTAACCATCCCTGCTTAGCCATTTTGCACTTCCTCTCGATCTCATTTTTGAGACGTTTGTATTCCTTTTTGCCTGCTTCATTTACTGCATTTTTATATTTTCTCCTTTCATCAATTAAATTCAATATTTCTTATGTTACCCAACGATTTCTACCAGCCCTCGTCGTTTTAGGCACTTGATCCTCTGCAACCTTTACTATTTCATCCCTTGTAGCTACCCATTCTTCTTCCACTGTATTTCTTTCTCCCATTCCTGTGAGTTGTTCCCTAATGTTCTCTCTGAAACTCTGTACAACCTCTGGTGCTTTCAGTTTTTGCAGATCTCATCTCCTTAAATTCATTATGCCATAACAATGAAACAAACTTGAGATAATACAGTACTGGTAGCCCACTCAAGAAAATTTTGAACCCGAAAACTGTACTGTAAAGCTTAATACTAGGTTGAGGCCTATTTCTTTGTGAATCTGGACGTATTATGCATTTTGGTGTGGTTTTCGAAATTCCGATGATCTTGGAGTATCCCATGACGTCCTGTTTCGTTGACGACGTAATGTAAGATCTCTTAACGCTATATATGAACGAAGAAGTGGGATTCGTGCGTACGTCATCGTAGCTGCGCAGGCGCAGTAACGCCGTTTTCTGGAGCTCTCTGACAGCTTCTCAAACGAATTCTAACAGGTCGCGAAAAATGTTGCGAATGGTGGTTGAATAGCGTTACTTTCAAAGCGAATTTCATTTTAGGCAAGATGAATTACGTTACGTGTGTTACGTTACGTGTGCCAATGCGCTTTGAATTTCTTCAGTCACAGAGAGTTTGATTCCTATTTAAAGCTTAACACTTTGAGGGGCAGCCGCCTAAAAGAATTTCAATTTTATGACACCTTTGTGTGATGAACATTAAAGTGTAACACACGCAAAAAAGACCAATATTATATCTGAAAACTTAGCTTTTCTTGTAACTACACCATGTACATTAATTTAAATCATTACCTTTTCCTATTTGTGTGTTCGGGCTACTGAAAAGTGATGTTGTTGGCTCACTACATCACTTGTCTTATGTTCTGAATATTTGCTATCATCGGCTGGCGAAATCACGTGACATGATCTGTCATTGGCTTATTAAAGCACGTAGCAATCTCGATTTCAGTGTTTCGCAAAGTGCTGTGTTTGATGGAATTCAAATATATTAATTCTTAATACGAAAATATGCAGCGTACATGTTGCTACACATCAAAGATCTTTGCAAAACGACAGATTTTTTTTGTAACACAGGAAAAGAATTTTTACCCGGGAAAAGTGTATTTTTTTTACAGAGAAATCTGGGAAAATTTCTGATATCTTTTTTTCTTTGTCCGCGTATACACCGTGCTAGCAATCTCACATTGCCTTGCATCAGTACACACTTACCGGGCGTGAAATACGACACAATATAGCACTACTTGTGCTTGTTTGCATTCTCCTGGCCTAACCTGTCATCGTGTGTTTCTGTGTACGTAATGTTGCCGACTTAGCCGCTATTTTTCGTTTAACTTGATATGGAAATGTTCCCTTCGTCTGTGGTTCGACAAATGTGTATTGTGACGTATTACCGATGGTAATGTCTACTTATCAATATCTAAAAAATGAAGGAATCCTATGGTAATTGAAGATATATACTCTCCATTTGGATTTTCAACAGCCACACTAGTCCTTCATTTCTCTGAGGTATTAAATAAATACACAGTACGAAACTTCCTGGCAGATTAAAACTGTGTGCCGGACCGAGACTCGAACTCGGGACCTTTGCCTTACGCGGGCAAGTGCTCTACCAACTGAGCTTCCCAAGCACGACTCGCGCCCCGTCCTCACAGCTTTAATTCCGCCAGTACCTCGTCTCCTACCATAATTAATACGTCGTAATACAGATATGAGGATTCACAGGTGAGGAGAACATTTTCAGATCAAGTAGATTTGGAATGAGCATGTAGATGACTAGCTTCTGATGCCCTTTCATATAGTCTCCAACGACAACATAAGGAAAACAGATTTTTGATAAAACGGAAGCGGCAACATACTGAATACATAAAATGACCCTTCATATCTCTCTCTCTCTCTCTCTCTCTCTCTCTCTCTCTCTCTCCCTCCCTCCCTCCCTCCCTCTCTCCCTCCCTCCCCATCATTTCACCTCTACTTCCTTCCCCGTTTTCTCCATTTCATTACCAACTCACACTACCTTCCCCTACTCTACATCCACTCCTCAAACCTTTCTACATCTACGTCCATACTCCGCAAGCCACCTGGCGGTGTGTGGCGGAGGGTACTTTGAGTACCTCTATCGATTCTCCCACTGCTCAGCTATACTCCGTAAACCAGCTAACGGTGTGTGGTGGAGGGTAGTTTGTATTCCGGCGTCACTTCCCCCTTTTCCTGTTCCTGTCCCGCTACGATCGCGGCAAGAACCGTTGTTGGTAAGCCTCTGTGTGGGCTCGAATATCTCCTGTTTTATGTTGATCGTCTTTTCGTGAGATATGCGTTGGAGGGAGCAGTGTATTGACTGGCTCTTCTGAGAACGTACATTCTCTGAACAGACAACCACACCGTGATGCACAATTCCTATCTTGGAGCGTCTCCCACTGAAGTCAGTTCAGTCTCTCCGTGGTACTTGCGTGTTTTTCGAACATACCGGTAACGAAGCTAGCAAACCGCCTCTGAAAATGGTTCGGATGGCTCTGAGCTGTATGGGACTTAACACCTGAGGTCATCAGTCCCCTAGAACTTGGAACTACTTAAACCTAACGAGGACATCACACACATCCGTGCCCGAGGCAGGATTCGAACCTGCGACCGTAGCGGTCGCGTGGTTCCGGGCTGAAGCGCCTAGTGCCGCTCTGCCACAGCGGCCGGCCTCGCCTCTGAATTCTTTCAATGTTTTCCTTCAGTCCGATCTGTCACGCATCACAAAGACTCGAGCAGCGTTATATATGCGGTCTATTTTGCAGGTGAACCACAGTTTTCCAAAAAATCTTCCTACAAACCGAAGTGGACTACTCGCCTTCCCCACAAGAGTTCTCACTTGGTCGTTCCACCTCATATCGCTTTGCAACGTTACACCCAGATATTTAAACGATTTGACTGTGTCAAGCAGGGCACTAGCAATACTGTATCCGAACATTACAGGTTTGATCTTTCTACTCATCCGCATTAACTTACATGTTTCCACATTTAGGGCTAGCTGCCATTCATCAGACGAACCGGAAATTTCGTCTAAGTCGTCTCGTATCTTCCTACAATCACTCAACTTTGGAGCCGTACAGTATATTTACTTATTTATTTAACCTGGCAAGATTAGGGCCATCAGGCCCTCTCTTACATCTAACCAGGCATTGTACTTATTTTACATTGATATGTTTTAGTAGGCATGTTAAACTACATCTAATACAAAAAGTGAGATAAACAATTAAAAAGGTGCACCTGGAAAAATACATTATTGAAGAGAAAGATTTTAGATAGGAGTGCTGGCAGCAGGGAGTATGAGGGAGACCCATGGTGAGGGGAGGAGAAGAATAGAGAGACATAATGAAAGATAATTAAGGAAATATAAAGGAAAAGAAGAATGCGTGGCTAAAAGAGATAGATGAAGAGGAAGGCATCTCAGGAGCAAGATAGGAGACGCTAGCTTTGCAATTTGACAGATGAGAGGATTGGCCTTGCACATTAATTTTGTGGAGAATTTTATGAGGATGATAGTAGGAAATGCTTCAACTTCTTCTTAAAAGCAACAGGAGATTGAATTTTCGTCAAGGTAAATGGCAGTTTGTTCCAGAGGCGGACAGCGGCAACTGAGAAGGAGTTTGCAAAAGTTTTTGTTTTGTGAGTGGGCACAGTTGGGATACCAGATAAGAGTGACCTCGTGTTTCGATTATGATGGCATGACAGGTTTTTAATCTCTGAAGCAAGGTACTGGGGTGCCTGCGCCACAAGGAGTCGGTGAAGTAGACAAAGAGTGTGGTAGTCACGCAGTTTGTCCGGCCGCAGCCACCCTGGCTTGCGACACATCAGCAGCAAACAACGGCAGATATGTACCCATCCTGAATGAGATTTTCACTCTGCATCGGAGTGTGCGCTGATATGAAACTTCCTGGCAGATTAAAACTGTGTGCCCGACCGAGACTCGAACTCGGGACCTTTGCCTTTCGCGGGCAAGTGCTCTACCAACTGAGCTACCCACACACGACTCACGCCCCGTCCTCACAGCTTTCCTGGCAGAAGTGAAGCTGTGAGGACGGGGCGTGAGTCGTGCTTCGGTGGCTCAGATGGTAGAGCACTTGCCCGCGAAAGGCAAAGGTCCCGAGTTCGAGTCTCGGTCCGGCACACAGTTTTAATCTGCCAGGAAGTTTCATATACCCATCCTGTGTGCCAAATCATATATGTACGTACAGAAGAGCAGCGGTCCTGTCACACTTCCCTGGGGCTCTCCTGACGATACCCTTGTCTCTGATGAACAATCGCCGTCCAGGACAACATACGGATTTCTGTTATTACTTTGTTATCACACTGTCTATTAACAACCGTGTTACGTTTTATATAATGTCGAGGGGTCATTGTGAATCTCGCTCACTGAAGTGCAAGTAACGCGTTTGAATGAAAACATCATTTCTGTTCGTCTCATTGTGTATTTCTTTCAGTTACCTTTCTGTACTGTACTGTAGCCCTTCTTCCTAATTAAGGCTCAAATGTCATCGAGCTATGTTATTTGTCATTGACACGTCATGCGAGAGTTGCTTTGCTCTTTTTTTTTCCCACCACTGTAATTCGTTTTTATAAAACGGCCGTGTCAGAAACGGCATGCATTGCGTTTTATTACACTCAAGCGTTAGTTTTGGGTTTTTTTTACTGTAAGCCTCTTGTTAATGTTACTGACTCCTAGGACTGTTGGCCGGCCGCGGTGGCCGAGCGGTTCTAGGCGCTGCAGTCCGGAACCGCGGGGCTGCTACGGTCGCAGGTTCGAATCCTGCCTCGGGCATGGATGTGTGTGATGTCCTTAGGTTAGTTACAGGGTGTTTCAAAAATGACCGGTATATTTGAAACGGCAATAAAAAACTAAACGAGCAGCGATAGAAATAGACCGTTTGTTGCAATATGCTTGGGACAACAGTACATTTCCAGGCGGACAAACTTTCGACATTACAGTAGTTACAATTTTCAACAACAGATGGCGCTGCAAGTGATGTGAAAGATATAGAAGACAACGCAGTCTGTGGGTGCGCCATTCTGTAGGTCGTCTTTCTGCTGTAAGCGTGTACTGTTCACAAGGTGCAAGTGTGCTGTGGGCAACATGGTTTATTCCTTAGAACAGAGGATTTTTCTGGTGTTGGAATTCCACCGCCTAGAACACAGTGTTGTTGCAACAAAACCAAGTTTTCAACGGAGGTTTAATGTAACCAAAGGACCGAAAAACGATACAATAAAGGATATGTTTGAAAAATTTCAACGGACTGGGAACGTGACGGATGAACGTGCTGGAAAGGTAGGGCGACCGTGTACGGCAACCACAGAGGGCAACGCGCAGCTAGTGTAGCAGCTGATCCGACAGCGGCCTCGGGTTTCCGTTCGCCGTGTTGCAGCTGCGGTCCAAATGACGCCAACGTCCACGTATCGTCTCATGCGCCAGAGTTTACACCTCTATCCGTACAAAATTCAAACGCGGCAACCCCTCAGCGCCGCTACCATTGCTGCACGAGAGACATTCGCTAACGATATAGTGCACAGGATTGATGACGACGATATGCATGTGGGCAGCATTTGGTTTACTGACGAAGCTTATTTTTACCTGGACGGCTTCGTCAATAAACAGAACTGGCGCATATGGGGAACCGAAAAGTCCCATGTTGCAGTCCCATCGTCCTTGCATCCTCATAAAGTACTGGTCTGGGCCGCCATTTCTTCCAAAGGAATCGTTGGCCCATTTTTCAGCTCCGAAACGATAACTGCATCACGCTATCTGGACATTCTTCGTGAATTTGTGGCGGTACAAACTGCCTTAGACGACACTGCGAACACCTCGTGGTTTATGCAAGATGGTGCACGGCCACATCGCACGGTCGACGTCTTTAATTTCCTGAATGAATATTTCGATGATCGTGTGGTTGCTTTGGGCTATCCGAAACATACAGGAGGCGGCGTGGATTGGCCTCCCTATTCGCCAGACATGAACCCCTGTGACTTCTTTCTCTAGGGACACTTGAGAGACCAGGTGTACCGCCAGAATCCTGAAACAATGGAACAGCTGAAGCAGTACATCTCATCTGCATGTGAAGCCGTTCCGCCAGACACGTTGTCAAAGGTTTCGGGTAATTTCATTCTGAGACTACGCCATATTATTGCCACGCATGGTGGATATGTGGAAAATATCGTACTATAGAGTTTCCCAGACTGCAGCGCCATCTGTTGTTGACAGTTGTAACTACTGTAATTTCGAAAGTTTGTCTGCCTGAAAATGTACTGTTATCCCAAGTATATTGCAACAAACGGTGTATTTCTATCGCTGCTCGTTTAGTTTGTATTGCCGTTTCAAATATACCGGTCATTTTTGCAACACCCTGTAGGTTTAAGCAGTTCTAAGTGCTAGGGGACTGATGACTACAGATGTTAAGTCCCATAGTGCTCAGAGCCATTTTTGAACCATTTGCTCATCATTTTCAGCAGCTGTTTTTGAAGAATGCTGACGTGAAAAAGCAGCACATTGGCTGCGTTAGAAACTGTTTTTTAACGCAACTGGTGTGTTGTTTCTTCGCATCGGAAATCTTGCTATTTCTTTCATACAGCCCCCACCCCCCGTCCTATGCAATCGGATTCAAATGGCTCTGAGCACTATGGGACTTAACATCTATGGTCATCAGTGCCCTAGAACTTAGAACTGCTTAAACCTAACTAACCTAAGGACATCACATAACACCCAGCCATCACGAGGCAGATATGCAATCGGACTTTTTGTTTGTGGCACCTATACTTGCCTCACACAGTCAAAGAAAAAAAACGTGATGAAAGCTCAAAAAGTAGTAAGAGTCCCTCACAGAGTGGAAGTAAAATAATGTGCTACTACAATTTCAAAAGAACAGTGTCAAATAGTTACCGAAAAACTGCGAAAAAAATATAATATAGAATAAAAATATCGGCACTCGAGTTTGCGATATCGATATATGTCAGGAATATATCGATATTTTACCAACAGCCATACTGACTACCCTATTAGCTGCCCGCGCGGTCTAACGCACTGCTTCCCCAGCGGGAAAGCGTGCCAGCCGGCGGCACGAATCCGCTCGCCGGATTTGTGTCGAGGTCCGGTGTGCCAGCCAGCCTGTGGATGGTTTTTAGGCGGTTTTCCATCTGCCTTCCTTTCTGCTCACACTGGAGTTTAACTTCCAGCCCCCACACTTCCCACGTATGACGAAAACTATTTTTCCGTATCTCATAATGCTCCAACTTAGGCAAAAGTATTCAGTGGTCCACAAAATCGAGTGCTTTTATTAAATTAAAGAAACTGCCAACTGTCCTCGGTCAGTCGTTTAGCCGTGCCAGCGGCCATTCACAAAATAGTAAACTGCCTTGGAGAGAAACGTGCTTAGCTCTCCGGTACTGGAGAAAGTAATTGATTTGGTACAGGCGGAGGCACGCAGCGCTGCCGTAGCTGTTACGGAATGGCGGCCTTCCCCAAACGCCCTTGAGCCCACCGTGAGAAGCAAAACACTGCCCCACCTGACCGCGCTCGTGTAGTTTCGCCTTGTGGCCGCAACCCGCCGAACGAATCTGTTCGGCGCGTTGCATAAGTGGAAGGAGCGGGAGGAAAGTCCCTCCTCGGGTTAGCACTGTCGCTGCTGAAGAATATCGATATCTCGATATATCGATGTTTTTCTAAGATATTTTCCACCCGATATACCGATGTTGAAATCATAATACCGAGTGCTGATCTTTTTGTCTTGTATTATATTTTTTCACAATTTTCGGTAAATATTTGCAGTTCTATTGAAATTGTAGTAGAACGGAATTTTACTTTCACAGTGTGAAACGGTTTTACTACTTTTTGAGCTTTCATCACGGCCCACGGTCAATCTTTCCCCACAAAAGTAGTAGTTCGATCGCAATGGTGGAGGGGGGAGTGTCTGTGTTAATCGCGTAACGAGACTTCCGATGTGAAGAAACAACACACTAGCGGCGTTAAAAAACAGTTTGTAAGGTAACTAGTATGCTATTTCTTCACATCGGCATTCTTCAAAAAAAAAAAAAACAAAAAACAAAAAAAATAAAAAAAGGTTGCTGAAAATGATGAACAAAAATCTAAATGACAAGATTCGTCTTTGCGATGGGTAGAGACGTGTGAGAGGAAATACCACGTAATCGGCACTTGGCGCTACTAAAAGAAACTCCGATGTTTAACTTCACCTCAAAATTTTGACCCAACTTCTAGTTCGCTCGTGTTTGCAGGAAAAAAAAAAGAAAAAGAAAACAGGTAAGTCGGCCTGAACTGTTCCGGGCAAATCCAATATGTGACGAACCCGAACGACGCTCCATGTTTTATTGTGCCACTTATATGCAGTTACCATTGTTTGCAAAGTGGTTATCATCAAGCTTGAACGTGCATCGTTTTCCTTTCAATTCTTGCTCTAAGGAGCTTGAGCAGGCAGCTAGCTTGTTGGTGTACAGAATATCCAATAATAAATCAGTACGTAAAGATAGTTTTGTATGTACCTAGAGCCGATAATGTACATATTGTATAGCAGCCGTTTCTCCCAATTTTTCTCAGAATTTCGAACATCTTGTAGCAATTTACATTGTCGAACGGCTTTTTCCAGATCGACGAATGCTATGAACGTATCTTGATTTTTCTTCTGTCTTCCTTCTCTTATCAACCGCAATGTCAACATTGCTCCTCTGATGGCTTTACTTTTCCTAGAGCCAAACTGATTGTCATGTAACACATCCTCAATGGCTCTGAGCACTATGGAACTTCTGAGCTCATCAGTCCCATAGAGCTTAGAAATACTTAAACCTAACTAACCTAAGGACATCACACACATCAATGCCCGAGGCAGGATTCGAACCTGCGACCGAAGCGGTTGCGCGGTTCCAGACTGTAGCGCCTAGAACCGCTAGGCCACTCCGGCCGGCCACATCCTCAATTTTCTTTTCCATTTTTCTGTATATTATACTTGTCAGCAACTTGACCACATGAACTGTTAAGCTGACTGTGCAATAATTCTCGCAAAAAATGGTTCAAATGGCTCTGAGCACTATGGGACTTAACATCTGTGGTCATCAGTCCTCTAGAACTTAGAAGTACTTAAACCTAACTAACCTAAGGACATCACACACATCCATGCCCGAGGCAGGATTCGAACCTGCGGCCGTAGCAGTCGCGCGGTTCCGGACTGAGCGCCTTAACCGCTAGATCACCGCGGCCGGCTCCTAATTTAAAATCGAAGTCACTGCAGAGAGTGCTTTGCGATCTTGGGTGTTGCCGGCCGCGGTGGTCTCGCGGTTCTAGGCGCGCAGTCCGGAACCACGCGACTGCTACGGTCGCACGTTCGAATCCTGCCTCGGGCATGGATGTGTGTGATGTCGTTAGGTTAGTTAGGTTGAAGTACTTCTAAGTTGTAGGGGACTGATGACCTCAGATGTTAAGTCCCATAGTCCTTAGTGCCATTTGAACCTGTTTCTTCTTCTATTACATCAGACAAATCGTCCCACTCATATTGTTGTTGTTGTTGTTGTCTTCAGTCCTGAGACTGGTTTGATGCTGCTCTCCATGCTACTCTATCCTGTACAAGCTTCTTCATCTCCCAGTACCTACTGCAACCTACATCCTTCTGAATATGCTTAGTGTATTCATCTCCTGGTCTCCCTCTACGATTTTTACCCTCCACGCTGCCCTCCAATACTAAATTGGTGATCCCTTGATGCCTCAGAATATGCCCTACCAACCGATCCCTTCTTCTAGTCAAGTTGTGCCACAAACCTCTCTTCTCTCCAATCCTATTCAATACTCCCTCATTAGTTATGTGGTCTACCCATCTAATCTTCAGCATTCTTCTATAGCACCACATTTCAAAAGCTTCTATTCTCTTCTTGTCCAGACTATTTATCGTCCAAGTTTCACTTCCATACATGGCTACACTCCATAAAAATACTTTCAGAAAAGACTTCCTGACACTTAACACAATACTCGATGTTAACAAATTTCTCTTCTTCAGAAATGCTTTCCTTGCCATTGCCAGTCTACATTTTATATCCTCTCCACTTCGACAATCATCAGTTATTTTGCTCCCCAAATAGCAAAACTCCTTTACTACTTTAAGTGTCTCATTTCCTAATCTAATTCTCTCAGCATCCCCCGACTCAATTCGACTACATTCAATTATCCTCTTCCTGCTTGTGTTGATGTTCATCTTATATCCTCCTTTCAAGACACTGTCCATTCTGTTCAACAGCTCTTCCAAGTCGTTTGCTATCTCTGACAGAATTACAATGTCATCGACGAACCTCAAACTTTTTATATCTTCTCCATGGACTTTAGTACCTACTCCGAATTTTTCTTTTGTTTCCTTTACTGCTTGCTCAATATACAGACTGAATAACATCGGGGACAGGCCACAACCCTGTGTCACTCCCTTTCCAACCACTGCTTCCCTTTCATGTCCCTAGACTCTTATAACTGCCATCTGGTTTCTGTACAAATTGTAAATAGCCTTTCGCTCCCTGTATTTTACCCCTGCCATCTTAAGAGTTTGAAAGAGAGTATTCCAGTGAACATTGTCAAAAGCTTTCTCTAAGTCTACAAATGCTAGAAATTGTTTGCCTTTTCTTAATCTATTTTCTAAGACAAGTCGTAAGGTCAGTATTGCCTCCCGTGTTCCAACATTTCTGCGGAATCCATACTGATCTTAGCCGAGGTCGGTTTCTACCAGTTTTTCCATTCGTCTGTAAACAATTCGCGTTAGTGTCCCACTCATAGAGACGTTCAGTGTAATCTGCTTATTATTGCTAAACTGAGGTCTGACTCTATCTGCGTACGCCTTGCCTGATTTCAGAATTTCTGCCTGACCATGACGTAATCCACTTGGAATCTTCCCGTATCTCCAAGCCCTTTGCTGCCTCCTTCGCTTGTGACTTTTGGACAGTGTATACACTCTTACTAGCTGCAATTTACTGCAGAACGGTCTTTCTTTCTCCTCTCACATTTCTGGCACCGAGTACGTATTCTCCTGTAACTCTGTCTTCTATTCCTTCTACTATAGCCTTCCAGTCGCCCATGATTGTTAAGAGTTTTACCTCCTTTTGGTTTAGTCCCTTTGTTTACTGTCCTCGTATACGTTATTTTCTCTATGTCTTCATTCTGCTTGTGACACTGGAACGTATACCTGAAATGTTGTTGTTGGTGTTGGTTTGCATTGCTTTTTGATCAGTACAACACTATTACTGAACTGTTGGCTCATCTTCCTATTCATGACAAATCCCGGTTGCAGCATTCCATTTTCTGCTGACGTCAGATTCCTGTCTTCTTTCCATTTGACTTCGCAGATCCCTACTGTGTCTGTACTGAGCCTTTGCATTTCCCTTTTCAGATTTTGGAGCTTCTTTAACACACTCACACGTATGACATTTCATGCTCTGTCTCACAGAAGTGATGATTTGCTTCTGCTCTGGTTGGTTTGAGGTTTGTTAGAACATTCCCAGGTCTGAAACAATTGTCGAAACTGTAGATATGAAACCAGTAACACAGTCAGAATGAATGGAAGGCTCCAAAGAGATATTCTTGAGGAAGAAACTGGAAGCTCAGGCGGTCAACTAAGGCTTGAATATTTCTTGATACAAATAGATGCTGGTTTTTGGTCATTCAGTCTTTTCGTCTTGGCTACCTCGCCATTAGCAGCACACTCCGAGAGATCTGGACGGGCAACTAATCTCGAATCTTTTGCCAATGGCGTGGTGATTGTGGCATTTTTCAACTATACAGAAAATATGGTTTAGAAGTCCCAAGCCGGCCGGAGTGGCCGAGCGGTTCTAGGCGCTACAGTCGGGAACCGCGTGACCGCCACGGTCGCAGGTTCGAGTCCTGCCTCGGGCATGGATGTGTGTGATGTCCTTAGGTTAGTTAGGTTTAAGTAGTTCTAAGTTCTAGGGGGACCGATGACCTAAGCAGTCAAGTCCCATAGTGTTCAGAGCCATTTGATTTTGAAGTCCCAAATATGGGGGAAAATGTGTCAGTATCAGTTAAATATGGATGTGTATTTCCGATGTATAAATACGCAGGAAGTAGTAAAGGAAATCAAATAACAATATGAAGAAGGAATTCTATGTCAGGGAGCAGAAATACAAATTTTGAGAAATACCGGTAGCATTTTAATTCTTTTGGAGTCAGCAAAGGACTTGGAAGAGCAGGTCAACAAAATGGATATTGTCCTGAAAAGAGATTATAAGATGAACATCAACAAAAGCAAAACTAGGGTAAGGGAATGGAGTTGAATTAAACAGTTGATTGGTGAGTTAATTACCTTGGAAAACGAAACAGTAAAACTAGTAGATGAATTTTGATATTTGGGCAGCAAAATAACTGATGAAAGTAGAGGGGATATGAAGTGCTGACTGGCTATGACAGGGAAAATGTTTCTTTAAAAAGAGAATTTGTTATCATCGAATGTAATTTTAAGTGTTAGGATATCTTTTGTCAAAGTATTTGTCTGGTGTTCAGACAAGAAGAGAATAGGAACTTTTGAAGTCTGATGCTACAGAACAACTTTGAGAAGTAGATGGATGGATTGGATAACTGATGAAGAGGTACTGAATCATCTTGGAGAGGAAAGTAAGTTATTGCAAAGTTCAATAAAAGAAGGATTAGAGGAAGACGAAGGTACGAATACAGTAAGGAGGTTCAGATTGATGTAGGGTCCACTAGTTATGTAGAGATAAAGAGGCTTGCACAGGATAGAGCGGAGAGCCGCATGAAACCAGTCTTCGGACCCAAGACCACAGCAACAACAATAGCATATATCGATATGATTTCTTTGAAATATAGGTGTGTGCTATATACAGGGTGTTTCCGTAAGAGCGCGCAAATATTTAACAGGACATAGAGGATGCTCCAGTGAAAACGCACCGGGTTGGCCGAGAGCGCTAATGCGCTGCTTCCTGGACTCAGGTAGGCACGCGGGCCCCGGATCGAATCCGCCCGGCGGTTTAACGACGTGGGCCGCTGTGTCGGCCAGCCTGGATGTGGTTTTTAGGCGGTTTTCCACATCCCGCTAGGTGAATACCGGGCTGGTCCCCACGTTCCGCTTCTGTTGCACGACTCACAGACATCTGAACATGTTCGCACTATTCCATGGATTACACTAGACACAGACAGCTGGGGTACACTAATTCCATCCCAGGGGATATGGGGTGGCGGCATGAAGGGCATCCGGCCACCCCATATAACTAACCTTGCCAAATCCGTTCCTAACCGTGCCGACCCTGCAAAACCGCGGGACAAGGCACCAGCAAAAGAAAGAAAGAAAGAGGATGCTCCAGTGAATAACTTGAGCTAGGGAACCTGGGCTTGGAGAATCCAGCTTGAGGAGGTACTAGAAATAAAATCACTTTACTGTGTACTTATTTATTCACATTAGTTGCTGTTAACTACAAATACCATCATTGACACGATGAACGTACTGTTCGTACTGTATCTTAACAATATGTGCTGAAACTGCCAGCCATCAACCTCAGTGCAAGCATAACATCAACGAACAAGACTCTGGCTCACCCTGACATATATTGCTGGTGTGTTTCGAATCACAACGCAGTCAGCTACAATACTGGCAACTGATTCCATCTCCATATCCACTGGGGCCTCATACACAAGTGACGCTAGATATCCCCGTACGAAATAATCGAGGGGATTCAGGTCAGGTGACCTCTCAGGCCGTGGAATAGGACCTCGCTTTCCAATCCAGCGACCAGGAAATAGACCACTGAGATGGTTCCGGACATCCACATTGAATTAAAACTGTGAGCCCGACCGAGACTCGAACTCGGGACCTTTGCCTTTCGCCGGCAAGTCCTCTACCAAAGGCAAAGGTCCCGAGTTCGAGTCTCTGTCGGGCTCACAGTTTTAATCTTCCAGGGAGTTTCATATCAGCGCACACTCCGCTGCGGAGTGAAAATATCATTCTGGATCCACACCGAAGTTAGGCGGTGCATCGTCATGTTGCATCCACACCCACTCACGAACAGCCAAGGGGGTACGTTCTCCAACTCAGATAGAACTGTTTGCACCAACCTCAAGTACAGGTGGCTATTCAGACGGCCAGGTAGAAGATATGGCCCAATGATATTGTCTTCTACAATGCCGGCCCAGACATTCACAGCCAAACCTACTTGATGGTGTGGCTCTACTGCAGTGTGAGGGTATTCTTCATCCCAGACATGGCTCTTCCTGCTGTCGAAATACCGTCTCGATCAAATGGGGCCCCGTCAGTAAGCAGCACCATTTGGAGGAAACCTGCTAGACCAATCCATTGTTAGGGTAACCTCTGATATTATGATATTATGCGACCCTTGGTGCAAATTCAGTCACAAGCATTGCACGGACTCGTTCTCGGTGATATGAGTGTAGTTTTTGTCCGTGCAGCGCCCATGTCTCGCGCAATACGACTGGGTTCGCCACAACACATTGCAGTACCTGTTCTTTAAAAAGCGGATGTGTGAGTGGGCCTCATGTTACCAGGTCCCTCGCTTCATCTTTCCAATGAGCCAGTCTGCCGTATTCGTCGTTCGAAAGAAGTGAACACTCGTCGAGACGGGTGATGATGTTAGGTAACCGTTCCCTACACAGCCTTTCAGCAGCGAGAGCATTGCAATGTATCCCCCCCACAGACAAAGTGCGTGTCAGTGAGTTCTGCGAGAGTTTACCGGTGCTGCAGCATCGTATTGTACTGTGCGTCCCTCAATAACAATGAATGGGTCTGCCGTTGATTTATAGCACGTTCTGTCACGGGACAATGTAAATACAAGAGAGCCATGTTGTAGTGAAAACCTGCGTCATCACTTGCTAGCAATCAGCCTCGTCCTCGTTTCATTGCAGGAGATGAAGACTGTACATGTACACACATCAAAAAGAGTTTTGCATCACCCCGGTTTGCAGACCCTGGAATCCCCCTAATTTTTGATGGTGGTCGAAAAACGCACTTCGCACTTTAAAAAAAGTTTGGCTTCACCCTGGTTCCCAGAACTCCTGAAGATAGACGTTGACTGTGGATACTGTATCACAGACACAGTCCCATTGACTGTTCAGAGACGTCACCAAACCCGCCCAAGGATGTAAACAATGAGGCATGAGCAGCGCCTATTAGACGGAGGGGGTCCAAGAGCCGATCAGCTCCAGTCATTCCACCAGGAAGGAGGGACACGGCTCGTCTTGTCTCTAGTCCAACTGTGCCTAGACGGTCAGTACCGCGGTTCGATCGCGTCCACATTGTTACTTTGTGCCAGGTAGGGCTCTCTGCAAGGGAAGTGTCCAGGCGTCTCGGAGTGAACCGAAGTGATGTTGTTCGGACATGGAGGGGATACAGAGAGACAGGAACCGTCGATGACATGCCTCGCTCAGGCCCCCCGAGGGCTACTACTGCAGTGGATGACCGCTACCTACGGAGGACCCTGACAGCAACGCCACCATGTTGAATAATACAGCCACAGGACGTCGTGTTACGACTCAAACTGTGCGCAATAGGCTGCCAGATGCGCCAACTTCTCTCCCGATGTCCACGGCGAGGTCCATCTTTGGAACCACGACACCGTGCAGCGCGGTGCAGCAACATGCCGAATGGACCGCTCAGGGCTGGCAATGACGTTCTCTTTAGCGATGAGCGTCGCATATGCCTTCAACCAGACAATCGTCGGAGACGTGTTTGGAGGCAACCGCTCAGGCGGAATGACTTAGGCAGACTGCCCAGCGAGTGCAGCAAGGTGGAGGTTCCCTGCTGTTCTGGGGTGGCACTATGGAGGAGCCGACGTACGCCGCTGGTGGCCATGAAAGGTGCGGTAACGGCTGTATGATAAGTGAATGACATCTTCCGACCGATAGTGAAACCATATTGGCAGCATACGGGCTGGGCATTCGTCTTCATGGACGGCAGTTCGCGCCCCCATCGTGCACATCTTGTGAATGATTTCCATCACGATAACGACCTCTCTCCATTAGAGTGGTCAGCATGTTCTCCAGTTGCGAACGCTATCCAACATGCCTGGGATAGATTCAGAAGGGCTTTATATGGACGACGTGACCCCCCCCCCCCCAAGCTGTCTGAGGGACACGGCGAATCGCCGTTGAGGAGTGGAACAATCTGGACCAACAGTGCCTTGATCAACTTGTGGATAGTACGCCACGACGGATACGAGCATCCGTCATCTTCGCTTTGCATTTACGGCGCATTACGTAATAATGCATTTTGAGTTTGATTGTGTCTGTGCTGGTGCACGACCATCAGAAACCCTTACGAATACAACTGACGAAACGGGTGAGTTCGTACCCAATGCGACGCACGATCCGGAAGGACGAAAATCTCCAACTGGGGAGGAGCTAACAGTAACCTGCCAGATTTCATGTCGAGAGGAGGTGCTACTGGGTATTAGAGGCACCGGTGTGTAGACCACCAGCTCTGAAGGCCTCGTTGTATGGTGGTACAGCATGAATGTGTGGTTTTCATGAGCAATGAAAAAGGTGTAAATGATGTTTATGTCTATTCCAATTTTTTGTGCAGGTTCCGGAACTGTGGGAACCGAGCCGATGCAAAACTGGTCTTGATTGTAAATAAACGGCAAAGAAGGTGTAAATTTGTACGCAGTTTAGTTGTAAATAAGCTGGACAATGCTCCCATACCTCCTTAAGCTGGCTTCTCCGACCCTAGCTTTCCTACCTCACATTGTTCAGTGGAGCACTCTCTATGTCCTGTTAAATACACTCCTGGAAATTGAAATAAGAACACCGTGAATTCATTGTCCCAGGAAGGGGAAACTTTATTGACACATTCCTGGGGTCAGATACATCACATGATCACACTGACAGACCCACAGGCACATAGACACAGGCAACAGAGCATGCAAAATGTAGGCACTAGTACAGTGTATATCCACCTTTCGCAGCAATGCAGGCTGCTATACTAGCATGGAGACGATCGTAGAGATGCTGGATGTAGTCCTGTGGAACGGCTTGCCATGCCATTTCCACCTGGCGCCTCAGTTGGACCAGCGTTCGTGCTGGACGTGCAGACCGCGTCAGACGACGCTACATCCAGTCCCAAACATGCTCAATGGGGGACAGATCCGGAGATCTTGCTGGCCAGGGTAGTTGACTTACACCTTCCAGAGCACGTTGGGTGGCACGGGATACATGCGGACGTGCATTGTCCTGTTGGAACAGCAAGTTCCCTTGCCGGTCTAGGAATGGTAGAACGATGGGTTCGATGACGGTTTGGATGTACCGTGCACTATTCAGTGTCCCCTCGACGATCACCAGAGGTGTACGGCCAGTGTAGGAGATCGCTCCCCACACCATGATGCCGGGTGTTGGCCCTGTGTGCCTCGGTCGTGTGCAGTACTGATTGTGGCGCTCACCTGCACGGCGCCAAACACGGATACGACCATCATTGGCACCAAGGCAGAAGCGACTCTCATCGCTGAAGACACGTCTCCATTCGTCCCTCCATTCACGCCTGTCGCGACTCCACTGGAGGCGGACTGCACGATGTTGGGGCGTGAGCGGAAGACGGCCTAACGGTGTCCGGGACCGTAGCCCAGCTTCATGGAGACGGTTGCGAATGGTCCTCGCCGATACCCCAGGAGCAACAGTGTCCCTAATTTGCTGGGAAGTGGCGGTGCGGTCCCCTACGGCACTGCGTAGGATCCTACGGTCTTGGCGTGCATCCGTGCGTCGCTGCGGTCCGGTCCCAGGTCGACGGGCACGTGCACCTTCCGCCGACCACTGGCGACAACATCGATGTACTGTGGAGACCTCACGCCCCACGTGTTGAGCAATTCGGCGGTACGTCCACCCGGCCTCCCGCATGCCCACTATACGCCCTCGCTCAAAGTCCGTCAACTGCACATACGGTTCACGTCCACGCTGTCGCGGCATGCTACCAGTGTTAAAGACTGCCATGGAGCTCCGTATGCCACGGCAAACTAGCTGACACTGACGGCGGCGGTGCACAAATGCTGCGCAGCTAGCGCCGTTCGACGGCCAACACCGCGGTTCCTGGTGTGTCCGCTGTGCCGTGCGTGTGATCATTGCTCGCACAGCCCTCTCGCAGTGTCCGGAGCAAGTATGGTGGGTCTGACACACCGGTGTGAATGTGTTCTTTTTTTCCATTTCCAGGAGTGTATTTGGGGAAACTCCCTGTGGATGAGTTATGGGCGGCACTTGGAGGTGAGGTTTGTTACGTACGTTGTGTGCCGGCAGCTGCAGCAGAAGCGCCGCAAGGCGGAGGAGTGCGTGAAGCGCGCCGACGTGGAGTACTGGGGGTGCTGCGTGCGCGCCGAGCGGTCGCGGCTGGAGTGGGAGGCGGCGGTGAGCAGAGGCGGCCGCTGCCTGCGGGCGCTGGACCAGGACCGGCTGGAGGCCGCCGCAGGGCTCGCCTCCAGGCACCTCGCCCTGCTGGACCAGCTGGCGCCCCGGCTGCTCCAGGTACGTCACCACCGCCAGCAGCCTGCGCGGCCGACACCTGCTGCAGGGCGGCCCAAAAGTCGTGTAGAGGTACTGCACACCAAGCTCACTTCCTGGAGTCCAGCACAGGCAGGCTGTACAACGTGTTTCATAAGTCCTCTGGTTTTTTGGGTCGTCAGTCTACTGACTGCTTTGATGCGGCCCGCCACGAATTCCTTTCCTGTGCCAACCTCTTCATCTCAGAGTGGCACTTGCAACCTACGCCCTCAATTATTTGCTTGACGTATTCCAATCTCTGTCTTCCTCTACAGTTTTTGCCCTCTACAGCTCCCTCTAGTACCATGGAAGTCATTCCCTCATGTCTTAGCAGATGTCCTATCATCCTGTCCCTTCTCCTTATCAGTGTTTTCCACATATTCCTTTCCTCTCCGAATCTGCGTACAACCTCCTCATTCCTTACCTTATCAGTCCACCTAATTTTCAACATTCGTCTATAGCACCACGTCTCAAATGCTCCGATTCTCTTCTGTTCCGGTTTTCCCACAGTCCATGTTTCACTACCATACAATGCTGTACTCCAGACGTACATCCTCAGGAATTTCTTCCTCAAATTAAGGCCGGTATTTGATATTAGTACACTTCTCTTTGCCAGAAATGCCTTTTTTGCTATAGCGAGTCAGCTTTTGATGTCCTCCTTGCTCCGTCCGTCATTGGTTATTTTACTGCCAAGGTAGCAGAATTCCTTAACTTCACTGACTTCGTGACCATCAATCCTGATGTTAAGTTTCTCGCTGTTCTCATTTCTACTACTTCTCATTACCTTCGTCTTTCTCCGATTTACTCTCAAACCATACTGTGTACTCATTAGACTGTTAATTCCGTTCAGCAGATCATTTAATTCTTCTTCACTTTCACTCAGGATAGCAATGTCACCAGCGAATCGTATCATTGATATCCTTTCACCTTGTATTTTAATTCCACTCCTGAACCTTTCTTTTATTTCCATCACTGCTTCCTCGATGTACCGATTGAAGAGTAGGGGCGAAAGGCTACAGCCTTGTCTTACTCCCTTCTTAATACGAGCACTTCGTTCTTGATCGCCCCCTCTATACGTACTGAAAATCATCTCCGTGTAAATGGAACAGGTGGTACAGGATGGTTCACAAGTTCAGTTTTAATGTACAGGGTGTTTACTCAGTTCTGTCTTCACCTCCCAACTACCAACACAGACACCCTATACAAGGTCTTTGATATACATACTGTTGCCACAGTGGTAACTCAGGTTCCCGTCATATCACCAAAGTTAAGCGATGTCGGGCTGGGCTAGCACTTGGATGGGTGACCACCGATAGCTGTTGGCAAGAGGGGTGCACTCAGCCCTTGTGAGGCAAACTGAGAAGCTACTGAAACCTGGTTGTCAAGGAAAGCCAGGATTCAGTTACAATTGTGCACAGCTGCGTAATCAGTTACTATTGGTGCCTTTTACAGTTACACACAATTTATTTTATACCAGTAATTCCAGTCTCTCGCCCCCTCCCCTCCCCTCCTATGAACCATGCACCTTGCCGTTGGTGAGGAGACTTGTGTGCCTCAGCGATACAGATGGCCGTACCGTAGGTGCAACCACAACGGAGGGGTATCTGTTGAGAGGCCAGACAAACGTGTGGTTCCTGAAGAGGGGCAGCAGCCTTTTCAGTAGTTGCAGGGGCAACAGTCTGGATGATTGACTGATCTGGCCTTGTAACAATAGCCAAAACTGCCTTGCAGTGCTGGTACTCCGAACGGCTGAAAGCAAAGGGAAACTACGGCCGTAATTTTTCCAAAGGACATGCAGCTTTACTGTATGATTGGGTAAAATGTTCCGGAGGTAAAATACTCCAAAGGACAGCCCCCCCCCCCCCCCCCAAGGCAGCAATGATGGGCATTATATCATATTGAGTGTCTACTGTGTTAATATTGCCGTGTAAACACAAATGAGATGCTTTGTCAGTTTCCTATTTCCTGCAACAAATACGCTAGGGCATGCATCTTTACTGTATGATTAAATGATGATGGCGTCCTCTTGGGTAAAATATTCCGGAGGTAAAATACTCCCCCATTCGGATCTCCGGGCAGGGAATACTCAAGAGGACGTCATTATCAGGAGAAAGAAAACTGGCGTTCTACGGATCGGAGCGTGGAATGTCAGATCCCTTAATCGGGCAGGTACGTTAGAAAATTTAAAAAGGGAAATGGATAGGTTGAAGTTATAGTGGGAATTAGTGAAGTTCGGTGGCAGCAGGAACAAGACTTTTGGTCAGGTGACTACAGGGTTATAAACACAAAATCAAATAGGGGTAATGCAGGAGTAGGTTTAATAATGAATAGGAATATAGGAATGCGGGTAAGCTACTACAAACAGCATAGTGAACGCCTTATTGTGGCCAAGATAGATACGAAGCCCACGCCTGCTACAGTAGTACAAGTTTATATGCCAACTAGCTCTGCAGATGACGAAGAAATTGAAGAAATGTATGATGAAATAAAAGAAATTATTCAAATAGTGAAGGGTGACTGTAAATCGGTAGTAGGAAAAGGGAGAGAAGGAAACGTAGTAGGTGAATATGGGTTAGGGCTAAGAAATGAAAGAGGAAGCCGCCTGATAGAATTTTGCACAGAGCACAACTTAATCATAGCTAACACTTCGTTCAAGAATCATAAAAGAAGGCTGCATACATGGAAGAAACCTGGAGATACTGACAGGTTTCAGATAGATTATATAATGGTCACTTCCCCTAATGATTTTAGAAATTCTGATGGAATGTTATCCATCCCTTCTGCCTTATTTGACCGTAAGTCCTCCAAAGCTCTTTTAAATTCCGATTCTAATACTGGATCCCCTATATCTTCTAAATCGACTCCTGTTTCTTCTTCTATCACATCAGACAAATCTTCACCCTCATAGAGGCTTTCAATGTATTCTTTCCACCTATCTGCTCTCTCCTCTGCATTTAACAGTGGAATTCCCGTTGCACTCTTAATGTTACCACCGTTGCTTTTAATGTCACCAAAGGTTGTTTTGACTTTCCTGTGTGCTGAGTCTGTCCTTCCGACAATCATATCTTTTTCGATGTCTTCACATTTTTCCTGCAGCCATTTCGTCTTAGCTTTCCTGCACTTCCTATTTATTTCATTCCTCAGCGACTTGTATTTCTGTATTCCTGATTTTCCCGGAACATGTTTGTACTTCCTCCTTTCATCAATCAACTGAAGTATTTCATCTGTTACCCATGGTTTCTTCGCAGCTACCTTCTTTGTACCTATGTTTGCCTTTCCAACTTCTGTGATGGCCCTTTGTAGAGATGTCCATTCCTCTTCAACTGTACTGCCTACTGCGCTATTCCTTATTGCTGTACCTATAGAGTTAGAGAACTTCAAACGTATCTCGTCATTCCTTAGAAATTCCGTATCCCTCTTATTTGCGTATTGATTCTTCCTGACTAATGTCAGGAACTTCAGCCTACTCTTCATCACTACTATATTCTGATCTGAGTCTATATCTGCTCCTGGGTACGCCTTACAATCCAGTATCTGATTTCGGAGTCTCTGTTTGACCATGATGTAATCTAATTGAAATCTTCCCGTATCTCCCGGCCTTTTCCAAGTATACACCCTCCTGTTGTGATTCTTGAACAGGGTATTCGCTATTACTAGCTGAAACTTGTTACAGAACTCAATTAGTCTTTCTCCTCTTTCATTCCTTGTCCCAAGCCCATATTCTCCTGTGACCTTTTCTTCTACTCCTTCCCCTACAACAGCATTCCAGTCGCCCATGACTATCAGATTTTCGTCCCCCATTACATACTGCATTACCCTTTCAATATCCTCATACCCTTTCTCTATCTGATCATTTTCAGCTTGCGACGTCGGCATGTATACCTGAACTGTCGTTGTCGGTGTTGGTCTGCTGTCGATTCTGATTAGAACAACCCGGTCACTGAACTATTCACAGTAACACACCCTCTGCCCTACCTTCATAACGAATCCTACACCTGTTATACCATTTCTGCTGCTGTTGATATTACCCGATACTCATCTGACCAGAAATCCTTGTCTTCCTTCCACTTCACTTCACTGACCCCTACTATATCTAGATTGAGCCTTTGCATTTCGCTTTTCAGATTTTCTAGTTTCCCTACCACATTCAACCTTCTGACATTCCACGCCCCGACTCGTAGAACGTTATCCTTTCGTTGATTATTCAATCTTTTTCTCACGGTCACCTCCCCCTTGGCAGTCCCCTCCCGGAGATCCGAATGGGGGACTATTCCAGAATCTTTTGCCAATGGAGAGATCATCATGACACTTCTTCAACTACAGGCCACATGTCCTGTGGATACACGTTATGTGTCTTTAATGCAGTGGTTTCCATTGCCTTCTGCATCCTCGTGTCGTTGATCATTGCTGATTCTTCCGCCTTTAGGGGCAATTTCCCACCCCTAGGACAAGAGAGTGCCCTGAACCTCTATCCGCTCCTCCGCCCTCTTTGAGAAGGCCGTTGGCAGAATGAGGCTGACTTCTTATGCCGGAAGTCTTCGGCCGCCAATGCTGACGGAAGACGTTTTGATTAGACGCTACCCCTAGACCACGGGTGTAATATCAAATACCGGCCTTAATTTCTGAGGATGTACGTCTGGAGTACAACATTGTATGGTAGTGAAACATGGACTGTGGAAAACCGGAACAGAAGAGAATCGAAGCATTTGAGATGTGGTGCTATAGACGAATGTTGAAAATTAGGTGGACTGATAAGGTAAGGAATGAGGAGATTCTACGCAGAATTGGAGAGGAAAGAAATATGTGGAAAACACTGATAAGGAGAAGGGACAAGATGATAGGACATCTGCTAAGACATGAGGGAATGACTTCCATGGTGTTAGAGGGAGCAAAAACTGCAGAGGAAGACAGAGATTGGAATACGCCAAGCAAATAATTGAGGACGTAGGTTGCAAGTGCTACTCTGAGATGAAGAGGTTAGCACAGGGGAGGAATTCGTGGCGGGCCGCATCAAACCAGTCAGTAGACTGATGACCCAAAAAAAAAAGTTCTCTGTACTTACTGAAATGGTTGCTGCCTGCAGAGGTAACAGGTGGTACAGGGTGGTTTACAAGTCCTGTGAGCCTCATAGTGTGTTTAGAAAGTTCTATCGACCTCTCAATTTCGGGCACCTTGAGGGTATCGCTGGGTATTTATCAAATCCTTTATGCATACTGACATGGTTCAAGGTGTGTTTCATTAGTTCTGTGTACCTCCCAGTTTTCATCCGAGACATGATACACAGAGTGTTTGATAAATTCTGCATGCCATAATCATTTCTATCATGGTATTCATGTGCAGGATGTATAGTAATGTCTGTACACCTAACGACTTCTGTCCTACAGAGGATATACAGTGTGCCTGGTATGTTCCCAGCAACTAAGGGGCTACTTTACAGTTCCTTAGGTCGTCACTGAGATAAGGGCCCGCATCTCGTGGTCGTGCGGTAGCGTTCTCGCTTCCCACGCCCGGGTTCCCGGGTTCGATTCCCGGCGGGGTCAGGGATTTTCTCTGCCTCGTGATGGCTGGGTGTTGTGCGTTGTCCTTAGGTTAGTTAGATTTAAGTAGTTCTAAGTACTAGGGGACTGGTGACCATAGATGTTAAGTCCCATAGTGGTCAGAGCCGTTGAGATAAGGATATACAGGTGTTTCGTAATTTCTGTACACAGTACAGAAGATAAAATTTTTTAACTATCGATTATAGTCCGCCAAAGACATAAACTTCTCATCGATTCTGTAGCGCCACAGTCCATAAATCACTGACTGTGGCGCTACAGAATCGATGAGAAGTTTATATCTATGATGTACTATAATCGATGGTTAAAAATTTTTATCTTTGACAAGGTTTATCTCTGCCATCACGTGAAATCCAGACCACGCCCACATTCCACAGTATTTAGGCCGCTCTTTGACTCGCCAGTCTGCAAGACTCACCACAACCAGGAACATCTCCGAAGATGTCCAACGCAGCCTTGGACGAAACGTCAGGGATTGAAGAGTTCCATGGACCACAGCCATACAACCCGGAAAAATTCTCAGCAGCCGACTTCAACCGACTTTAAAAAAAAAAAAACAGATCGTTCCATCTGAAAGAACCATAATTAGTTTAGTATCTCAGTTGATACAGGAGTTAGGAGTATTAAACATACAACTAAATTACATGCCCCTCTATGCACTGTTATTTGCTGAGAATCTAGTTTCATTATTTTGGACTGTTCGTAAAAAATAAGAGGGGGTGTTACGTCTTACGCAACTCAACCTGTTGCTTTATGCAGTATGTCGCGGATGTATGCGGGGAATGGTGTTCGGATGTGCTCCAGTGGCGAAACCATCATCGGGAGTACATATCGTATCGTGTAGTGTGAGGCGGCGTTGTTGTTGCTGCAGAGCGTAGCGCGACTTCGTGAGCCGGTGGAGGCGATGGACGTGCAGCGCGACCTGCGCACGGCGGCGGCACTGCAAGGCGCGGGGAACCCCCTCCCGGAGCAGCTGCTGCCAGACTTCTACGCCGAGCACGTCACCCTCGCCATGAACCGGGACCGCCGCAAGCAGGTAACTCAGCCACTGAGCGGCCCACACCGACTCCTCAACTTCTACCTGCTCAACACACTAACCTCACACAGTTTACCTGCGCAACACGAAAATTCCGCACCTTTTACCTACTCAGCACACGAACTTTGCATATTTTACCCGCACAACACAAACTCCAACAATTACGAGGGTCACTCCAAAAGAAATGCACACTGTTTTTGTAAAAAATACAGTTTTCATTCTGCGTGTGTGGAAGTTTTACACACCGAGCCAGGTGGCGCAGTGGCTAGCACACTGGACTCGCATTCGCGAGGACGACGGTTCAATCCTGCGCCTGGCCATCCTGATTTAGGCTCTCCGTGATTTCCCTAAATCGCTCCTGGCAAATGCCGGGATGGTTCCTTCGCAAGGGCACGGCCGACTTCCTTCCCCGTCCTTCCCTAATCTGATGGGACCGATGACCTCGCTGTCTGGTCTCCCAGACCCCAAAGTTTTACTGTGTGTAGATACATCCTTCCCGCTTGTTCTCAAACTTAGTTCAACCTGTTCCCGTGAGTGGCGCCAACACAGCACGTCTTCAAGATGGCTGCTACCCTTGACGTTCGTCAGCAGCGACGTGCTGTCACAGAATTCCTGTGCTGTGAAAACGAGACAGTGGGATACATCCACGAGAGGTTGAAAATGGTGTACGGAGATGCTGCAGGCGATCGCTGCACAGTTAGTCGGTGGGCGAGCAGGTTACGCGATGAAAGCGGGCACGGCAGTATTGAGGATTGTCCTCGCAGCGGCAGGCCTCGTACTGCACACACTCCAGACAATGTGCAGAGAGTTGACGAATTGGTGACTGCTGACAGACGCATCACAGTGAACGAATTGTCACGCTACGTTGGGATAGGGAAGAAAGTGTTTGCAGAGTACTGAAAGTGTTGGCGTTAACAAAGGTTTGTGCCCGGTGGGTTCCCAGGATGTTGACAGTGGCTCACAAAGAAACAAGGAAAACGGTACGCAGCGACCTTTTGGAACAGTACGAGAATGGTGGAGATGAATTTCTTGGAAGAATTGTGACAGGTGATGAAACACGGCTCCATCATTTTTCACCAGAGACGAAGAGGCAATCAATGGAGTGGTGTCGTGCTAATTCACCCAAGGAAAAAAAAAATTCTAAATCACACCTTCTGCTGGAAAAGTTATGGCTACAGTTTTTTTCGATTCCAAAGGACTCTTGCTTGTGGACATCATGCCAAGTGGAACCACCATAAATTCTGATGCATATGTGAGGACACTGAAGAAACTTCCAGCTCGGCCGAGTCGTGTTCGACCACATCAGCAAAAGCAGGAGGTTTTGCTGTTGCACGGCAATGCAAGGCCACATGTCAGTCAAAAAACCGTGGAAGCGATCGCAAAACTCGGATGGACAACACTGAAACACCCGCCTTACAGTCCTGACTTGGCTCCGTGTGGCTATCATCTCTTTGTGAAACTGAAAGACTCTCTTCGTGGAACAAGGCTTGAAGATGATGACTCCCTCGTGCACACTGCCAAACAGTGGCTCCAACAGGCTGGTCCAGAATTATACCGTGCGGGTATACAGGCGCTGGTTCCAAGATGGAGTACGGAAGTTTAGAGGGATGGAAATTATGTGGAGAAATGAAAATATTGTTCCTCAAGGATGTATGTACACACTGTAAAACTTTCAAACATGTAGAATAAAAGATGGATTTTAAAAAAAATAGTGTGCATTTCTTTTGGAGTTACCCGCGTATTACCTGCTCAGCACACAAACCTCACAACTTTTACCTGTTAAAAACACGCGATCTCCACAAATTTTACCTGCCCACACAATAAACTCTGCATCTTTAGCCTGATCAGCGCTACACGGTGACAAAAGTTGTGGAATAGCAATATGCACATGTACACATGAAGGTAATATCTCCCAGACGAGGCATAAAAGGGCAGTGCATTGGCTGACCTGTCATTTGTACTCAGGTGACTCACATGAAAAATTTTCTGATGTGATTACGGCCATACGATGGGAATTAACAGAACACAGAATGGTAGTTGGAGCTAGATGTATGAGACATTCCATTTCGGAAATCATCAAGAGTGTGTTGAGAAGGCCAAGTTTCAGGCAATGCCTGTCACCACAGACAACTTAGAGACTGACAACCTTCACTTGATAACAGAAAACTATGGTGTTGGCATAGAGTTGTCAGTGCTAACAGACAAGCAACTCTGTGCGAAATAACACCAGAAAACAATGTGGGATATACAGCGACCATGTCTGTTAGGACAGAATGATGAAAACCATGGCATGCTCTGATGAGTCCCAATTTCAGCTGCTAAGAGCTGATGGTAGGGTTCAACTGCAGCACAGATCCCACAAAGCGACAGTCTCAAGTTGTCAACAAGGCACCGTGCAAGCTGTTGGTGGCTCCGTACTGGTGTGGGCTGTGTTTACATGGAATGGACTGGCTTCTCTGGTCCTACTGAACCGATCATTATGTTCAGCTTTTACGAGACTATTTGCAGCCATTCATGGACATGTCTCTTCTCAGCCCACTGGAAAGTCAACATCTCTTAGCCTCTCAACATACAAACTCCACATCTTTCACCTGCTCAGCACGTTATCTGCAGAATTTTTACTTGCTCAACACATGAACTCTGCACCTTTACCCTGATCAACAAATGAACCTCACAAATTTTGTCTCCACAACACACAAACTACATACTTCAATCTGAAACTCACAAACTCTCAATCTCTTACCTATTCAATACAAGAGCTCCACATCTTTTACCTACTCAATGTGTGACCCCCACATCTTTTATCTGCTCAACACATGAACTCTGCATCACATGTGAACTCTGTATCTTGTACCTACTCAACACGTGAACTCTGCAATTTTTACTCTGCTTCTTTTACCTGCAAAACACTCAAAATCTCCATCTTTCATCTGCTCAAGGGACAAAGTCCACAGCATGCTCAAAACTGTGCAGTAGTGTCCGAATCCTGCAACTGAAAATACATCTGTGATTTCCTTGTGCCCACTTCCTATAACACGACAGTAAGCCACATTATAGGAGTGTAACTATCTAAAGATAAAGAGTGCTACTATTAATTTTTTTACAGAATTTCCAAAAAACACATAATTATATTAACCATTTGTGTGTCACATTTAGAAAAAAAATTGAGAAAATTTTTTTTGCGATGAATATTTACTGTACATGTTGCACATATGTCATATCCATTGCAAAAGTTCTTTTGAAGCTATTGGTTAATAAATAAAATAATGGTTCCAAATGGCATCATTGGAAATTACAGAATAATTACTCAAAAAAATGCATACATAACTGTATTGTGAACTTACTGTATTTCTTTCCCTTGCCCTTGAGGAACTAAATCAAATTGGTTCTGTAAGCAAGAATAAAAGCAGAATAAAACTAAACACAACAGTTATTGTTCACTCACAAATGCAGTAGCACGACTCACGGCACTTCTCTGTTCTGCACTTCACAAAAGCAAATGCCACTGTGATCTGTTGGCCAAACTTGGAACTAAGTGAAGTGATGCCAAACGGTATCATTGAAGCATTGGGTAGCTCATAAAAGCCGGGAATACTTAATGATGCCATTTGGAATCGCAGATAGAGAAACGGTTAAACAAGCTAAATTATGGAAGGATGATGAAAATGTGTTTAAAGAAAAGACATTACAATATAATAAGCTTCAATTTAATATACTTTTACTCATAAGATATTTTAAACTAACTGTAAGATTTAATCATTGTGCAGAAGACAGTTCAAAAAGTGCAGTCTGGCCCTTTGACTGTTACACCATTACACAATTTTGTTCTGGAGTGATTCTTGTTGTTCTATTATTTCCTGTCGGTTTATGGTATAGAACCAGAGCCAAAATATTTTTAAATTATCTGACACTCCTACTCAGATTCAGATCAGTTCCTTATATCAAGAGAACTCACAGACCCAGAACAGAAGCCTGTGGCTCCCTCATTCGACCTTAGATGACCCCAGTCAGATTCAAATTTTTTTCCATGTTTCTTCACACACGAGGACAATTTTCTGCCTCCTACCATGGCCGAGCTTCTCCCCCAATCCCATGCCACGATTTAATTTGTCTTGTTTCAACATGTTATGCCCGTCCTCAGGCGCTGGTGAAGCTGCTGCAGCTGATCCGGCAGGACCTGGAGCGCGAGCGGCGGGGCAAGCAGGGCGTCGAGCAGCTGGCCAGGGCACTCAAGGCCTCCGCCTCTGACTCGGGGACCGGAGCCGGGGGCGGCGGGTCACCGGGGGCGGCGGACTCCGGGGGCGAGAGTGTCGCCGATAAGCTGCACCACGTGAGTACCGGCTGGAGGCTCCAGTGTCCACTCGATCTGCTCACAGACCTCATTACACAATACACACCTTCACAACAACAACATTCTTTGAGTCTCCCCTCTTTCATTGTTGGTTATCGTTCCATTGAAAACAAGAACAGTAGTCATTAGACTACTCTATACTACTATATAAATACAAGTCATCAACATTGTTTCCAAAAATCTCGACAACTCCTTGACGAATGTACTTATCATTTTTGCACCACATGTTAACAGATTTCCAGACAGACATAAACTATGTGTTTTCCAATGTAAACTATGTGTTTTCTTATATATATATATATATATATATATATATATATATATATATATATATATATATATATATAAAACAGAAAGAAAGTTCCACATGGGAAAAATATATTAAAAACAAAGATTCCAAGACTTACCAAGCGGGAAAGCGCCGGCAGACAGGCACATGAACAAAACACACAAACACACACACAGAATTACGAGCTTTCGCAACTGGCAGTTGCTTCGTCAGGAAAGAGGGAAGGAGAGGGAAAAATGAAAGGATGTGGGTTTTAAGGGAGAGGGTAAGGAGTCATTCCAATCCCGGGAGCGGAAAGACTTCCCTTAGGGGAAAAAAAGGACAGGTGTACACTCGCACACACACACACACACACATATCCATCCGCACATGTATGTGTATGTGTGTATGTGCGGATGGATATGTGTGTGTGTGTGTGCGAGTTTGTTTTTAATATATATATATATATATATATATATATATATATATATATATATATATATATATATATATATAATGGACGGCCGTCGACCACACGAGTCAATGAAAATGTGACACATGTGCATGATTGTTTGAACTCTGGCAGACAGCTGGGCCTTCAATTGATAGCACAAACTCTAAACATGTCAAAAACAACCGTTTTCTGCATTGAGACTGAAGATTTGAACATGAGAAAGGTGTGTGCCAAACTCAGCCCAAAAGTGTTGTTCGATGAACACAATCACGTACAAGTGCTTCAGTGCGGAGAAATGTTGGAAAAGTGTCAAAATGATCCTCATTTTTTAAACTCAGTTATTGCTGGTGATGAGTCGTGGATTGCTGAGTACGACCCCGAGACAAAAAGGCAGAGTTCAGAGTGGCACACCCCATCGTCGCCCCGTCCCGAGAAGGCACGCACGAGCAAGTCCAGGATCAAAACCGTGCTCATTGTCTTCTTTGACATCAGAGCATTGTCCACCACGAATTTGTAACTACCTGGACTACAGTGAACTCAGCTTTCTACGCGGAAGTGCTCAAAAGACTGAAAAGGAGGGTCTCGCACTGTCAAAGCGACATCGAGGATACGTGGAAAGTTCACCATGACGACGCGCCGAGTCACAGCGCCTTCGTTGTCAACGACTTCCTGGCCACGACTAAGACCCCATTGGTTCCCCAGCCTCCCTACAGTCCTGACCTGGCTTCTGCTGACTTTTTTTGTTTTTTCGGTTAAAAGGAGTCATGAAAGGAAAACATTGCGACACGATTGAAAGCATCCAGGCGCATGCTACATCAGCTCCAAAGGACATTCTGGAAAAGGCATTCCAGGATGCCTTCCAGGCATGCAAACACCACCTCCAGAAGTGTATCGATGCAAGAAGGTGCTATTTTGAAAATTTTTGATTATTTGTTCAAATATATTCAATAAATGATTTTTTATGAATTTGGCTGCATTACCTATGGGATGCAAATGGTTCAAATGGCTCTGAGCACTATGGGACTTAACATCTATGGTCATCAGTCCCCTAGAACTTAGAACTACTTAAACCTAACTAACCTAAGGACATCACACAACACCCAGTCATCACGAGGTAGAGAAAATCCCTGAGCCCACTGGGAATCGAACCCGGGAACCATATGGAATGCACCTTGTATGTCTAGTCACATAATGTGACCACTTGGCAAAAGCCTGAATAACCTTTGGCAGTGTGAACTGTTGCAAGATGTGCAAGAAGAGAGTCAATGACATTCTGTAAGGTACTGACAGGCCAGTTACACTAGTTTTGTTGGCTGAAGATCCATGCATGAAAAACCCAATCGATGTGGTCCCAGAGATTCTTGATTGGGTTTAAATCGTGAGGGAGGGAGGAGGTGTCGGTGGCCAGGGGAGTACGGCTAACTCATCCTAATGTTCTTCGAACCACACACATACACTGCAAGCCGTGTGATACATTGCATTGTCCTGCTGGTAGATGCCATTGTGCAAGGGAAAAAGAAACTGCAAGTAAGCGGTGGAGATGGTTCCCAAGGATAGGTGCATACTTGTGTTGACACATTCTGCCTTCCAGAATGAGGCGAGCATCCAGGGAATGCCCCAGACTATAACAGTTCCTCCTTGTTGCTCTCAAACACACCACACTGTTCACTGTTCACTGTTCACTGACATGCAAATTCCAGCCTTCATCACCACTGAACAGCAGTCGGCACGGGTGCACGAACCAGGTGCGTGCTATGGTGGTCCGTATGCGGCAACGTTTGCTGAACAGTCGTTGAGGATACACTGCAGATAGCCCCTCGATTCATCTGGGCAGTCATTTCCTCAACTGTTGCACGTCTGTTCACTCATACACATCTCCACAGCCGTTGTTCACCACTGCCTTTTATGGCCTATGGTGCACTGCAGTTGCCTCTGTGCTGGTTTTGGAAAGCACCATTTTGCTGTGCGCGGTATACTTTAACCACAGCAGCACCCAAGTAGTTTACAAACTTAGCCATTTCAGAAATGCTTCCACCATTGGCCTGAAAGCCGTGGCCACGTTGTTCTGGACATCAGATAAATAATTCCATTTCCACGTTACAACTGTACTATTTTTTTCCACCCTCGTGACATGCTTTATATACGCTCCACTGCTAGCTACTGCCACCTGCCATCTGTGATGAAAAGTTCTGCATGTTTGTGTCAAGCATACACAGTGGTCATGTCAATGTCTGTGAATAATTTTCCAGCCTCAACTACATCTGTCCATTATACATGGTGGTTCACTGATCGAGACCGGGCCAAATATCTCACAAAGTAAGTGTCAAATGAGAAAACTACAAACAACGAAGCTCGTCCAGCTTGAAGGGGGAAACCAGATGGCGCTATGGTTGGCCCGCTAGATGGCACTGCCGCAGGTCAATGGATATCAACTCCGTTTTTTCAAATAGGAACCCCCATTTTTCCTCACATATTTGTGTAGTACATAAATAAATATGAATCTTTTAGTTGGACCACTTTTTTCGCTTTATGATAGATGGCGCCATAATAGTCACAAACATAAGGCTCACAATTTTAGACAAACAATTGGTAACAGGTAGGTTTTTTAAATTAAAATACAGAACATAGGTATGTTTGAACATTTTATTTCGGTTGTGCTAATGTGATATATGTACCTTTGTGAACTTATCTTTTTTGAGAATGCATGCTGTTACAGCACGATTAGCTGTAAATACCACATTAATGCAATAAATGCTCAAAATGATGTCCGTCAACCTCAATGTATTTGGCAATACATGTAACGACATTCCTCTCAACAGCGAGTAGTTCGCCTTCCGTAATGTTCGCACATGCATTGACAATGCGATGACGCATGTTGTCAGGCGTTGTCGGTGGATCACGATAGCAAATATCCTTCAACTTTCCCCACAGAAAGAAATCCGGAGACGTCAGATCCGGTGAACGTGCAGGCCACGGTATGGTGCTTCGACGACCAATCCACCTGTCATGAAATGTGCTGTTCAATACCGCTTCAACCACAAGCGGGCTATGTGCCGGACATCCATCATGTTGGAAGTACATCACCATTCTGTCATGCAGTGAAACATCTTGTTGTAACATCGCTAGAACATTATGTAGGAAATCAGCATACATTGCACCATTTAGACTGCCATCGATAAAATGGGGGCCAATTATGCTTCCTTCCATAATGCCACACCATACATTAACCCGCCAAGGTCACTGATGTTCCACATGTCGCAGCCATCGTGGCTTTTCCGTTGCCCAATAATGCATATTATGCCGCTTTACGTTACCACTGTTGGTGAATGACGCTTCGTCGCTAAATAGAACGCGTGCAAAAAAATCTGTCATCGGCCCGTAATTTCTCTTGTACCCAGTGGCAAAACTGTATACGCTGTTCAAAGTCACCGCCATGCAATTCCTGGTGCATAGAAATATGGTACAGGTGCCATCGATGTTGATGTAGCATTCTCAACACCCACGTTTTTGAGAAACCCAATTCTCGCATACTTTGTCTGCTACTGATGTACGGATTGGCCACGACCGTAGCTAAAACACCTACTTGGGCATCATCATTTGTTGCAGGTCATGGTTGACGTTTCACATGTGGCTGAACACTTCCTGTTTCCTTAAATAATGTAACTATCCGCCGAACGGTCCGGACACTTGGATGATGTTGTCCAGGATACTAAGCAGCATACATAGCACACGCCCATTGATCACAATAGCCATACGTCAACACAATATTGCCACAATTGGTAAATGGTCCATTTTAACATGGGTAATGCATCACGAAGCGGAATGTTATGTGATACCACGTACTTACACATTTGCGACTATTACAGCTCCATCTGTCACTAAGCAAAAAAAGTGGTCCAACTAAAACATTCATATTTCTTTACATACTACACGAATATGTAATAAAAAATGGGGGTTCCTATTCGAAAGAACGCAGTTGATATCTGTATGACCTACAGCAGTGCCATCTAGTGGGCCAACCATAGTGCCATCTGGTTTCCCCTTCAAGCTAGATGAGTTTCGTTCTTTGTAGTTTTTTCGTTTGATGCTTATTTTGTGAGATATTTGGCCCGGTCTCTATCAATGGACCACCCTGTATTTTATGATGGTATTACATCATACAAGTAAATTTGTATATTTCTGATTTTGAAATTACATTTTTGGCAGGATGGAAATCTATGTACATGAAATACTAAATTATCCAGCTTTGTAATTTTGCAAATGAAATATTATAAATAATTTTTACTTAAGGACATTGAAGTCTTAGAAACGGTGTTAGCTAACAAGTAATAAATGGGAAAAGAATAAACACAATCGTGAGTACACTGTAATATAGTAAAATATACAATGTATAGAGTAGTTTATTAAAGATTGTGCATTGCATACTCCTATACAAAATCTGTGGCTGTTACGTTACATAGCACATGTCTTTCGGTTCCAGGCACGTTCCATGCTGGCGTACCTGGAGGCTGCACGCTTCAAAGTCCAGAGCGCACTTCTGGAGCTGGAAGGCCGGCCAAGAGCGGCACATCCGCTGGCTCCGCACATCTCTGTCTCCCGGGACCGCGCTGGCATGCAGCACAGTGTGCTCAAGGTGAGGCATGCGTGGGCTAGTGGGCTTTATGGTCAAGTGACGGTGGAGCCGACTTAATTTATTTTGGTTTAGTTTAGTTTGGTTATTTTGCATGTTCCATGGGGCACATTAGATTAGATTAGATTAGTTTTTCGTTCCATAGATCGGTGCTGAGTAGATCCTCGTGGATGTGGAACACGAGGATCTCCACCAGCACGGATCTATGGAATGAAAAACTAATCTAATCTAATCTAATGTGCCCCATGGAACATGCAAAATATATTTATAATAGAAGGAAACATTCCATGTGGGAGAAATATATCTAAAAACACAGCTGCTGTAACTTACCAAATGAAATGTTGGTATGCTGATAGGGATAAAAAACACACACACACACAAAAATTTCTAGCTTTCACAACCCACGGTTGCTTCATCAGGAAAGAGGGAAGGAGAGGGAAAGACGAAAGGATGTGGGTGTTAAGGGAGAGGGTAAGGAGTCATTCCAATCCCGGGAGCAGAAAGACTTACCTTAGGGGGAAAAATGGACAGGTGTACACTCGCGCACACACACACATATCCATTCAGACATATACAGACACAAGCAGACTATAGAGTTTGGGCAGAGATGTCAGTTGAGGCGGAAGTACAGAGGCAAAGATGTTGTTGAGTGAGAAGTGAGATATGAGCGGCTGAAACTTGAAATTAGTGGAGGTTGAGGCCTGTCAGGTAACGAGAAGAGAGGATATACTGAAGGGCAACTTCCCATCTCCGGAGATTTGATAGGTTGGTGTTGGTGGGAAGTATCCAGATAACCCGGACAGTGTAACACTGTGCCAAGATGTGCTGGCCGTGCACCAAGGCGTGTTTAGCCACAGGGTGATCCTCATTACCAACAAACAGCCTGCCCGTGTCCGTTCATGCGAATGGACAGTTTGTTGCTGGTCATTCCCACATAGAAAGCGTCACAGTGTAGGCAGGTCAGTTGGTAAATCACGTGGGTGCTTTCACATGTGGCTCTCCCTTTGATTGTGTACACCTTCCGGGTTACAGGACTGGAGTAGGTGGTGGTGGGAGGGTGCATAGGACAGGTTTTACACCGGGGGCGGTTGCAAGGGTAGGAGCCAGAGGGTAGGGAAGGTGGTTTGGAGATTTCATAGGGATGAACCGAGAGGTTACAAAGGTTAGGTGGACGGCGGAAAGACACCCTTGCTGGAGTGGGGAGGATTTCGTGAAGGATGGATCTCATTTCGGGGCAGGATTTGAATAAGTCGTATCCCTGCTGGAGAGCCACATTCAGAGTCTGATCCAGTCCCGGAAAGTATCCTGTCACAAGTGGGGCGCTTTTGTGGTTCTTCTGTGGGAGGTTCTGGGTTTGAGGGGATGAGGAAGTGGCTCTGGCCTCTGGCTATTTGCTTCTGTACCAGGTCGGGAGGGTAGTTGCGGGATGCGAAAGCTGTTTTCAGGTTGTTGGTGTAATGGTTCAGGGATTCCGGACTGGAGCAGATTCGTTTGCCACGAAGGCCTAGGCTGTAGGGAAGGGACCGTTTGATGTGGAATGGGTGGCAGCTGTCATAATGGAGGTACTGTTGCTTGTTGGTGTGTTTGATGTGGACGGATGTGTGGAGCTGGCCATAGGACAGATGGAGGTCGACGTCAAGGAAAGTGGCATGGGATTTGGAGTAGGGCCAGGTGAATCTGATGGAACCAAAGGAGTTGAGGTTGGAGAGGAAATTCAGGAGTTCTTATTCACTGTGAGTCCAGATCATGAAGATGTAATCAATAAATCTGTACCAAACTTTGCGTTGGCAGGCCTGGGTAACCAAGAAGGCTTCCTCTAAGCGACCCATAAATAGATTGGCGTACGAGGGGGCCACTTGTGTCTGTATATGTGCGGATGGATGTGTGTGTGTGCGCGCACGCAAGTGTATACCTGTCCCTTTTTCCCCCTAAGGCAAGTCTTTCCGCTTCCGGGATTGGAATGACTCCTTATCCTCTCCCTTAACACCGACATCCTTTTGTCTTTCCCTCTCCTTCACTCTTTCCTGATGAAGCAACCGTGGGTTGCGAAAGCTTGAATTTTGTGTGTGTGTTTGTGTTTGTTAGTAAGTCTTTGAGGCTCCTTTTAAACTGATCTCTATTTGTAACTAAATTTTTTATGTTTGGTGGCAAATTATTGAAGGTGAGTGTTCCTGAGCAGTGGACCCCTTTTGAACTAAAGTAAGTGCTTTTAAGTCCTTGTGCAGATCATTTTTGTTCCTGGTATTGTATGTATGAACTGAGTTGTTTGTTGGAAAAAGAGGAGTAAATATACCGAGAGGCAGTAGTTAGTATACCGAGTTCTTTGAAGAGGCAGCTCGTGTCTTTAGATTTTCAAGGTGGATCAAATATAAACAGGATTTTATTTATTCTAAAAAAATTCATTTATTGAAAAACTCAAGGCAATTGTAATTTATTTTTCCACATAGTCTCCTGCTTTGTAAATGTGTTGGTCCCAGTGTAAGGGCAGCTTTTTGATGCTCTCACCATAAAAATAAGTGGGTTGTGTTACCAGCCAGTTGCGCACGAACTCTTCCACACTCGTGTCACCTTCAAATTGTCACCGTCCTGGAGCTTCTGTAAGTGGTCTGAATAAATGGAAATCACAGAGCAATAAGTCCGAGCTGTAAGGGGGAGTGTAATCCAGTGCATTTCCTGTAGCTAGCAGACAGTTAGGGCTGCAGTACGGGATCGCGCATTGTCGTGGAGGGGCATGACCTGTGGAATGGATTGGTCTCATCTTTTGCAGCAATATGCAACTCTCGCCTTGTTCAACAGTTTGCAGTAGTAAGCAGCACTGATTGTTCATCACTTGTGCAAAAAATCAATCAGCAAAATGCCTCGCTGATCGAAAAAAATGGCTGAAAGAACCTTGCCAGCTGACAGTATAGTATTGACTTTCACTAGTGCTGCCTCCCCTTTCCTCCGCCACTCGTTAGTGGCTTGTTCGAATTCTGGTGTGTAGTGGTGAACGCATGTTTCATCGCAGGTGACGATCCGACTCAGAAATGTGTCACCTTCTTCCGCAAACCTAGTTGTAAGCCTCTGACAGAGGTCCAAACATCCCAGCTTCAGATTTTCAGTCAAAAGCTTAGGGACCCATCTGGACAAACTTTACGGAACTGTAGGTAAAGATTGCTTGACAGCTCCCATAACTGATTCAGACTTTTAGTGCAATTTCTGATACTCGCACCCGTCGATCGTCGTCAATAATGTCTTTAACCCCACGAATGTCTTTGTCTGTTATGCTGGGCTGAGGACGGAAATTGTGTTGCTGATTTTCCCCAAATTCTTGTCCTCCCTTGAATTTTTTATGCCAGGCAAACACATGCACCCATGATAATGTTTTATCACAGAACTGTGCAGTCAATCATTGGCAAATTTCTGCCACTGTAACTCCTTCACGGGCAAGAAATTTGACGATTATGTGCTGCACAATGGAGGGGTGCACCTGTTGCTCGAACATCGTGAGCGTTACTGACAAATTGGCAGGAAATATCTAACAGCACACTCTCCTCACTTCTAATGGTTCCGCCTAAGCAGAGCAGAAGTGTGGGGCCAGTTCTACCAATTGTTGATGTTCACGAACAAAAATCCTGTTAATGTGTGGTCCCCCCCTCCCATACAAATAAGATACATTATCTATGAGTAAAGTTTGCTATGTGGAGGTCATTTGCATAACTTCATTTTTTTGTTTTAATCTTAATGTAAGATAAAATGTGATAAACATAACCCAGCCACATACATATTATCTACTCACAGTTCATCGAGTAGAAGAAGATGACAAATAAGGACGATTTCAGTTTTTTGTTAAGACTTTCAAGTGAAAATGTGTTCCAGACTGTGGCTTGAACCTGGGACTTCCTGCTTACCAGGCAGCTGCATTAACCACTGCCACACCCGGTCACAGTTTTTATCCTAAATGTGTGCACTATTGTGGTACTCTTCCCAGCAGAGCTACATTCCCACCTAGAACCACCTATCTGCAGTCTCCATCCATATCCTTTGCTCCTACTTCGAGATTCCAGCAGGAAATCAAACGTAATTGTACATCCTTACTGAAGGCTGTCGATTAATTGCCCACTGAAGTAAATCAGTCACATGACCGTGTAGTATCTGTTATTTTAGGCCTGTCCGAAAGAACGGACACCATGAATTCGTACGATCAATGGAGAGATGCATGCTGGGAATTACTGGGAGAGACAGGGAAAAAACAGATGGGTCAGGGAACAAACTCTAGTGGGAGACATACAGAAAATGAAGTGACAATGGACGGGACATGTACACATGTGAACAGATGGCAGACTGGGTGAGAAAACACAGAAACAATGACCCAATGGAGAACATTTTATCCATTCCTCCTCTACACAGGTACCTTAGCTAAGTAACTGACCCTTTTATGTATCTTTAAATTCTTCTTTTTCTAAGATTATGTATAATACTTCCCAAATAAATATTGACTTTGAAATTTTGGAGCAGTGGTTCTGCTCCACACCTTGTCTTCAGATGCATTTCCCAGTAAATCATAGACAATTTGTTGAATTACGCAGGTGCCAACGTGGGTACGAGACGAGTCAGTGGAGCTGCTGGCAGGCAGTGGCAGCGACTGGCCGGGTAGCGTCGCCGTCAGTGTCGTCAACGGCTGCGACGACCGCGGCGCCGGAGACGGCAACTCCGTGAGGCCCGCGGACAGCGACTTTGGTGAGCCACCTCAATAATGTGTTTGTCAGACCTGTGTATGAGACTGGGGCACAGAATTTTTTATAGGATGAAATGCTGCACAGAGCTAGTTGTTCTGAATGCTGTGGCATCTTGAAACTTGCAGGTTTTCACACTCTGTCCCATCTAACGAGGGGACCTGCCAAGCTATACCTCTTCTATTTCCATTATACTTACACAATTTGTAGGCCAGTGCTCTGTCAACAGTTTCCTAAAGTTCAAATAGCTTACGGGTTTGCTGCCAGGTGACGTCGTCGACCACCGCCGATATTTCGACCGGAGCACACCCTGCCATTCTCGAGGCACAACTGCGAGGAGGAAGCAATGTGCAAGGGAGTTTAATACCTCGGTTCACAGAGGAGAAATAAGAAAGATACCACACACAGAACAAAGTAACCACAAAGTCAACACACAACCAAAGCTAACCGACATCAGAAATACCGAGACTATTGATCAACAGGTGAGGTAGCACTAATTCTGTCCCTCTGTTTTTTGATGAGAGACAGAGCTGGATTCCAAGCAGCATTTAAACAAAATCCACCATCTCTGTTTAAAAGGTTGCTTGATAGTTTGATTTAAACAACTTCAGCCGGTATTACACTATCAAATTTCTTTGTCAAGTATCCTTGTCAAAAATCTTTGTCAAAGATATTTGATGGTGTAATAGGAACTTTGTCAAATGTCGTCCAATATTTGATCAAATCTAGGGCCTTGCTGTAGATTTGATCAAAGAAGTCGCTTGTCTTCTGTTCACTGCAATGTGACATGTAACCACATGGAACGCTAGCATCACTGCATTCTGTCGTCTGTACTGTTTTTATAAAAATTGCCAATAAATACAATTGGTGTATGCCGACAACTGCAAAATTAATAGAGATGCATGAACCTGATGAGGTGCTTTGCAACATGAGGCACCCTGAATACAAAAATAGATTAAGAGAATTGGAGACCTAACCTAACCTAACCTAATGTAACCTAACATAACCCACGGCTTCACCCAGATTAGATTTGTTTTTCATTCCCTAGATCCATGCTGAGGAGATCCTCGTGGATGTGGAACATGTCCATTATTTTTAAGCTGAAATAACAATACTAATCGTATGAATAAATACAAAACTTCATTTGTTTCTATTAAAAATTGCGTCGTTGGGATAGAAGGAGTTGGCCACTAGTAATTCTTTCAGGCTCCTTTTAAACTGATCTTTATTTGTAACTAAATTTTTTATGTTTGCTGGCAAACTATTGAAGATGAGTGTTCCTGAGTAGTGGACCCCTTTTTGAACTAAAGTAAGTGCTTTTAAGTCCTTGTGCAGATCATTTTTGCTCCTGGTATTGTATGTATGAAATGAGTTGTTTGTTGGAAAAAGAGATATATTAAAACTTCCTGGCAGATTAAAACTGTGTGCCCGACCGAGAGTCGAACTTGGGACCTTTGGTAGAGCACTTGCCCGCGAAAGGCAAAGGTCCCGAGTTTGACTCTCGCTCAGGCACACAGTTTTAATCTGCCAGGAAGTTTCATATCAGCGCACACTCCGCTGCAGAGTGAAAATCTGATTCAAGAGATATATTATTTAGGAGAAATTTCATTAAAGAGTAAATATACCGAGAGGCAGTAGTTAGTATACCCAGTTCTTTGAAGAGGTTTCTACAAGACGTCCGTGAGTTTACTCCACAAATAATACATATTACACACTTTTGGACTCTGAAAGCGTTTGTTTGACTTGAAGAGTTACCCTAAAATATTGTACCATATGACATTATGGAATGAAAGCAAGCTTTTCCATTCTTATGTTGCCTATGTCTGCTAACACTTGAATTGCAAATACAGATTTGCTAAGGCATTTCTGCAGTTGTGTGGTGTGCTCCTCCAACTGAATTTATTATCAAGTTGTAATCCCAGGAATTTAAGACTGTCAACCTCATATGTATGGTTCCCTTCCCCCCCCCCCCCCCCCCCCCCAACTTCTTTTCCGCATGTGCACACAATGCAATTGTGGTACATGCAACTGCTGCGGTTAATAACAAGTTGTTGTTGTCAGCCATCTTGAACTTTGATGAAAAATTTGATGACAGTGTAATACCCCTTCTAGCGCTACGTCAAAGATCTTTGTCAAATATATTTGATGGAATATTTGGTCACATCTTTGATCAAATCTTTGACAGATAAATTTGATAGTGGAATACCGGCCTTTCTTAATAACACTATCCCAATAGCTGGACGTGCAAGCCAGAATCTCTGTGTTGTTGTATTCCATAGGATAACTGGTGTCAAAGAAATGTTCTGCAATAGCGGATTTGCTCAGCTGTTGTAAGCGTGTGTGATGCTTATGTTCAATACACCGGAACCTAGCTTTCACGTCCAGCTATTGGGATAGTGTTATTAATAAGGAAGCTGTTGAAATCAAAGTATCAAGCAACCTTAAAAACAGTGATAGTGGATTTTGTTTAAATGCTGCTTGGAATCCGACTCCGTTTCTCATCAAAAAACAGAGGGACAGAATTAGTGCTACCTCACCAGTTTATTAATAGTCACTTTCGATATTTATTATGTTGGTTAGCTTTGGTTGTATGTTGACGCTGCAGTTACTTGTTCTGTGTGTGGTATCTTCCTTGTTTCTCCTATGTGAATCGAGGTATTAAATTCCCCTGCACATTGCTTCCTCCTTGCAGCTGTGCCTTGAGAATGGCAGGGTGTGCTCCTGTCGAAATATCGGCAGTGGTCGATGACGTCACCCGGCAGCAAACCCGTAAGCTATTTGAACATTCAGTTTGCTGGGAAAAGTCAAGGTCTCACAGTTTCCTAAAGGAGTACAAGGCACTTCTCAGAATGACTTGAAAAAATTGACTCTGGACATTTCCAAGTCCAGTTAAGCTAAAAAAGTTGCAAAGTGTCAATAGAGACTTGCTTGTAGTGGAAGCAGTAAGGGGAAGGTCACTGGTTTGATTTTTGCTGCATGCAACCATTTTTCCTTTTTTAAATTGTATGTTATGAAATTCATATGTTACCTGAGAAACATTGAATCATAGTTTTCTAATAAATGTAAGATCTTTTACTTTTGACCAGTGAATGGAAGCAAACTTGAACATTCATAATACACTGAAATTTGGTACAAAACCACAAAATGTCTTATTGTTAAATGAAAATCAGTAATATTGTTTTTAATATTGTATTTATTTTTAATATGTAGGAATAAAGAGTTATTTATTTTCTATTTGATGCTTCATGTTTTTGTACCCATTTTAATTTATTATGAATACTCACATTTTAACTATTAGTAATGTCACTATCAGTGATCAGTAATGTAATTCTGCACTTCTCAATCTTTTTTCCCTTTGGGGAACATTAAAGTATGTTTCAAACTTTTGTGACACCCCTCCAAGTGATTTTTTTCCCTAGACACAAACAAGCACACACATAAAATAGGTTTCTTTATTATTAATGATGTAAATAAAATAGAAAGAAACTTCCACATGGGAAAAATGTATTAAAAACAAAGATTCCAAGACTTACCAAGCGGGAAAGCGCCGGTAGACAGGCACAATAAAATAACACACAAAATTTTGAAACCCACATCCTTTCATCTTTCCTTTTCCTTCCCTCTTTCCTGACGAAGCAGCCGCCGGTTGCGAAAGCTCGAAATTTTGTGTGTGTGTGTTTGTGTGTTATTTTATTGTGCCTGTCTACCGGCGCTTTCCCACTTGGTAAGTCTTGGAATCTTTGTTTTTAATATATTTCTTTATTATTATGCGTATAATCCCATGTGGTTATTGGCAATTTCTTGCAAATTGGAATCCTTCAAGAAATAATTCAGTTATAATTTTTCATATTCTAGATGTTTTATGTGTGGAAGATTATAAGGCATTAAAAACATTGGAATGTATCTGACGTGTATTTGCAAACACGCTAATGTGTCACAGTAAAGCGGTTGACTGACAAGTTTTCCCAATTTATCTTCATTGTATAGTGGCTGTGAACTAATCCACCCTACATTTTTGTGGCAGTCAACATTTGCACCTACCATATAGTCCACATTAATTGACAAATCATATGAACATGATCTTATGTAAATAATTTTAATTCTGGAAACATCCCCCAGGCTGTGGCTAAGCCATGTCTCCACAATATCCTTTCTTTCAGGAGTGCTAGTTCTGCAAGGTTCGCAGGAGAGCTTCTGTTAAGTTTGGAAGGTAGGAGACGAGGTACTGGCAGAAGTAAAGCTGTGAGTACCGGGCGTGAGTCGTGCTTCGGTAGCTCAGTCGGTAGAGCACTTGCCCGCGAAAGGGAAAGGTCCCGAGTTCGAGTCTCGGTCGGGCACACAGTTTTAATCTGCCAGGAAGTTTCAATTTTAATTCTCTTTCATAAATAAGATTATATTTTGAAAATAATTATTCATTTCTTCTCATAAGAAAATTTCAAGATATAAAGTGGTATAAAAGGGTTGTTTGTTACCTATCCACCAACTTAAACCGAGGAGCGGCGGTGTCACTCGTGTAAAAGATTTTGCTGATTCACCTTCAGCGATATTGAGGATATCTTGAAAGTTGATGTGGGTGCATATTTGAGTATCTGGTATTGAGAGATATTTGTGGTGATTGTAACAAATAAGATTTCTTTGGTTTATGCCTGGACACTTTTTTAAAATGCGTAAGGAGCCACACATAGGTCACAGTACAGAATTCTATGTAATCTCAAACCTCCGTGCAGAGTCTTACAGAGTTTTGATTGATGCAACAGCAGCCGGTAACCTGCCTGTTATTTTACTGAGTTGAAAATTATGACACTGTAAAGGCTTAAGATAGCACACCTCACAAGAACCTTTGTGTGTTTATTTTTTTTTTTTTTCACCATATTTTCTCAATATCTTGAAAACTAATAAGAGGAAAAGGATAAGTTGCCCATGAATTTAATCCCAAGTTATTAGAAATTATCTTTTACTTACCTTCTATTGGTTGTCCATTAATATTCATTCTCTTTATCAACATAGTTTTTCTAGTAAGTCAGTCCTGCTTGCAGAAACATTTCATGATTATATTTGTTTCAATATATGTATTTTTTTAAATGAGATGTCTCAGTTTATTTGTTTCATTTCTCTATATTTTATTAATAGCCTTTGTTTCTAAACATATTGTGATGACACCAACTCCACAACACAATTTACTCATCCGGTAAGTCTCGCCTGATGTAGGATTCTGGGTTATTTTTCTGAACTGTACCCCTTTCCCTAAATCTCTCCAGTCCTTTTCCTTCACCCCTCTTCATTCCCCTCCACCCTTCTGACGGAAGAAGAAGCCAATGGCTTCGAAAGTTTGTAAAAATTTAAATCATTTTGTGTGTGTGTTTCCCTGCTACCATTTGGTGAGTAGATTTTTTATCTATCCATTTATATTAAAATGTACTATGTGCTACACATAAAACAAACCCAGCCAAAACTTTTCATCAAAGACTTTACAAAAGTAGTTCATTCATATTGTACAGTCTTCCATTGTTTTGTATCTGTTTCAATAATAATAATAATAATAATAACAATTATGATCTCCAAGGATTAGATGTTTTGTGCTGTTCCACTATCTCCTTAAGGGATCTCTGTTGTTTCTCTTATATAGTATTACAGCTTAGCTATCCTTTTATTATACATTGGACATGTTTTTCCAGTTCAGTCTTGTATGTTTCTGCTACAGTTATAATGGATTCTACATTTATTCTTCTCATATATCAGCATTTCTTTTATGGTCCAATAATGAATATCCCACAATAAAATGGAGAAACTTCATCTCTGGTGATTCAGTTTGTCATAACTGATCTGATGTTAGCATCAACCTTTGCTACTGAAGAAAGCGAAGGCAAGGGTATTATTCTGCAAATTTTAATTACTGGTTCACCCTGCGTACATCATGATTTAATATATGTTGCATGGTTCCTTAGAAATGTCTGAGTCTGGCTGGTTTTAGCCCTGCATCATCTGACTCGACAGATTTAAAACTGCACTGTAGATATTTAAACTCCCTTACATGTTCAGTTATTTATCCATCTATATCAATTGTGGCTCTTATGTATTCCAATCCCTAAAATACCATCACTTTTATGTGGAGATGTTTGTCTCCCACTGGGACACCTCCTCAGGTGCAGATGGGTTATTGCTCACCAGGTTTCACTGGTACCTTGGAAGTAAAATACCCACATTGGACCAAAACTAGCACAGCAGGAGGAGAGATATTGAATCCGTCTGTCTATGACAAAGCAAGTTTGAAATAATATCAGCTGGGACAGAAGCTGAAAGGCAGTCCACCCCTCGTACTTACCTGCATACCATTTGCACCGGGTCCAGGAGTCACTCAAATTGCAAAGAATTGCATGAAAATTTCACACTGAACTGATCATTATGTGCCAACCCACTTTTCAGTAATCAACAATAATAAGTTTTTAACACTTCTACTTAATTATTATCTACTCGTCGGTAAGGTAATCCTCAAAACTTTGAAGACAGATGAACTGACTTATCAAAAGTGCTTGTCATCTGATGTTATCTAGAATCATAAGTAGAAGGTTAAAACGAAATCTTTCTCCACCTAAGTGAAATATTCATAGATTGCCTGGATCTTCATGAAGTGTGTGGTTTACAGTGAAAGTGATCGGTTCCAGTTTTTAAACATTTATTCTTCTGTTTTCAACAGCTGATCAAATCCATCATGCCACATTGCAAAGAGGCCGAGTTGTACAGTATGTCTTCACGAAACAGCTGACTGGTTCACAAATCAAGAAACATACTTTTTCAAACTTTAAATCTTAATGATATAATATTCAACTAACTAATGCAGGTTACACTTCGAGATAATCAGCTCAAACTGCCCATCCCAGCAGCCTCGCTGCTTCCCTATTTATATATTCTTAATAATGGATGGTCACTTGGATCATTATTAATTAATAATGACACAATATTTTTAATCGTATTTGCAATTAAAAGTTCCCAAGCTAAAATGTTCTGATTACACAGAATAATGTATCTAAAATTACAGAATTGAATAATATGTGAAATTTATAATGTAAAAATGTTTTTAAATGTGAAAATCCCACCTAAGTATGAGTACAATAACAAACTTCACAAAATTAAAAAATACACGCTAATTACACAATGAATCACATTCCTGACAATAGTTGAAGCGAAGAGGGTAAAACAAAACAGGTTTTCATTGATAGAATTTGTAACAGATACCTAGAATTTTATAATTAGACGTATATCTGGATACAACAAGACAAGTTTAATTAATTAAGTCACTAATACGGAATGTTCTTTACAGCTTTCATCCTAAATTTACGTTTTACAATATGTGCCTTCATTTGCAAGTGACAGAATAACTTCTTGAATGAGTAAACTACATTCGTAAAAGACCAGTTATTTGAATAATTACAGTTGGTGATTAATACTATATATTTTATTCCTACCATTTTCAGTAATTCAAGTCTTTCCCATTACTACAATGAATGCCACAGTTTGTTAAAATACATCGTCGTTTGTTTTATTTTGTAAGAGTGTCTCCTAATTAGTCTCCAATTTAGTGTCACTGTTATGAAATTCACGAATCACCAAAATACCAATCATCTTAAAGTGAGGTATTGTACTATACGATGTCAGAGAATCAAAGTTTTCATTAAGTCTTTGTATATAAGGTATATTACAAGTTCAAATGTAATTTTAACTACAAAATTTTCCAAAAGGATGGCTTACACAAAGCAATACAAAATATGCACAGCAATTTTTAATTAATATGGTTTGACTGTAAATACAATTTATACAAGCATTTTGTATGGATACAAATTTGTGAATGTGATGTAAATGATATGCAATTTATAAATATAGATGTAAGGAATAATTGTATGTGGAGTATATTAATGTATTGTGTGTACATTAATATATTGCATATTGCTTTTTAGTAAACAGTGAGAGTGCAGCATCGAGCAGTTTCATTACCAGAGTGTTAGTTTATTTATTTATTTATTTGTTTAACCTGGCAAGATTAGGGCCATCAGGCCCTCTCTTACATCTAACCAGGCATTCTACTTATTTTACAGTCATATGTTTCAGTAGGCATGTTAAACTACATCTAGTACAAAAAGTGAAATAAACAATTACAAAGGCACACCTGCAAAAATACATACATATAGTTCACCCTAGGTTGTTACGGTTCTGTTTCAGACGAGTTCTCGAGTCAGGGCAGTGACGAAAGAGACTACGAATGCGGCCTGGAGTCTGAAGACCCGGGCATCACCAACGGTGTCAGCAACGGGGGTATCGGAGGTGGCGGTGGCGGTGGCGGGGGTGCGGGGAAGTGCCGCGCCCTGTACGACTACGCCGCCAAACTCTACGACGAACTCAACCTGGCTCCGGGTATGTCAGCATGGCATCATCTTCAACAATCACAACAACATAATCATTATCATCAGCATCATCATCATTGTCATTAACATCACTGACACAGTTATCATTATCATCATGATGAAGATCATAGTCATGTTACTGCTCACCTGAGGCCGTGGTATTAATATTAACTTGCAAACGCTGGGAAACACTATTTAATTTTGTGTTATATATGTGCTGTCTGAAACCTTTAATACCAAAAGTATATCAATAGTATACCAATAGAAGGTGATCTCAATCTGAGTAGTTACTAGAAATGGAACTGATTCAAGCGACGACCTACTGCCTCAGCAGGGGATGTTACTCTCTTCTATTTTCTTCTATTTTATTCGTACATATATCATCCAAGGGCAGTGCTTGGGCATCAGTTTTGTAATGCAGTACGATACAGTTATCGAAAAAAAAAAAAAACTCAACAAAAACACATTCGTAGATTAGAAGATTTCTGAGCACTGATACGTACAAACTCTACAAAATGAAGTGTTAACATAGTCGTCAATAGCTGAGTATACAATGTGAAAGTTACATAATCATAAAATCATTGGTTTAGATCTCACTAATTTTTTATTCAACCCTCCAGCAAGTGTGCTTGTGTATAAAGTGTGCCAAATGCAATTAATATTGTCTTGTACAATTCCACTGTTGTTTTAAAGTTGCGAGCCCGTGTATATTTTCCTTTATTATTGCTTCAGCTAACACTGTGATAAATTACATTGTCACATGTCCAAGGGTGCAGTAGTAATATAAATAGAATAGAACAGAAGTTTATTGTCTCGTAACATACAACTTCAAACTATTGGCTTAATGTACAAGAGACTCATCAAAACACAAAAATTCGTTTACAAATTTTCTTGTAATATCATTAATATAATATACTGTACTGGATATGTAATTAATATGCAGCTAATAGTTTTTCTTGAAAAGTAACAAATTTTCGAAAATTAACAGTCCTAAGTGCATGTTCTCTCCTGCTCAAATTTTCAGGTTGTCCTTGATGAACAGTAACATTTCTGCGTTAGTTTCTCATATAAGGATTTTTTCAGTCTTTCCAAATTTATACTCAGCAATTCTCTTTCTTTCACTTTGTTATAAATTTTCATACACATATACTGTGCAGTTTTAACAAAAAGTTTTCAATGGTGGATGGGCAGCATAAAATTACACTCCTGGAAATTGAAATAAGAACACCGTGAATTCATTGTCCCAGGAAGGGGAAACTTTATTGACACATTCCTGGGGTCAGATACATCACATGATCACACTGACAGAACCACAGGCACATAGACACAGGCAACAGAGCAAGCACAATGTCGGCACTAGTACATTGTATATCCACCTTTCGCAGCAATGCAGGCTGCTATTCTCCCATGGAGACGATCGTAGAGATGCTGGATGCAGTTCTGTGGAACAGCTTGCCATGCCATTTCCATCTGGCGCCTCAGTTGGACCAGCGTTCGTGCTGGACGTGCAGACCGCGTGAGACGACACTTCATCCAGTCCCAAACATGCTCAATGGGGGACACATCCGGAGATCTTGCTGGCCAGGGTAGTTGACTTACACCTTCTAGAGCACGTCGGGTGGCACGGGATACATGCGGACGTGCATTGTCATGTTGGAACAGCAAGTTGCCTTGCCGGTCTAGGAATGGTAGAACGATGGGTTCGATGACGGTTTGGAGGTACCGTGCACTATTCAGTGTCCCCTCGACGATCACCAGAGGTGTACGGCCAGTGTAGGAGATCGCTCCCCACACCACGATGCCGGGTGTTGGCCCTGTGTGCCTCGGTCGTATGCAGTCCTGATTGTGGCGCTCACCTGCACGGCGCCAAACACGCATACGACCATCATTGGCACCGAGGCAGAAGCGACTCTCATCGCTGAAGACGACACGTCTCCATTCGTCCCTCCATTCACGCCTGTCGCGACACCACTGGAGGCGGGCTGCACGATGTTGGGGCGTGAGCGGAAGACGGCCTAACGGTGTGCGGGACCGTAGCCCAGCTTCACGGAGACGGTTGCGAATGGTCCTCGCCGATACCCCAGGAACAACAGTGTCCCTAATTTGCTGGGAAGTGGCGGTGCGGTCCCCTACGGCACTGCGTAGGATCCTACGGTCTCGGCGTGCATCCGTGCGTCGCTGCGGTCCGGTCCCAGGTCGACGGGCACGTGCACCTTCCGCCGACCACTGGCGACAACATCGATGTACTGTGGAGACCTCACGCCCCACGTGTTCAGCAATTCGGCGGTACATCCACCCGGCCTCCCGCATGCCCTCGTTCAAAGTCCGTCAACTGCACATACGGTTCACGTCCACACTGTCGCGGCATGCTACCAGTGTTAAAGACTGCGATGGAGCTCCGTATGCCACGGCAAACTGGCTGACACTGACGGCGGCGGTGCACAAATGCTGCGCAGCTAGCGCCATTCGACGGCCAACACCGCGGTTCCTGGTGTGTCCGCTGTGCCGTGCGTGTGATCATTGCTTGTACAGCCCTCTCGCAGTGTGTGGAGCAAGTATGGTGGGTCTGACACACCGGTGTCAATGTGTTCTTTTTTCCATTTCCAGGAGTGTATTTTGATTTCTGGTGTTGTAAACATTCTGAAACTGATTTTCTTCAAATAAAGCAGGATTACTATGTACAAAGATAATGAGCACATAGATGTGTAGTGAGAGAAAACTATATATACTTAGATTCCTTAAGAGTGGGTGACATTATTTTCTCCACCCAACATTGTGCATATTTGTAATGACATTTTTCTGAAGTTTTAATATTCAGCAAATGTTTTTTGAGTTACCCCAAAATACAATTCTGTACCTTGTTACTGATTAAAAGTGTGATATGGTAACAATATGAGAAAAAAATGTACAATGCGTGCAAGAAAATGACCCATGATCCGAGCTGGTAGGGGAATCCCATAATGAAGCAGTTGTCTAAAAGTTAATTAGCAATTTAAAAAAAAAACAGGTGACTGGGATCTGATGCAACTGCCCTGTTTAATGCTTTGAGTGGGTCATTACTGTGGGATATCATGTGTGTGCACCAACAGTGTGTGGTAATGAAAGTTTATTTTATTATTGTTCAATTAGACAGTGATTTAGCTCATATAATGTTTATTAATAATAATAATAAGAAGAAGAATAAGAAGAAGAAAATTATTTCTAGAACGAGCAGAAACTAGCAAAATACACAAAGCAATCACTCATATAAATACATCGACTACACCACTGCAATTTTATAACCACTTTTACAACCCTTTAGATCACATAACATCAACAGATACGAAGAAAGTAAATTGGAAAAAGAAAACACTACATGGCAAGTACCCGTATCATCTCACACAGCCACACATTGATCAAGACACATCCAACACATGGCTAAGAAAAGGCAATATATACAGTGAGACTGAAGGATTCTTGATTGCAATACAGGATCAAACAATAAACACCAGATATTACAGCAAGTATATTATTAAAGATCCCAATACCACAACAGATAAATGCAGACTTTGCAAACAACAAATAGAAACAGTAGGTCACATCACAAGCGGATGTACAATACTATCAAATACAGAATACCACAGAAGACATGACAATGTAGCAAAAATAATACATCAACAGCATGCCTTACAACATAAACTAATAAAACAACACGTTCCCACATACAAGCATGCAGCACAAAATGTACTGGAGAATGATGTGTACATATTACACTGGAACAGAACCATTATAACAGGTAAAACAACACCACATAACAAACCTGACATCATACTCACCAATAAAAAGAATAAATTAACACAACTAATCGAAATATCCATACCCAATACAACAAATATACAGAAGAAAACAGGAGAAAAAAGTGAAAAATACATCAAACTGGCGGAGGAAGTCAAGGATATGTGGCATCAGGATAAAGTTGACATTATACCAATTATACTATCAACTACAGGAGTCATACCACACAATATACACCAGTACATCAATGCAATATAGCTACATCCAAACTTAATGATGATGTAAATAAAATAGAAAGAAGCTTCCACATGGGAAAAATATATTAAAAACAAAGATTCCAAGACTTACCAAGCGGGAAAGTGCCGGCAGACAGGCACAATGAACAAAACACACAAACACACACACAGAATTACTAGCTTTCGCAACCGATGGTTGCTTCTTCAGGAAGGAGAGGGAAAGACGAAAGGATGTGGGTTTCGTCTTTCCCTCTCCTTCCTGAAGAAGCAACCATCGGTTGCGAAAGCTAGTAATTCTGTGTGTGTGTTTGTGTGTTTTGTTCATTGTGCCTGTCTGCCGGCACTTCCCCGCTTGGTAAGTCTTGGAACCTTTGTTTTTAATATACATCCAAACTTATATATACAAGTACAGAAATCCATAATTATTGATACATGTTCAATTACCCGAAAGTTCCTAAATGCAATATAATATATACCGTACAGTTAAAAGGAAGTCACGCTTGATCAAGGTCCGCGTCACTTTCTACTTCTGACCAGACGTAACGTCTGAGATAAGAAAGAAATAATATTAATAATAATATTAATATTAATATTAATATTAATATAATAATAAAACTGGGGTTAGACAGGGTGATGGGTTGTCGCCTTTGTTGTTCAATGTAGTTCTGGATAGAGTCATGGGAGAATGGGAGAAGAAACTTGAAGAAGAAAAGTGCTGGAAACCAATTTCATTAGGAACCAAGAAACATACCCTAAGAATCCCCTACTTAGCCTTTGCAGACGATCTCGCAATAATGGAAGATTCTAGTGAGATGGCTATAAAACAGGTAGAAATTCTAAAAGAATGTGCAGAAAAAGTCATCCTACAGATATCATTTGAAAAGACAGTGTTTACAACAACAAATTTAGAAATTTCCAAATTACAAACAAAATACGGAGAAATCAACAGAGTACCATACTTCAAATATCTTGGAGAAATTATCTCAGAAAAATTTGCACAACAAGAAAGAATACAAAAAGCTCGTAAAGGTTTAGGATTAGTGCAAAACCTCTATAATAAAAAATGTTTATCTTTAAATGCAAAAATTAGGCATTACAATACAGTCATTAAACCATCAATGTTATATGCCAGCGAAACCTTGGCACTAAACAGGAAAACTGATCTAGAAAATCTAAAGAAAGAAGAAAGAAAAATAATTAGAAAAATTTTGGGACCAAGATGGACCGAGAATGGATATAGATTACAGAAAACATCAAAAATTGAAGAATATTCTAACATAGAGATAGACATGAGGAAAAGACGCCTTAAATTCTATGGCCACATAATGAGACTTCCTGAACACAGATTAACAAAAAGAATTGTAAAATACGTAGATTCTCTTGTTAATGGAGGAGAATGGATCCAAAAAGTTAAAAAAGATTTGGAATTAGCAAAAATTACTAAAGAAGAAATAGCTGCAAGGAACAGTTTTAGAATAAAAGTTGAAAAGTGGGAGGTTAAACCAGAGACAAAAGCACCGAGAACCGGAACAAAATGGAGCGAAGAAAGAAGAACTAAATTTTCGCAAACAATGAAAAACTGGTGGGCAAATAAAAAGAACCAGAAGACCAAGAAGAACGGAAAGTGAACCAGCTTTACTTAGCGTCTTCCACATGGGAGTTTTACGACTAATAATAATAATAATAATATTTATTCAACATCGGATAATCAAATACAATCCCTAGAAATAATACAGTTTCAGGACATCATACAGATTATTCTTCTGAATATGTCAGTTTATAAATTACAAACTAAAGATTTGTTTGTATTAATAAATTTTACATTTGGTAGTATACAATCACGACATTACAAATATTGTTTGTATCAACATTATATTAGTTGTAGCTTACTTAAAACTATGAGCTTGACATACTTATGAAGCACTTTTCAAAGAGATACAATACTCTAGGGAATAAAAAGGGTTTTCAATTAGAATTCTTTTTAGCTGATCTTTTATTTTGTTAGTAGGAAGGGTTGTGAGACTTTTTGGTAGGGCATTGGCTAGCTTCAGCCCAGCATGAAGTGCATTTTTTTCATATAAAGCTGTTCTGTGGCTATTTACATGGTATCTGAACTTTTGTCTTGTATCATACTGGTACAGGTCACAGTTGAAATTTGGATTTATTGTTTTCACAAGCAATATAACTTTCAATATGTATACACCTATAATGGTAAGCACACCTAATTTTGGGAACAGATTCCGACATGATTCTCGAGGTTTGGCACTACAAATAATTCTGGTAAATTTTTTCTGTAGTATTAATAATGTACTTAGTTTGGCTTGAGTTGTTGCACCCCATATTTCTACAGCATAGATTAAGTTTGTTGAACAAAACTGAGATTAGTGCTCGCACATGTCGCCTTTGTAAACATAAAGACAGCTATTCTTATCATCGATATGTTGTAGAATCTGATAACATATTCTGAGTTCAAACATAATGAGGTACCTCGAACAGAATGACCTCCTCAATGCGAGCCAGCATGGATTTCGAAAATGTCAATCGACAGAAACCCAGCTCGTACTTTTGTCACATGTGACTGGATTGAGGGCTTTATGGTAGGGAGAACGCAACATGTTATCTTGGGTGAAAAGACATTGTCAGATGTAGAAGTATCTTGGTGTGTGTGTCCCAGGGGAGTGTGTTGGGACCCTCGCTGTTAATTTTGTATGTTAATGACCTTGCAGACAACATTAAAAGTAAAATCAAGCCTTTTGCAGATGATGCAGTTACCTATAATGAAGTACTATCTGAGAGGAGCTGCATAAATGTCCAGTCAGATCTTGATAGGATTTCAACACAATGCAGAGATTCACAACTTCCTCTAAATGTTCAGTAATGTAAGATTTTGCACTTCACAAGATGAAAAAAACATAGTATCCTATGATTATAATATCAACAAGTCACCGTTGGAATCGACCGACTCTTGCAAATACCTGCGTGTAGCATTTTGTAGGGATATGAAATGGAATTATAGGAAAGGTTCAGTTATGGGTGAAGCAGGTGGTAGACACTGGTTTACTGATACAATACTAGGGAAGTGCAATCAGTCTGCAAAAGAGACTGCTTACAAATCACTCATGCGGCTGGGTCTAGAATATTGCTCAAGTGTGTTGGACCCATACCATACAGGACTAACAGGAGATATTGAACACATACAGAGAAGGGCAGCACAAATGGTCACAGGTTTGTTTAATCATTGGGAAACTGTCACAGAGTTAGTGAAGGAACTCAACTGTAAGACTCCTGAAAACAGGTATAAACTATCCCAAGAACATCTACACTACTGGCCATTAAAATTGCTACACCAAGAAGAAATATAGATGATAAATGGGTATTCAATGGACAAATATATTATACTAGAACTGACATGTGATTATATTTTCATGCAATTTGGGTGGATAGATCCTGAGAAATCAGTACCCAGAACAACCACTTCTGGCCGTAATAACGGCCTTGATATGCCTGGGCATTGAGTCAAACAGAGCTCGGATGGCGTGTACAGGTACAGCTGCCCATGCAGCTTCAGCACGATGCCACAGTTCATCGAGAGTAGTGACTGGCGTATTGTGATGAGCCAGTTGCTCGGCCACCATTGACCAGACGTTTTTAATTGCTGAGGGATCTGGAGGATGTGGTGGCCAGGGCAGCAGTCGAACATTTTCTGTATCCAGAAAGGCCCGTACAGGACCTGCAACATGCAGTCATGCATTATCCTGCTGAAATGTAGGGTTTCGCAGGGATCGAATGAAGGGTAGAGCCACGGGTCGTAACACATCTGAAATGTAACGCCCACTGTTGAAAGTGCCGTCAATGCGAACAAGAGGTGACCGAGACGTGTAACTGATGGCACCTCATACCATCACACCGGGTGATACGCCAGTTTGCCGATGATGAATACAGGCTTCCAATGTGGGTTCACTGTGATGTTGCCAGATGCAACAATCATGATGCTGTAAACACAACCTGGATTCATCATAAAGCATGACATTTTGCCATTCGTGCACCCAGGTTCGTCGTCAAGTACACCATCACAGACGCTCCTGTCTGTGATGCAGTGTCAAGGGTAACCGCAGCCACGGTCTCCGAGCTGATAGTCCCTGCTGCTGGAAACGTCGTCGAACTGTTCGTGCAGATGGTTGTTGTCTTGCAAACGTCCCCATCTGTTGACTCAGGGATCGAGACGTGGCTGCACGATTCGTTACAGCCGTGCGGATAAGATGCCTGTCATCTCGAGTGCTAGTGATACGAGGCCGTTGGGATCCATCACGGCGTTCCGTATTACCCTCCTGAAGCCACTGATTCCATATTCTGCTAACAGTCATTGGATCACAATCAATGCGAGCAGCAATGTCGCGATACGATAAACTGCAATCGCAATAGTCTACAATCCAACCTTTATCAAAGTCGGAAACGTGATGGTACGCATTTATCCTCCTTACACGAGGCATCACAACAACGTTTCACCAGGCAACGCCAATCAACTGCTGTTTCTGTGTGAGAAATCAGTTGGAATCTTTCCTCATGTCAGCTCGTTGAAGGTGTCACTGGTGCCAACCTCGTGTGAATGCTCTGAAAAGCTAATCATTTACATATCACAGCATCTTCTTCCTATAGGTTAAATTTTGCGTCTGTGGCACGTCATCTTCGTGGTGTAGCAATTTTAATGGCCAGTAGTGTATTAACAAAGTTTCAAGGACCAGCTTGAAATAATTACTCTAGGGATATACTACATTCCCCTAATTATCACTCGTGTATGGGTCGTGAGAATAAGATTAGAATATTTACTGCATGCACAGAGACATTCAAACAATCATTATTCCTCCACTCCATACATGAATGGAAGGAGAAGAAACCTTAATAACTGGTACAATGGGACATACCCTCGACCATGTACCTGATGTGGGTGTGCAGAGTGTAGATGTAGATGTAGATAGGGACTGTGTCTGCCACCACATTTCATTGTTGCAAATGGTGAGTCTTAGGCATGCTTACCACAATGTACTGAAACCATAAAAACAAAAAACAGACAAGTCTTGTTTTTGTAATGATCTCTTTAATTACATCAGTCATCTCAAAAAAATCAGAATTACCATTGAATTTGTTTTCTAGTAATTAACTCCTCTGTAATCCTGATAAAATATGTCAACTAACTCTGCGACTAACTAAAGATGAACAGAGTGAATCAATAAAACTTCTCGCCTCTCCAAATCGATCTGAGAGGAATTTGGTAGCTGTATCTGCAAGAGAATAGCTCAGCTGTGGTCTCTCGTCAGCAGCAGTTGTCACTGAGTACACGAAAATGGCGTATGCTAGTTTTACCTATTCACACATCTCCTACAGTGTAGTGATATGGGGACATTCCTGTTATGGAAGTGAAATTCGGTAACTGAAAAGGAAGTGACCAGATTAAAGAGCAAAGTGAATCCTAAGAAGCAGTTTATCAAAAACATGATATTGACTGCAGTACATTTGTAATTCTATTCAGTGTTGTGTTATGTTGAAAATGAGTTTCACACTTTAGAGCATACACAATCATAATGCTAGTGACAATTGTGAATTGGTTTCATTCATCTCGTGACGGAAATTTGCAATCCATTTGGTTTGCGTACAGGAGACATGTCAAAAATTTATAATACAGTTACAATGATTTTACACTAATAAATAATAGCACTGCAATAAATAATAACACTTTAAGGATATTTCTTGGAACATGTAACACATTGTATACAGCTCAAATTTCCAGTTTGTCCTGCAAGAATTTGTCCACTGAGTAATAACATTTCAGTGTCGGTATCTCATACAGCTTTCTTTTAAGTGGATCTAAATTCATCTGCATCAGCTTGTTCCCTTTAAATTTATTGCAAGTTTTCAGTCCCAATGGAACTTTGATACCTCATGGAAAAAAATATGAGGGAATTCCCACAATATATCATGTTCAAATATTTTAATTTGTTGTTGGAGTGCCCAGTGTACACAGTAACAGAACTTTCTGAGGAAAACAATGTTGATACCAATGTTTGAGAATTTTGTTAAAGAAACAGCAGTAAATTTTAAGAATCTTTCTGGAAGACTATTCTTTTTACCAGTTGCATGTTTTAATAATTAAACCTATTCTACTGTAAATAGTCTGTGGTTAATAAACAATCTTGAATCAAGTGAGAGATTATAAGGACATCAATTCAAGTAGCTTGAGGAATCGTTGCCCCACTGGAGAAAATTACAGGAGCACTGAGAATTCTAACTGGGCAGCCATGCAAAGTAATCCTGCGAATATCTGTAGCAGAACTAAGCTGAAAATTCGGAGGACCATTCAGCAGTGCATAACGTGTAATAGGTATTCCTCAACTTCTCACTCCCATAGGGATTGTACAGATATAGCTGGATTAATAACATCTTAAGCATAGCCATACAAGTAGCCACTACTGCCTCTTTGAAATTGTAGACCAGACAGAAAAAAAAAATTAGTTTCTTGTGCAGTGAAATGCACCTTCTGTAGTAGCACTAGTTTTATTCTGTTGTCGACCATCTTACAGAGATATTGGTCATGCTGTGGTATAACAGTTTCAGAACAAAAAAACACAAAAAAAAATTCATATACACCGGTATCTACCCATTTATAGTCCGCCTCTGTAACGTAGCGGTAGCATTACCGCCTACCTCGCAGGGGTCCAGGTTCGATTCCCAGCAGGGGACTGGGTGTTGTGTGTCCATCATCATCATCATCTTCATCATCATTGACTCGCAAGTCACCGAAGTGGCATCAACCAGAAAGGACTTGCAATACAGTCGCTGAACTCCCCCGAATGGGGCCTTCCAGCCAACAATGCCATACGCTCATTTCCATTTTTTTTACCCATTTATAGAGCTAGTTGGGCCGTATAGTGGCAACAATTTCGGCATTTGCCTGCAGTAATTTAGGAAAATCACAGAAAACTTGAGTCATTGTGGCCGACTGAATAATGGAATCTCCATCCTCACAAATATAAGGCCAGTCTGTTTAAAACATTGTTACCTCATTCTGTTTACCCACAGCATACAATACTGTTTTGCAAACTCAACAATAGTCACTACACATGCACTACCAGCTATCAACAGGACCATTTTGATGCCCGGGTTACATTCTTATATCGCAAATTCCTATTTGCTTGCCTGAAAAATTGAGTGAGATTCTGAGCTCAGAACGAGAATAAGATGTTAGTGTTGTCTGTTGTGAACCTTTGGTTTAAGGTTTTCCAGAAAATAAAAAAAATTAAAAAGCATCACCGTGGGAAACAGTGTTGTGAAGTGACAGAAGTGTTTTATTGTTAGTTGTGTTACATTTTTACCAAACCCCCACTCTTTGCTGAGTAACCCTTGTTGTTGTTGTTGTTGTGGTCTTCAGTCCTGAGACTGGTTTGATGCAGCTCTCCATGCTACTCTATCCTGTGCAAGCTTCTTCATCTCCCAGTACCTACTGCAACCTACATCCTTCTGAATCTGCTTACTGTATTCATCTCTTGGTCTCCCTCTACGATTTTTACCCTCCACGCTGCCCTCCAATAGTAAATTGGTGATCCCTTGATGCCTCAGTACATGTCCTACCAACCGATCCCTTCTTCTAGTCAAGTTGTGCCACAATCTTCTCTTTTCCCCAATCCTATTCAATACCTCCTCATTAGTTATGTGATCTACCCATCTAATCTTCAGCATTCTTCTGTAGCACCTCATTTCAAAAGCTTCTATTCTCTTCTTGTGTAAACTATTTATTGTCCACGTTTCACTTCCATACATGGCTACACTCCATAGAAATACTTTCAGAAAAGACTTCCTAGCATCTAAACCTATGCTAGATGTTAAAAAATTTTTCTTCTTCAGAAACACTTTCCTTGCCATTGCCAATCTACATTTTATATCCCCTCTACTTGGACCATCATCAGTTATTTTGCTCCCCAAATACCAAAACTCCTTTACTAATTTAAGTGTCTCATTTCCTAATGTAATTCCCTCAGCATCACCCGACTTAATTCGACTACATTCCATTATCCTCGTTTTGCTTTTGTTGATGTTAATCTTATATCCTCCTTTCAAGACACTGTCCATTCCGGTCAACTGATCGTCCAAGTCCTTTTTGCTGTCTCTGACAGAATTACAATGTCATCGGCAAACCTCAACTTCACTGTGTAGAATGTATTGCTTTATGGGCACTTTTTAACATCCTTACAATTATTTCCTGTATAAATGTAAATCTTGAGAATCTAAAACCATTTTTATCTGTTTCCGATGAACTTTTTTTACACGTTCTAAAATGTCTTTGTTCCCTCGAATATCTAGAATTTGAAGTCCTTTGTCAATTAAATGTTCAAATAACTTACAGGAATGCTGCCAAGTGATGTCCCCAAGGAAAATGTTTAGAATGGTGGGAAACCCTGTAGTAGTTAATAAAAGCAATCCCCAATGTTATTTTTTTTATAGATTGTATCCCAGTTTTGACAAGAGATGTTTTCAGACTTTTTTCCCATAACTGTTGACGTTAATATCTTGTTGTACATGATAAAATATATTTAACTCATTTCCCTATCAGAAGAAAAGGAAAAGAGAGGGAAAATTGGATGTGACTTCCGCTGAACTTAATCAGTTGCGAGTAGAGTGTAGAACTTAGATAGAAAATTATTTTCATTTTTGCTTGCCATTTTTGCATGGTCTTGTAACATGTTTTCATTGCTGTTACGTGTTTGCAGGTGATGTGATACGCATCCACAGCAAACAAGCAGACGGCTGGTGGCTGGGGGAGCTCAACGGAGTCGTCGGCATCTTCCCTGCCACCTACGTCGAGGAGATCGAGTAGCAGCACACCTCGACCTTCCTTCTGCGCAGTCGGCATCCGGAGCAGGTCACATCCAGTCACCTCTGTCACCTACCACATGTATCAGGATGGCTGAAGCCTGTGACACACAAACAGTAATAGGGGACATTGTGCCCCATTTGACAACACTGTGGCTGTTTTTGGTGCCCCATTTGACACAACTGAAGAGTAAGAGCCTTTTGCCCCATTTGGCAACCACTGTAACTGAAGTGACTTTATCCCATTTGACAGCCACTGTAAATACAATGTGGTCTGCCCTGTTTGACACAATTGTGAGGGATTACTTCTGTGCCTTGTTTAATGCTAAACTTACACCAAGCATAAGCGAGTTGATACTGTGTGCACCGAGACATCCTGCTACACAACACATGATGCCACCAGCACTTGAGTCAACATTATCTACTACCTCCAATATATATTGTCTTCCACTCTGCATTTGTTTACATTCACTGCCTCATATCACATCATGAACTGCTGAGAGCTGCATTTAGCTTCTTAAAGGCAGTGACTGATGTAGTGTGTGACTGCATATTTGGATCTGAGTTTCAATGCGTAGGCAGAAAAAGTTACAGTGCTGTAGATGAAGTGTTAGAAATAAACACTGAATGGAAACAGTACTTTAAGGAGGACAATGGAATGAAACTTGTGAGGAGCAACAGAGTTTGTATGATTCAAAGTCTGTGTAATTCTACAACAGCAATTCATTTCCCTTGTTATGTAACAAAACTTACTCATGTACCACATGATGCAGTGGTAACTCTAAATTTAAGGATTTGAAACAAGTTCACAGTGTGAACCTTGGAAGATTTTGGCACCTGACATTTATTCGCAATGTCAGAAACAATAATGGAATATTGTTGACTGTTGACATCTGTTATTAAAATATGCATTTTTGTGGGGTCAATAAAACTGCCATATTTCATGTTTTGCTTCTTGTTTTCAGCATCAGAATGAATAATGCAATTTCTCTGTTGTAAACTAGGATCTGGAATGCTTTGCATGGATTAAACATAACACAGATTTCAGGGCATTATTTTGCTTTTATTCTTCTCTTAAGTATTTTGATCAGATTAATGCAATGTCCTATTTTTCTAAATACTAACACACCTTCTCCATCCCTCCATCTTCACTAATATATCACATATTCCAGTCTTTGCAATCTTTTACAAGCTTCCCCTGTAATTCCCCATTGTTTCTGCACAATTATTCTTTCTGCTGCTGTATGTGCACACTCAAACTTTTCGCTTCATCTGTGCATCCAGTTCTAACTTTCTGAAAAGGATCAAAAAACCCATTCTTTTTACTTGTTTTGCACAGGCCCATTTCCTTTCCTGTTTGTCATAATTTTTGTTTCATATTTCAATTGTTAACTTTGCAGCACTTGTTTTGATGTTGCATTTTCTACAATTTTGGTATCAGGAAGTGATGTTCTGTGGATAAACTCTTCTAACAGTATATGTCTCAGTTGAGATTTTTAGAGCCTTTCATTTCCCACTAAGTTCACAGTTGGGTCTGACACGAATTTCAGTATATGTTAAGAAGAGGTCCAAGTAATGCAATGTAGAAAATTCAGAGTGAAAATATATCACGAACAAACTCAGTTGACAACTGAGTTACTAATGCATGATCTGTCAATCTAAGTGCTTGAAAGAAATATGGATACCCATGCATTTAATGCCATGCTTTCTAGTTAGATACAAAAAGACCTCTAGAAAAATTGCTTACTACCAATGCCTGTTTGACATAATAATGTGTACCAGACCAAATACAGCATCTAAAAATACAAATTTCATAATTTAAAATGGCCTAAAAATACCTTTAAATAATGTTAATTTTCAAACAGGAATTCAATGAGGCAAAAGTTAATATTAAAATGACTGTATCTATAAGGCATTGCTGTTCATCGGGAAACATGACATGCTTGCTGTGGAAATACTATAGTCAGTGTGTGATGGGTTCATTTACATCCATGTAAATGTTGAGACACCATTGCAGCTGAAAAGTCTAATTTGCTGGACATTTAAGTCGCCATAAGACTGTAATGGCACAATTTGTGAGCCAGTGTGGTCGTAAATCTCTGCCATGCCACTTATATACAATTGTTGTACTCAGATTATCTTGGTCAAACAGGCTTATTAAAAACATTATTTTGGGTATCTGAGAATGAAATGGAATGTTGGCTGAGTCTCATGTATTTCATTTATGGTATTTCTCAAAACACTCGGATCTACTAACACCAAACTCAGTTCTGTTTAAAAGCAACACAGCTATGTTTATGTATTTATTGACTATGTTGGTTGTTGGGAAATAAGTTGTTTTGACATTGTGTACATTATGTGTATTGTTTCTGAATTGTTTCAGCATTTTTATGTGTACCAGGCACATAGTTTATGAATTGTTTAACTAGGACTTGTGTGATACAAAGAATACAAATTACTAATTGTATATCTGCAATTGTTGTAATGTTAAATACATGTTTGAAATTGTTGCTAAATGGGAATACAGTTGCTAGATAGAGGTGTGTGGTTTATTTTGTGCACCACTCTACAGCATGCCAAAATGGACAGTTTTGTGTCTGCTGAAGAAAATAAGAAAGGGCTCTGAATATTTGGTCACTGAATCTAAGTAATCACTTAGGAGGTGATTCAAATAACGATATTTTCATCCACAGTATGTCTTCCATTTCTGTCTATCTATCACTGGAATGTCAAATTACAAGTAAAAAGAAAGTAAAGCTAATTTACATGGATTGTGAAATATTGACTTTGTTCAGCTATTTTAAGGTGGTGTCACCTACAGTAAACATGTTGCTAGGAAAAAAAGTTTATTTTTAAGAATAAATAAAACAGGTGTGTGAGTGTGAGTGAATGAATGAGAGAAAGGAGAAAGAAGATAATTATCAAACTGTTAAATAATTGTAATTTAATGCCTTGTAACATTAACTGAGTAAAACCAAAGCTAATTTGTATATAAAAGTGGGGAAAATGAGGCTGTTTCAAGAATCATTGATTAAATGTCATATTTTTCTGTCTGGCACGAGTCCAAAATTCCATTTGTGACTCCATTGCCACAAAGTTGCAAAAATGCCATGAACTGCTAATTTCATGTGTGCATGTTTTCTTTTCATGTACTATGTTTGGCTAGATCAGACTAAGTATGTCAAGAAAAAAAATATCTAAACAATCAAAATTTTGTATACCTACTGTAAATCTTTCTAAGCAATAAGGAATGGCTATTGTTAATATAAACCTGTTTAAAATATTTTATGTAATATTCATTAACAACCTCAGTGATGCACAGAAATTTTATTTTCTTGTTTTGTAGCTGAGTGTTGTACATGTCTGGATTGTGTAATGCATGTTTAATGTATGTGTATCTTGTAATGTGCTGATATCATCACAGAAGTGTATTTTACAGCCATATACCAAAAACATTATTTTTATGTACTCTAAAAGTTGTCATGTATAAAATAAACCATTGTACCATGTAACTGAGTTTTCTCACTTCCCATCCCCTCCCTTACCTTGCTAAAACATGAAACAGACACACAGATATGTTTTACTTGTTTTGCTTACCAGCCATCTACGACCATGGGAAGTTTATAAGCATTATGGTAAGGGCCAGTTTTAGTTTTTTTTGTTTAAGCTAGGAAATTTTCATGCCTGTGGCAGCACTCAGCACCAATTGTTCATTTCTCATCTCGTATGGTTCCAAATGTTTCTACATCTGTTCTAGGGATGTATAGGGATTGCACGTGTTTCATTTCCTATATATCTTTTTTAACTTTCGTGTACCTTAGTATTCTTGCTTTTGGTGTCAAGTTTTTGCTTATATATAGGGACTCATCCTTTACAATATATTTATAAAAACAGGTTCTACAAAGCATATATATATATATATATATATATATATATATATATATATATATATATATAAGAAACAAAGATTCTAAGACTTACCAAGCGGGAAAGAGCCGGCAGACAGGCACAATGAACAAAAAAAAAAAAAAAAACACACACACAGAATTACTAGCTTTCGCAACCGATGGTTGCTTCTTGCCTTTAAATATGTCTGCTTGTGTCTGTGTATGTGCAGATGGATATGTGTGTGTGTGTGTGTGTGTGTGTGTGTGTGTGTGTGTGCGTGCGAGTGTACACCTGTCCTTTTTTCCCCTAAGGGAAGTCTTTCCACTCCCGGGATTGGAATGACTCCTTACCCCTCCCTTAAAACCCACATCCTTTCGTCTTTCCCTCTCCTTCCTGAAGAAGCAACCATCGGTTGTGAAAGCTATATATATATATATATATATATACTTGGGAATGTGCCGGTAGATAGGCACAATGAACAAAACACACAAACACACACACAGAATTACTAGCTTATATATATATATATTAAAAACAAAGATTCCAAGACTTACCAAGCGGGAAAGCGCCGGCAGACAGGCACATGAACAAAACACACAAACACACACACAGAATTACGAGCTTTCGCAACTGGCAGTTGCTTCGTCAGGAAAGAGGGAAGGAGAGGGAAAAATGAAAGGATGTGGGTTTTAAGGGAGAGGGTAAGCAGTCATTCCATATATATATATATATATATATATATATATATATATATATATACATATATTAAAAACAAAGATTCCAAGACTTACCAAGCGGGAAAGCAGAATTACTAGTAATTCTGTGTGTGTGTTTGTGTGTTTTGCTCATTGTGCCTGTCTGCCGGCGCTTTCCCGCTTGGTAAGTCTTGGAATCTTTGTTTCTAATATATTTTTCCCATGTGGAAGTTTCTTTCTATTATATATATATATATATTAATTGGCTAGCAAACATCTATCGAGGATACAAAGCACTCTGATACATACAGACACACTAGTTTTGACAGCAATAAAGGACAACCAACAAGGTTGCAAAAAATGGTGATATTCAAACAACTTTGCCCACAGTTTGGCTGGATCTAAACCGTCTATTTCAGGAGGACAGACAACTTCGCACTAGCAATTCACTTGGTAAAAGCTGATGTGACAAGCCTTGGATTTTAGAGGCTTAATTTTTACATCTGGACATACATACCATTGCCAAAAAATATCATGCGGGGACAGCATTTACTGAGGGAATTGCTAATAAGAAGCTGCCTGTCCTTCTGGAGAAGACATATTTAGATCTGTTGAAACTGTGGTCAAGGTTTTTTTGAAAAACACCATTTTTTGCAACTGGTTGGCCGTCCTTTCATCCTGCTATTCTGTAAAGTTGCTATAGTGCAGCTGTGTTAAAAAAAAAACATGCTGGTTTTATGACAGAATTTTGAAGGCAAATTTTAGAATATATGGAAAAGCACTTTCTGTTGTTAATATGTTGTGTGGCTGTAAAAGGCATTTCAAAACTACACGAAATGTTTCCAAAAGAATTTGCTCGTCTATAATATAATTAGTGATTATCACTAGTACATCAATAATCTTTTCCACATATTTTTAACTTCTGTGCCATGTCTGTACATCCTAACATGGCAATTTCAGTTTTTGGTGTCTTAGTTCACAAAAAAAAAGATCTACATCTACATACATACTCTGCAATCCCCCATACGGTACATGGTGGAGGGTACCTTGTACCACAACTAGCATCTTCTCTCCCTGTTCCACTCCCAAACATAACGAGGGAAAAATGACTGCCTATATGCCTCTGTACGAGCCCTAATCTCTCTTATCTTATCTTTGTGGTTTTTCCGCGAAATGTAAGTTGGCGGCAGTAAAATTGTACTGCAGTCAGCCCCAAATGCTTGTTCTCTAAATTTCCCCACTAGCGATTCATGAAAAGAACACCTCCTTTCCTCCAGAGGGTTCCTGAAGCATTTCCGTAACACTCGCATGATGATCAAACCTACCAGTAACAAATCTAGCAGCCCGCCTCTGAATTGCTCCTACGTCCTTCCTCAATCCGACCTGATGGGGATCCCAAACGCTCAAGCAGTACTCAAGAAAAGTTCTTATTAGTGTTTTATAAGCAGTCTTCTATACAGATGAACCACATCTTCCCAAAATTCTACCAATGAACCTTCCCCACAACTGCCACTACATGCTTGTCCCACCTCATATCGCTCTGCAATGTTACGCCCAAATATTTCATCGACGTGACTGTGTCAAGCGCTACACTACTAATGGAGTATTCAAACATTACGGGATTCTTTCTCCTATTCATCTGCATTAATTTACAGTTCTTCTACATCTACATACATACTCCGCAATCCACCATACGGTGTGTGGTGGAGGGTACCTCGTACCACCACTAGCATCTTCTCTCCCTGTTCCACTCCCAAACAGAACAAGGGAAAAATGACTGCCTATATGCCTCTGTTGAACAGGTATATCCAAGCTTAACTAATGACACATGCTGAAATATCTCATGCTGTAGGACTTTATGGTCCACACCCTTTACTAATGTGCCAATAAATCAAAGTCCACTGATAAACAATATTGAAAAGGATATATTGGTCTTCAGTGTAAAGGTGACGCAGTGAGTTGCTGGTGGACACAATGAGAAGACAGTTGCACATTAAGCTTTTGGCCAAAGCGTTCATCGGAAACAAAAACACACACGCATTCGCACAAGCAGGCACACCTACCCCACACATGACCACTTTCCCTGGGTACTCATTCAGGCCTTTCCGCTATTAGAAATCTGCTTATATTATTCACTAAAAAGACAGTATTCCAAGTCTTAATGAATTGTGTCGGTACGGCCACGAGTGATGAAGGAACGAGGTGGATCGCCGCGAATCCGACTGGGTTTTCTGTATGTTTGTGACAGGGGTGGTAGGGAGGCAGACATCTTGCAGTTCAGTGTTGGTGTAATAATAAAGTTGTAGTCAGTGCATGTGTTAAGAGGAACTGCTGTGAAGAGAGTTTAAGGCAATGCATCAAAACAGTCTTTTCATTTTTTTTAAAGGCAAAGGAATGGTGGTAAGAAACTACTTATTACGAAATGTATTCCAGTTTACTCAATTTTACCACTACAGCATAATAGAACATCTAGTTTATAGGAAATTACCAACTTTTTTTAAACTAATTTAAATATAGCATGTAGCCTATTACATTCTGCACATACTATTTGCTAATGCTGAAGTATTGTTAAGACTTATGCTCATGTATGCAGTTTCAAGCTGAGAAGCAGAACATAGTTTTACTTCTCTACAATGACTGATGAACTACTTTTGTTCAACAAACACACAGCACAGGTTCAATCACATAGCAGTTTGGAGTGTGTACAAGTTCCTACTGTTTCAAACAGACTAAGAAAATTTGCTAAAATATTTACACCCAATTTTGACAACATGAGAAATGTATTTGAATCAGTATAGGATGAACTTTGTAAGATTATTTAACCATCTACTCTTTACATTTCTATTCTTAGTTTTCACAGTTTTCAGTTTTTGTTTTTGAATGTAATTTTAATGTTTAAAAAATAAATTAAATAAAATTGTGCATATAGTGGGCTAGTTATTTACATTTCCAATCAAATTCAGCAGAAGTGAGTTTGAAAAACAATTCAGCTTGAAATAGTTTCCACAATTGTTTAGGACACAATGCATAGTAATAATAAATGGACTGTCAATACGTTTAAATGTTATTAATATATAACTTTTTTATAGTTAATAATTGCAAAATATGTTTTAATCCAGGCCTGATGTGGCACGCTTTAGGAGTTTTAAGTGCTTTTGAAATACAGGATGACCCAGAAGTTTGTCAACATTTGAAAATTCAGTACTTCACGGAATGGTGTAGGTACAGAACTAAAAACTGACACACGTGCTTGAAATGACACAAAATAAACAACAGGTGGTGCTTTATATGATACAAAAGCAATAATGAGCATTACATTTGATTGTTAGCACATATGATATTCTTGATAACAAATGTTCAACATGTCGGCCGTCATTCGTCAAGAATACCTGTAGTGTAGAGTCTGTGAATAGGTATGGTGTGAAACTGCCATCGGATTTGCCTTATACGAGGGTAATCCCAAAAGTAAGGTCTCCTATTTTTTTGTAAGTACATAGACCTGTTTATTTCTACAGTGGTATACATCAGTTTACAGCTTGAACCTTTAGCTATTTTTCGACATAATCACCATTTCTGACGATGCGCTTTTGTGGACGCTGTGGCAGTTTTTGTATGCCCACGTCATACCAGCTCGCCGCCATGATGTTCAGAAAGTTACGAACCTCTTCTTTCACCTCGTCATCGGAGCTAAATCGCTGGGACCACAATTAACGCTGACAGGTAATGTGAGGCTCTGAAAAAGCTTAAACGGGCAATTCAGAACCGGAGAAGAGGAATGTTGAGCAAGGCCGTACACATTCTCCGTGACAACGCTCGCCCACACATCGCTCGGCAAACCGTTGCTCTCCTGCAACTGTTTCAGTGGAACATAATCACCCACCTACCCTATAGTCCTGACTTGGTGTCCACTATCACCTGTTCCCTACATTAAAAGAACATTTGGCCAGAAACCGATTCAGCTCGCAACTTTCTGAACTGCATGGCGGTGAGTTGGTATGACATGGGTATACAAAAACTGCCACAGCGCCTACAAAAGTGCATTGACAGAAATGGTGATTATGTTGAAAAATCTCTAAATATTCAAGCTGTAAACTGATGTAAACCATTGTAAAAATAAACAGGTCTACATACTTATAAAAAAATAGGAGACCTTACTTTTGGGATTACCCTCATTGCATACCTAAACAGATCAGACAATCACAGTAGCCTTGCAACTACAAGTAATCCCACAACCAGTAATCACATGGGCCAGGGAGGAAAAGCATGTGATCCTCACTAAGTGTATCGACATGGGGTGAAAAGCCATCCTGCATAAAAGTTGTACCATCCAGCAGATGTTTATCAGCCAGGCTAGGGAAGATGCGATTCTGTAACATATTGGCATACCTTTGCACCCATCATGCTGAAAGTTTGAAAAGCAGTACCCTGCATTTCCTAAAAGAAAAGGGTCCAATCATGACTGATGTGGTAAATCCACACCACACCATGACTTTCTTGTCATACAATAGGATTTCCACTACAGTTCTAAGATTTTCCGCAGCTCAAATTCTGTAGCTGTAGGTGTTGAGAGGCCCCCTCAGAGTGTGAAATGGTGTTTGTAGGTCCACAACAGATTAGACAAGAAGAATATAATAATTCCAATCCCAAAGAAAGCATGTGTTGACAGATGTGAAAATTACCAAACTATCAGTTTAATAAGTCACGGCTGCAAAATACTAACGTGAATTCTTTGCAGAAAAATGGAAAAACTAGTAGAAGTCGACCTCGGTGAAGATTAGTTTGGATTCCGTAGAAATATGGGAACACGTGAGGCAATAGTGACCTTACGACTTATCTTAGAAGAAAGATTAAGAAAAGGCAAACCTACGTTTCTAGCATTCGTAGACTTAGAGAAAGCTTTTGACAATGTTAACTGGGATACTCTCTATCAAATTCTGAAGGTGAAAGGTGTAAAATACAGGGAGCGAAAGGCTATTTACAATTTGTACAGAAACCAGATGGCAGTTACAAGAGTCGAGGGACATGAAAGGGAAGCAGTGGTTGGGAAGGGAGTCAGACAGGGTTGTGGCCTGTCCCCCGATGTTATTCAGTCTGTATATTGAGCAAGCAGTAAAGGAAACAAAAGAAAAGTTCGGAGTAGGCATTACAATCCATGGAGAAGAAATAAAAACTTTGAGGTTCGCCGATGACATTGTAATTCTGTCAGAGACATCAAAGGACTTGCAAGAGCAATTGCACGGAATGGACAGTGTCTTGAAAGGAGGATATAAGATGAACATCAACAAAAGCAAAACGAGGATAATGGAATGTAGTCGAATTAAGTCAGGTGATGCTGAGGGAATTAGATTAAGAAATGAGACACTTAAAGTAGTAAAGGAGTTTTGCTATTTGAGGAGCAAAATAACTGATGATGGTCAAAGTAGACAGGATATAAAATGTAGACTGGAAATAGCAAGGAAAGCGTTTCTGAAGAAGATAAATTTGTTAACATCGAGTATAGATTTCATTGTCAGGAAGTCATTTCTGAAAGTATTTGTATGGAGTGTAGCCGTGTATGGAAGTGAAACATGGACGATAACTAGTTTGGACAAGAGGAGAATAGAAGCTTTCGAAATGTGGTGCTACAGAAGAATGCTGAAGATTAGATGGGTAGATCACATAACTAATGAGGAGGTACTGAATAGGATTGGAGAGAAGAGGAGTTTGTGGCACAACTTGACGAGAAGAAGGGTCCGGTTGGTAGGACATGTTCTGAGGCATCAAGGGATCACAAATTTAGTATTGGAGGGCAGCGTGGAGGGTAAAAATCGTAGAGGGAGACCAAGAGATGAATACACTAAGCAGATTCAGAAGGATGTAGGTTGCAGTAGGTACTGGGAGATGAAGAAGCTTGCACAGGGTAGAGTAGCATAGAGAGCTGCATCAAACCAGTCTCAGGACTGAAGACAACAACAACAACAACAGATCAGACAAGCAATTGTCATCTTCCCCCATTTTTTGAAGTGCTCACACTGCAAATGCTGCCCTTGTCACAAAATTGGAAGCTAACAGGCAGTTCATGATGACACTAGTTTTGTACAGATAGCATGGGAGGGTGCGACTTAGTGCTCCACAAATAATGGTGCATGGAATGCCAGAGCGATTCGTGACTTCACCATGTGGAGATGAACCTGCTATGGTATCCATTTCTCCCTGAACTGCCCAAGAAAGAGTTGCACTTGTGCCTGGCCGATCATCTAGGGAACCTGTGGCTTTGAACTTAATTATCATTTTCTTAACAGTGACACTTGTCACAGGACTTTTAACCATTTGAATACCCTTCTTACGGAGGTAGGATCACAAAGCTGCAGAAGTGGATTCTCCATTCTGATAATAAAGCTACAATAACACTGTCTTTTCTGGTGAGGCCTGGATGTCACAATTGCTGTTGCTCCAGCTCATTTTGTAGTGCAATGTCACTGATGTGTTGTTGTGCAGAGTCATCTGTTGGCCAGTTTTTGGACCTGTTTTTAGTTTCAATAAAACTCCATGTCATTACAGGCATGAGTGCCAATTTTTACCTATCTGCCTACGTTATTCTGTGAATTACTCCATTTTCAAATTTTAACAGACTTCTGGGACACATTGTATGTGTTCTAAGGCATCCAAGATGTACCAGAAAGTGGTTTTAGGTTCTAATGTTTTTTCTTTCACCCTTTTTCAACATGACCACCCATTTAGGCTCCCTCACAATCTATATATACCATATCTGCTGAGCCATGCACCTGCATTACAGGCCCATATCAGTAATGCTAATTTGTAGTAGAATTTTGGAACGATTTATTGACACAAAGCATGGATTCAGAAACCGTTCTTGTGAAAAACAACTAGCTCCTTGTACTCTTGAAGTAATAAGTGCTATCGACAGGGGATGTCAAATGGATCCCATATTTTTAGATTTCCAGAAGGCTTTAGACACCGTTCCTCACAAGCGTGTTCTAACCAAACTGCGTGCCTATGGAGTATCGCCTCAGTTGTGTGACTGGATTCGTGATTTCCTGTCAGAAAGGTCACAGACGGGAATTCATCCAGTAAAACAAAAGTAATATCCGGTATTTCCCAAGGAAGTATTATAGACTCTTTACTGTTCCCTCATCTATATTAACGACATAGGGGACAATCTGAGTAGCCGTCTTAGATTATTTTCAGATGATGCTGTCATTTACCGTCATGTAAACTCACCAGATGACGAAAATGAACTATAAAATGATTTAGATAAGATATCTGTATAGTGCAGAATGTGGCAATTGACTCTGTCACACAAATCTGAAGGCTGTAAACTCAACTAAATACTTAGGGATTACAATTACAAATAACCTATATTGGAACAATCACATAGATAATGTTGTGGGCAGAGCAAACCAAAGACTGCGATTCATTGGCAGATCACTTAGGAGGTGTAACAGATCTACTAAAGAAATTGCTTACACCACACTTGTCCACCCTATTCTGGAGTATTGCTGTGTGATGTGGGATCTGCATCACGTTGGACTGATGGATGACATAGAAAAAACTCAAAGAAGGTTGGCTCATTTTGTATTATTGAGAAATAGGTGAGAAAGTGCCACAGAACTGTTACGTGAATTGGAGCGGCAATCATTAAAACAGGATCTTGTCATGAAATTTCAGTCACAAGTTTTCTCCTCCGATTGTGAAAACATTCTGTTGGCACCCAACTGCGTAGGGAGAAATGATGATCAAGAAAAAATTAGGTATCCCACAGAAAAATTTAATTGCACGAGACAGTTGGAAGGTGGTTCACTGAACTCCAGTGTTTGATTTGTGCTTTTACCAGTGGGAGAGGGGGGGGGGGATGTCTTAGGGGGTTAGTACAATTATATATGTTACTAGCTTGGACCGTGGCGTTACTCATGGTTAAACAGTTATTTATAAATAGATGTTAATGCCGAAACTCACTATTCACGCGTATGCACTATGTGAATAGCCATCCCTTGTTATATCTTTAAAAGTACATTATAGGTAAAGCTTATTTACAAAATCATCTACATACAGGTATACGAGGGGAATTCAAAAAGTAAAGGCACATGTGTGAAAAGCTGTACTTATTCTGATGATAGAAAACTGAAACATGCGTTATTTTTCTACGTAACCTCCCTGGAATTCAATGCAGTTTTCCCGACGTTTTACGAGCTGTTTTTTTTTTATTTCATCAGAAAATACGTTTTTTGGTTGCATCTGTAACGAATTTTGCACCGCAGCAATGACGTCTTCATCACTTTCAAATCTTCTTCGCTGTAGTGCTTCCGTTAAGGGTCCAAACATGTGAATACCGGGCCGGTCGCCGCCCTGTGTCAGGGCCCGGGGTGGGAACTTCACCCCCCAGCTCACCCAACTCGGCGGTACGACTGCCACACTACTTCCCTCGCAAGTAAACGGATGACGCACCTTAGACGAAAGCAACAATGACAACATGAGAATGATTTTGTTGTAAATGTTTTGAAATGCTTAACTACTACATAACACTTTTTCAAAATTAATAAGCAAACATATTAATAGTAAGACTGTATTAAAAACTTTCAGTGTTTGGCTCCACAAATTTAAATTATACGTAAAGTTTTACTCCAGTGCGTGGGAAATAAACATCCCAGGTGGGGATGCATAAACTAAAACCAGAGGATCGCACACTGCTGAACTCCCTGCCGGACACTTTATTGTGAATAGCAGAGTAATCATGTAGATGTAGACAATTATTTAGTGCTGCCCCACAAAGATTAGATTAGATTAGATTAATACTTGTTCCATAGGTCATGAATACAACACTTCATAATAATGTGGAACGTGTCAGGTTAATGAAAGATGTCTGTACAAGATATTACATTACACAAAATATTACATGACACTAATGTTTAAGTTAGTTTTTTCCCCCCTTAATTTATATCTAAAAATTCAGCCAATGAGTAGAAGGAGTTGTCATCTAGAAATTCTTTTAATTTATTTTTAAATGTTGGTTGACTATCTGTCAGGCTTTTGATGCTGTTTGGGAGGTGACCAAAGACTTTTGTGGCAGCATAATTTACCCCTTTCTGTGCTAAAGTCAGATTTAACCCCACATAGTGAAGATCATCCTTTCTCCTGGTGTTATAATTATGGACACTGCTATTACTTTTGAACTGGGTAGGATTATTAACAACAAATTTCATAAGTGCGTGTTTTTTAGCAATGATTACTTTCCTACTCAACGATGAATTTCCCCAGAATATGATGCCATACGAAAGTCACCAAAATTTGCAATAACCCTAATAGCATACGTAGCTGAACTCAGACGTTTCAGCAGACCATCAATGTGTTGCTTCCAGTTTAACCTCTCATCGATGGACACACCTAAAATTTTTGAAAATTCTACCTTAGCTACAGACTTCTGTTCAAAGTCTATATTTATTACTGGAGTTGTGCCATTTACTGTACGGAACTGTATATACTGTGTTTTATCAAAATTTAAAGAGAGTCCGTTTGCTGAGAACCACTTAATAATTTTGTGAAAAACATCATTTACAATTACATCACTTAGTTCTTGGTTTTTGGATGTTATTACTATACTTGTATCATCAGCAAAAAGAACTATTTGAAAATTCTACCTTAGCTACAGAGTTTTGTTCAAAGTCTATATTTATTACTGGAGTTGTGCCATTTACTGTACGGAACTGTATATACTGTGTTTTATCAAAATTTAAAGAGAGTCCGTTTGCTGAGAACCACTTAATAATTTTGTGAAAAACATCATTTACAATTACATCACTTAGTTCTTGGTTTTTGGATGTTATTACTATACTTGTATCATCAGCAAAAAGAACTAACTTTGCATCTTCATCAGTATGGAATGGTAAGTCAAAAAAAAAAAATGGCTCTGAGCACTATGCGACTTAACATCTGTGGTCATCAGTCGCCTAGAACTTAGAACTAATTAAACCTAACTAACCTAAGGACATCACACACATCCATGCCCGAGGCAGGATTCGAACCTGCGACCGTAGCAGTCGCGCGGTTCCGGACTGAGCGCCTAGAACCGCGAGACCACCGCGGCCGGCAATGGTAAGTCATTAATGTATATCAAGAACAGTAAAGGACCTAAGACCGAACCCTGTGGGCCCCCGTGCTTGATAGCCCCCCAGTTTGAGCAATCAGCTGTTGTATTAACATTACATGAACCACTCATTTCAACTTTCTGCATTCTTCTAGTTAAGTATGAATTAAACCATTTGTGCACTGCACCCCTCAAACCATAATGATTTTGCTTATCTAAAAGAATTCCACGATTTACACAAGCAAAGGCCTTTGAGAGATCACAAAAAATACCAATGGGTGATGTCTGGTTATTCAGAGCATTTAATATTTGTTCAGTGAAAGTGTATATAGCATTTTCTGTTGAAAAGCCTTTCTGAAAACCAAACTGACTTTTTGTTAGTACTTCATTTTTACAAATATGGGAGGCTACTCTTGAATACATTACTTTCTCAAAAAATTTTGATAGAGCTGTCAGAAGAGAGATTGGGCGATAGTTGTTGACATCCGTCGTATCCCCCTTTTTATGCAATGGTTTTACAATGGCATATTTCAGTCTGTTGGGGAAAACACCCTGCTCCAAAGAGGTATTACATACGTGACTGAGAATCCTACCTATCTGTGGGGAACAAGCTTTAAGTATCTTGCTGGAAATGCCATCAATTCCGTAAGAGACTTTACTTTTCAGTGAGTTTATTATTTTACTGACTTCAGAGGGGGAGATTGGCGGAAATACAGTTGTTTCAAGCTGCACAGGTATGGCCTCTTCTATTAGAAGCCTTGCCTCTTCTAGTGAAGATCTAGATCCTATTTTCTCCACAACATTTAAAAAAATTATTATTGAAAATATTTCCAATTTCTGATTGTTAGTACACATGCCATTCAGTTTTATGGCACTAAAGTCTTCCTGTGCTCTTGGTTGCCCTGTTTCCCATTCAATAATATTCCAAATTGCTTTAATTTTATTATCAGAGTTACTGGTCTCAGACATGATACACATGCTTCTGGACTTTTTAATAACTTTTCTTAGTACCGCACAATAGTTTTTATAATATTGAACAATTTCGGGGTCAGTACTCCCTCTTGCTGTTAGATACAGTTCTCTTTTACGGTTGCAAGATATTCTTATTCCGTTAGCTAGCCACGGTTTTTTATATGTTTTCTTGGAATTATGTTTAACTATTTTCTTGGGAAAACAATTTCCAAATACCCTTAAAAATCTATCGTGAAATATGTTATATTTCAAGTTTGCATCGGGTTCCATATACACTTCATCCCAGTCTAGCTGCTTTAGGCTTTCCCTAAAGTTTGCAGTATTTATATTGTTAATTGAACCACTGCTTAGAAATTCTGATTTGATATACTGCATGGAGCTATGCCATGTACTGTAACTAGCTGTGCACCATGATCTGAAAGACCAATCTCAACAGGATAAGCATTTATGTGCTTAAACTTATTTGGGCTATAAAAAAGTTATCTATCAATGTACTGCTGTTCTTTGTTATCCGAGTAGGAAAAATCAAATATTGAGACATCTCACTGAAAGTGGCCATAGTAGGGTTTGAGCCAACACATTAAGGCAAATGTCGACACAGGCCTTATTAATAGGTGGCTGGACACCGTTGATCAGAAAGCATATGTTGGCTCAGTCGACACTCCCGAAGGTTTTCTCTGTTGATGGAATCTACGAAGCATGTAGAATGAATGAATGAATGCTTTTACACATCAAAGTGGATTTTGCACAAACTACTGAAAAGGAAAAGAGAAGAAGAAAGTGACTTTACTAACTTTTTATATAGCTGAAGATGCTATTAAAAGATTATTTACCATGATTATTATTACCATCCATTTACTCAGGTGGTCCTAGCACATGGGCAGACTGGCCACAAAGCTCAGTTCTGACACTTCACACTTCTTGTTGACTTTTAGACAGGGTTGCTATCATACTTAGCATACTTTCACGCAGTACTGCCCTAGGGTGTAATTTTCAGGGGAATTGAAACTAAGGTGACGGAAGTGTTTATTCTACACAAGACTGCAACAAGATTTATATGTAAAGGTGATAACTGAAAACTTTTCAGAAGCTTCTTCAGGGACATACAGATTATTCATTACACTTACATGGCAAAACATATCCTCCCCTTTATTTATGTTAGACACAGGCACCATCCTACATTATATTTTGTCACTGATCAGTGACAAAATATAATGTACATTAGTGTAATGTCAATCAACAGCTCCGCCATCACACCAGTGATCCAAATTAAGTAGCAAGAGCATCAAATTGTAGGTGATCAACTGTCACATAAAAACCTTTCACACTGTTTTCATAACACATAACTGAAACAAATGGTGACATAAAAATTATCAAAAATCACCAATGGTACTGACAGATTTTTGGCTTGCTAACCTACAAAAGTAAGCAGAAAAGGGTAGCAGAACACTCTCAAATTAAATCAAGTGATACTGTGAGAAATTACAGGCTGGTACATAAGTTCGTAAGCTTTTGTTCCGCATGTTGACATACTGGTTGCTTTGGGATTATTTATCAAGGGTCATTTTTTATTTGTAGTTTGCTGTTCTTATTTATGTTTACATATTGTTATTTGGAGATAGTGACTGGAGCTACTGATGCTACAAAATGGAGTGCCATGTAGAGAAATCTGGATGTTTCTGACATAATCTTCTGTTTGGGTCCAATAGAGGGGACACCGCAGCGGAGACAGCCAGAAACGATTGCATGGTGTCTGGGGTAATGGCACTGGACACAGCACAGCAAGAAAGTGGTTTCCTGTTTTAACGTGGATCTTTTTAACATCAGTGAGTCTCCATGTCCAGGAAGACTTTTGGGGTTTCATGATAATCATTTAAACACATGATCTACAGTAGTGCAGTCAAGAACTGGCAAATATGATGATCTGTAACCATTCCACCATGTGGAAGGTTAAAAACAATCAGGTTATGGGTCCCGCATGCTCAAAGCCAAATCGTAAAAACTGGGGGGTGGCCGTATCTGCATCTCTGCTTACTTGTCATCAAATGCCTCATGAACAACACCGACTATTCCTACCCTGTATCATTACTGGCGATGAAAAATGGTGTCTCTATGCTAAAATAGTAAAAAAAAAGGATACTGGTTGAGCCCAGACAATGTAGCAACTCCCTACACAGGGTGGTTCATTGATCGCGACTGGGCCAAATATCTCACGAAATAAGCATCAAACGGAAAAACTACAAAGAATGAAACTTGTCTAGCTTGAAGGGGGAAACCAGGTGGCGCTACGCTTGGCCCGCTAGATTGCACAGCAATGGGTCAAATAGATATCAACTGCATTTTTAAAAATAGGAACCCCCCTTTTTTTCATGTAGTATGCAAAAAAATATTAATGTTTTAGTTGGACCACTTTTTTTGCTTTATAGTTACAAACATATAAGTACGTGGTACCATGTAACATTTCCCCCGTACGGACGGTATTTGCTTCGTGATACATTACCCGTGTTAAAATGGACAGTTTACGTATTGCGGAAAATGTTGATATCGTGTTGATGTATGGCTATTGTGACCAAAATGCCCAACGGGCGTGTGCTATGTATGCTGCTCGGTATCCTGGACGACATCATCCAAGTGTCCGGAGTGTTCGCCAGATAGTTGCGTTATTTAAGGAAACAGGAAGTGTTCAGCCACATGAGAAACGTCAACCACGGCCTGCAACAAATGATGATGCCCAAGTAGGTGTTTTAGCAGCTGTTGCGGCTAACCCGCACATCAGTAGCAGACAAATTGCGCGAGAATCGGGAATCTCAAAAACGTCGGTGTTAAGAATGCTACATCAACATCGATTACACCCATACCATATTTCTGTGCACCAGGAATTGCACGGTGACAACTTTGAACGTCATATACAGCTCTGCCACTGGCACAACGGAAATTACTGGACGATGACAGAATTTTTACCATGCCTTCTATTTAGCGATGAAGCATCATTCACCGACAGCGGTAACGTAAACCGGCATAATATGCACTATTAGGCAACGGAAAATCCACGACGGATGTGACAAGTGGAACATCAGCGACCTTGGCGAGTTAATGTATGGTGCGGCACTATGGGAGGAAGGACAATTGGCCCCCATTTTATCAATGGCAAACTAAGTGGTGCAATGTATGCTGATTTCCTACATTAGTGTTCTACCGATGTCACTACAAGATGTTTTACTGCATGACAAAATGGCGATGTACTTCCAACACGATGGATGTCCAGCACACAGCTCACGTGCATTTGAAGCGGTATTGAATAGCATATTTCATGACATGTGGATTGATTGTCGAAGCACCATACCGTGGCCCGCACGTTCACCAGATCTGACGTCCCCCGATTTCTTTCTGTGGGGAAAGTTGGAGGATATTTGCTATCGTGATCCACTGGCAACGTCTGACAACATGCGTCAGCGCATTGTCAATCCGTGTGTGAACATTACGGAAGGCGAACTACTTGCTGTTGAGAGGAATGTCGTTACACATATTGTCAAATGCACTGAGGTTGACGGACATCATTTAGAGCATTTATTGCATTAATGTGGTATTTACAGGTAATCACGCTGTAACAGCATACGTTCTGAGAAATGTTAAGTTCACAAAGATACATGTATCACATTCGAACAACCGAAATTAAATGTTCAAACGTACCTACGTTCTGTATTTTAATTTAAAAAACTTACCTATTACCAACTGTTCATTTAAAATTGTGTGCCATAAGTTTGTGACTATTACGGCATTATCTATCACAAAGCAAAAAAAAGTGATCCAACTAAAACATTCATATTTCTTTACACACTACACGAATATGTAATAAAAAATGGGGGTTCCTATTTAAAAAAAACGCAGTTGATTCCCGTTTGACCTATGGCAGCACCATCTAGCGGGACAACCATAGTGCTATCTGGTTTCCCCTTCAAGCTAGACAATTTTCATTCTTTGCAGTTTTTCCATTTGATGCTTATTTTGTGAGATATTTGGCTCGGTCATGATCAATGGACCACCCTGTGCGCATCTACGAAAGATAATGATGTATATCTGGCACAACAGCAATGGTGTAGTGTACTACCAATTGCTTCCCCGATGTGTAACAATTGCTGATGGAAATGATACATTTGATGATGAAGGAAAGTCTCGGGGATAAAAATCATAGAAATTTGAATGGAGTAAGCAGGTTGCGGTAGTTATGCAAAGATGAAGATGACAGAGTAGGGAAGGGAGCTGTGTCGAATCAGTCTTTGGACTGAAGTTGGTGACAGTCCCCATTGCATTTAATACCACTCCAGAAATGTTTAAAACAAACACACAAAGCTTTTTACCCAGGAATTTATTCTGAACAAAGTCCTTTATAATCAAGTCGTGTTTGAAATTGCACTTGCAGTGAATATCGTAAAAAAATTTCATCTTGTATTTTGTACACATTATTTATTCTAATTACATGAATGTTACTTAAACCTGGACAATGAAGATTTTAAGCAAAATTCAGACATTTGAAATGACATGTCACTGAAGAGAATGGAGTAACGAGAACAGATTAAGAATTGAAATAGCAAAGGTTGGAATTGCAATGTTTAAGTGGTAAGGGCATGTGGAGGGAATGATATCTGATAGAGTATGGAGGAAGACACACAAATTGAGGCTTCATGGTGAAATACCAAGAGAAAGAACACGGTGTAATTGGCTCAAAGAAGTGGAGAAGAGTAATTTGAAGAAAAAGGAGAGGAATGGAACCGGGAGAGGGTGACAGGAGAGCAAAATTTAGACACTCGTGTTCATTGTGGCCACAAACTATTCCTTGTGATGATTTATTTCATGAATGTACTTCAATTCCTTTAAAGGCAGTGACAGCCAAAGGGTACTGCATCATTCGCATAAGCAAACTCCGCACATATGCAAATAATGAGTGAGTGAGTAGACACACAACATGAAACTAGAAGTGACAAAAAAAAAACTACAAATTTCCCATCCTCCTTTTAGATCTGGGCTTCGGACCACCATTGGCTAAATAACATGTGCATGTTTCTACTGATTGATGTGTTTTAACTTACAAATTGTTCTTTATTATTACTTGTCACACAAAACCCAGACTTGTTTTTACACAACAAAGAGGAGAACATGTCACCCACTGAATCTCCATTCTGAATAGTAATCATCCAGCTACGTTTGATGATGAAAAGAAACTTTCTATATTATGTGATGTGTGGTTGAGGCACTGTTTTTTTCTGTGTTAGTATTGGTACTCAGTTATATTTTGTATATATCTTATTGTGCTATTACACAATCTGTTGTAGCAGTGACATAATTATTTCATTTCATTGTCAATCAACAGTGTAGAAACATAAGAAAATAAATAAAAAATAAGACTTTAATAGACCTTTCCAATAAGGATGTGCTTGTACGTTACTTCACTCAAAAGAAGTTGTCAGATTAGATTAGATTCAGTTTTCGTTCCATAGATCCAAAAATGAGATGATTCTCATGAGTGTGAAAAAAGTCAGAAAATTGGAACTAAAAAACATAAAATATCCGAATATGATACCCACAACCCTGATCATTTGTCAGGAGGTTTTCAAAATACGTGAGTACATTACAGTGAAGTGCAACTGCTAATATTTACAGAATTCCTATCCTGTCAGAATAAAACATATTTATGCACTTTTAATAAATTTATCTTGCACAAAATACCTAATGTTGACTTGCAACCAAGTGCTCTCAGAACTGAAATCTAACAGACATTTTTGTTAAAGCTGGTCTAACAGTCTCTGTTAAGATATTTATCCACAGAGTACAAGGAGTTGTCTATCAAAAAGTCTTGCAAACTCTGTTTAAACTGTACTTTATCTGAAACCAAAAATATGATGAAGTAAAAAAGGGCGGAATTGGAACTTTGGCTGGGTTACATTTCTTAAATAAGTTTAAGATAATAAAGAGCTTAAAATTTTGTTATGCCTTGCAGCCAGCTTTGCAGCATATGATGGGCAGAATAGTAAGGGTATGCTCACACAGGTCTTGTGATTAAAGAGTTAACAGCAGTCGTTTTATTTTACATTATAAGTACTGTTGATTTCTTTTCCTGCATAATACAAAAATGGGATGACAAGGCAAATCTGTACAACCAGTCCCATGCACCCTCCCACCACCACCTACTCCAGTCCTGCAACCCGGAAGGTGTACACGATCAAAGGCAGAGCCACGTGTAAAAGCACCCACGTGATTTTATATAAAAAATAGAAAGAAACTTCCACATGGGAAAAATATATTAAAAACATAGATTCCCACATAGACGCTTTCTATGTGGGAATGACCTCACCTGTCTTTCACAAATTCTTTGCCTCTGTACTTCCGCCTCGACTGACATCTCTGCCCTTACTCTTTGCCTTTAAATATGTCTGCTTGTGTCTGTGTATGTGCGGATGGATATGTGTGTGTGTGTGTGTGTGTGTGTGTGTGTGTGTGTGTGTGTGTGTGTGCGCACGCACGAGTATATAGCTATCCTTTTTTCCCCCTAAGGTAAGTCTTTCCGCTCCCGGGATTGGAATGACTCCTTACCCTCTCCCTTAAAACCCACATCCTTTCATCTTTCCTTTTCCTTCCCTCTTTCCTGACGAAGCAGCCGCCGGTTGTGAAAGCTCGAAATTCTGTGTGTGTGTTTGTGTGTTTTGTTCATTGTGCCTGTCTGCCGGCGCTTTCCCGCTTGGTAAGTCTTGGAATATACAAAGATGATGTGACTTACCAAACAAAAGTGCTGGCAGGTCGATAGACACACAAACAAACATAAACATACACACAAAATTCAAGCTTTCGCAACCAACGGTTGCTTCATCAGGAAAGAGGGAAGGAGAGGGAAAGACGAAAGGATGTGGGTTTTAAGGGAGAGGGTAAGGAGTCATTCCAATGCTGGGAGCGGAAAGACTTACCTTACGGGGAAAAAAGGACAGGTATACACTCGCACACACACACACACACACACACACACACACACACACACACACACACATATCCATCCGCACATACACGGACATAAGCAAATGTTACAAAAATCATTAAAGGCAGACTGAACTTGTCAGAAAGCTGACAAATTGTTCTTTATTATTCCACTGCTTTGTGGAACACTTTTCCTGTGTTTCTATGGTTCACAGTCTTCAAACAAACTTCAATAGCACTGATGAAGTGAAATATGTTTTGTGCATAAGATTTAACCATCACACAAGATGATCTGAACTTCACTGACAGAACTTTGAAGGTTGCTCGGGAGTATTTTCTGAGTATTTTGGTTCCAGGGACCTGTGGTCTTTGATGGCTCATTATACATTAATATTTTCATTATGATTTATCATCTTTACTGCCCCAGTTAGTTCTCCTTCTGTGAAAATACCTTCACAATAGTCAAAAACGCTGTGTGATAAACAATAATCAAAGCATACAACACAAATGTACCACAGTTAATGTACATCTAACACTTCCAGAAAAACAAACCTGGAACAGAATGGAACAGCACAGGCTTGAGGGCAGCGAGTAAAAAGTGAGTATTAGTGTTGTTAACAGTGAACACTGTGGGTGAGCAAAATAAGTTTGTTTCCAAATAACAAACAGAGCACACTGAGCCAATTGCTGTGCAGATATTTCCAGAGCAGTACAGACACACAGTTAAATGATGGTAAGAAACCAAACAAAGTTTAATACTCACAAAATACCCCATAGTAAATTCCAAAATTTACTGACAACTTCGTTAATGTGTTTCAAACACTGAAATGGTGGAGAGGGATGGGATGAATACAGAACTGACAGCTGAAATAAATGACACAGCACACAGTTTTGAGTAAAAAATAATTTACTGACCATAGAAAAGAAGTGAACAAGCTTGTTTGTACATATTACAATATTAAGTTAATACATCCTAGTGATCAAATGTGCAAAAACAAACATTTACTCTAAGCAATGTAAATGTGGTTACATAAAAACTCTAGTTCACAGATTTGCGAAACGAAGTGAAGCATAAATACGAACCCTGTTCTTGTATACATATTAATACTGATAGAGACACGGCTATAACAACAGTAAACAGCAATAGAAACAATACTAAACATTAATAGAGGACAACACTAACGAAGTATCAGCAGGCAATATCTTTAGTCTATCATGTAAGGGTTACCTACACTACGACAGAACATCTTGCAAGGAAAGAAAGTGCACCATACGCAACAGTGATATATTACAGGCAATAACAAAAAAAAAGAACATAAAAAGGGTTGTGACTTTCTCAACAAGTGGGGCAAAAAACGACAAATTTGCCCCGGCACGTACCTGCCGATTTGTTCCCTTCTGAGTAACGATCTGTATTGCTTTTTATTCTGTCCACTGTAAAGAACTTACTTTTGCTTAAATAAATGTTTCAAAGTACAATCTAGTCCCGACACTCGGGTGAAAAAGGTACCTCTCGTCAAGTCCACGCACGATTATTTTACACTGAGCATCGAAGTAGCTCGCACAGAAATGTGTCAAATTCTGTGGCCGAAAACGTTTTCCCATTTTAGACTGGAGTAAATAGGAGGCTTCAGTCATAGCTCAACAGTGCATTTGTCGCACCTGAAGGTGTCGGCCAATTGCACCGGCGAAATACTTCAGGAATTACACAATGATATCCAATGTTTCACACGGGAAACATTTCTACGAGAAATTCTTCAGGAAAGCCTTTTGTGGCACAAAAATGAATGTGATTGTGTCAGGAAAAAACACTAGCCACCACAGTTGCCTCTAGACTATAAGAATGTCATAGTTATCACAAATTAACGTTTGCATCTTGTCTCCACGTGGTAATGCCCGACAACTGCATCGACGTATCGTGTGCAGTATATCTGGATTCAGTTAGTATTAAGTGTCGCAACGAAATATGATAGCCACGTCCCCAGTTATAACACTGGAAATGAAGATATGATTGTCCAAGTTATTGCTGTCAATATCCACAGTGGACAACACTTATTGCTTGCTGCAGAATGAAATTCCCCTGATCTCAAATCACAAAGTATCATTCATTCTCAATGTACAGAAATATACTGACAGCTCAATCACATCATTCTGTTACAGAGATGCGCAGAACACAATGCAATGTACAACCCTTTTACACAGCACGAGGATTAAGACACACAAAATCAATAACAAAAAAGAGACACTGGTTCTGCCAGGAAGTTCTCGCATCTGCCACACCACTTCTCACTACGTATACAATACAAACACTTTAATAAAACCAAAAACTAGATGGTTGCCATGGCCGAGGAAAACTTCCTGCACTTCTATATACTTTGGCAAAGATAAAGTTTTTACCACAAATGTACAAAAATATATTACTCTTTAATTTTTACTGTTACTACAAGTAAACTTTGTATCTCTCCCACTCCACAGATCTAGTTCAAAAGTCTTCCTAAATACACATTAATACATAAGAAATAATAATGTTGTTGTTACTTTCTGAGTTGTAACTGTTCAGTAGCAACTCAATAGCCTCAGTTTCAATGTCAAAGTATTCTAAGACACTTACTACAATTCACTTCCACTGCTATTACATTTATCTTATTCGTCAGGATTGCCGACGCAAAATTCGCAAAAAGTCATTTTCGAAACAACGGTATTAGCAGTAACTGACGAGATATGTATTGTCATGATAAATACTTATTTCAACTTGCTTCTCTAAGGGCTAATGTTTCTATATAATAAATACTGATGATTTACAAACATATATAACATTACACTGCAAATAAATTTTCTCTACATTTTCCTGCGTATGATATACTCTGTTATACATTACACACAAATCACAATTCAGTTATTACTCTGTTTATACAACGACCTCATTTACTTCTCTCACTGCAATTTGTAATAAATTAAAATAATTAACTAAAAAGTTTAATAGCTTACAGAGCTTTAAACCATCTTGGTTATTACAACTATATACACAACACTCTTATCAGACACAATCATGCAAGACTGGCATACATAGTTTTATTTATAGATTCAACACATAAACATTATTTAATGGGTGCATTCACTGATCGTATGTTACTCTGATAAATAGAAAAATAAATTCCAATGCAACACACACATACACACACACACACACACACACACACACACACACACACACACACACACACACACGTACATGCATTACTCAATACGTAAAGCATTTAGAAATATTTCTGCAGATGAAGGTAAGGGGTCAAAAGGTTTGTGGCAACTGATTGCTTGCTTATTTATTTATATACACTATATTGTACAGTATTCATTCAATGATGTTGACACCGATGATAGTGTAGATATATTTTATTACTTCAAAGAATTTTCATTAATAAATAGTTTGTGCTACAGAGAGGCACTGTAAATATTGTGTTCACATACAAATGTCTGACAGACAAAACACTGCAGATGACAATTAGCTGCAGTAACATGCGTAATGCTTCTTAAAAATTTTAGACATCTGTTAAACGCTTTGAAAATACGTCAGGCTACCTCAAGATTTATCATCGATGCCAGATGTACAGAAGTCCCATGTAGCGTACACAATCTGTAGCGTGTACTTTGCGTACCCATCTGTTCTACAAAATGACCTCATCCCTCCAAAGTTCACAAAACACATTTCTGGCAAGGTAACAATGTCCACTTCAGGAGTCAAACCTCAAAGCTGTGTCGGCAAGTGTGTTCGGTACAGATAGAATTGATAACAGATTGCATTGTAATGCAATAATGCATAAAATTACCTCTAAATAACATGTTCTGTCTTATATTAGTCATACTTAAGATGTTAAGGTGAGATGATAAGATACGGACAGAAACATCAGAACTGAGATCATTTTATAACAAATGAAATAGGTGACATTGTGAGAGAAAATTACATGTGATGATATCCATATTCATTTGGAACTTCACGTTTTAAAATTAAAGATGAACCTGACAGAGGGTGAACTGAGAACATCTCCATTTGGTACTCACACGTTTACAGATCCGAAAAAGATGAGAAGTCGGCCAACCACATGCCAGAGAATGTCTGTTAGTTTTAAAATAGGATTTCTCTCCTGAAACTTGTCTGGGTGCAGAAGAATCTCAACTGTGAACTGTGGGAGAATAGGCAACAGAGAATTTGAGGTGGTGAAAATTAGGTGGACCGATAAATTGTGAGGAACTCTGATTTGCTGTAAGTACGGGATAATAGGGAGTGTGCTAGGATATCAGGGAATAACTTCTGAGGTATTAGAGGGAGCCATAGATGGCAAAGCCTGTAGATGAAGACAGAGAGAGAGACTGGTAAACATCCAGCAAATAACCGAGGTGCTAAGTGTTTAAGTGCGAAGAGATTGACACCGAGGCTAAAGCTGTAGTGGGTCATATATAGCCAAGAGCAAGACTGATGACTCAGCAAAAAATTAAGAAATAATAATAATAAAAAAAGGCTCAAACTTTGGCAAGTCTGCTCAGTATTCTTGTATGTATTCTGCAACAATGCACTGTGCCACACATTTACGTTTCATAGTAACCACACATGTTGCACGAAACTCAATTACATTAATCTGTCGTCGACATTGGTTCCTTATTATGCAGATGTCCTTTGTACATATGTGTATACTTATATAATGACGGCATCCCGTACTCTTTACAAATTACATTAATACCGTGCACAATGTTCACAGGTGGATAAAGGAATAAATGCAGCAAAAGAATTTACAAGAGGCGTCATTTTGTAACTCGGGCTGGGTAGAATGCGACCCCACTAGTATTGTGTAAGTCTGCATGCAATGCTGTAATATGTGCAACAAATAGTGAGAGGGTTTTACCCCACCAGAGTGATAAACAGAACAATCTTATGGTGACAGAAGTTTCTGGAAGCTATTCACGCTGGAAGCTATTCCAGTACACCACAATGATTCTCTAGTCTCTGCCGGCTTACACAGTGTGACCACGGACCAGTTCTCGATACGCTACCTGGTATTACCACCGAGGCACAGATCAAACGTACGCACCGACAGGCCGGCATGAGTAAGCGGCCGGCAATGCGTAGGCACTGGCCGCGTCGGGGTCCGGGACGCCGGGAGGTTCCTCCGGCGGCGTCAGATCCTCGACGGGACGGTCGGGTGTCGTCTCGGGAGTGCCGCCCTCAGTAGGTGACGGAGTTGTGTTCGGCGGGGCCCTGCACGACGTAGTGGGTGAGGCGCGTCGGCAGGCGGCCGGCGTTGAGCTGGTAGAACTCGACGAGCTGCAGCAGGTCGTAGAACTTGGTGCTGCCGTTGTCCAGCGAGTAGCAGACCGCGTCGCGGGCAGTGTCCACCACCTGTGGGCAAAGCGAGACGAAACTGTGTGACAGACGAGATATACTACAGTATCTAATACAGTGCTTAGTGAAGCACACAGTACACAGCCATTATGAGAATTACACTGCAGCGGAGTGTGGGCTTATATGAAACTTCTTGACAGATTAAAACTGTGCGCGGGACCGATAATCGAACTCGGGACCTTTGCCTTTCGCAGCCGTGACGCCCCGCCCTCACAGTGAGTCGTTCCGGGGTAGCTCAGTTGGTAGAGCACTTGCCCGCGAAAGGCAAAGGTCCCGAGTTCGAGGCTCGGTCTGGCACACAGTTTTAATCTGCCAGGAAGTTTCAATGCACATCCATTGTTTTCATTCTAAGGATTATTCTTTTTTTTTTCCTTGAGAATTCTCCACTTTGATACACATTTCACAAGACTTAACTTTTTGGATGATAATATGTTTTAGCTCGAAATTATGGTGGGCTGATCTGTTTGTTAGAGTATTCAGGACAAAATTTATCTGTCTACGTCAGAAAATGAGAGCTTCATAGTGGATAAAAGAAATGAAATATATGAAATGAAGGAAAGTGATACAAAATACTGCCTTACGAGTAATTTGTTGGTTCCCAACATGTAACATATGAGTAAAAGGAATGGTCTGTCAAATGTGACAAATATCCATGTTTTCTTTAAATGCGAACATTTTTAGGTTAGGCTTAACTGTGACTGTTATTGACATTAAATGAAACAATAAGTTTACTATTACCAGTCACTGTTTATTTGTTTCCACGACGCGTTTCGAAGGTTTAAACCTCCATCATCAGGTGGATATACATCAGTTAATATGGCATTTGTGTGTATGTGTTGTGTTACGATTTCTTAGGAGGAAGTTGTGACACTGTCTAGTGGAGAAAACAAAACAGTATTTCAGAACTTGGTCTGTTTTGACAAAAATTGAACTTGTATCTAGCAGTAAACATAAATTAAGTAAGATAAAGTACCTCCAGTGGTCACAGGATCCTTTCACAGTCGTAACACATCACATGAACACTATCATATTGTATAAAGAAATATGGCGTCGTAATCTATTAGGTGCATGGATCGTACAGCAAAAGAGAAAACGTTCTCACAAAGTCCAGAGAATATACGTCTTAACAACATTATTACAGAAAACTTTTTTGAAGGATTTGGAGGTGTTGAATACATTTGTTGGAGTAAATACTTCAGGCAGTAAGTAAATACGATTTTGACAGCTTAAAATAGCATAAAGTTCATACTCATTTATACAATCAGGTGAGGTGTTAGAAACTTTAAGTACAATAATCATACTGGCTACAGTGATAAAATAAAATAAAATAATACACAATTGACGATTCTTATAGGGGTTCATAGGTAGATATGAAAGGCTGGAGGCAGAGGGGGAAGGAATATAAAGAGAACATGAGAGGGAGGGAGAGGGTGGAGAGAGAGATTGTATGACAGCAAACTTTACAAGGGAAAGGATCTTAAGATTATATCTGTTGCATGTATTAACTGTCTAAAGGTTGTGGTAATACATTGGTAAATGTTTAAAAAGTGCACATGGATGTGCATTTGTATCAGCAGTTGTATACATAGTTTCAAGCTGACAAGGGGTACAAGCTGTTGGTGTGATTGTATATCTGTAAATGAAGTCAATCTCTTGTACACTCAGGGCTGTTATGGTAACATAAATAAATATTAGTGGTAAATCTTAGGGTCTGTGTGTGTGTGTGTGTGTGTGTGTGTGTGTGTGTGTGTGTGTGTGTGCGCGCTTAGCAATTTTTTTAATGACGTAGGCAGTTGTTGAAAACGGAGATGATACTACTGTAAATATTGTAATTTTTGTCATTTAAGATGCATTCAGGTTGTTTCAAGGAAGTGTTTCAAGCAAGGCGTATACAAAATTAAATGTTTAGACTGTGACTGCTTCTACATAGGCCAGACAGGGAGATCATTTGAGATTAGGTTCAAAGAACACATGGCAGCATTAAAAAACAAAAGATACCACACATCAGCTATTGCCACCCACCTGCACGAAACAAAACACCATGTTAACAACACAAGTATCAGCATCCTACACATCCAACCAAAAGGCAGGAAACTAGACATCCTTGAAACACTCCAAATATACAAACATCAAACTAAACAACCTGAATGCATCTTAAATGACAAAAATGACAATATTTACAGTAGTATCATCTCTGTTTTCAACAACTGCCTACGTCATTAAAAAAATTGCTAAGTACACACACACACACACACACACACACACACACACACACACACAGATCCTAAGATTTACCACTAATATTTATTTATGTCAAAATCGTATTTACTTACTGCCTGAAGTATTTACTCCAACAAATGTATTCAACACCTCCAAATCCTTCAAAAAAGTTTTCTGTAATAATGTTGTTAAGATGTATATTCTCTGGACTTTGTGAGAACGTTTTCTCTTTTGCTGTACGATCCATGCACCTAATAGATTACGACGCCATATTTGTTTATACAGTATGATAGTGTTCATGTGATGTGCTACGACTGTGAAAGGATCCTGTGACCACTGGAGGTACTTTATCTTACTTAATTTATGTTTACTGCTAGATACAAGTTCAATTTTTGTCAAAACAGACCAAGTTCTGAAATACTGTTTTGTTTTCTCCACTAGACAGTGTCACAACTTCCTCCAAAGAAATCGTAACACAACACAAACACACAAATGCCATATTAACTGATGTATATCCACCTGATGATGGAGGTTTAAACCTTCGAAACGCGTCGTGGAAACAAATAAACAGTGACTGGTAACAATAAACTTATTATTTCATTTAATATCCATGTTTTGTAAAAACAAAAAATTACAATTTCTGGCAAAAACACCTGTATTTTACATTATCTGTGTTTTCCAGTGGAGTATCATGTCCACATTTACCCGAAAAGCAGGAGTTTGCTATACAGAAGTTAATAAAGTCAGGCAAAAGTATGTATGTATGTACTCAAGCTAAACTGGCAAATTTTGTATAAATTTTAAAGTCAATGTATCCAAGTTTTTTTATGAATCTTTATCCAGTGTAAGTTTCTGAAGACATGTGGGTACTGAAGCCAAATATTAAACATGTAAAATCAAATATAAAATTGTTATTTGAGATGAATTTATGAATACTGGTTGTATTAATACTGTTTTGGCAACGTTTGTTGAACATGTAGTTAGGATGAGTACGGACGGAATTTCATTCTGCAGTGGAGTGTGCGCTGATGTGAAACTTCCTGGCATTCTGCTCTGCCATTCTGGAAACGTCCCCCAGGTTGTGGCTAAGCCATGTCTCCGCAATATCCTTTCTTTCAGTTGTGCCAGTTCTGCAAGGTTCCCAGGAGAGCTTCTGTAAAGTTTGGAAGGTAGGAGACGAGGTGCTGGCAGAAGTAAAGCTGTGAGGACGAGGCGTGAGTCGTGCTTGGGTAGCTCAGTTGATAGAGCACTTGCCCACGAAAGGCAAAGGTTTCGAGTTCGACTCTTGGTCCGGCACACAGTTTTAATCTGCCAGGAAGTTTCAACAAGTCTGAACAGCTGCTGAACACTGACTACTGCGGCAATGTTTATTATGCACAATGATGAGGTACAGTATTGGAGTGAGAAGAACATACACTCCTTCACTAAAAGTTGTTGGGACACAACCTGAGACATCAAGGGACAGTCGGATCAGCTTTTCCAATGGAGGGTAGTGTGATGGGTAAAAATTGTAGAGAGTGAGACCGAGGTTTGAATCGATTAAACAGATTGAATTCAATGTAGGTCACAATAGTTATGTGGAGATGAAGAGGCTTTCACAGGATAGACTAGAGTGGAGAGTTGCATCAAACCAGACAGCAGACCAAATGAGAGAGAGGGTGGCGAGATAGACTTGCAGTTCTGTGCATCATTTTTGCGGTGTACAGGTGACAATTAGACAACTACATGAAATGAAATAGTCATAACTTCTGAACAGTTTGCATTAGGGCCGGCCGGTGTGGTGGAGCGGTTCTAGGCGCTTCAGTCAGGAACCGCGCGACCGCTACGGTCGCAGGTTCGAATCCTGCCTCTGGCGTCGACGTGTGTGACGTCCTTAGATTAGTTAGGTTTAAGTAGTTATAAGTTCTGATGACCTCAGATGTTAATTCCCATAGTGCTCAGAGCCATTTTTCATTAGAATTGGCTGCTGGGCTTGATGGGAATCAGTATGCAATGTAGGGTTTGGTTTAGCGATTAAGCACACTTTCATTTAGATGTCTACATCTACGTGATTACTCTGGTGTTCACAATAAAGTGCCTGGCAGAGGGTTCAATGAACCATCCTCATGCTGTCTCTCTGCCGTTCCACTCTGAAACGTCGCGCGGGAAAAACGAGCACTTCAATTTTTCTGTACGAGCCCTGATTTCTCTTATTTTATCATGATGATCATTTCTCCCTATGTAGGTGGGTGCCAACAGAATGTTTTTGCAATCAGAAATTTCATGAGAAGATCCCGTCACAATGAAAAATGTCTTTGTTTCAATGACTGCCACTCCAATTCACGTATCATATCTGTGACACTATATCTCCTATTTCGTGGCAGTACAAAACGAGCTGCCCTTCTTTGTACTTTCTCGATGTCATCAATCAGTCCCAACCTCATGCGGATCCCACACCGCATAGCAGTACTCCAGAATAGGGCGGACAAGCGCGGTGTAAGCAGTCTCTTTGGTAGACCTGTTGCACCTTCTAAGTGTTCTGCCAATGAATCGCAGTCTTTGGTTTGCTCTGTCCACAACAATATCTACGTGATTGTCGAAGTTTAGGTTATCTGTAATTGTAATCCCTAAGTATTTAGTTGAACTTACAGCCTTCAGGTTTGTGTGACTTACCGTGTACTTGAAATTTTGCAGATTTCTTTTAGTACTAATGTGAATACCTTCACACTTTCCTTTATTCAGGGTCAATTGCCACTTTTTGCACCATACAGATGTCATATCTAAATCATTTCACAATTAATTTTGCTCATCTGGCGACTTTACAAGATGGTAAATCACAGCAACATCTGCAAACAATCTAAGAGGGCTACTCAGTTTATCTCCTATGTCATAAATATAGATCAGGAACAATAGAGGGCCTATAACACTTCGCTGGGGAACGCTGGACATTCATGCTGTTTCACTCGATGGCTTTCCATCTATTACTACAAACTGTGACCTTTCTGACAGGAAATCACGAATGCAATTGCACAACTGGGGCGATATTCCGTAGACACACAGGTTGTTTAGAAGACGCTTGAGAGGAACGGTGTCGAAAGCCTTCTGCAAATCTAAAAATATGGGTTCATCAATGAGCAAAGCTCTGAACAGGAGACTGTGTACCGTCACAGAATAATTGGTGGGATATCCCTCGATGACACAGTGACTACCGAATGGTACGTGAAGGTTTTGGAAGATGATTTCATCCCCATTATCCAAAGTGACCCTGATTTCGACAAGATGTCGTTCATATATGACGGAGATTGACCCCATCAAAGCAGGAGAGTGTTTGATGTCTTGGAGGACCGCCTTGGGAACTGCATTCTGGCTCTGGGGTACCCAGAGGCCACTGGCACAGACGTCGATTGGATGGCATCTTCTCCGGATCTGAAAAAATGTGACTCCTTTTTGTGGGGCCATATTAAAGACAAGGTGTAGAGCAATAACCCCAGAACCACTGCTGAGCTGAAAACAGCCATTCAAGAGGTCGTCAACAGCATCAATGTTCAGACACTTCAGCGGGTCGTGCAGAATTTTGCTATTCCTCGTGCCATATCATCGCCAATGATGGCAGGCATATCAAACATGTCATAACCTAAACCCGAATATCTACAGTGACGTTTACATGTTAATTAAGAGTGTGAACGTCGTAATTTGTAAGTAATTTACGTTTTTTCATTGTTTTGTTGTTGGTCTTCAGTCCTGAGACTGGTTTGATGTAGCTCTCCATGCTACTCTATCCTGTGCAAGCTTCTTCATCTCCCAGTACCTACTGCAGCCTACATCCTTCTGAATCTGCTTAGTGTATTCATCTCTTGGTCTCCCTCTACGAAATTTACCCTCAACGCTGCCCTCCAATACTAAATTGGTGATTTCTCGATGACTTAGAACATGTCCTACTAACCGGTCCCTTCTTCTAGTCAACTTGTGCCACAAAATTCTCTTCTCCCCAATCCTATTCAATACTTCCTCATTAGTTATGTGGTCTACCCATCTAATCTTCAGCATTTTCTGTAGCACCACATTTCGAAAGCTTCTAATCTCTTCTTGCCTAAACTATTTATCGTCCACGTTTCACTTCCATACATGGCTACACTCCATACAAATACTTTCAAAAATGTCTTCCTAGCTCTTACATCTATACTCGATGTTAACAAATTTCTCTTCTTCAGAAAAGCTTTCCTTGCAATTGCCAGTATACATTTTATATCCTCTCTACTTCGACCATCATCAGTTATTTTGATCCCCAAATAGCAAAACTCCTTTACTACTTTAAGTGTCTCATTTCCTAATCTAATTCCCTCAGCATCACCCGACTTAATTCGACTACATTCCATTATCCTCGTTTTGCTTTTGTTGATGTTCATCCTATACCCTCCTTTCAAGACACTGTCCATTCCGTTCGACTGCTCTTCCAGGTCCTTTGCTGTCTCTGACAGTATCACAATGTCATCGGCGAACCTCAAAGTTTTTATTTCTTCTCCATGGATTTTAATACCTACTCCGAACTTTTGTTTTCTTTACTGCTTGCTCAATATACAGATTGAATAACATCGGGGAGAGGCTACAACCCTGTCTTACTCCATTCCCAACCACTGCTTCCCTTTCACGTCCCTCGACTCTTATGACTGCCATCTGGTTTCTGTACAAATTGTAAATAGCCTTTCGCTCCCTGTATTTTACCCGTGCCACCTTTAGAATTTGAAGGAGAGTATTCCAGTCAACATTGTCAAAAGCTTTCTCTAAGTCTACAAATGCTAGAAACGTAGGTTTGCCTTTCCTTAATCTATTTTCTAAGATAAGTCGTAGGGTCAGTATTACGTCAGGTGTTCCAGTATTTCTACGGAACCCAAACTGATCTTCCCCGAGGGCGGCTTCTACTAGTTTTTCATCCATCTGTATAGAATTAACGTTAGTATTTTGCAGCCGTGACTTATTAAACTGATAGTTCGGTAATTCTCACATTTGTCAACACCTGCTTTCTTTGGGATTGGAATTATTATATTCTTCTTGAAGTGTGAGGGTATTTCGCCTGTCTCATACATCTTGCTCACCAGATGGTAGAGTTTTGTCAGGACTGGCTCTCCCAAGGCTGTCAGTGGTTCTAATGGAATGTTGTCTACTCCTGGGGCCTTGTTTCGACACAGGTTCGGTAATTGTCACCCTGTATGTTAAATGAGGACTAAAGTTTAATATAGTCACATACGTCCGAAAATCAGAAGTAACATTTACACGTTCAATCAAGTGTGTACACGCCATATTTTGTTACTAATTTTTTTCATGTAGTTCAATAATTGTCACCCTGCCAGAGTTTAACATACTAACGTATGTTTCAATATAAGACTACCCACTAAAACAGATCTAGAACCTCTTCAAAGCGCACACATTTGGAAGTTCAGGGCACGAAATACACTCGTGGAAATGGAAAAAAGAACACATTGACACCGGTGTGTCAGACCCACCATACTTGCTCCGGACACTGCGAGAGGGCTGTACAAGCAATGATCACACGCACGGCACAGCGGACACACCAGGAACCGCGGTATTGGCCGTCGAATGGCGCTAGCTGCGCAGCATTTGTGCACCGCCGCCGTCAGTGTCAGACAGTTTGCCGTGGCATACGGAGCTCCATCGCGGTCTTTAACACTGGTAGCATGCCGCGACAGCGTGGACGTGAACCGTATGTGCAGTTGACGGACTTTGAGCGAGGGCGTATAGTGGGCATGCGGGAGGCCGGGTGGACGTACCGCCGAATTGCTCAACACGTGGGCCGTGAGGTCTCCACAGTACATCGATGTTGTCGCCAGTGGTCGGCGGAAGGTGCACGTGCCCGTCGACCTGGGACCGGACCGCAGCGACGCACGGATGCACGCTGAGACCGTAGGATCCTACGCAGTGCCGTAGGGGACCGCACCGCCACTTCCCAGCAAATTAGGGACACTGTTGCTCCTGGGGTATCGGCGAGGACCATTCGCAACCGTCTCCATGAAGCTGGGCTACGGTCCCGCACACCGTTAGGCCGTCTTCCGCTCACGCCCCAACATCGTGCAGCCCGCCTCCAGTGGTGTCGCGACAGGCGTGAATGGAGGGACGAATGGAGACGTGTCGTCTTCAGCGATGTGAGTCGCTTCTGCCTCGGTGCCAATGATGGTCGTATGCGTGTTTGGCGCCGTGCAGGTGAGCGCCACAATCAGGACTGCATACGACCGAGGCACACAGGGCCAACACCCGGCATCATGGTGTGGGGAGCGATCTCCTACACTGGCCGTACACCTCTGGTGATCGTCGAGGGGACACTGAATAGTGCACGGTACATCCAAACCCTCATCGAACCCATCGTTCTACGATTCCTAGACCGGCAAGGGAACTTGCTGTTCCAACAGGACAATGCACGTCCGCATGTATCCCGTGCCACCCAACGTGCTCTAGAAGGTGTAAGTCAACTACCCTGGCCAGCAAGATCTCCGGATCTGTCCCCCATTGAGCATGTTTGGGACTGGATGAAGCGTCGTCTCACGCGGTCTGCACGTCCAGCACGAACGCTGGTCCAACTGAGGCGCCAGGTGGAAATGGCATGGCAAGCCGTTCCACAGGACTACATCCAGCATCTCTACGATCGTCTCCATGGGAGAATAGCAGCCTGCATTGCTGCGAAAGGTGGATATACACTGTACTAGTGCCGACATTGTGCATGCTCTGTTGCCTGTGTCTATGTGCCTGTGGTTCTGTCAGTGTGATCATGTGATGTATCTGACCCCAGGAATGTGTCAATAAAGTTTCCCCTTCCTGGGACAATGAATTCATGGTGTTCTTATTTCAATTTCCAGGAGTCTAGTATTTCTTGGTGGGTCTGAGGTTTTGGGGGGGTTATTTGAAGGTGAGGTCACTGGTTCACTTACCGGCTGTATCTGCGTGTGGATGACCTTTCCGCCGCACTTGTAGGTCAGCACGAACGACCCAGGGGAGCTGCGGCTCTCTCGGACCAGGAACACCCTGAAACACCAACAGCAGACGTCACAACATGGGACGGTGAGTGTCAAGGAGCACTGCAGGGGCGGGGGAGAGAGAGGGGGTGGTGCGATATTCTGCAGCAGAGCAATATAACCCGCCACAGCCTGTACAGCTTTTATTCAGATGTTGTACACAACACGTGAATGGCAATCACGTAGTTCCCATGTGGGGGTTCCAGTTCTACAGAGCTACAGCGCTACAAAACTACCTGCGCGGTCCTTTGGGTGGGAATACGTGCTTAGCACGATGAACTAAAACTATGAATATTTTGAGGAAGGCGTTTTCAAGGACGCAGCCCTCATTGGAAGGTGAAGAGAAGATCCTTGTGCGGGCTGGAGCTAATTTGGGTTGGTGTCTCTCCCACCCGCTGCGGCCTTGGAGATAATGACAGCAGCCTTAATACGATTCTGAATGCGCCGGACCCCTGGGCGCTATTAAAGTGGCTGACCACCATTAGCAGGCGCCCCTCGCATCCGGATTTCCCCAGACTTAGGGAGTCCGCCTTATCACACTGATAGAAGCCACGAGTCCCAAATCTCGAATGGTCTGTGGCCTCCAGTTTTAAATTATCGCTCACAGCGCGGTTGGACCATGGCGTAACTGAAAATTTAGTACTACGCGCTCCTCGTCGATGCCTTTAAGACCCGCTTGAAGGGCGATGGAGATGCTTCTGTGGCATTCTGTGTCTGATTACCCCCCATGCAGCCCGGACTTGTCTCCCTCCGATGTTTATCTGCGCTCAGATGAACCGCTGCTGCGAGGACAACACTTTGGCAAAGACAACGAGCTACAGACCAGCGTAAAGAAATGGCGGAACGCACAGGAGGATGCCTTTTAAGACGAGGGTGTGGGCAAGTTGGAACGGCAATACAATGTCTACAGCCAATATAACACTACCATATTTAACTTCCTGGCAGATTAAAACTGTGTGCCAGACCGAGACTCGAACTCGGGACCTTTGCCTTTCGCGGGCAAGTGCTCTACCATCTGAGCTACCGAAGCACGACTCACGCCCGGTACTCACAGCTTTACTTCTGCCAGTATCCGTCTGCTACCTTCCAAACTTTACAGAAGCTCTCCTGCGAACCTAGCAGAACTAACACTCCTGAAAGAAAGGATATTGCGGGAACATGGCTTAGCCACAGCCTGGGGGATGTTTCCAGAACGAGATTTTCACTCTGCAGCGGAGTGTGCACTACTATGAATCTTCCTGGCAGATTAAAACTGTGTGCCAGACCGAGTCTCGAACTCGGGACCTTTGCCTTTCGCGGGCAAGTGCTCTACCATCTGAGCTACCCAAGCACGACTCACGTCCCGTCCTCACAGCTCTGCAAGGTTCGCAGGAGAACTTCTGTTTAGTTTGGAAGGTAGGAGACGAGGTACTGGCAGAAGTAAAGCTATGAGGAGGGGGGCGTGAGCTTGGCTAGCTCACATGACGCCAACTCAGCGTGTTCGGTCAGAGGGTTAGCTGCTGTCTGTAATAAAAAAAAATGAGTTAATGGATCAACGACGAACTGAAGCGGAGTCTTGCGACGTCCGCACCGAGCAGATGCAACGAACGAAAACGAGCAAAATTAGAAAAAAAAGGTAGAGCGGTTGCCCGCGAAAGGCAAAGGTCCCGAGTTCGAGTCTCGGTCCGGCACACAGTTTTAATCTTTCAGGAAGTTTCATATCAGCGCCGTATTCTGCCTGTTTACATGTTCCTGTATTTGAATATGCATGCGTATACCGGTTTCTTTGGCGCTTCAGTGTCCCCGGGAAGAAATACTGTGGGGGTAAGAACCCGGGACTTGCTATTGAGCCGGCCGCGGTGGTCTCGCGGTTCTAGGCGCGCAATCCGGAACCGTGCGGCTGCTACGGTCGCAGGTTCGAATCCTGCCTCGGGCATGGATGTGTGTGATGCCCTTAGGTTAGTTAGGTTTAAGTAGTTCTAAGTTCTAGGGGACTAATGACCACAGCAGTTGAGTCCCATAGTGCTCAGAGCCATTTGAACCATTTGAACTTTGCTATTGTGTGGACGTGATAACGTGGAGAGAGAACGAGGTAGGAAGAGATGGACAGACGGGGAAGGAGGTGATGGCAGAGAGAGGGGGGAGGAGGCGATGGACAGGTAAGGGGGCGTGAAGGAGGAGACAAATTGGAATAAATACACACCCAGGCAAAACTGGGTACGCAGCTAGTACATGACACCTGTCAGAGTCGTATCTAGACGTGTCAGGGGTCCCATGCCATTACAGAGTCTCTACCAGTTTCAACAGTCCCCTGCTGGCACGCAGGGCCCATGGATTCACGAGGCTGTCTCCATACTCGTACCCCTCCATCAGCTCGATACAATTCGAAACGAGACTCATGCCCCAAAGCCCCTCTTGCAGCACTGTTGACGAGGCCTGTGTCAGACAGCGGGACAGGTACGGGAAGCGAGGACGTTTCGGACGCAGAGAGCAGTGTTCATCGTCGGGAGGTACTCACCCGTCGACGGAGCCGTGCCGGTGGACGAGCTGCGCGGCCTGCTCGCGCGTCATGCCGGCGTGGAACCAGGGCTGCGCCACGTGCACGCCGGCCGCCAGCCCGGCGGCGGGCGCGGGGGCGGCGGGGGCGGCGCCGGGCGCGGACGGCCTGGGCGGCCGCCAGCGCCGCTTCCACGAGTAGCCCTCGGCGGCTGCGATGGCGCGCGCCTCCTGCGGGTCGTCCACGATGCGGCCCACGCTGCCCGTGAAGTCCATGGCCACGCGCGACCGCACGCTCTCCTGCGCACGTCAACAACATCGCCACTTGCCACTCCGTATAAGGACTCTACACACGTAGCAATTTATCGGCCGTCCTACAAACTGGACGAGTGGAGAGGCTTAACGACCAATTTTGCTTGACCAATTTATCGGCCGTCCTACAAGCTGGACGAGTGGAGAGGCTTACAGACCAATTTTGCTCGACCAATTTGTCGGGACCAATTTATCATCTGTCCTACAAACTGGACGACTAGAGGGGCTTACCGACCAATTTTGCTTGACCAATTTATCCTGACCAGTCTATCAGCCGTCCTACAAACTGGATGAGTGGAGGGGCTTGCCGACCAATTTTGCTTGACCAATTTATTGGCCGTCCTACAAACTGAACGAGTGGAGAGGCTTAACGACCAATTTTGCTCGACCAATTTGTCGGGACCAATTTATCGGCCGTCCGACAAACTGGACGAGTGGAGGGGCTTACCGACCAATTTTACTTTACCAGTTTATCGGGACCAATTTATCGGCTGTCCTACAAGCTGGACGAGTGGAGAGGCTTACAGACCAATTTTGCTCGACCAATTTGTCGGGACCAATTTATCAACTGTCCTACAAACTGGACGACTAGAGGAGCTTACCGACCAATTTTGCTTGACCAATTTATCCTGACCAGTTTATTGGCCGTCCTACAAACTGGATGAGTGGAGGGGCTTGCCGACCAATTTTGCTTGACCAATTTATTGGCCGTCCTACAAACTGAACGAGTGGAGAGGCTTGCCGACCAATTTTGCTCGACCAATTTGTCGGGACCAATTTATCGGCCGTCCGACAAACTGGACGAGTGGAGGGGCTTACCGACCAATTTTACTTTACCAGTTTATCGGGACCAATTTATCGGCAGTCCTACAAGCTGGACGAGTGGAGAGGCTTACAGACCAATTTTGCTCGACCAATTTGTCGGGACCAATTTATCAACCGTCCTACAAACTGGACGACTAGAGGGGCTTACCGACCAATTTTGCTTGACCAATTTATCCTCACCAGTTTATTGGCCGTCCTACAAACTGGATGAGTGGAGGGGCTTGCCGACCAATTTTGCTTGACCAATTTATTGGCCGTCCTACAAACTGGATGAGTGGAGGGGCTTGCCGACCAATTTTGCTTGACCAATTTATCCTGACCAATTTATCGGCCGCCCTAGAAACTGGACGAGGGGCTTCTCGACCAATTTTACTTGACCAATTTATCGGGACCTTTTATCGACCATCCTACGAACTGGACGACTGGTGGGGCTTGCCGAACAACTTTGCTTGACCAATTTATCGGTCGTCCTACAAGCTGGACGAGTGGAGAGGCTTACAGACCAATTTTGCTCGACCAATTTGTCGGGACCAATTTATCAACCGTCCTACAAACTGGACGACTAGAGGGGCTTACCGACCAATTTTGCTTGACCAATTTATCCTGACCAGTTTATCGGCCGTCTTACAAACTGGATGAGTGGTGGGGTTTGCCGACCAATTTTGCTTGACCAGTTTATTGGCCGTCCTACAAACTGAACGAGTGGATAGGCTTAACGACCAATTTTGCTCGACCAATTTGTCGGGATCAATTTATCGGCCATCCGACAGTGGAGGGGCTTACTGACCAATTTTATTTGACCAGTTTATCGGGACCAATTTATCGGCTGTCTAACAAAGTGGACGAATGGAGGGCCTTCTCGACCAATTTTACTTAACCAATTTATCGGGATCTTTTATCGGCCATCCTACAAACCGGATGAGTGGAGGTGCTTCCCGGCCAATTTTACTTGACAATTTATCAGGACTTTTTATCAGCCGTCCTACAAACTGGAGGGCTGCAGGGGCTTCCTGACCAATATTGATTGACGAATTTATCGGGACCAATTTATCAGCCGTCCTACAAACAAGACGAGTGGATGGGCTTACCGACCAATTTTGCTTGACCAATTTATGGGGACCAATTTATCAACCGTCCTACAAACTGGACGAGTGGAGAGGCTTACCGACCAATTTTGCTTGACCAATTTATCGGGACCAATTTATCAGCCATCCTACAAACTGGATGAGTGGAAGGGCTTAACGACCAATTTTGCTTGACCAATTTGTCGGGACCAATTTATCGGCAGTCCTACGGACTCGACGAGTGGAGGGGCTTCCCGACCAATTTTGTTTGTCGGTCGGTTGGTCTGATTTCGGTCGGTTGGTTGGTCTGACCCCATCATCCCACCACCACTCGACCGAACCGACTGTCTGTCGCGTGTCCGACCAACTTCCCGAATGACGATCGTCTGCTGTCTGCGCGCGCAAAAACACACACTGTTTCAAATGGCTAACGTGGCAGATAAAGAAACAGGCACAGACGTCATGACCAGAGTTTCTAGAGAGCTATCTTCTGTTCCTTTCGTCGCTATTATTTATTACAACTATTTATGCTACAAAGGCTACTAAAGTTTACTTGAAAATCGGTTGTTCCATTTATTTTTATTTTTTGCATACCTTGATATACAGGGCGAGTGAAAAGTCCTTGGACACCTTCATAAGTTGCAAGATTAAAGGGGAAATTGAAATGTGATGATGGAAACATAGGTTTGATTCGGGGTCACAACTTTTGGAGTGAATGTCATTCATGGCCGCCATATTGAAATCCACCATTTTGGATTCACGTCATTTTTTTAAAAAAATGGGGATGGGGGTGTATGACACATCAAATAACACTCCCTTGAGCTCTGGAACTGAGTGACGTAATTTGTTTTTGTCTATCTTGTACAGTTTAGAAGTTATTGATGTTCAAATTTACCTTGATACCGACTCATGTCTCGGGATGGACAACACGTAGAACATGTGTTGTAGCAGTTGGTATGAAGGTAATTTCCCAAATTTGAACATTAATAACCTCTAAACTGTACAAGATAGACATATATACTCCGCTACACACCAATCGGTGTGTGGCGGAGGGCACAATTCAAGCCAAAGTCATATCCCCCCCTGTTCCACTCGCGGATCGCGCGAAGGAAAAACAACTCTCTGAACGCCTCAGTACAAGCTCTAATTTCCCTTATCTTTGAATGGTGAACACTGCGCGGTTTGAAAGTTGGTAGTAATAATATATGCTCTACATCCTCGGCAAAGATTGGATTTCGGACTTTAGTGAGCAGCGCCGTCTATCTGCAAGTGTGTCCCACTTCAAACTTTCTATGTGATTTGTAACGCTCTCGCGATGACTAAATGTATCAGTCACTAATCTTGCCGCTCTTCTTTGGACTTCCTCAATCTCTTGAATCAGAGCCAACCGGTAAGAGCCGGACTTTGTGGCCGAGCGGTTCTAGGCGCTTCAGTCTGGAACCACGAGACCGCTACGGTCGCAAGTTCGAATCCTGCCTCGGGAATGGATGTGTGTGATGTCCTTAGGTTAGTTAGGTCTAAGTAGGGACTGATGACCTCAGATGTTAAGTCCTATAGTGCTCAGAGCCATTTCAACCATTTTGAACTGGTAAGGGTCCCATATAGACGAATAATACTCTAAGAGTTGAGGAACTAACGTATTGTAAGCAATTTCCTTTGTTGAAGGACTGCACCGCTTCAGGATTCTACCAATAAACCGCAATCTAGAGTTCGCCTTACCCGTTACTTGTGTAATATGATCGCTCCATTTGAGATCATTTCGAATAGTCACACCCAGATACTTGACTGGTGTTACCGCTTCCAAAGCGGTACTCGTACATTAATGGGGATTTTGACTTTGATATACGCAGTAGGTTACACTTACTAATATTGAGAGACAATTGCCTGTCATTACACCAGGCATTTATTTGCTGCAGATCCTGTAGAATACAGTCTAATGCCGCTCTCAATACCATCAACAAGATCGTTTATGTAAATCGTAAAAAGCAGCGGACCTATTACGCTGTCCTGGGGCACACCTGATGTTACGCTTGTTTCTGTTGAAGTCTCCCCATTCAGGACGACATACTGCTCCCTGCCTCTTAGAAAACTTTGTATCCAACGGCATATGGCGTCGGATAGACAGTAAGCGGGCACTTTTTGGAGTAAGAGACAGTGCGAAACTGAGTCGAACGCCTTTCGAAAGTCGAGGAATATGGCATCAACCTGGGAGTCACACCCAGATACTTTCTCCCAGGAGCGCATGTTCTGCAAGTTTCACAGGAGAGAGTCTATGAAGTTTGGAAGGTAGGAGTCGACGTACCGGCGGAAGTACAATTGTGAGCAGTGGTCGTGATTCGTGCTTGGGTAGCTCAGATAGTAGAGCCCTTGTCCGCGAAAGGCAAAGTTCCCGGGTTCGAGTCTCGGCCTGGCACACACTTTTAATGTGCCAGGAAGCTTCACACAGCACCTTGTCCAAAAGATCATGCCCATATATTTGTACATTTTCCTCACAGAGGCTTATTACATGATGCAAATGTGCTACACGTATCATATATTATGTAACAAGCATCTGTGAGCAATACGTATATAGACATGGCCTTTTGGACAAGGTGCAATATGTTTTTTTTAAATATTTTAGCGACGTTTATAATGTGCTGAGTTTTATCCACGTAACATCCTGTGCATGAGGTCCAGCGTATAATGAACAAGTTTTACTACAAAAATCTTTAACAGCTGACGATGGTAGCTCACGCTGTTGAAACTGATTGTCTTGATTTTAAAAAAAAATATTTTATACAATCTTGGCTTTTGAATGGTTTTAACCACTAAAACAACCGCTCTTCAACATTCTCACAATGAGAAAATTGAATGAAAAATTCGCACAGAGCGTTGTAGGGATAGAGTAGGGGAGTGTATCGAGAGTGACAATAATTAAATATTTCCAGAATGAGATTTTCACTGTGCAGCGAATTGAAGCTGTGTGCCCGACCGAGACTCTAACTCGGGACTTTTGCCTTTCGCAGGCAAGTGCTCTACCATCTGAGCTACCCAAGCACGACTCACGCCCCGTCCTCACAGCTTTATTTCTGCCAGTACTTCGTCTCCTACCTTCCAAACTTTGCAGAAGCTCTCCTGCGAACCTTGCAGAACTAGCACTCCTGAAAGAAAGGATATTGCGGAGACATGGCTTAGCCACAGCCTGGGGGATGTTTCAAGAATGAGATTTTCACTCTGCAGCGGAGTGTGCGCTGATATGAAACTTCCTGGCAGATCAAAACAGTGTGCACTTGCCCGCGAAAGGCAAAGGTCCCGAGTTCGAGTCTCGGTCCGGCACACAGTTTTAACCTGCCAGCAAGTTTCATATCAGAGCACACTCCGCTGTAGAGTGAAAATTTCATTCTAGAAACATCCCCCAGGCTGTGGCTAAGCCATGTCTCCGCAATATCGTTTCTTTCAGGAGTGCTAGTTCTGCAAGGTTCGCAGGAGAGCTTCTGTAAAGTTTGGAAGGTAGGAGACGAGGTACTGGCAGAAGTAAAGCTGTGAGGACGGGGCGTGAGTCGTGCTTGGGTAGCTCAGTTGGTAGAGCACTTGCCCGCGAAAGGCAGAGGTCCAGAGTTCGAGTCTCGGTCCGGCACACAGTTTTAATCTGCCAAGAAGTTTCAATAACTAATTATGTTTTTTCTTTGTATTTTTTTTTATTTGTGGTTAATTCCTGTGGAACGAAACTGCTGAGGTCATCGGTTCGTGGGCTTACACGCTATTAATCTAACTTAAACTAACTTTCGCTAAGGTCAACACATACACCCATGCCCGAAGAAGGACTCGAACCTCCGACGGGGGGAAGCCGCGCGAACCGTGGCAAGGCGCCCCAGACCGCACGGCTAATTCGAGCGCCTAACTAAATATGACGAGTGCTTTTGAGATAAAATGTTTTACAGCAACAGTGCCGTTATTTTGTAGCCACACGCCGTATCTGAGGCGGAGAGAAAGGGAGCACGCGGAATTACGCGCGACTTTTGAGTGGTGCGTGCACGCACACAGCAGTCGTGGCCGGCACAGGGCGTTTCACAAGCCGACGTTCGCTGCTCCCTGCTCCCCGCGGCCTTCAACAGGTGTTTCGACAGCGCTTCGTCATCGTCAGTGAAGTTTCTCCACACGCAGCAGCACGGCGGCAAGGGACTCCTCGCACGCACGTACGCCCCTTCACTTTAACCCTCCGACCCCGAGTAAAATTTCCACCGTGTGTACTTCACAACACAAGCGGACATACTAGCAGCTCTAACGTGTAACGTTCCTGCAGCACATACTACCAGAAGCAGCAAAGTATCGCCGTTGGGCAACCGTAACGGAATACAGAAATTGAAGAAAATTTCCACGTGTTGTTATATGCGGCACCTGACGTTCAAAGTGGTTCAGATGGCTCTAAGCACTATGGGACTTAACATCTGACAAGGGAACCTCCCCATCGCACCCTCCTCAGATTTAGTTATAAGTTGGCACAGTGGATAGGCATTGAAAAACTGAACACAGATCAATCGAGAAAGCAGGAAGAAGTTGTGCGGAACTGTGAAAAAGTAAGCAAAATATACAAACTGAGTAGTCCATGAGCAAGATAGGCAACATCAAGAGCAATGTGAGCTCAGCAGCGCCGTGGTCCCGTGGTTTAGCGTAAGCAGCTGCCGAACGAGAGGTCCTTGGTTCAAGTCTTCCCTCGAGTGAAAAGTTTAATTTTTTTATTTTCAGGCAATTTTAGTGTGGGAGTAGACGTGATTACCATTCCTCCAAGTTGTACACCTCTTGTGCAACCGTTAGATGTGTGTGGTTTTCGTCAAGTGAAATACAGGGTGATTCAAAAAGAATAACACAACTTCAAAAATGTGTAATAAATGAAAGAAACATCATATAACCTTCTGTTATACACCATTACAAAGAGTATTCAAAAAGGTTTTTTTTTTCACTCAAAAACAAGTTCAGAGATGTTCAATATGGCCCCCTCCAGACACTCGAGCAATATCAACCCGATACTCCCTCTCGTTCCACACTCTCTGTAGCATATCAGGTGCAACAGTTTGGATTGCTGCTGTTATTTCTCGTTTCAAATCATCAATGGTGGCTGGGAGGGGTGGCCGAAACACCATATCCTTAACATATCACCATAAGAAAAAATCAAATGCTTGCTGGATGCTTGCTACATTTCATCACTCGTTCTCGGCCGTCCAGAACTTTTCCCTTTGCACAAACACCCATTCTCTGTAAACCGTTTATACCAACGTTTAATACACCACCTATCAGGAGGTTTAACACCATACTTCGTTCGAAATGCACGCTGAACAACTGTCGTCGATTCACTTCTGCCGTACTCAATAACACAAAAAGCTTTCTGTTGAGCGGTCACCATCTTAGCACCAACTGACGCTGACACCTAGTCAACAGCGCCTCAAGCGAACAAATGTACAACTAAATGAAACTTTATAGCTCCCTTAATTCGCCGACAGATAGTGCTTAGCTCTGCCTTTTGTCGTTGCAGAGTTTTAAATTCCTAAAGTTGTGGTATTCTTTTTGAATCACCCTGTACTTTGTGAAAAGATTCTATGATTTTGCGGAACTGCACAGGTACACAGAGCAGTATTGTTTACGTGATCGTGTGTCAATTATCAAAGTTCAGGCACTCACAGCCGCGCGGGATTAGCCGAGCGGTCTGGGGCGCTGCAGTCATGGACTGTACGGCTGTTCCCGGCGGAGGTTCGAGTCCTCCCTCGGGCATGGCTGTGTGTGTTTGTCCTTAGGATAATTTAGGTTAAGTAGTGAGTAAGCTTAGTGACCCATGACATTAGCAGTTAAGTCCCATAAGATTTCACACACATTTGAACATTTTTTTTTCAGGCACTCACACATAATCAACTTCGCTCTCCAAAATTCCAGGACATGTTCAGATTTTCTTGGACATATGCAGGATTTGACGGTCTACACACGGAAAAATTTGAAATCGTTACAAACATATGTTTTGACAGAGCACAGGGAAAACTGCGCAACTGTGAAACTGCTGCATTCGTTTGTTGCAGTTTATCACTTTTTTGGGAGTGATCACATCCACAAGAAAACCTAAATCGGGCAAGGCAGAAGAATCTTTTTACCCATTCGTCAAGCGTACAAGATAGGTGGGTCGACAATATATTCCTGTCATGTGACGCACATGCCGCCACCAGTGTCGTATAGAACATATCAGAGGTGTTTTCCTGTGGAGGAATCGGTTGACCTATGACCTTGCGATCAAATGTTTTCGGTTCCCATTGGAGAGGCACGACCTTTCGTCTACTAATCGCACGGTTTTGCGGTGAGGTCGCAAAACAGAGACACTAAACTTATTGCAGTGAACAGAGACTTCAATGAACGAACGGACAGATCATAACTTTGCAGGAAAAAAAGGAAGTAAACTTTTCACTAGAGGGGAGACTTGAACCGAAGACCTCTTGTTCCGCAGCTGCTCACGCTAACCACGGGACCACGGTGCTCCTGAACTCACACTCTCCTTGATGTTGCCTATCTTCCTATGGACTACTCAGTTTGTATATTTTGCTTACTTTTTTCATAGTTCCACACAACGTCTCCCTGTTTCCTCGATTGATCTGAGTTCAGTTTTTCAAGCCCTATCCACTGTGCCAATTTATGACTAAATCTGAGGGGTTTGCGATGGGGAGGTTCCCTTGTTAGAACTAATTAAACCTAACTAACCTAAGGACGTCACACACAGCCATGACCGAGGCAGGATTCGAACCCGCGACCGTTTCAGCAGCGCGGTTCCGGACTGAAGCCCCTAGAACCGCTCGGCCACAGCGGCCGGTGCACCTGACTTTACATGTGGAAAAAATACGACAAAATGACGCCAGCGCAGAGAAAGAAAGCGATAGTAAGCGATTAAAAGATACGCGGCGATTATTTGAACTGTGTAATATCGTTTAAATATTGAGAAGTTATGCTGAGAAAACATATGTTATATAAGAAAATACGAGGTCTGCAAGGAGAAATAGTCGATATTCAGGGATATGACAGCAACAACCATTCGAAGTAGGAAACTCTAGTATAAGTGGCTCTAAAATATATACGTAAATAGCTATGAGCACTTGTTCAATGAGAGAGATGTATAACACAACAGAGAATGTGAACAAGCTCTTAAAGTCCTTAGAGTCCATGTTTCCAAGACTTTTTTTCGAATGACCGTTTGACCATTCCTCTTGGGAGGCCTTGTGTAAGATTAGCATTGTAGTAGCGGTCCTGAGTTCGAAGCCCGGTTTGATGCAGTGCTCCATGCTAGGCTATCCTGTGTAAGCCCCTTCATCGCCCAATAACTACTGCAACCTACATCAACAATTTTTACCGCGTCAGTTTTCTCCATTACCAAATTGAATATCCTTTCAAGTGTCACGTTATCCTCCCTCTATCTGTCAAGTTGCGCCACAGATTTCTTTTTTCTCCCCAATTCGATTCGCCACCTCCTCATCGGCTATGCAATCTATGCATCTAACCTTCAGCATTCTCCTGTAGCACCACATTTCAAGACCTTCTTTTCTTGTGTGAACTGCTTATCACCCACGTCTCACTTCCGTATAGCCGGCCGCTGTGACCCAGCGGTTCTAGACGCTTCAGTCTGGAACCGCGCGACCGCTACGGTCGCAGGTTCGAATCCGCCTCGGTCATGGATGTCTCTGATGCCCTTAGGTTAGTTAGGTTTAAGTAGTTCTAACTTCTAGGGGACTGATGACCTCAGAAGTTGTCCCATAGTGCTCAGAGCCATTAGAAATCGTGAGAGAGCAGAATGGATCTCACGGACTTCGAACGTGGTCAGATGATTGGGTGTCACTTGTGTCATACGTCTGTATGCGAGATTTCCACACTCCTAAACATCCCTAGGACAACTGTTGCCGATGTGATAGTGAAGTGGAAACGTGAAGGGACACGTACAGCACAAAGGAGTACAGGCCGATCTCGTCTGTTGACTGACAACCACCGACAGTTGAAGAGGGTCGTAATGTGTAATAGGCAGACATCCATCCACACCATCACACGGGAATTCCAAACTGCATCAGGATCCACTGCAAGTACTATGGCAGTTAGGTGGCAGGTGAGAAAACTTGGATTTCATGGTCGAGCAGCTGCTCATAAGCCACACATCACGCCGGTAAATGCCAAACGACGCCTCGCTCGGTGTAAGGAGCGTAAACATTGGACGATTGAACACTGGAAAAACGTTGTGTGGAGTGACGAATCACGGTACACAATGTGACGACACGATGGCAAGGCGAGGGTACGGCGAATGCCCGGTAAACATCATCTGCCAGCGTGTGTAGTGTCAACAGTAAAATTCGGAGGGGGTGGTGTTATGGTGTGGTCGTGTTTTTCATGGAGGGGGTATAGCGTCCCCAGCGAAATAATAAGAAAAGACTCAAAAGACAGTATTTATAAATAAGAGACATTTAAAAATTGAATAATATATATTTTTCTCATGTATCCGTATTATAATAATTTCTCTGTGTAAGTTTCGAGGGCAAAGAAATATAACAAAATTATCCAAAGAGACGATAAGATTCGCTCTTTTGTTAATTTTTTATTCGTCTTCACTTCTTCTCTTGTCTTGCTTGCGTGTAGACGGACATCTTGCGAGCGCTGGCAAATTTAAGCATATTTGTACTAATTAAGCCGATAATATATTGATTTAATAACATGATTGTTCACTTTTAATCTGTAAGAGGTGATCCCGATTTCATGTCCGCCTTCCTTTGAATTAACCTGCATTCGTGTAATTTACAGTTCAACAATCGCAGCGGCCGATGCAGCCAACGACGCCATTACGTGCCGATATTAACTTATAAAAAATTAGCGGAAGCGGAAAACTCGCCCGCCATTAACGTAATATACATATTTCTCCGCAGCCGCCCGACGCTGCTGAAAATACGTAGCTTTAAGGTTCTTACTTTCAGTACAACAACCAGAGCCAGGTCTCCGACTACAATGCAGTGGTTAACGGAGGTAAGAAAAAAAAATACTCTCGCGCGTGTGTGGGCCGCAATTGTAATTAATGACTAAAGATGTTTTGCTTTAAAGTGAACTGAGTAGCCGAGGAAATTAATATGAAACGTTTATTCCATTGTTCAACTTATATGCTCACGTTTTAAGATTCAGCGAGTCTAACATTCATTAACGTAACAAATAATTTAAGATTAATATTGTGAAAAAAGAGAACTTCACAAAAGCATTTAACTGTAAATCAAAATTGAATGAAATATTTTGATTAACGCCCACCGCGTAAGTCGGTACCAATAAACATTACCAATAAATAATAAATTACATTAAGACGGGCGACGGACGCGAGAGGGGCTTGCACACCTTGTTGTTTTGCGTGGCATTATCACAGCACAGGCCTACATTCAAGTTTTAAGCACCTTCTTGCTTCCCACTGTTGAACAGCAATTCGGAGATGGCGATCGCATCTTCCACCACGATCGAGCACCTGTTCATAATCCACGGCCTATGGCGGAGTGGTTGCACGCAGTAACATCCCTGTAATGGACTCGCCTGCACAGACATGACCCGAATCCCATAGAAGATGTTTGGGATGTTTTGATATGCTGACTTCGTGCCAGGCCTCACCGACCGACATCGATACCTCTCCTCAGTGCAGCACTCCAGGAAGAATGGGCTGCCATTCCACAGGAAACCTTCCAGCACCTGACTGAACGTATGTCTGCCAGAGTGGAAGCTGTCGTCAAGGCTAAGGGTGGGCCAACACCGTACTGAAATCCAGCATTACCGATGGAGACCGCCACGAACCTTTAAGTCATTTTCAGCCACATAGTGTAGGTGTGTGGGTACTTTTGATCACATGCTGTAGGTTTCCAGGTACTTTTGATCACATAGCGTAGGTGGCCGGGTACTTTTGATCACATAGTGTAGGTGTCCAGGTACTTTTGAACACATAGTGTAGGTGTCCGGGTACTTTTGATCACATAGTGTAGGTGTCCGGGTACTTTTGATCACATAGTGTTGGTGTCCAGGTACTTTTGATCATGTAGGTGTCCGGGTACTTTTGATCACACAGTGTAGGTGTCCAGGTACTTTTGATCACATAGTGTAGGTGTCCAGGTACTTTTGATCACATAGTGTAGGTGTGCAGGTACTTTTGATCACATAGTGTAGGTGTGCAGGTACTTTTGATCACATAGTGTACATGTCCAGGTACTTTTAATCATATAGTGTAGGTGTCCGGGTACTTTTGATCACATAGTGTAGGTGTCTGGGTACTTTTGATCACATAGTGTAGGTGTCCGGGTACTTTTGATCACATAGTGTAGGTGTGCAGGCACTTTTGATCACGTAGTGTAGGTGTCCGGGTACTTTTGATCACATAGTGTAGGTGTCTGGGTACTTTTGATCACATAGTGTAGGTGTGCAGGTACTTTTGATCACATATTGTAGGTGTCTGGGTACTTTTGATCACATAGTGTAGGTGTGCAAGTACTTTTGATCACATAGTGTAGGTGTCCGGGTACTTTTGATCACACAGTGTAGGTGTCCGGGTACTTTTGATCACATAGTGTAGGTGTGCAGGCACTTTTGATCACATAGTGTAGGTGTCCGGGTACTTTTGATCACATAGTGTAGGTGTCTGGGTACTTTTGATCACATAGTGTAGGTGTGCAGGTACTTTTGATCACATAGTGTAGGTGTCCGGGTACTTTTGATCACATAGTGTTGGTGTCCAGGTACTTTTGATCATGTAGGTGTCCGGGTACTTTTGATCACACAGTGTACGTGTCCAGGTACTTTTGATCACATAGTGTAGGTGTCCGGGTACTTTTGATCACACAGTGTAGGTGTCCGGGTACTTTTGATCACATAGTGTAGGTGTGCAGGCACTTTTGATCACATAGTGTAGGTGTCTGGGTACTTTTGATCACATAGTGTAGGTGTGCAGGTACTTTTGATCACATAGTGTAGGTGTCTGGGTACTTTTGATCACATAGTGTAGGTGTGCAAGTACTTTTGATCACACAGTGTAGGTGTCCAGGTACTTTTGATCACATAGTGTAGGTGTCCGGGTACTTTTGATCACATAGTGTTGGTGTCCAGGTACTTTTGATCATGTAGGTGTCCAGGTACTTTTGATCACATAGTGTAGGTGTGCAGGTACTTTTGATCACATAGTGTACATGTCCAGGTACTTTTAATCATATAGTGTAGGTGTCCGGGTACTTTTGATCACATAGTGTAGGTGTCTGGGTACTTTTGATCACATAGTGTAGGTGTCCGGGTACTTTTGATCACATAGTGTAGGTGTGCAGGCACTTTTGATCACGTAGTGTAGGTGTCCGGGTACTTTTGATCACATAGTGTAGGTGTCTGGGTACTTTTGATCACACAGTGTAGGTGTGCAGGTACTTTTGATCACATATTGTAGGTGTCTGGGTACTTTTGATCACATAGTGTAGGTGTGCAAGTACTTTTGATCACATAGTGTAGGTGTCCGGGTACTTTTGATCACACAGTGTAGGTGTCCGGGTACTTTTGATCACATAGTGTAGGTGTGCAGGCACTTTTGATCACATAGTGTAGGTGTCCGGGTACTTTTGATCACATAGTGTAGGTGTCTGGGTACTTTTGATCACATAGTGTAGGTGTGCAGGTACTTTTGATCACATAGTGTAGGTGTCCGGGTACTTTTGATCACATAGTGTTGGTGTCCAGGTACTTTTGATCATGTAGGTGTCCGGGTACTTTTGATCACACAGTGTACGTGTCCAGGTACTTTTGATCACATAGTGTAGGTGTCCGGGTACTTTTGATCACACAGTGTAGGTGTCCGGGTACTTTTGATCACATAGTGTAGGTGTGCAGGCACTTTTGATCACATAGTGTAGGTGTCTGGGTACTTTTGATCACATAGTGTAGGTGTGCAGGTACTTTTGATCACATAGTGTAGGTGTCTGGGTACTTTTGATCACATAGTGTAGGTGTGCAAGTACTTTTGATCACATAGTGTAGGTGTCCAGGTACTTTTGATCACACAGTGTAGGTGTCCAGGTACTTTTGATCACACAGTGTAGGTGTCCGGGTACTTTTGATCACATAGTGTAGGTGTGCAGGTACTTTTGATCACATAGTGTAGGTGTGCAGGTACTTTTGATCACATAGTGTACATGTCCAGGTACTTTTAATCATATAGTGTAGGTGTCTGGGTACTTTTGATCACATAGTGTAGGTGCCTGGGTACTTTTGATCACATAGTGTAGGTGTCCGGGTACTTTTGATCACATGGTGTAGGTGTGCAGGCACTTTTGATCACATAGTGTAGGTGTCCGGGTACTTTTGATCACATAGTGTAGGTGTCTGGGTACTTTTGATCATATAGTGTAGGTGTGCAGGTACTTTTGATCACATAGTGTAGGTGTCTGGATACTTTTGATCACATAGTGTAGGTGTGCAAGTACTTTTGATCACATAGTGTAGGTGTCCGGGTACTTTTGATCACACAGTGTAGGTGTCTGGGTACTTTTGATCACATAGTGTAGGTGTGCAGGTACTTTTGATCACATAGTGTAGGTGTCTGGGTACTTTTGATCACATAGTGTAGGTGTGCAGGTACTTTTGATCACATAGTGTACGTGTCCGGGCACTTTTGATCAAACTGTATGAGAACACGGACAGACCCTGCAGAGTAAGCGATAGCACAGTGCTGGCCGCGGCGTCGCACAGCAACTGCAAACACGCGCTCTCACGCGCCTCGAGCCTGCGCCGAGCGCTGCAAACAGTTAACAAAGCCCAGCCTGGCTGGGTAAGCACAGGCCCCGCCCCGCCGCGCTTTAAATCACCTGCTGCCCGGGAACACCGGCACAAACTCTGTCCTGGCGTCAGGGACTACGAAACGCTGCGTGAGCCCTCCAGATCCACTCTATTTTGTCGAAAAAATACACCAACAAGACGTGGTCAGACGTCAATGTAACTTGCGTGCGCGGCGCCTAAGTCATACCTAGAAGGCTACGCACGACGTTTCTAGGCAATGGCTACAGGCATAAGTCGATGCGCCCAGCCTTATCGACGAACACAAGCAAGCAAGATATACACTGGATGAGATTTTCACTCTGTAGCGGAGTGTGCGCTGATATGAAACTTCCTGGCAGATTAAAACTGTGTGCCGGACCGAGACTCGAACTCGGGACCTTTGCCTTTCGCGGGCAAGTGCACACAGTTTTAATCTGCCAGGAAGTTTCATATCAGCGCACACTCCGCTGCAGAGTGAAAATCTCATTCTGGAAACATCTCCCAGGCTGTGGTTAAGCCATGTCTCCGCCGTATCTTTTCTTTCAGGAGTGCTAGTTATGCAAGGTTCGCAGGAGAGCTTCTGTTATGTGTGGAAGGTGGGAGATGAGGTACTGGCAGAAGCAAAGCTGTGAGGACGGGGCGTGAGTCGTGCTTGGGTAGCTCAGTTGGTAGAGCACTTGTCCACGAAAGGCAAAGGTCTCGTGTTCCAGTCTCGGTCCGGCACACAGTTTTAATCTGCCAGGAAGTTTCGTATCAGCGCACACTCCGCTGCAGAGTGTAAATCTCATTCTGGAAACATCCCCCAGGCTGTGGCTAAGCCATGTCTCCGCCGTATCCTTTCTTTCAGGAGTGCTAGTTCTGCAAGGTTCGCAGGAGAGCTTCTGTTAAGTCTGGAAGGTGGGAGACGAGGTACTGGCAGAAGCAAAGCTGTGAGGACGGGGCGTGAGTCGTGCTTCGGTAGCTCAGTTGGTAGAGCACTTGCCCGCGAAAGGCAAAGGTCCCGTGTTCGAGTCTCGGTCCGGCACACAGTTTTAATCTGCCAGGAAGTTTCAAGAAATGGACGAACTGCAGCCAGCAGTGCGCTTACCTTACGTGATAGACGTTACTGGTCGAATAGGCAGACACCTTTGCCGGACTGGGCTGCAGCCTGTCTTCTATAGTGGTGGTAGGATGCAGGACGTGCGAGGCCCCACTCAGGACAAGGAGGATGCATCGCGCACCGCAGGCCCCTTCAAGCTAGACAAGTTTCGTCCTTTGTAGTTCCTTCGTGAGGTATTTGGCCCGGCCACGATCAATGGACCACCCTGCCTGCTGCTTCCCTGTGCCCTTCTGAGCACTTCACCTTCTTCGCCAGACAGTCGCATTTGTGCGTCTGATGCGACAGAACGGAAGTATGAAGAAGCATTCCATTCCGAGTGCGGAAGTGTTGCCGCCGCCCGCTCGACACCGCCTCCGGCTTTCGCCGCGCCCCGCTGGCGGTGTTTGGGGTTACACAAGGTCCCCGCCAGGGGGAGACCACCTGTTGGGTGTCGTCCTGGCGCGGTCCGCTGCCCCTCGCGACATTAGCATAGACTCGCCCTCCGACCCGTACCTGTTAAGGCAGCTGGGATCGATATAGCGGGCCAGCTGGCCGACGCACCGCCCACGCGGTCTCCGTGCTAACAGCCCCCGCAGAGACCGCAGCACAGCACTGCGCGACCGTCCGGGACACACCTCACCAGGGAAGCACTTGGGCTCGGACTAACACAAATACCCCAAAATCGTGTGAGAAATAATGTGGAGGTCTCTCATTGCACCAGTGATACTCCCGCATCTGGAAAACTCTGCAGTCGTCCGTTAGAGGCCTCTGCGTATGACCTGCCGGTACGCCAGTAGGGACGGTGCAGTGTGCCTCTGAAGTAGCGTTTTGTCACATTACTTGTGTACTGAATGCCGGCCGCGGTGGTCTCGCGGTTCTAGGCGCGCAGTCCGGAACCGTGCCACTGCTACGGTCGCAGGTTCGAATCCTGCCTCGGGCATGGATGTGTGTGTTGTCCTAAAGAGACAGCTTACACTACACTCGTTCGTCCTCTGTTAGAATATTGCTGCGCGGTGTGGGATCCTTACCAGGTGGCATTGACGGAGGACATCGAAAGGGTGCAAACAAGGGCAGCTCGTTTTGTATTATCGCGTTATAGGGGAGAGAGTGTGGCAGATATGATACACGAGTTGGGACGGAAGTCATTACAGCATAGACGTTTTTCGTCGCGGCGAGACCTTTTTACGAAATTTCAGTCACCAACTTTCTCTTTCCGAATGCGAAAATATTTTGTTGAGCCCCACCTACATAGGTAGGAATGATCATCAAAATAAAATAAGAGAAACCAGAGCTCGGACAGAAAGGTTTAGGTGTTCGTTTTTCCCGCTCGCTGTTCGGGAGTGCAATAGTAGAGAGATAGTATGATTGTGGTTCGATGAACCCTCTGCCAAGCACTTAAATGTGAATTGCAGAGTAGTCATGTAGATGTAGATGTAGGTTAGTTAGGTTTAAGTAGTTCTAAGTTCCACGGGACTGATGGCCACAGCAGTTGAGTCCCATAGTGCTCAGAGCCATTTGAACCATTTGTGTACTGAAGAGTCAGATGGCTCGGCGATTCGTAATCGATCCTGCTAACGTATTACGATTGGTTGAGTTGAAGTTACGAAGAACCCTTCTTCGTGAACGTGGTATTGGTGTAGAAGACGAATCATTCGCATGTTTTCTGGTACCTATTACAGTGCAGAAATACGAGCATAAGTTAGAAACAGATACTGTTGTAACACATAATGATGATGATAGGGATGATGATGACGAACAACTCGGTGCAAAGAGTAGTGATACGGCAAGAGCGGGAAGAGGCGATGGAAGCAGTGAATACCGACCGTCTGCCAGGAAGAAGGTTAAAGTTGCAAGTATCATCACGGCGTTTGATGACAACACACTGGAGAACATGTACGATGACTATCACGTAACAGGTTTCGACACATACGACGAGCCTCTGAAAAGATACCCTAAGCTGAAGTCTAAAAGCAGTATTAAAAACATACTGGATTACGTGGCAAAGAAAAGAGAAGGAAATACAGTTTTCAAAGGAAGTCGTACACTGCTGTTCAAGACCATCGAGGAGCGTGTGATGGCGAAATTCGACGAAGCGCGGGAATGCGGTTCCGCCGTTCATTATTGGCATTTACAGCATTGTGCACTGGACGTGGCCAGAAATCTCGGGTGTACAAACTTTACAGCTTGGCTAGGATTTATTACTAATTTGAAAAAGGAGTTAAGGATAGCATCATGCCGTATCAGTATGCTCCAAGCACGAAAAGCTAAGGATGACGAAGAAGAGCTGATTGAAAGACCTCAAACGTTTGTTGCTGACGTCAGTGAGCATATCACGAGAGAAAACATCGACGTTAGTTCTGTATGGAACTGTGATCAAAGTCAGTTTGAGCTTTTTTGTGACAGAACACTATCCGTGAAAGGGGAGAGAAACACTGTCACCATGTGCAGCACATAGTTACACGATCGATGCTGCTATATCAATCGACCGGCGATTGGCAGACAAACTCTACATTTGCTTCCAAGAATCCAGTGGAAAGTTTGGACCCCGCGTGTCAAGGGAAATAGAAACGCGGTGCCCTCTAAATGTCGTCGTCGATGCAAGTGTGAGTGGGAAGATGACGAAACAACATCTGAAGATGTTATTTTTTCTGTCAGTTTTGAATCCACATTTGTCGAAAAAGTCATTAGTACTTTGTGACTCCTGATCTGCACATAAGGAACCACAAGGTTCATAATGGTCCTGCAACCAAACGTTCATACAGATCTGTTTGTGCGAACCCAAGTACTTTCCCGGTCAGTCTGGTCTTCATCAAGCGTCAGGACGGATATTAGAGGAGACTACATTGTAGAGTCAAAATTAGAAACCGACCGTCTCCTCAGGGAGGTAACAAGATAGACATAAACAAAAGTTAAACAAGAGTAATGGAATGAAATCCAATTAAATTCAGTGATGCAGAAGGAATTGGGATGGGAAATTAGGCAGTCAAAGTAGTAGGTGGGTATGAAACTTCCTGGCAGATTAAAACTGTATGCCGGACAGAGACTCGAACTCGGGACCTTTGCCTTTCGCGGGCAAGTGCTCTACCAACTCAGCTACCCCAGCACGACTCACTCCCTGTCCTCACAGCTTTACTTCCTCCAGTACCTCGCCTCCTACCTTCCAAACTTTGCAGAAGCTCTCCTGCGAATCTTGCAGAACTAGCACTCTTGAAAGTAAGGATATTGCGGAGACATGGCTTAGTCACAGCCTGGGGGATGTTTCCAGAATGAGATTTTCACTCTGCAGCGGAGTGTGCGCTGATATGAAACATCCTGGCAGAGTAAAACTGTGTGCCAGACCGAGACTCGAACTCACGACCTTTGCCTTTCGCGGGCAAGTGGTAGTAAGCCATCACTGCGCGTTGTTCGCATCGCCTCGCTAGATGAGTGGTCTAGTTGAGGCTAGGCCGGTCTGGCCTGGAAAGCGACGCGGCCGTAGAGCGCTAGACGAGGTCGCCCCACCGTTACTCGTAACGGCGTGTGTGTGTGTGTGTGTGTGTGTGTGTGTGTGTGTGTGTTTTGGCCGACACCCCGCCTGCGTAGTGATCGCGCACGCTCCATCAACACTAATGTGTCGTCGCGGCCAGCTCGTTCAGTGACGGGCTTCCCGGTACTCTGCTGAGTTGCTGATTCCATTCTCCACATGATCCACAGCCTTCGATATCATCAGCTGACTCTGGACCTTTGACGTTATAACATTGCCTGCAATGAAACACGAACGTGATTTAAAAATGACGAACAGTCACATTTCCTGGCTACAGCACACACACCAAGCAGCCGGATAGTGTGTGGCAGCCGGCCGCTGTGGCCGAGCGGTTCTAGGTACGTCAGTCCGGAACCGCGCTGCTGCTACGGTCACAGGTTCGAATCCTGCTTCGGGCATCGGTATGAGCGATGTTTTTAGGTTAGTTAGGTTTAAGTAGTTCTAAGTCTAGGGGACTGATGACCTCAGATGTTAATTCCCATAGTGCTCAGAGTCATTTGAGCCACTTGGTGCGTGACAGAGGGTACTTCGGGTAGCACTAAATGATCGCCTCGTTCCGCGAACATTGCGCGGGAAGAATGATTTCCTGTAAGCCTCTGTATTGCCTCTAATTTGTCGAATTTTCTCAAATGGCTCTGAGCACTATGGGACTTAATTTCTGAGGTCATCAGTCCCCAAAAACCTAACTAATTAGTTAGGTTTAAGTAGTTCTAAGTTCTAGGGGACTGATGACCTCATATGTTAAGTCCCATAGTGCTCAGAGCCGTTTTTAAAAAACCTAACTAACCTAAGGACATCACACAAATCCATGCCCGAAGCAGGATTCGAATCTGCGACCGTAGCGGTCGCGCGGCTCCAGACTGTAGCGCCTAGAACCGCTCGGCCACTCCGGCCGGCGAATTTTCTCAATGTGGTCATTTCGCCCAGACGTCGGAAGAAGTAACATGTTTACGAAAGGAAAATTACCAAACAGCCGTATCTTATATCGAAAGTTTCTTCGAGAAATCTGAATTTCAACTATATCTACGACAATGATAGAAGCTGACGAAATGAATTAAAATCTGTGTCACGGCCGAGATTCGAGCCCAGGTCTTCTTGCTTACTAGGCAGGAATGCTGACCAATACACCACCACAACAAAAGCTTCAATCCTATTCAGAAAAGATATCTGAATGTGTCAGTGGGCCCTAAATAACGAAAAGTGTGAGGTCATCCACATGAGCGCTAAAAGGAACTCTCTAAACTTCGGTTACACGATTTTTTTTTTTTTTTTTTTTGGTCATCAGTAAACTGACTGGTTTGATGCGGCCCGCCACGAATTCCTTTCCTGTGCTAACCTCTTCATCTCAGAGTAGCACTTGCAACCTACGTCCTCAATTGTTTGCTTGACGTATTCCAATCTCTGTCTTCCTCTACAGTTTTTGCCCTCTACAGCTCCCTCTAGTACCATGGAAGTCATTCCCCCATGTCTTAGCAGATGTCCTATCATCCTGTCCCTTCTCCTTATCAGTGTTTTCCACATATTCCTTCCCTCTCCGATTCTGCGTAGAACCTCCTCATTCCTTACCTTATCAGTCCACCTATTTTCAACATTCGTCTATAGCACCACATCTCAAATGCTTCGATTCTCTTCTGTTCCGGTATTACCACAGTCCATGTTTCACTACCATACAATGCTGTACTCAGACGTACATCCTCAGCAATTTTTTCCTCTAATTAAGGCGGGTATTTGATATTAGTAGACTTCTTTTGGCCAGAAATGCCTTTTTTGCCATAGCGAGTCTGCTTTTGATGTCCTCCTTGCTCCGTCCATCATTGGTTATTTTACTGCCTAGGTAGCAGAATTCCTTAACTTCATTGACTTCGTGACCATCAATCCTGATGTTAAGTTTCTCGCTGTTATCATTTCTACTGCTTCTCATTACCTTCGTCTTTCTCCGATTCAGTCTCAAACCATAATGTGTACTCATTAGACTGTTCATTCCGCTCAGCAGATCATTTAATTCTTCTTCACTTTCACTCAGGATAGCCGTAAATTCAATTAAATACCTAGGTATTACAATTACGAACAACTTAAATTTGGAGGAACTCATAGATAATGTTGTGGGGAATGCCAACCAAAGACTGCGTTTTATTGACAGAACACTTAGAAAATGTAACAGACCTACTAAGGAGACTGCCTACACTACGCTTGTCCGTCCTCTTTTAGAATGCTTCTGCGGTGTGGTAACCTTACCAGGTAGGACTGACGGAGTACATCGAAAAAGTTCGAAGAAGGGCATCACGTCTTGTATTATCGCGAAATATGGGAGAGAGTGTCACAGAAATGATACAGAAATTGCGCTGGAAATCACTAAAAGAAAGGCGCTTGTCGTTGCGAAAGAATCATCTCACGAAATTCCAATCACCAACTTACTCCTCGGAATGCGAAAATATTCTGTTGACACCGACCTTATGTTTACCCAGCAATGAACTGCGCAATGCCGCCTTCCTTTGTTGTCGGTGATCTTGCGACAGCTGATGGTACTAAGATACTGCAACTGTTATTTATAGACATACAAGGGTCAATCCAAAAATACTGCAGACTATTTTTGTAAAAATACAGCTTTCATTTTGCAGGTGTGAAAGTTTTACAGAGTGTAGATACATCCTTCCCGCTTGTTTTCAAACTTAGTTCAACCTGTTCCCGTGAGTGGCGCCGTCACAGCATCTCTTCAAGTTGGCTGCTACACTTGACGTTCGTCAGAAGCAACGTGGTGTGCTGTGCAAACGAGACAGTGGGAAACATCCACAAGAGGTTGGAAAAAGTGTACGGAGATGCTACTGTGGATCGCAGTACAGTTAGTCGGTGGGCGAGCAGGTTACGTGACGAAAGCGGGCACGGCAGTATTGAGGATTGTCCTCGCAGCGGCAGGCCTCGTACTGCAGACACTCCAGACAATGTGAAGGGAGTTAACCAATTGGTGACTGCTGACAGACGCATCTCAGTGAACGAATTGTCACGTTACCTTGGGATAAGGGAAGGAAATGTTTGCAGAATACTGAAAGTGTTGGCGTTAAAAGGTTTGTGCCAGGTGGGTTCCCAGGATGTTGACAGTGGCTCACAAACAAACAACAAAAACTCTATGTGGCGAACTTTTGGAACAATACAAGAATGGTGGAGATGAATTTCTTGGAAGAATTGTGACAGGTGATGAAACACGGCTCCATCATTTTTCACCAGAGACGAAGAGGCAATCAATGGAGTGGTATCAAGCAAATTCACAAATGAAAAAAAAATTGCTGCTCGAAAACTTATGGCTACGGTGTTTTTCGATTCCGAAGGACTCTCGCTTGTGGACATCGCGCCAAGTGGAACCACCATAAATTCTGATGCATATGTGACGACACTGAAGAAACTTCCAGCTCGGCTGAGTCGTGTTCGACCACATCGGCAAAAGCAGGAGGTTTTGCTGTTGCACGACCATGCACTCCCACATGTCAGTTAAAAAACCGTAGAAGGGTTCAAAAAATTCGGATGGGCAACTCTGAAACACCCGCCTTAAGTCCTGACCTGGCTCCACGTGACTGTCATCTCTTTGGGAAACTGAAAGACTCTCTTTCTGGAACTAGGTTTGAAGATGAAGACTCCCTTGTGCACGCTGCCAAACAGTGGCTCCAACAGGTTGGTCCAGAATTTTACCGCGCGGGTATACAGGCGCTGGTTCCAAGATGGCGTAAGGCAGTTGAGAGGGATGGAAACTATGCGGAAAAACGAAAACATTGGTCCTAAAGGATGTATCTACAGACTGTAAAGCTGTCAAACATGTAGAATAAAAGATGGATTTTTCAAAAAATAGTGTGCATTTCTTTTGGAGTGACCCTCGTATTTATTCTCAAGCGCGCAACTTTTCTGTGGCACCGTACAGATATTCTACATCTACATCCATACTCCGCAAGCCACCTGACGGTGTGTGGCGGAGGGTACCCTGAGTACCTCTATCGGTTCTCCCTTCTATTCCAGTCTCGTATTGTTCGTGTAAAGGAGGATTGTCGGTATGCTTCTGTGTGGGCTCTAATCTCTCTGATTTTATCCTCACGGTCTCTTCGCGAGATATACGTAGGAGGGAGCAATATACTGCTTGACACCCCGGTGAAAGTATGTTCTCGAAACTTGAACAAAAGCCCGTACTCAGCTACTGAGCGTCTCTCCTGCAGAGTCTTCCACTGGAGTTTATCATCTCCGCAACGCTTTGGTGATTACTAAATGATGCTGTAACGAAGCGTTCTGCTCTCCGTTGGATCTTCCTATCTCTTCTATCAACCCTATCTAGTACGAATCCCACACTGCTGAGCAGTATTCCAGCAGTGGGCGAACAAGCGTACTGTAACCTACTTGCTTTGTTTTCGGATTGTATTTCCTTAGGATAGTACCAATGAATCTGTCTGGCATCTGCTTTACCGACGAGCAACTTTATATGATCATTCCATTTTAAATCACTCCTAATGCGTACTTCCAGATAATTTTTGGAATTAACTGCTTCCAGTTGCTGACCTGCTGTTTTGTAGCTAAATGATGAGGGATCTATCTTTCTATGTATTCGCATCACATTACACTTGTCTACATTGCGATTCAATTGCCAGTCCCTGCACCATGCGTCAATTCGCTGCAGATCCTCTTGCATTTCAGTACAATTTACAATTGTTACAACCTCTCGATAGACCACAGCATCATCCGCAAAAAGCCTCAGTGAACTTCCGATGTCATCCACCAGGTCATTTATGTATATTGTGAATAGCAACGGTCCTATGACACTCCCCTGCGGCACACCTGAAATCACTCTTACTTCGGAAGACTTCTCTCCATTGAGAATGACGTGCTGCGTTATCTAGGAACTCTTCAATACAATCACACAATTGGTCTGACAGTCCATATGGTCTTACTTTGTTGATTAAACTATTGTGGTAACTGTATCGAACGCCATGCGGAAGTCAAGAAACACGGCATCTGCCTGTGAACCCGTGTCTATGGCCCTCTGAGTCTCGTGGACGAATAGCGCGAGCTGGGTTTCACACGACCGTGTTTTTCGAGACCCGTGCAGATTCCTACAGAGTAGATTTCTAGTCTCCAGAAAAGTCATTAAACTCGAACATGTTGTATGGAGTGTAGCCATGTATGGAAGTGAAACGTGGATGATAAATAGTTTAGGCAAGAAGAGAATAGAAGCTTTCGAAATGTGGTGCTACAGAAGAATGCTGAAGATTAGATGGGTAGATCACGTAACTAATGAGGAGGTATTGAATGGGATTGGACAGAAGAGAAGTTTGTGGCACAACTTGACCAGAAGAAGGGACCAGTTGGTAGGACATGTTTTGAGGCATCAAGGGATCACAAATTTAGCATTGGAGGGCAGCGTGGAGGGTAAAAGTCGTAGAGGGAGACCAGGAGATGAATAGACTAAGCAGATTCAGAAGGATGTAGGTTGCAGTAGGTACTGGGAGATGAAGAAGCTTGCACAGGATAGAGTAGCATGGAGAGCTGCGTCAAACCAGTCTCAGGACTGAAGACCACAACAACAACTCGAACATAGTACGTGTTCCAAAATTGATCGTTCCGCGAAAAGGGATCCACGCAGAAGTCCCAACGTGGGCGGGGCAAGGTGACCCCGTCCGCTTATCGCGGGGGCGTAAAGTGGCGACAAATAGCGCGGCGGGGCCCACTGCACAATGGGCACATAGGCGTGCCGGCGCTTTCCAAAGCACCGCACAGATACGGCCGGCCTTGGCGGTGCCTTTAGTGCCTCGCCCGCAGCCGGCAGGCAAGCGCCGGCGGGTTACACAGAAAGCAAAGCGGCGGCCGGTGTCTTCTTCCTCTCCGGTGTAAACACGGCCGTGCGCCGGGACGGCTTACGTAAAACGCAGGCGCGCGCTCACACGCAGGGCAGAGGCGCAGTGCGTGTGTTGCAGCACGTACTCCGAAAAGACACTAAGTGTGTGGCCCTGTAGGATATCCTGTGGCCGGCCGGAGGGGCCGAGCGGATCTAGGCGCTACAGTCTGACGTGGCGCGACCGCTACGGTGGCAGGTTCGAATCCTGCCTCGAGCATGGATGTGTGTGATGTCCTGAGCTTAGTTAGGTTTCACTACTTTTACAGAAAGATCCCATATCACTCACCTGCCGTAGTAGTGGTAGTGTAATGGTTACCTTTTTTGCCTTGCAAGCAAGAAGAACCCGGTTCGAGTCCCGGACACAGCCCAAATTTTAATGCATTCCGTCTGCTTCGATCACTAACGTAGATAATAAAACGAGACTTAAAAATGTGCTACATAACGAAAAGTGTGAGGCAATCCACTCAAGTTCCAAAAGAAATCCGTTGGAATTCGATTATTCGATAAATAGTACAATTCTCGAGGCTGTCAATATAACTAAGTACCTGGGTGTTAAAATTACGAACAATTTCAGTTGGAAAGACCACATAGATAATATTGTGGGGAAGGTGAGCCAAAGGTTGCGTTTCACTGACAGGACACTTAGAAGATGCAACAAGTCCACTAAAGAGACACTCGTTCGTCCTCTGTTAGAATATTGCTGCGCTGCGTGGGATCCTTACCAGGTGGGATTGACGGAGGGCATCGAAAGGGTGCAAAAAAGGGCAGCTCGTTTTGTATTATCACGTAATAGGGAAGAGAGTGTGGCAGATATGATACGCGAGTTGGTATGGAAGTCATTAAAGCGAAGACGTTTTTCGTCGCGGCGACATCTATTTAAGAAATTTCAGTCACCAACTTTCTCTTCCGGTTGCGAAAATATTTTGTTGAGCCCAACCTACATAGGTAGGAATGATCATCAAAATAAAATAAGAGAAATCAGAGCTCGAACAGAAAGGTTTACGTGTTCGTTCCTCCCGCGCGCTGTTCGGGAGTGGAGATAGTATGATTGCGGTTCGATGAACCCTCTGCCAAGCACTTAAATCTGAATTGCATAGTAGTCATGTAGATGTACATGTATATGTAGCTACAATATAGCAGGTCAGCAATTGGAAACGGTTAATTCCATAAATTATCTGGGAGTACGCATTAGGAGTGATTTAAAATGGAACAAAAACAAAGGAAGTGGGTTACAGTACGCTTGTTCGCCCACTGCTCGAATACTGCTCAGCAGTGTGGGATCCGTACCAGATAGGGTTGATAGAAGAGATGGAGAAGATGCAACGGAGAGCAGCGCGCTTCGTTACAGGATCATTTAGTAATCGCGAAAGCGTTACGGAGATGATAGATAAACTCCAGTGGAAGACTCTGCAGGAGAGACGCTCAGTAGCTCGGTACGGGCTTTTGTTGAAGTTTCGACAACATACCTTCACCGACGAGTCAAGCAGTATATTGCTCCCTCCTACGTATATCACGCGAAGAGACCGTGAGGATAAAATCAGAGAGACTAGAGCCCACACAGAAGCATACCGACAACCCTTCTTTCCACGAACAATACGAGGCTGGAATAGAAGGGAGAACCGATAGAGGTACTCAGGGTACCCTCCGCCACACACAGTCAGTATGGATGTAGATGTAGATGTAGATGCAGTTCTAAGTTCTAGGGGAGAGATGACCTCAGATGTTAAGTCCCATAGTGCTCAGAGACATTTGAACCATTTGGTATTCTGCGAGGATAACTGGAGCCTCATCTCAGGCTGCGCCTGAGTGGGCATGTGGAGTGTTATGTTGCAGATTGTGCAGGATCCTAAGAGCTACCAAAGGCACGAAATCAATGTATTTTCTACCATCTCAAGCTATAACTGTCACCATTATCACCCATATCATCACTACCACCATCAACCAAATGCATCATGGGCGCCGATAACCTTTGTTGTGCGCCCAAAAACACTAATAATCATCATCATTATCATCATCAAATTCATCAGCACCATCACCATTCAAATCAGCACCGTCTTCAACCAAATCATTACCACAACCATCATCAACCAAATCATCACCACAACCATCATCAACCAAGCCACCATCAGAACCATCGCCATCACAACAGTCCTCCTCCTCATCATCATCATCATCATCAACCAAAACATCAGCAACATCAATCAAATACACTACTGGCCATTAAAAATGCTACACCATGAAGACGACGTGCTATAGACGCGAAATGTAACCGACAGGAAGAAGATGCTGTGATATGCAAATGATCAGCTTTTCAGAGCATTCACTCAAGGCTGGCGCCGGTGGCGACTCTTAAAACGTGCTGACATGAGGAAAATTTTCAACCGATTTCTCATACAAAAACAGCCGTTGACCGGCGTTGCCTGGTGAAACGTTGTTGTGATGCTTCGTGTAAGGAGGAGAAATGCGTACCATCACGTTTCCGACTTTGATAAAGGTCGGATTGTAGCCTATCGCGATTGCGGTTTATCGTATCGCGAAATTGCTGCTCGCATTGGTCGGGATCCAATGACTGCTAGCAGAATATGGAATCGGTGGGTTCAGGAGGGTAATACGGAACGCCGTGCTGGATCCCAACGGCGTCGTATCACTAGCAGTCGAGATGACAGGCATCTTATCCGCACGGCTGTAACGGATCGTGCAGCCACGTCTCGATCCCTGAGTCATCATATGGGGACGTTTGCAAGACAACAACCATCTGCACGAACAGTTCGACGACGTTTCCAGCAGCACGGGCTATCAGCTCGGAGACCGTGGCTGCGGTTACCCTTGACACTGCATCACAGACGGTGTACTCGACGACGAACCTGGGTACACGAATGGCAAAACTTCATTTTTTCGGATGAATCCAGGTTCTGTTTACAGCATCACGATAGTCGCATCCGTGTTTGGCGAGATCGCTGTGAACGCACATTGGAAGCGTGTATTCGTCATCGCCATACTGGCGTATCACCCGGCGTGATGGTATGGGGTGCCATTGGATACACGTCTCGGTCACCTCTTGTTCGCATTGACGGCACTTTGAACAGTGGACATTTCAGATGTGTTACGACCCGTGGCTGTACCCTTCATTGGATCCCTGCAAAACTCTACATTTCAGCAGGATAATGCACGACCGCATGTTGCAGGTCCTGTAAGGGCCTTTCTGGATACAGAAAATGTTCGACTGCTGCCCTGGCCAGCACATTCTCCAGATCTCTCACCAATTGAAAACGTCTGGTCAATGGTGGCCGAGCAACTGGCTCGTCACAATACGCCAGTCACAAATCTTGGTGAACTGTGGTATCGTGTTGAAGCTGCATGGGCAGCTCTGTACACGCCATCCGAGCTCTGTTTGACTCAATGCCCAGGCGGATCAAGGCCGTTATTACGTCCAGAGGTGGTTGTTCTGGATACTGATTTCTCAAAATCTATGCACCCAAATTGCGTGAAAATGTAATCACATGTCAGTTCTAGTATAATATATTTGTCCAATGCATACCCGTTTATCATCTGCATGTCTTCTTGGTGTAGCAGTTTTAATGGCCAGTATTGTATGTGTGATTTTTAGACTATCAAACAGCTCACGTCGCGTTTTTTTATGTAAGTAAGTAATTACTTGCAGTTCTGTTGGCATCTGCGTTTCCTCTCACCTGATCTGGATGTACCACCACCACTTCATATCCGAAACGTAAGAACATTAAGATATTCCGAGCTATTTCCCTTCACATGTTAACCACGCTTAGCCATATTTTTGTGGTGCTCCATTACTCTTTCGCCAGTAGGTAAAGCCGCGTGGTTTGAGGCGCCATGTCACGGATAGCGCAGCCCCTCCCGCCGGAGGTTCGAGTCCTCCCTCGGGCATGGCTGTGTGTGTCGTTCTTATCATAAATTAGTTCAAGCACTGTGTATGTGCGTATAGGGACCGATGACCTGAGCAGTTTGATCCCTTAGGAATTCACAGACATTTGAACAATGGGACCTCGCAGCTACAGCCACGAGATTCGTGACGTCCCGTTCATAAAATAGTTCAAATGGCTCTGAGCACTTTGGGACTTAACATCTGAGCTCATCAGTCCCCTAGAACTTAGAACTTCTTAAAGCCAACTAACCGAAGGACATCACACACATCCATGCCCGAGGCAGGATTCGATCCTGCGACCGTAGCGGTCTCGCGGTTCCAGACTGAAGCGCCTAGAACCGCTCGGCCACACCTGCCGGCGTCCCAATACTAGAAATTAGCGTACATTCAGTGTTAGACAGGAGGTAGGAGCGTGGTACTCACATTGGGCACGGAGTAGCTGTTGTACTCCTTGGGACTCGAACCAGACTCGGTGCACTTGCTCTTGAATGAGCGGTAGTTCTCCCGTAGCTGCTTGCCATACTGAAACACAGACAGGGAACGGCGTGATGGAACACAGCACGCACTGCACATCTTGGCAAGAAGGCGCGCACAGACACACACACACACACACACACACACACACACACACACACACACACACACGTGTCCAACATTTGGATTGGGCGAGGCGTGTACTTATCTGCTTATACGTGGTGGTCCATTGATCGTGACCGGGCCAAATATCTCACGGAATTAGCGTCAAACGACAAATCTACAAAGAACGAAACTTGTCTAGATTGTAGGGGGAAACCAGATGGCGCTATGGTTGGCCCGCTAGATGGCGCTGCCATAGGTCAAACGAATAACAACTGCGTTTTCTTTTAAGTACACTCCTGGAAATGGAAAAAAAGAACACATTGACACCGGTGTGTCAGACCCACCATACTTGCTCCGGACACTGCGAGAGGGCTGTACAAGCAATGACCACACGCACGGCACAGCGGACACACCAGGAACCGCGGTGTTGGCCGTCGAATGGCGCTAGCTGCGCAGCATTTGTGCACCGCCGCCGTCAGTGTCAGCCAGTTTGCCGTGGCATACGGAGCTCCACCGCAGTCTTTAACACTGGTAGCATGCCGCGACAGCGTGGACGTGAACCGTATGTGCAGTTGACGGACTTTGAGCGAGGGCGTATAGTGGGCATGCGGGAGGCCGGGTGGACGTACCGCCGAATTGCTCAACACGTGGGGCGTGAGGTCTCCACAGCACATCGATGTTGTCGCCAGTGGTCGGCGGAAGGTGCACGTGCCCGTCGACCTGGGACCGGACCGCAGCGACGCACGGATGCACGCCGAGACCGTAGGATCCTACGCAGTGCCGTAGGGCACCGCACCACCACTTCCCAGCAAATTAGGGACACTGTTGCTCCTGGGGTATCGGCGAGGACCATTCGCAACCGTCTCCATGAAGCTGGGCTACGGTCCCGCACACCGTTAGGCCGTCTTCCGCTCACGCCCCAACATCGTGCAGCCCGCCTCCAGTGGTGTCGCGACAGGCGTGAATGGAGGGACGAATGGAGACGTGTCGTCTTCAGCGATGAGAGTTGCTTCTGCCTCGGTGCCAATGATGGTCGTCGTGTTTGGCGCCGTGCAGGTGAGCGCCACAATCAGGACTGCATACGGCCGAGGCACACAGGGCCAACACCCGGCATCATGGTGTGGGGAGCGATCTCCTACACTGGCCGTACACCTCTGGTGATGGTCGAGGTGACACTGAATAGTGCACGGTACATCCAAACCGTCATCGAACCCATCGTTCTACCATTCCTAGACCGGCAAGGGAACTTGCTGTTCCAAAAGGACAATGAACGTCCACATGTATCCCGTGCCACCCAACGTTCTCCAGAAGGTGTAAGTCAACTACCCTGGCCAGCAAGATCTCCGGATCTGTCCCCCATTGAGCATGTTTGGGACTGGATGAAGCGTCGTCTCACGCGGTCTGCACGTCCAGCACGAACGCTGGTCCAACTGAGGCGCCAGGTGGAAATGGCATGGCAAGCCGTTCCACAGGACTACATCCAGCATCTCTACGATCGTCTCCATGGGAGAATAGCAGCCTGCATTGCTGCGAAAGGTGGATATACACTGTACTAGTGCCGACATTGTGCATGCTCTGTTGCCAGTGTCTATGTGCCTGTGGTTCTGTCAGTGTGATCATGTGATGTATCTGACCCCAGGAATGTGTCAATAAAGTTTCCCCTTCCTGGGACAATGAATTTACGGTGTTCTTATTTCAATTTCCAGGAGTGTAGGAACGCCCATTTTTTATTACACATTCGTATAGGGCGTAAAAGAATATGAATGTTTTATTTGGACCACTTTTTTCGCTTTGTGACAGATGGCGCTGTAATAGTCACAAACGCATGAGTACGTGGTATCAGGTAACATTCCGCCAGTGCGGGCGGTAATTGCTTCGTGATACATTACCCATGTTAAAACGGACCATTTACCAATTGCGGAGAAGGTCGATATCGTGTTGATGTATCGCCTTAACAAATCTGTATTTGCAATTCGAGTGTTAGCAGACATAGGCGACATAAAAGTGAAAAAGCTTGCATACTTTGCCTACTTTCATTCCATAATGTCATACGGTACAATATTTTAGGGTAACTCTTCAAGTCAAACAAAAGTTTTCAGAGTCCGAAAGCGTGTAATACGTATTATTTGTGGAGTAAACTCACGGACGTCTTGTAGAAACCTCTTCAAAGAACTGGGTATACTAACTACTGCCTCTCAGTATATTTACTCCTTAATGAAATTTATCCTAAATAATATATCTCTTTTTCCAACAAACAGCTCAGTTCATACATACAATACCAGGAACAAAAATGATCTGCACAAGGACTTGAAAGCACTTACTTCAGTTCAAAAAGGGGTCCACTACTCACGAACACTCATCTTCAATAATTTGCCAGCAAACATACAAAATTTAGTTACAAATAAAAATCAGTTTAAAAGGAGCCTGAAAGATTTACTGGTGGCCAACTCCTTCTACGCCATTGACGAATTTTTTAATAGAAACAAATGATGTGTTGTATATATTTATACTATTAGTATTGTTATTTCAACTTTAAAAAAAAGTGACATGTTCCACATCGACGAGTATCTCCTTAACAGGGATCTATGAAACGAAAAACTAATCTCTCTGTCTGTTCCACTCGCTTTCTAACCCTATCCCACGCTGCTGCTAACTCCCTCCCTCTCTGTCCATCTCGTTCTCTATCTAACTCCTCACACACACTCGAATCTAACTCTCTCTCTCTCTCTCTTTCTCTCTCTGTCTCTCTCTTTCTCTACCATTCCATCTCTCTGTCTCCCTCTCTCTCACTCTCTTTCTTTTTCTAACATTCCCTATCTCTCCCTCGCTCTAAGTCTATCTCTCTCTCCACCCACCACACCCTTTGTAACACTCTCTCTCTGTGTCTATCTCACTCGCTTTCTAACTCTCTCGCTCTCTCGTTCCCTCTCTCTTTCTCTCTCTCACCAACCCTCTCCCTCGCCCCCTCCAACTCGCTCTCTGTCCATCTCGTTCTCTGTCTAACTCCCGACACACACTCGAATCTAACTCTCTCTCCGTCTGTCTGTCTCTCTCTCTCTTTCTCTCTCTGTCTCTCTCTTTGTCTGTCTCTCTCTTTCTCTACCATTCCATCTCTCTGTCTCCCTCTCGCTCACTCTCTTTCTTTTTCTAACATTCCCTATCTCTCCCTCGCTCTCTTTCTAAGTCTCTCTCTCTCCATCCACCACACTCTTTGTAACACTCTCTCTCTGTGTCTATCTCACTCGCTTTCTAACTCTCTCGTTCCCTCTCTCACCAACCCTCTCCCTCGCCCCCTCCAACTCGCTCTCAGTCCATCTCGTTCTCTAACGCCCCCCCCCCCCCCCAATATTGTTCTCCGTCTGTCGAACTCTTTCTTCCATCTGTACATATCTCTGTGTGTGTGTGTGTGTGTGTGTGTGTGATGGGTGAGGGGCAGCGCTGGCCTACCTTGGCAAGCCGCATGGCGGTGAGCCAGCACAGCCTGGCGCGCTCCGACTCGCAGGCGACGCAGAAGAGCGCCCCCGGGCCGCCTCCGCCCGCCCCCACCCTGGAGCTGGAGCTGGGCCGCAGGCAGAGCCCCCACTCGGTGGGCGCGCGGAACTGGTTGCGCGCGTTCAGCGCCCGGTACACGGCGTGGTCGCGCAGCGAAGCCACCGCCTGCAGACCGCCCACGCCGTCCAGCACCACCTGCCGGGGACACGCAGGCAAACACGTCAAACGCACCGCCGCATTGGCTCTGCACAAAATATAGAGGCTACACAGTCGGGGTGGCTACTCACCCCTCGGAGGGGAAAAAAAAGAAATCTGACCATACCAGGTGCGGGGACATGGTGACACAAAAAGCTCGTGATAAATTAACGGTGGGGAGGGAGGGCAGGCACGGGGGAGAGGCGTTGTGCATATCATAATACTACTTTTATTCCCTGTGGTCAGTGGTTACCAGCCTTGAAACTTCCAGGCAGATAAAAACTGTGTGCCGGACTGAGACTCGAACTCGGGACCTTTGCCATTCGCGGGCAAGTGCTCTACCAACTGAGCAACCTAAGCACGACTCACGCCCCGTCCTGACAGCTCTACTTCTGCCAGTACCTCGCCTCCTACCTTCCAAACGTACAGAAGCTCTCCTGCGGTAGAGCACTTGCCCGCGAAAGGCAAAGGTCCCGAGTTCGAGTCTCGGTCCGGCACACAGTTTTAATCTGCCAGGAAGTTTCATAGCAGCGCACACTCCGCTGCAGAGTGAAAATCTCATTCTGGAAACATCCACCTGGCTGTGGCTACGCCATGTCTCCACAATATCCTTTCTTTCATTAGTGCTAGTTCTGCAAAGTTCGCAGGAGAGTTTCTGTGAAGTTTGGAAGGTAGGAGACGAGATACTGGCAGAAGTAAAGCTGTGAGGACGGAGCGTGAGTCGTGCTTGGGTAGCTCAGATGGTAGAGCACTTGCCCGCGAAAGGCAAAGTTCGAGTCTCGGTCCGGCACACAGTTTTAATCTGCCACGAAGTTTCATACCAGCGCACACTCCGCTGCAGAGTGAAAATCTCATTCTGGAAACATCCCCCAGGCTGTGGCTAAGCCATGTCTCCGCAATATCCTTTCTTTCATTAGTGCTAGTTCTGCAAAGTTCGCGGGAGAGCTTCTGTGAAGTTTGGAAGGTAGGAGACGAGATACTGGCAGAAGTAAAGCTGTGAGGAAGGGGCGTGAGTCGTGCTTGGGTAGCTCAGATGGTAGAGCACTTGCCAGCGTAAGGTAAAGGTCCCGAGTTCGAGTCTCGGTCCGGCACACAGTTTTAATCTGCCAGGAAGTTTCATACCAGCGCACACTCCGCTGCAGAGTGAAAATCTCATTCTGGAAACATCCCCCAGGCTGTGGCTAAGCCATGTCTCCGCAATATCCTTTCTTTCATTAGTGCTAGTTCTGCAAAGTTCGCGGGAGAGCTTCTGTGAAGTTTGGAAGGTAGGAGACGAGATACTGGCAGAAGTAAAGCTGTGAGGAAGGGGCGTGAGTCGTGCTTGGGTAGCTCAGATGGTAGAGCACTTGCCAGCGTAAGGTAAAGGTCCCGAGTTCGAGTCTCGGTCCGGCAAACCGTTTTAATCTGCCAGGCAGTTTCAATAATGATAATACTGTATGCAAAACTACAGTACCCCTTATGCAGATACTGTTGTGTCGTGGTTTCATTTAATTCATTTATATGTTTTGAAGCGATCAATGAAAATTTCTGGACTACTGTAAGTACTATCTAGAACTTGGAGAAAATATTTTCTCGAGATACTTAGGATTTGTTACGTATGTCTCCCACTTTTATCATCAGCGATGTACGGGACAAGGTACAACATATGTGTGAAGTGGGTGGGCTATGTGAGGGACTTATGACCTCCAACGTATTAATGCTACTAATTGGGAAAAAGTAACTTACGTAATCAGTATTTGGGTCTTACAACAATGTGATAGTAGAAATGATCATATGAAAATAATTTAGTTTCGTGACTGAAACAGAATCGAATCGTTTAGTTTTTACCCCTCAGAGAACTCCATTTTACCCCTCAGGGGGTAATTACACCCAGATTGGGAACCAACTGCTCAAGGCTGAGATACATGGGCGACAAGCAATAGTTCAACAGCGGTTTTAAAATATCGGTAATTTATACGGAATAATATTCATATAATGAACGCTTTAGATGTTAAGTATTTTAGGATTTGTGATTGGCGAAGCTCAATATAATCAAATTACAATTCCAGGTTAAAAACACAGGATTCCGAGAGATTCCTGGAATTTCGTGATGTTTCCAGACAAAATTTAATTCCCTGACAATTTCAGGCCTTCGCGACGAATCATCACGCTAGCAGCTCAAGCCTTCGCTAACATACACCATTCACTAGATTACTGAAACTACACGCCTCCGTGACAGCGAGGTCAGGTCAGCTTTTCATACCTGATACAACAATGCTCGTCTGCAGCACGCCATTGTTTGTACGACAGGGAATCATGGGCTGCGAGGAAAATAGGAAAATAATGGAATCGAAGCGCTTGAAATGCGGTTTCTCTAAAAGAAAGTTGAAAGTTCGATGGACTAATAAGTAGGGACAGGAGAAAAATCGTTCTATTTTTCGCGGTTTTCGGTGTTGCTTTTTGTCACATCAGTGCTATTGTTTGCAAAATTCGGTGATATTTTTCGCCAAATTCGATGTTTCATGTCAATTTTGTGTAATTATTTTTCCCTTTTTGGAATTTTCTTTGCCAATTCCGGTTCTGCTTTTTCTACCAATTTTGTCAAATTAAATAATATTTTTTCCCTAACTTGATGCTACCTTTTTGCCAAATACGGACGTTTTAGGCCAAACTCGATGTTACTTATTTTGCCACATTTTGTGTAATCTTTGTCGAATTCAGTATTTTTTTTTCAATTCCACTGTCATTTTTTCAATGTCTGTTTTTTTTCTACAAATGTCGGTCTCACTGTAATTTTTTCCTGTTTTGGTGTTATTTCATTGCCAATTTGGGTGTTATATTGACCTCACATCATCGACACTGGCGTAGGAAATGAACTGACATTTTAATATTACAAACTAACTTCAGTCTTGAGGAAAAAAGAACGGTAGTTCGACCCTGCATAATTATCGGTTAAGAGCGTTGGAAGACTGGGTCCCCAGGTTCATAACAGTTTTTTTTGAAAAGGGAAAATGAGATATCGCAATATTTCGGAAAAAATGACCAATTTCGTTGTATGGCGTTTTTCATGCTTCTACGATACTTATCTACCTCTGTGGTATAAAACGACGGACAAAGTCCGAATGAACAACATATGGTTTGAAACTTCCTGGCAGATTAAAACTGTGTGCCCGGCCGAGACTCGAACTCGAGACCTGGCAGAATTAAAAAGCTGTGAGGACGGGGTGTGAGTCGTGCATGGGTAGTTCAGATGGTAGACCACTTGCCCGCGAAAGGCAAAGGTCCCGAGTTCGAGTCTCGGTACGTGCACACAGTTTTAATCTGCCAGGAAGTTTCATATCAGCACACACTCCGCTACAGAGTGAAATTCTCACTCTGGAAACTCCGTATAGTGTTTTATTATCAGCGCCATAAAACAATGAAGTAGCGCGCGCGCACCTGTGTGTGTGTGTGTGTGTGTGTACGGAGCGCAGCCCCTACAGAGTCGCTTCATTTCTTTCGCGGTCTTTTGTCTTCTGGCTTCAGCACTTCCCCTTGCGACTCTTGCCCTTGAAGCGTTCGCCTAGCAACGCCCGCCTAGAGATAGGAGAGAGAGAGAGAGAGAGAGAGATTCCTAGACACCAGCCAGACGGCCCGCCAGCTATGGCGCAACCACTAATAGCCGACAACCCGTCTACGCTAGACCAGACTAGCCGCTCTTCTCTTTGTCCCGGCCGCCGCAAAAAAAATCACCAACACGACTCTCTCATACGTCCGCAGTGAGTTGTTGCTAGCTCGCGTGGCAGTAATCCACCATGCCGTTTGGTGTCGGTACTCCTGCACTGACCACCAACTCCTGAGACAAGTGCAAACCTAACACAGTTCTTGGGAGCATTCACGTTACTGATTGTCACACACTGTTATATCTCACATAGTTTCTGATGTCTCCAGTCATATATGCGAACAAGTACACTACTGGCCATTAAAATTGCTACACCACGAAGATGGAAGTGCTACAGACGCGAAATTTAACAGACAGGAAGAAGATGCGGCGATATGCAAATGATTAGCTTTGCAGAGCATTCGCATATGGCTGGCGCCGGTGGCGACACCTACAACTTGCTGACATGAGGAAAGTTTCCAACCGATTTCTCATACACAAACGGCAGTTGACCGGCGTTGCCTGGTGAAACGTTGTTGCGATGCCTCGTGTAAGGAGGAGAAATGCGTACCATCACGTTTCCGACTTTGATAAAGGGGGGCTTTTATCCTATCGCGATTGCCGTTTATCGTATCGCGACATTGCTGCTCGCGTTGGTCGGGATCCAATGACTGTTAGCAGAAAGTGGAATCGGTGGGTTCAGGAGGGTAATACGGAACGCCGTGCTGGATCCAAAAACGGCTCTGAGCACTAAACATCTATGGTCATCAGTCCCCTAGAACGTGGAGCTACTTAAACCTAACTAACCTAAGGACAGCACAGAACACCCAGTCATCACGAGGCAGAGAAAATCCCTGACCCCGCCGGAAATCGAACCCGGGAACCCTGGCGCGGAAAGCGAGAAAGCTACCGTGCTGGATAACAACGGCCTCGTATCACTAGCAGTCGAGATGACAGGCATCTTATCCGCACGGCTGTAACGGATCGTGCAGCCACGTCACGATAACTGAGTCAACAGATGGGGACGTTTGCAAGACAACAACCATCTGCATGAACAGTTCGACGACGTTTGCAGCAGCACGGACTATCAGCTCGGAGACCCCGGCTGCGGTTACCCTTGACGCTGCATCACAGACAGGAGCTCCTGCGATGGTGTACTCGACGACGAACCTGGGTGCACGAATGGCAAAACGTCATTTTTTTCGGATGAATCCAGATTCTGTTTACAGCATCATGATGGTCGCATCCGTGTTTGGAGACATCACGGTGAACCCACATTGGAAGCGTGTATTCGCCATCGCCATACTGGCGTATCACCCGGTATGATGGTATGGGGTGCCATCGGTTACACGTCTCGGTCACCTCTTGTTCGCATTGACAGTGGACGTTACATTTCAGATGTGTCACGACCCGTGGCTCTTCCTTTCATTCGATCCTTGCGAAACCCTACATTTCAGCAAGATAATGCACGACCGCATGTTGCAGGTCCTGTACGGGCCTTTCTGGATACAGAAAATGTTCGACTGCTTCCCTGGCCAGCACATTCTCCAGATCTCTCACCAATTGGAAACGACTGGTCAATGGTGGCCGAGCAACTGGCACGTCACAATACGCCAGTCACCACTCTTGAAGCACTATGGTATCGTGTTGAAGCTGCATGGGCAGTTGTACCTGTACACGCCATCCGAGCTCTGTTTGAGTCAATGCCCAGTTGTATCAAGGCCGTTATTATGGCCAGAGGTGGTTGTTCTGGGTACTGATTTCTCAGGATCTATGCACCCAAATTGCGTAAAAATGTCATTATATGTCAGTTCTAGTATAATATATTTGTCCAATTAATACCCGTTTATCATCTGCATTTCTTCTTGGTGTAGCAATTTTAGTGGCCAGTAGTGTATTTTATGGCAGTACGTGCAAGTAAGATAAGGTCAATAAAATATGATTAATTGAATGTTAAACACACACGCGGGCTGTCACATAGGCCACTTGATAAAACTTGCTATATAATTTGTTACAGGACGATTCCAGGTTAATCACTTCTATTTATCGTCAGAAGTCTATAAGATAACAGTCATACATCAGCCACGTAATTACAGATACAATGGGCGTGTGCGACTAGAATGATTAAGTCTTTCCTCTATCTTTATTTTAATCAGCGTAATTGATGCAACGCCTATCAATCATAAATGATTTAAAAAGATCACAAGACGGCCGTTGAACCGGAGGTGACATATCGAAGTAAAACTCTTTTCAAGCTAACCCAGAAAAACATAATGCACCTTCTGCCAGGCACCTAAGTGTGATTTGCACAGTATCCAGGTTGATATAGATGTAGATGAAAGCTTTCATCGCCGACAGCTTATTAACTGACATTCACTTTTAAGAAATTCTACCGACAACGTCGCGTTTTTTGATGAGTCTTCAACATGCCATTGCCTGAAAATGGTTAACTTTCATAATACTTTAAGATAACTAAATACGAAATTTCTCTAACCACCAATATGATGTTCCCAGAAATTTTTGTTCAGAAGTTGTACCAATAACGACCCGCGTTACATAGCTGCTCCATGTGTTGGCGCTTTGAAACAGTTCACACCCGTAGGTTGTGAGGTATAATACAAAAACCACAAAATAAGGGGCTTCGACAGAAAAAAAAACAAAACAAATACAATGTGGCGTATCGCAAGTTTTGCTTCAGACGTCGAGGGCGTTCTCGCTTCTTATGGGTTCAACTTTCCGCGGGTCGTTGCCGTAACATCGTACGACTTACGTTGTGTTTTACACGAGGCAATGCTCCTCAACGTGAAATACACTCCTGGAAATTGAAATAAGAACACCTGGAATTCATTGTCCCAGGAAGGGAAAACTTTATTGACACATTCCTGGGGTCAGATACATCACATGATCACACTGACAGAACCACAGGCACATAGACACAGGCAACAGAGCATGCACAATGTCGCCACTAGTACAGTGTATATCCACCTTTCGCAGCAATGCAGGCTGCTATTCTCCCATGGAGACGATCGTAGAGATGCTGGATGTACTCCTGTGGAACGGCTTGCCATGCCATTTCCACCTGGCGCCTCAGTTGGACCAGCGTTCGTGCTGGACGTGCAGACCGCGTGAGACGACGCTTCATCCAGTCCCAAACATGCTCAATGGGGGACAGATCCGGAGATCTTGCTGGCCAGGGTAGTTGACTTACACCTTCTAGAGCACGTTGGGTGGCACGGGATACATGCGGACGTGCATTGTCCTGTTGGAACAGCAAGTTTCCTTGCCGGTCTAGGAATGGCAGAACGATGGGTTCGATGACGGTTTGGATGTACCGTGCACTATTCAGTGTCCCCTCGACGATCACCAGAGGTGTACGGCCAGTGTAGGAGATCGCTCCCCACACCATGATGCCGGGTGTTGGCCCTGTGTGCCTCGGTCGTATGCAGTCCTGATTGTGGCGCTCACCTGCACGGCGCCAAACACGCATACGACCATCATTGGCACCAAGGCAGAAGCGACTCTCATCGCTGAAGACGACACGTCTCCATTCGTCCCTCCATTCACGCCTGTCGCGACACCACTGGAGGCGGGCTGCACGATGTTGGTGCGTGAGCGGAAGACGGCCTAACGGTGTGCGGGACCGTAGCCCAGCTTCATGGAGACGGTTGCGAATGGTCCTCGCCGATACCCCAGGAGCAACAGTGTCCCTAATTTGCTGGGAAGTGGCGGTGCGGTCCCCTACGGCACTGCGTAGGATCCTACGGTCTTGGCGTGCATCCGTGCGTCGATGCGGTCCGGTCCCAGGTCGACGGGCACGTGCACCTTCCGCCGACCACTGGCGACAACATCGATGTACTGTGGAGACCTCACGCCCCACGTGTTGAGCAATTCGGCGGTACGTCCACCCGGCCTCCCGCATTCCCACTATACGCCCTCGCTCAAAGTCCGTCAACTGCACATACGGTTCACGTCCACGCTGTCGCGGCATGCTACCAGTGTTAAAGACTGCGGTGGAGCTCCGTATGCCACGGCAAACTGGCTGACACTGACGGCGGCGGTGCACAAATGCTGCGCAGCTAGCGCCATTCGACGGCCAACACCGCGGTTCCTGGTGTGTCCGCTGTGCCGTGCGTGTGATCATTCCTTGTACAGCCCTCTCGCAGTGTCCGGAGCAAGTATGGTGGGTCTGACACACCGGTGTCAATGTGTTCTTTTTTCCATTTCCAGGAGTGTAAAAGGAAGTGACGTCAAGAAATTCGTACAGCTCCCCGTGGACGTCAGTTGCCTCGCCGCGCCTGAGGACGGCTCTAGTAGTATTTTCAAAATGGTTCAAATGGCTCTGAGCATATGGGACAACGTCTGAGGTCATCAGTCCCCTAGAACTTAGAACTACTTAAACCTAATTACACCACACACGTCCATGCCCGAGGCAGGATTCGAACCTGCGACCGTAGCAGCAGCGCGGTTCCGGACTGAAGCGCCAAGTACCGCTCGGCCACAGCGGCCGGCTGACCGAGGGTCATCTTTAACTTCCGTCCGGCCATTTTGTAAGCCGTGTGGACCATTCGTAACACAGAGTACGGCTTAAGCACTCATCACCGTAGGCTTCCTGTATCATTTGGTGTGCATCTGAAGGTTTTCTCGGGTTTCACGGAAAATTTAATGCACACGCGTTGCTCCTGCATCTCTGCTATCTCGAAATTCGCAAAATGTACGACACAACGCTCTACTCAATACAGCACTGAACAATAACTGAGAGACATATGACAATGAAACTTTTTCTGTGTGTAACATTGTTGAAGATCAGCCCAACCAGCTTCGTTGGTTTGACGCGTTTTGGTGTGGTGTTTTAGTTTGACTGTGGTGGCACCGTTTATTCAAACTTTTGGGGACCGGATAGTGAATTTTCGAACCTAGAAGTTCGGCAATCCGCCGCCATGGGTGGGATTCTGTGCCTCATTGGGTTGACGCTTTCGTTTTTTTCCTTTATGCGTTTTCTAGCGTTGTTGTCACTAGCTCAATATTCCTGTCTGGTTTGTTAAGGTCGTAAACTTCTATGTTTGTGGATAGCCTATTTTACTTGACTGCACACCATGAATTTATCCTACATCTTACTGATCTAACACGGTTTTTGGATAGCGAATTCTACTTGGCACACCATAAAATTTGTCCTACATCTCACTGATCTAATATGGGTTTTGGTTAGCCTATTCTAACTGGTTTTTCGCTATGCCATGAATTTGTCCTACATCTTATTGATCTGATATGGTTTTTAGCAAGCCTATTCTAATTGACAATTTTTACTTATGGACCGTCTGACAGCAACTAAATAAAACACAATTTTAGTGCCATACGCGTTTCGCCTTTATTTTCTGTAAGGCATCATCAGTGGCCTGGAATATGTACATATGGGTGTTTTGTGATTTCCTTAGGTCAGTTAGGTTTAAGTAGTTGTAAGTTCGAAGGCACTGATGACCATAGATGTTAAGTCGCATACTGCTCAAAGCCATTTGAAACAATATGTACATATGTTTGCTATTTAATTTACATTTTTGTCACTGTACCTATAGGTTATAAACAGTTCTGGTGCTTGGCGTTTCCTATTAAGTAGTAATTTTTTGAACTGTACTTACAGATTACGTGGACAATTTCTTACATATTACGCTCCTGTTGCATTTTTGGTGTTGTTCTTCTTCTTTGCGCTTTTTTTTCACATTCCACAGCACTATGAACTGAACGCTTGTTTCAATGGAATGTTTTGGTTTCTGTTGCCGACTACCAAACGTTTTTGGCAAAGATCGAATGTTATTGCAAAACTTTCGAGTGTAATTACTGAAGTATCTGTGATCTGTCCGTGTATGCATTTGTGTGTGCGTTAGCGCGCGCGCGTGTGTGTGTGTGTGTGTTTTGATATATATCCATCTCCAGGGCTTCATGGAAGGTTGTAGTTTTGGTCCATAGGGGAGCGTCTACGATCCATCGAACGACTTTGTTCTATATTGGCTCTGCTTATGTGTATGTGTGTGTTTATGTATGTATGTGTGTACTTTGGTGTGAGGAAGACAGGATTACAAAAGTTGAAGATGTCTATTCTAATTGGTTTATCACCATGAGTTTATTTTACATCCTACTGATCTAGTATGGGGTAGTACTTAGCCTATCCTAGATGGTGATTTTCTAAGGGAGTGAGGTTTCTTCTGCTGGGGAGTACGAATCTAGATTGCTGGCTTTATGATGTACGTGGAACTGTTTGTTTGTGCCATGTTCTTGGTTGAATTGTTCCGATGTTTTGTAGATGCCTGCTGTTGTCTCTATATACATCTAGCATTTTGTAGACAGTTGTGGCTAGCTTTCTTATTGTTATTTCGACACTGTCCATCTCAGGGCATCTACATATATACCAACGGTGTGTGGCGGAGGGCACTTTAGGTGCCACTGTCATTACCTCCCTTTCCTGTTCCAGTCACGTATGGTTCGCGGGAAGAACGACTGCCGGAAAGCTTCCGTGCGCGCTCCAGTATCTCTTATTTTTTCATTCGTGGTCTCCTCGGGAGGTATAAGTAGGGGGAAGCAGTATATTCGATACCTCATCCAGAAACGTACTCTCGCGAAACCTGGACAGCAAGCTACACCGCGATGCAGAGCGCCTCTCTTGCAGAGTCTGCCACTTGAGTTTGCTAAACATCTCCGTAACGCTATCACGGTTACCAAATAACACTGTGACGAAACGCGCCGCTCTTCTTTGGATCTTCTCTGTCTCCTCCGTCAACCCGATCTGGTACGGATCCCACACTGATGAGCAATACTCAAGTATAGGTCGAACGAGTGTTTTGTAAGCCACCTACTTTGTTGATGGACTACATTTTCTAAGGACTCTCCCAATGAATCTCAACCTGGCACCCGCCTTACCAACAATTAATGTTATACGATCATTCCACTTCAAATCGTTCCGCATGCATATTTTACAGAAGTAACTGCTACCAGTGTTTGTTCCGCTATCATATAATCATACAATAAAGGATCCTTCTTTCTATGTTTTCGCAATACATCAGATTTGTCTGTGTTAAGGGTCAGTTGCCACTCCCTGCACCAAGTGCCTATCCGCTGCAGATCTTCCTGCATTTCGCTGCAATATTCTAATACTGCAACTTCTCTGTATACTACAGCACCATCCGCGAAAAGCCGCACGGGACTCTACACTATCTACTAGGTCATTTATATATATTGTGAAAAGCAGTGGTCCCATAACACTCCGCTGTGGCACACCAGAGTTTACTTTAACGTCTGTAGACGTCTCTCCATTGTTAACAACACGCGGTGTTCTGTTTGCTAAAAACTCTTCAATCCAGCCACACAGCTGGTCTGATATTCCGTAGGCTCTTACTTTGTTTATCAGGCGACAGTGCGGATTTGTATCGAACGCCTTCCGGAAGTCAAGGAAAATGCCATCTACGTGGGAGCCTGTATCTAATATTTTCTGGGTCTCATGAACAAATAAAGCGAGTTGGGTCTCAGACGATCGCTGTTTCCGGAATCCATGCTGATACCTACAGAGTAGATTCCGGGTTTCCAAAAACGACATGATACTCGAGCAAAAAACATATTCTAAAATTGTACAACAGATCGACGTCAGAGATATAGGTCTATAGTTTTCCGCATCTGCTCGACGACCCATCTTGAAGACAGGGACTACCTGTGCTCTTTTCCAATCATTTGGAACCTTCCGTTCCTCTACTTGCGGTACACGGCTGTTAGTAGGGGGGCAAGTTCTTTGGCGTACTCTGTGTAGAATTGAGGGTTGTAGTTTTGGTCCATAGGGGAGCGTCTATGATCCATCGAACGACTTTGTTCTGCATTGTCTGCAATTCATACCTTTTGGTTTTGCTAGCTGTTCCCCACTGTGTGCAACCGTAAGTCATGGTGGGGAAACTTCCGGCCGTTGCAGTTTAAACTCAGGCGTGTGCAGGGGTGCCAACCGCTTTCCGACACACCACTGACGTGACGTCATGAACGTCCCGGATATTTTATTTTTTTTAAGTGACCTCGTAGGTCGCCTGCCTTTTGGGCTCGGGCCTAAGGCTTCAGTGGGCGTCGCTTTGATGCTCGGAGGTGAGTGACTCTGCGGAGCCGGCAGTTGGCAGCTGGGTGCGGCCGCGCCACGATGATTAATGACTCCGGCTGATGACCCCGCGACCGCAAACGCGGCCACTACACCCATTTACACCGCCAGTCCGTCTGCTCACAGCAACCAACTCCGAAATCTACATGCAGTCCACCACACCGACTGTGCCAAAATCGCACTCTTCTACGTTATACACTACTGGCCATTAAAATTGCTACACCACGAAGATGTGCTACAGACGCGAAATTTAACAGACAGGAAGATGCTGTGATATGCAAGTGATTAGCTTTTCAGAGCATTCACACAAGGTTGGCGCCGGTGGCGACACCTACAACGTGCTGACATGAGGAAAGTTTCCACCTGGTTTCTCACCCACAAACAGCAGTCGACCGGCGTTGCCTAGTGAAACGTTGTTGTGATGCCTCGTGTAAGGAGGAGAAATGCGTACCATCACGTTTCCGAGTTTGATAAAGGTCGGACTGTAGCCTATCGCGATTGCGGTTTATCGTATCACGACATTGCTGCTCGCGTTGGTCGAGATCCAATGACTGTTAGCAGAATATGGAATCGGTGGGTTCAGGAGGGTAATACGGAACGCCGTGCTGGATCCCAACGGCCTCGTATCACTAGCAGTCGAAATGACAGCCATCTTATCCGCACGGCTGTAACGGATCGTGCAGCCACGTCTCGATCCCCGAGTCAACAGTTGGGGACGTTTGCGAGACAACAACCATCTGCACGAACAGTTCGACGACGTTTGCAGCAGCACGGACTATCAGCTCGGAGACCGTGGCTGCGGTTACCCTTGACGCTGCATCACAGACGGTGTACTCGACCACGAACCTGGGTGCACGAATGGCAAAACGTCATTTTTTTGAATCCAGGTTCTGTTCGTAGCATCACGATGTTCGCATTGGTGTTTGGCGACATCGCGGTGAACGCACATTGGAAGCGTGTATTCGCCATCGCCATACTGGCGTATCCACCCGGCGTGATGGTATGGAGTGCCATTGGTTACACGTCTCGGTCACCTGTTATTCGCATTGACGGCACTTGGAACAAGGGCGTTACATTTCAGATGTGTTACAACCCGTGGCTCTACCCTTCATTCGATCCCTGCGAGACCTTACATTTCAGCAGGACAATGCACGGCCGCATGTTGCAGGTTCTGTATGGGCTTTTCTGGACACAGAAAATGTTCGACTGCTGCCCTGGCCAGCACACATTCCAGATCTCTCATCAATTGTAAATGTCTGGTCAATGGTGTTGATGTGTTGAAGCTGCATAGTCAGCTGTACCTGTACACGCCATCCGAGCTCTGTTTGACCCCATGCTCAGGCGTATCAAGGCCGTTATTACGGCCAGAGGTGGTTGTTCTGGGTACTGATTTCTCAGGATCTATGCACTCAAATTGCTTGAAAATGTAATCACATGTCAGTTCTAGAATAATGCATACCCGTTTATCATCTGCATTTCTTCTTGGTGTAGCAATTTTAATGGCCAGTAGTGTAGTATGCGCATGCATTGTTCGGTTGAGCGACGAAGCGCACTTTCATTTGGATGGGTTCGTCAGTAAGCAAAACTGACGCCTTTGGAGGACTGAGAATCCGTATATCGCGATCGAGAAGTCTCTTCACCCACAGCGGCTGACTGTGTGCTGTGCAGTGTCCAGTCACGGAATAATCGGTTCGATATTCTCAATGGTACGATAAATCGTGACCGGAACGTGAAGGTTTTGGAAGACGATTTCATCTCCATTATCGACAATAACCCTGATTTCGGCAAGATGAGGTTCACACAAGACAGAGCTCGACCCCATCTATGTGTGCTGGAAGAGCAATTTACGTATCGCATTGTGGCTCTGGGGTACCCCATTATTTATAAACAAACCTATTGTTTTCAGAGTCGCAGGCTTCAAGACCATTTATATTGGATCAAATGACACCTACTTCTAAGGTACTCATGTTCGCAGCTGCTCTTGATTCAAATTATGGAATATTCACTTCGTCTTCTTGGCTGAACGAATTTTGGAAACCCATGTTTAGGTACACTCAGGAATCCTCTTTCCTCGTGTACAACGTCTTTCCCAGTCATTCAGTCCCCGCGGGTAGCAGAAGTTGTAATGTTTTGGTCTGTGTACACAATAGCCATACAACGTAAAACTAGTAGAAGGGAATACTACAAAAAAGGAAGAGAAGTTGAAACCAGATCGCCAGAATAGACGAGGTTTTCTCAGAAGTGTTATCCCTGGAAGAGCCAGCCACGGCAAAATCATGGAGTCTGTCGTGCAAGGCATGTGAGACGCGGGAAACACCCTAAACTACAGGTAGAATACAATAATTCCAATTCCAAAGAGGGCAGGTGGTGACATGTGTGAATACAACATGAACTCCAGACTGAGATTTTCACTCTGCAGCGTAGTGTGCGCTCATATGAAACTTCCTGGCAGATTAAAACTGTGTGCCCGACCGAGACTCGAACTCGGGACCTTTGCCTTTCGCGGGCAAGTGCTCTACCATCCGAGCTACCGAAGCACCACTCAAACACCCGATACTTACAGCTTCACTTCTGCCAGTATCTCGTCTCCTACCTTCCCGAGATCGAGTCTCGGTCGGGCACACAGTTTTAATCTGCCATGAAGTTTCATAACATGAACTACTACATTATCTGCCAACATAACGCCTCTCGACTATGTTCATCATAAGAATAAAGGTGATGTGAACAAACACAAACGCAATGATTGGTCAAAAGCCTAGCACAAGTACACTGGTGTTGTTACGCTCTTAGAAGTAGATCCTACTTATGCATTAGATATCCTTTTACGAAGTAACGTAACGTGAAACATTAAGATATCCTAATGTATTAACAGCCATCGACGTTTTTCTTAATCACGCTTTAGCTAAGTAGCTTTTATTTCAAAAATCGTGTACAGTCTCCATTGTTGGGCTCTGATTGTCGGGCTTTTAGTACGCAGTGTGAAAATGGCTGAAGCTGCTTCTTGCTCCGTAGAGAAACACGCGTGTGGAACACGGTTAAAATGTGCCAAGAAATGGGTTGGTCTTCAATTTTTTCATAAGTTTACAGAAAAAAATCGGCTTCCAAGTTTTCCAAGACACTGTACATGATACAGTTGAGAGAGAATTACGTAATGGATGTTTAGCGGAACCCGTAGCATACTTGATTAATAACGAACAGCAGTTTATGATTCGCCGGTTCGAATCTCCCACAGCTATTTTTTTTTTTTTCGTTCAGTTTGAAATACATCCATCTAGTAATTCTAAAGTTCATTATTTTTATGAATAATTCACGTCTTCTCGTTTCAAATTAAATGCTGCACTAAAAATTCCTATTATCATTTCAAATATAAATTCTTAGTTACCCGATGTTTTACGAAAGATTGTTACATTAAGTTGCTTGAATTCAGAAACGTAACAATTTTACTTTTTAGGGCAAAAGTGAAAAACCAAACACTCTTTACTCAGTGTCCACTGTTTTATACCACACGTGTAGTCTCACGCAATCCAGAGTGATCAGTGCCGTAGAACCACGAAGAACAACCATTTTCACAGCATCGAGCGGTTCCATTACAATATGCACCCAACAGAACTGACCTGGAGCCAATTTAAGGGATTTTTCGCGAGAAGTAACGAGACTGTTACGCTGTCAGACGTACCGGAACTAACGCAAGCAGCTTTTTCACACGTGACAGCCGAACGCTGGCGGGATATAGACCGGCACGTCATAAAAGAGGAGGAGAAAATGTGGATCCTAGGTGACTTCGTGTATTCTGTTGTCGATCGACTCGTTATCGGCGTAGCATATGACAGTTCCGGAACTGAAATGTATTTCTCGGATTCGGATAAGGAAGGAGCTAAGGGATTACTCTCAGTGGCTTCAGTATTCAACAGTGCGGTGAAATCCCTGCTGTACGCTTTTGCATTACACATGGCTCGCTCAGAAAAATTACAATCTTTGAGTTAGGAATTTTCATCACTCTTTTTGGTAATTATAGTTCTATTCTTTTATCTTGGCGGTTCGCGTATACCCGCCCAGACGCGGTAGATTGCTGCGTTGCCAGTTGCACGCGCCGAGAGAAGCAGCGCCATAGTACAGTATAGTTGCCAAACTTACGTTTAGGGTGGAGCGCGAAGTTTATGAAAGTAAAGCCACCACGGCCGCGTTAACCCTTTCGCTGCTTCAGAGACGTTTTCCCCGCATTCCGCGATGAGCGCGATTTTGTCATGACTGCACTGCTCGCCTGTGCAGACACACGGTGTTTCGACTGCTTTGACACACTTTATCATTCGATTTCACAAAAACTATTTGGCCCAAAAATTTGATTTTTACACATCTTCTTGACTGATACCTTCCCCCCCCCCCCCCCCCCATAAAATCTTAATTTTGTTTCGATGTTCAGCGCAGTTATCGTGCAGCATTAGATGTAGTAAACCATTGCACGAAATTTTGAAGAGTTTGCAGAGGTAAAAGTCCATAGAGTATACTTTGCGTATGGTCGATTTTAGTTGCCACTAGAAATTTCAAAAAAATTACATTCAAACGAATAAAATTGATTGTTTTTAAATAAAGAAAATATTAGGCACCGAACAAAGTTTGAACTCAGAACCTTTCGCTTAGCCGCCATTCACTTTAACCATAACGCTAATGCAGCTCGTAATTTAATGTAATTCACGGAGAACTTTAAAATCTCACCCAAAATACCGACAAACGCTGTTGGTATGACCATAAATTACTCACGTTTCGTCGAAGTACAATAGGAAGTAAACAATTACCGCTGTTCTTTATTGCGAAAAAGCGGTTTGTGAGAATGATACAAACTCCTTCCCTTGCTATCGCCTGAATTACGAGGCTTATTGCTTGTTTGGTTTAATTAATTAATAGAATATGAAGGAACTGGTATAAAGAACGCTTTTTCCAAACTTTCTATAAAAGAAAGTCTGCTATCAAGACATTACTTTTGTTCAATTACTTTATTTATGACTGAACGTTTCTAAAACTGAAGACACTCGTCCGTGCTCTGCTCTGCAGTGGAGCTCTGGCGACGTCGTTCTCTGTTCATTGGCTGACTGTGTTTTGTGACGTCACATGCGCAGAACGGACCTAAACTCGGCCGCCATCATCAATGACGCGCACTTTAGAATACTATGTTAGGTGGAGACGAGAGAATTTTATGCTTTCCGCCTGCTCACCTAGGACGCGTGCGGCAGTGCTGGAGTTTTGCCCAATATTATTTCATTCTCTTTAAAAATTAAAAGACATTCGAAGCTATATTGTTTCTCTGCTCGTCTGAACTGCAGCGTTCAAATCACTGCATGTTCGGAGCAGGTTGTTGGCCGTGCTGTCCAAGTCAAATGCGCCGGTATAGCTGTTGTCGCGCATTATCGCTCAAGTCTGTGCGCTTGTAACACAGCATAAAAAGTATCCTTGTGACCGCACGTGACTGGACCGTGGCTTCCGTTACCACGTAAAACGAAATACAAGTACTATCGCACTTTAATCGCTGTCTTACACGTGCTTCGGAACTGCAGTATTTCCCAAGTTCACCGCCGCTGTGTTGCGAGGTAACGAGCAAAACACGTGGCAGACGTTACTGCACATTTCGTTCGCGAAAACAGAGTCGAACTAATGCTCCGCAGACAAGTCGCTGCCTGATTTCTTTTTGCACAAATAATGACACCTCTAAGCGACACAAGGCGTCGACAGAGTTTCCCAACATACGGGGGAAGCTCTCATTCGGCACGTGTGTGTCTTCGAGACGGCTGACGCAACGCATGGCTGGCTGGCTGGCTACTTAGCACTGTTGCCTTCCGTCTACACGGAAACATAAGTTCATTTCACGTCAGAGATAGTCCGTCTCCTTGATGTTCGATCATCAGGCCGTTATTGCTTACACACATTTGCGCAAAGCATTTCAGATGAGAAAATGCACGAGGTTGTACCGAGACCTTCTCATCTGAAATACGAGTAGATAGAAATAGGCCATTACTAACCAACATGCTATTTCGACTGTACTACTCATCCAAATACAGCATATCACTTCCCTCTATATATTACAAATTATTCTTAGCCACGCTCATTGTGTTACCTTTCTTTGTTTTATTTTTCTTTGATATTTGCATTATTTACATTAACCCGCCAGGGTAGCCAGAGCGCTAACGCGCTGGCTGCTTCCTGGACTCGGGTAAGGCGCGCCGGCCGGTGTGCCAGCCAGCCTGGTTGCAGTTTTTAGGCGGTTTTCCACACCCCGCTATGTGAATACCGGGCTGGTCCCCACGTTCCGCCTCAGTTACACGGCTCGCAGACATCTGCACACATTCGCAGTATTCCATGGATTACACTCGACGCAGACAGCTGGGGTACACTAATTCCTTCCCAGGGGTGGGGGTGGGGGGGTGGGGGGTGGGGTGGGGGAAACGGGGTGGCGGCAGGAAGGGCATCCGGCCACCCCTTAACCATTAACATGCCAAATCCGATTAACATGCCAAATCCGATTAACGATGGCTGATCCTGCGTAACTGCGGGACAAGACTCAAGCGATACATAGATAGATAGATTTGCATTAAATAAATTATAATCTCATCAAGTAGGTAGTAGCAAATTGTATGGAACCATTTTAACAAATGTTAAGCATTCAACTCGCTGTAACCTCGGAAAAATCTTTATATATATAATGTTCTTTTCATTATTTAAAAATCGCCGGCCGTTGTGGCCGAGAGGTTCTAGGCACTTCAGTCCTGAACCGCGGTTCGAATCCTGCTTTGGGCATGGACGTGTGTGATGTCTTTAGCATAGAACTACTTAAACCCTAACTAACCTAAAGACGTCACACACATCCATGCCCGAGACAGGATTCGAACCTGCGACCGTAGCGGTCGCGCGGATCGAGACTGAAGCGTCTAGAACCGCTCGGCCACAACGGACGGCCATCGCTACCTCAGAGATGCTGGTCCCATCGCTCGTGCACCGACTATAACGCCACGTTCAAACTCACTTAACTCTTTGAAGGGCAGGCAAAACTGTAACTAACCACATACGTAGACGGTTTCAATGGGCGCTGGTCACTGCGGCTAACCACATCATATTCTCTCCCTTTACCGCTCAGGGGCCAGTAGTCTATCTGCCAACCACCGAATTGTTGCCCAAAATACCGCTAGATGGCAGTGGAGGTCTTTTTGCGCGAATTTTTGCCACGTATTCAGAACAATACTAGATACTTCTTCATTGTTAACACTGTTCTTGGAAGCGGCGTGCAGTATTCTGTGTAGCTCTTCTTTATGCGACTATTTTTGGTAAGTAATTGATTATGTGTTGATCACATATAAGTCTACGCTTAATGTAACTTTAAATTGAAACAGACAAATTTCTGTGTGGTTGGTGCTGCTAACCAAAGCCCTTCTGCTCCACCCAGTATATTTTCTTCGTCTCCATCGAAAATGTCTAGCCGAAAAGGAATAACTGAGGACGAATGTCACCGAATTTTATTTGAAGAAATATCTTCTAGTGACAGCAGTGTTCAGAATGAGATTTTCACTCTGCAGCGGAGTGTGCGCTGATATGAAACTTCCTGGCAGATTAAAACTGTGTGCCCGACCGAGACTCGAACTCGGGACCTTTGCCTTTCGCGGGCAGATTAAACTTGGAAGGTAGGAGACGGATACTGGCAGAAGTAAAGCTGTGAGTACCGGGCGTGAGTCGTGCTTCGGTGGCTCAGTTGGTAGAGCACTTGCCCGCGAAAGGCAAAGGTCCCGAGTTCGAGTCTCGGTCGGGCACACAGTTTTAATCTGCCAGGAAGTTTCACAGCAGTGTTGACAGTCACGCAAATGACCCCACATTCACGACAAGCTGTGCGAGTTAGTCTTGTGTGCAGTCGTGTGGTTCTAAATTTAACTAGGTGGCTTCATGGAAAGAATCATATTATTTTCATAGACAATTATTTTACATCATATGACCTATTCAAAGAACCTAAAATCCAATGGTGTGTACGCTTGAGGAACAATAAATCCAAGAAGGAAAAACATACCAAAACTCAAGGAGGAAAAGAGGACCTGGGAAGAGGGGAATTCGATTACAAAATAAGCAATGATGGCATAGTAATCTATAGATGGAAAGATAACAGGGCAGTCAGCTTGATTTCAACATGTCATTCACCATAAGATGTGTCCACAGTAACTCGAAAAATGAAATATGGATCAATAACCAATATCACTTGTCCAATTGCAATGAAAGACTACAATTCTCACGCCCGGGTTCCCAGGTTCGATTCCCGGCGGAGTCAAGGATTTTCTCTGCCTCGTGATGACTGGGTGTTGTGTACTGTCCTTAGGTTGGTTAGGTTTAAGTAGTTCTAATTTCTAGGGGACTGATGACCATAGATGTTATGTCCCATAGTGCTCAGAGCCATTTGAACCATTTGACTACAATTCCAGTATGAACTATGTGGATCATTTTGATCGCCTAAAGTCAGACTATGCTATTGACAGAAAAAGCAAGAAATGGTGGGTGAGATTGTTTCTTCACTTTTTAGACTGCAGTGTGACAAACGTGTTCATTGTGCACAAAGAAATCGAAATGGGGCAGTTCTCCAATGAAGACATCCGTCGAGAGGGTACAAAATCTTGTCGGCTCCAAAAATAGTTTCAGTGGCAGCTAATTTTGACTCTGTATCCCATAGTGGTATAGCAACCCAGACCGAATCACACAATCCATACGTAGACGAAAGTATTAGCCACGAAAGCAGTAAACAACAACCAAATCACTCATCATCTAGAAGATGCGCAGTTTGGAGTTCAAAAGGTTCAAATGGCTCTGAACACTATGGGACTTAACATCTATGGTCATCAGTCCTCTAGAACTTAGAACTACTTAAACCTAACTAACCTAAGGACATCACACAACACCCAGTCATCACGAGGCAGAGAAAACCCCTGACCCCGCCGGGAATCGAACCCGGGAAGCCGGGCGTGTTGCAGTTCAAAGAAAAATCCAGTGCGAACATGTGTGGATCTGTTTAGTGTGCAAAGTACCTTTGTGTCTGAGAGCAGGCAAGAACTGAAATAACAAGTTTTTAATTTTCTTGGTATCTCCTGAATGAAAGTTCAACCACCAAATATTGAATTTGTATAGTGTAATGGGATGGTGGTTACCTGTAGTGAACACATTTAATGTTTTGTTGTTGTTTAAGTGAATTTTTACAAACTCAGTGTATAAAACAGCGCAAGACAATAAGACAAACGTGTTACAAGTAAAAGAAATATGAAATTTGCAAATAATTTTTCTTGCCCCAGTAGGGTAAATTTTAGTGGCGTTTAGGTGCCCCTCAAAGAGTTAAATCTTGATAACTTGAGATTGTATCAGCAGTAACCGATTAACAGCTGCGCCAGACACTTGTGTTCTATAGGCGCTGCTTGTTTACATAGCTCTGTATCTGAATAAGCATGCTTACACCAGTCTCTTTGGAGCTTCACTGTATGTACGAATAAGGTTTCACGGATCTATAACACTTGGCAGTGGAGCTTGGTGCGAAAGTTACTTTCGTCCCTAAGTTATGCAGCCCAGTGTATTCTGGAGAGCCGATCGCGACACAGCCAGATGAAAGCCGAAGCTAGTTCGTACGCCGGGAAGGCGGTATTCGGGCAAGTGGCACATCCGGCGGAAGTTGCGTGCAGTTTCCCGGCGCACGCAGATAAGCCGACCGCAGCCCGGCACGCAACGCCACGCACCACACGCAGCCTACGCACTGCCATCTCCTTCTCTCTCTCTCTCTCTCTCTCCGCCAGCAGAAGGTTTCTCGCCTCTCTGCAGGCACGCACCTAGCACCGCACTTAACTTGCGATACGGTGAAGCGCCTAATTTCATCGAATTTCATTGGCCTCCTCTAAAACGAATAGCAATAATGCACAGAACAATGGGGAAAAATGGACGATCCGTTAGACGGCAGTCGGTTTGGCTTTCGGAAAGAAGGAGACACCACCGACAACATTGTAATCAGGTCAGACGCACTGGCCATTAAAATTGCTACACCACGGACGCGCTACAGATGCGAAATTTAACCTACAGGAAGAAGATGCTGTGATGTGCAAATGATTAGCTTTTCAGAGAATTCAACAAGGTTGGCGCCGGCCTAAGTGGCCGCGCGGTTCTAGGCGCTGCAGTCTGGAACCGCAAGACTGCTGCGGTCGCAGGTTCGAATCCTGCCTCGGGCATGGATGCGTGTGCTGTCTTTAGGTTAGTTAGGTTTAACTAGTTCTAAGTTCTAGGGGACTAATAACCTCAGAAGTTGAGTCCCATAGTGCTGAGAGCCATTTGAACCATTTTTTTTGGAACAAGGATGGCTCCGGTGGCGACACCTACAACGTGCTGACAAGAGAAAAGTTTACAACCGATTTCTCATACACAAACAGCAGTTGACCGGCGTTACCTGGTGATACGTTGTTGTGGTGCCTCGTGTAGGGAGAAGAAATGTGTACCATCACGTTTCCGATTTAGATAAAGGTCGGATTGTAGCCTGTCGCGATTGCGGTTTATCGTATGGCGACATTGCTGCTCGCGATGGTCGAGATCCAGTGACTGTTAGCAGGATATGGAATCGATAGGTTCAGGAGGGTAATACGGAACGCCGTGCTGGATCCCAACGGCCTCGTATCACTGGCACGCGAGATGACAGGCATCTTATCCGCACGGCTGTAACGGATCGTGCAGCCACGTCTCGATCCCTCAGTCGACAGATGGATACGTTTGCAAGACAACAACCATCTGCACGAACAGTTCGACGACGTTTGCAGCAGCACAGACTATCAGCTCGGTGACCGTGGCTGCAGTTACCCTTGACGCTGCATCACAGACAGGAGCGTCTGCGATGGTGTACTCGACGAACCTGGGTGCACGAATGGCAAAACGTCATTTTTTCGTATGAATCCAGGTTCTGTTTACAGCATCGTGATGGTCGCATCCGTGTCTGGCGACATGGCGGTGAACGCACATTGGAACCGTGTATTCGTCATCGCTATACTGGCGTACCACCCGGCGTGATGGTATGGGGTGCCTCTGGTTACACGTCTCGATCATTTCTTGTTCCCATTGACGCTACTTCTAACAGAGGACGTTACATTTCAGATGTGTTACGACCCGTGGCTCTACCCTTCATTCAGTCCTTACGAAACCCTACATTTCAGCAGGATAATGCACGACCGCACATTGCAGGTCCTGTACGGGCCTCTCTGGATACAGAAAATGTTCGACTGCTGCCCTGGCCAGCACATTCTCCAGATCTCTCACCAACTGAAAACTTCTGGTCAACGGTGGCCGAGCAACTGGCTCGCCACAATACGCCAGTCACTACTCTCGATGAACTGTGGTATCGTGTTGAAACTGCATGGGCAGCTGTACCTGTACACAATCAATGAGGATTTGCAGAACATAAATGCGTGGTGTAATGACTGGCAGTTATCTCTTAATATTAGTAAGTGTAACCTACTGCGTATAACAAGGCGAAAATCCCCATAAATGTACGAGTACAAAGTAAGTGCCCGGTCTTTGAAAGCGGTAACGTCAGTCAAGTATCTGGGTGCGACTATTCGAAATGATCTCAAATGGAAAGATCAGATTACACAAGTAATGGGTATGGCGAAGTCTAGATTGTGGTTTATTGGTAGACTACTGAAGCGATGAATCCTTCAAAAAAGTAAATAGCTTACAATACGTTAGTTCGTCCAGTCTTGGAGTATTGTTCGTCTGTATGGGACCCTTACTAGTTGGGTCTGATTCAAGAGATTGAGAAGGTCCAAAGAAGAGCGGCAAGATTCGTGATTGGTACATTTAGCCATCGCGAGAGCGTTACAAATCTCATAGAAAGTTTGAAGTGGGACACCCTTGGAGATAGACGCCGTAAATAGAAGGAGCTGGTGAATAAATTCCGAAATCCAATCTTCGCCGAGGATGTAGAGCATATGTTGTTACCAGCAACTTTCAAATCGCGTAATGATCATCAATCAAAGGTAAGGGAAATAAGAGCTCGTACTGCGGCGTTCAGGCCGGCCGGGGTGGCCGAGCGGTTCTAGGCGCTACAGTCTGGAACCGCGCGACCGCTACGGTAGCAGGTTCGAATCCTGCCTCGGGCATGGGTGTGCGTGATGTCCTTAGGTTAGTTAGGTTTAAGTAGTTCTAACGGACTGATGACCTCAGAAGGGGGACTGATGACCTCTTAAGCTAAGTTTTATAGTGCTCAGAGCCATTTGACCCATTTTTTAAGGCGTTCAGACAGTCGTTTTTCCCTCGTGCGATCCGCTTGTGGAACAGAGGGGGAGGGGGAGGGGGAATATGACTTGGCGCTCATTGTACCCTCCGCCACACACCGCTTAGTGGCTAGCGGACTATACAGGGTGCGTCAAAAAATATATATATACACACACTTTGAAGCGTCACAGAAAATTTATTTCCCGTTCTACAATGTTAAATTCCTGGATATGGAAAGCTAAAAGTCCAATTGGAAAAATAAATGTACTTTGCAAATGTTGAAACTGGTGGCCTTCAGCATCAATACATGTCTGAGTACGAGTCGCCATTGGTTCCGCACATCGTACCAAAGTGTCCAATGAGATTTCTGCGCACACGGCCTGAATCTCATTCCAAAGTGTGTCCGGGTTACGTGGTTTACGTTTGTACACCCCATCTTTTACTGCGCCCCTCAAGAAGAAATCCAGCGGCGTGAGGTCTGGAGAGCGTGCAGGAAGCTCGATCAGTCCCCTGGGTCCTAACCACTGGCCTGGCACATGGTGATCCAGGTATGCTCGTACGTCTCTATATAGTGCGGTGGGGCGCCATCTCGTTGGAAATAACACTCATCATTACCGTATAATGCACGAATGGCCGGGAATACGTAGTCAGCAAGCGTTGTTAGGTACGTTTCTCCAGTAACAGTACCTTCAAAGCGGAAACGCCCAATGAGTTCCCTTGCAGACAAACCACACCACACATTTACACCAGGCGAATTCACAGACTTTCCAACTGTAATGTGAGGATTATCTTCAGCCCAGTACACACATTTGTGCCTATCGACAGTTACATTGAGTTTGAAATGGGCTTCATCCAATGCTACCCATAAATCCCGGTTGACGTCTCACCATCTCCTAAAGCCCATTCACAAAATTCTAACCTTCGATCTGGATCGACACTTAGCTGCTGACACCTGTTGAAGAAACATTCTCAGAGATATTGAACCTTGTAGAACGGGAAATAAATTGTCTATGGCAGTTCAAAGTGTGTATACATTTTTTTTGACGCACCCTGTATATGTAGATGTAGAAGTGCGTCGTACTGTTGCAGGAAAACTAATAACGAAATTTCACACGCACAGAAAAATTGAACAGGGATGAGTCCGCAAATGTTTTAAGTTTGTCCTGATGACGGCAATAGCCGAAACGTGGCTGTGCACCGCGTGAAGAAATGCGCTGGGCGCGGTTGACGGTGCTATTCGCGGAAAGAAGCGGTAATGCTAAGCGGCCATTTTGCGTGTCCGCGCAACAGCTGACTTATCGACCGGTAGCGGGCCAATGAATAATAGATGTCCGCTCATTAGCGACTGCGTCCGCCGCGCTTGAGCGGATACAAGCAACCGGGCGCTCTCTAGCGGTGGAGTCACAGCCGCAATTAACAGGCAGCGGCGCCGCCGAATGTGTGCTACAGCCACTGCCGGCGATTTACTGGCTGTTTTTCTTTGAACGTTGTTAATGCTGCAATCTGAAAGACGCGACACTTAAATTTACCGCGCTGCTGCTGCTGCTGCTCTAGGCTCCGTAAAACTTGGCATCAGGGTCGCGAGCACACCTTCACTTGTGCACGTTTTAAGGGGCTTTTGCGCATGCGCAACTCGTGTGACGTAATTGCCTTACCGACCACTAAAATACGTGGGATTTGATGAGCAACATGCCCGGTTCCCGTTGCCACTCAACTGGAACTTCACGTCATTGCCACCAGATGGTAGCACACGGCGGCAGAGTTCGATCCTCGATCGCTTGGCATAAATACTGCTGGAAGATGGCACATCACTCACTGTACAGTAGTGAAATTACACTACTGGCCATTAGAATTGCTACACCAAGACGAAATGCAGATGATAAACGGGCATTCATTGGACAAATATATTATACTAGAACTGACATGTGATTACGTTATCGCGCAATTTGGGTGCACAGATCCTGAAAAATCAAGTACCCAGAACAACCACCTCTGGCCGTAATAACGGCCTAGATACGACAGGGCATTGAGTCAAACAGAGCTCGGATGGAGTCTACAGGTACAGCTGCCCATGCATCTTCAACACGATACCACAGTTCATCGAGAGTAGTGACTGGCGTATTGTGACGAGCCAGTTGCTCGGAAACCGTTGACCGGTCGTTTTCAATTGGTGAGAGATCTGGAGAATGTGATGGCCAGGAAGGCAGTCTAACATTTGCTGTATCCAGAAAGGCCCGTACAGGACCTGCAACATGCGGTCGTGCATTATCCTGCTGAAATGTAGGGTTTCGCAGGGATTGAATGAAGGGTTGAGCCACGGGTCGTAACACATCTGGAATGTAACTTCCACTGTTCAAAGTGCCGTCAATTCGAACAAGAGGTGACCGCGACGTGTAACCGATGGCACCCCATACCAGCACGCAGGGTGATACGCCAGTATGGCGATGACGAATACGCGCTTCGAATTTGCGTTCACCGCAATGTCCCCAAACACGGATGCGACCATCATGGTGCTGTAAACAGAAACTGGATTCATACGAATAAATGACGTTTTGCCATTCGTGCAAACAGGTTCGTCGTCGAGTACACCATCGCTGGCGCTCCTGCCTGTGATGCAGCGTCAAGGGTAACCGCAGCCGTGATCTCCTAGCTGATACTCCGTGCTGCTGCAAACGTCGTCGAACTGTTCGTGCAGATGGTTGTTGTCTTGCAAACGTCCCCATCTGTTGACTCAGGGATCGAGACGTGGCTGCACGATCCGTTACAGCCGTGCTGATAAGATGCCTGTCATCTCGACTGCTAGTGATACGAGGCCGTTGGGATCCAGCACGGCGTTCCGTATTACCCTCCTGAACCCACCGATTCCATATTGTGCTAACAGTCGTTGGATCTCGACCAACGCGAGCAGCAATGTCGCGATACGATAAACCACAATCGCGATAGGCTACAATCCGACCTTTATCAAAGTCGGAAACGTGATGGTACGCATTTCTCCTCCTTACACGGGGCATCACAACAACGTTTCACCAGGCAACGCCGGTCAACTGCTGTTTGTGTATGAGAAATCGGTTGGAAACTTTCCTCGTGTCAGCACGTTGTAGGTGTCGCCACCGGCGCCAACCTTGTGTGAATGCCCTGAAAAGCTGATCATTTGCATATCACAGCACCTTCTTCCTGTCGCTTAAATTTCGCGTCTATAGCACGTCATATTCGTCGTGTAGCAATTTTAATGGCCAGTAGTTTGGATCGCACTTCAGTATACGATGCAGTTGAACTAACAGTAAACCTATTTAGCGGATTTCTGAACGAGTTATAGTATATTAATTTATGAATTTTATCACACAGTAATCCATCCCCGTTGACTGTGAGATTCTAGCATTTATTCATGCTTCTGAAATCCGTAAATCTTATAGTGAGTCAAGTTTATCTGTGCAGTAGGAATACAGGGTATTCAGGAAGATATGCAAACATTTTAATGTTGTCATTCTACACGTAAAACTAAAGAAAAAAGTTCACATAAACAAAGGTCCCACCCTGATCGGCCACATGAATAGGGTCCAACTTTTGTCGGACATAATCGAGGGGTGTTCCTGCGTAAAATCCTGCACCGGCAGCACTTTCATCTGCATCCACATGGATACTCTGCAAATCACATTCAACTCCCTGGCTGAGGGTTCATCGAACCACCTTCAAAATTCTCTATCATTTCAATCTTGTGTAGCGAACGCCTATATCTTTCCGTAAGAGCTCTGATTTCCCTTATTTTATCGTCGTCATCGTTCCTCCCTATGTAGGTTGGTGTCAACAAAATATTTTCGCATTCCGAGGAGAAAGTTGGTTATTGGAATTTCGTGAGAAGATTCCGTCGCAACGAAAAACACCTTTCTATTAATGATGTACAGCCCTAATCCTGTATCATTTCTGTGACACTCTCTCCCATATTTCACGATAATACAAAACGTGCTGCCTTTCTTTGAACTTTTTCGATGTGCTCCGCCAGTCCTATCTGGTAAGGATCCCACACCGCGCAGCAGTATTCTAAAAGAGGACGGACAAGCCTAGTGTAGGCAGTCTCCTTAGTAGGTCTGCTACATTTTCTAAGCGTCCTGCCAATAAAACTCAGCCTTTGGTTAGCCTTCCCCACAACATTTTCTTACATGTTCTTTCGAATTTTACTTGTTCGTAATTGTAATACCTTGGTATTTACGTGAATTTGCGGCTCTTAGATTAGACTGATTTATCGTGTAACCGAAGTTTAACGAGTTCCTTTTAGCGCTTGTGGATGACCTCACACTTTTCGTTATTTAGGGTAAACTTCCACTTTTCGCACCATTCAGCTATCTTTTCTAAATCTGTTGTAGTTTGTTTTGATCTTCTGACGACTTTTCATTAGTCGATGAACGACAGCGCCATCTGCAAACAACCGAAGACGGCTGCTCAGATTGTCTCCCAAATCGTATATATAGATAAGCAACAGCAGTGGGCCTATACCACTACCTCGGGGAACGCCTCAAATCACTTCTGATTTACTCGATGACTTTCCGTCAATTACTACCAACTGTGATCTCTCTGGCAGAAAATCGCAAATGCAGTCACATAACTGAGACGATATTCCATAAGCACGTAATTCTACTACAAGCCTCTTGTGTGGTACAGTGCCAAAAGCCTTCTGGAAATCCAGAAATACGGAATCGATCTGAAATCTCTTGTCAATAGCACTCAACACTTCATGTGAGTAAAGAACGAGTTGTGTGTTTCTCAGGAACGATATTTTCTAAAACCATGTTGACTGTGTGTCAATAGACAGTTTTCTTCGAGGTAATTCAAAATGTTCGTACACAATATATGTTCAAAAAATCCCGCTACATATCGACGTTAACGATATGGGCCTGTAATTTAGTGGATAACTCCTACTACCTTTCTTCAAAGCGTTTCCGAAGAAGAGAAATCTATTAACAACGGGTATAGATTTAAGTGTCAGGAAGTCGTTTCTGAAAGTATTTGTATGGAGTGTAGCCATGTATGGAAGTGAAACATGGACGATAAATAGTTTAGACAAGAAGAGAATCGCAGCTTGCGAAATGTGGTGCTACAGAAGAATGCTGAAGATTAGATGGGTATATGACATAACTAATGAGGAGGTATTGAATAGAATTGGGGAGAAGAAGAGTTTCTGGCACAACTTGACTAGAAGAAGGGATCGGGTGGTGGGACATGTTCTGTGGCATCAGGTGATCACCAATTTAGTACTGGAGGGCAGTGTGGAGGGTAATAATCGTAGAGGGAGACCAAGAGATGAATACACTAAGCAGATTCAGAAGGATGTAGGTTGCAGTAGGTACTGGGAGATGAAGGAGCTTGCACAGGATAGAGTAGCATGGAGAGCTGCATCAAACCAGTCTCAGGACTGAAGACCACAACAACAACAACAATAACAACAACAACAATAACAACAACAACTGGACTAGCATTCGGGAGGACGACGGTTCAATCCCGCGTCCGGCCATCCTGATTTAGGTTTTCCATAATTTCCCAAAATCGCTCCAGGCAAATGCCGGGATGGTTCCTCTGAAAGGGCACTGCCGACTTCCTTGCCCGTCCTTCCCTAATCCGATGAGACCGATGACCTCTCAGTCTGATCTCTTCCCCCAAACAACCCAACCCAACAACAACAACCTTTCTTGAATACTGGTATGACCTGTGCAACTTTCCAGTCTTTGGTTACTTTCGCAGTTACGGACGGCTATAGAGACTGCATGGTTCAGTATTTCTGCAGGGGAATTCCAACGACTTGCTGAGTCCCATCCACTTACTGCACTTGGCGGGATAAAAGGAGGTCCGTCACGATACTAGGCTCCTCCCGAACAGGCCATGAAGGCCTAACGGTACCGACCGGCCGCCGTGTCTTCCTTAGCCCACAGGCGTCACTGTATGCGGATATGGAGGGTCACGTGGTCAGCACACCGCTCTCCCGGCCGTTTGTCAGTTTCCGGGACCGGAGCCACTACGTCTCAGTCAAGTAGCTCCTCAGTATGCCTCACAAGGGCTGAGTGTTCCCCGCTTGCCAACAGCGCTCGGCAGACCCGGATGGTCACCCATCCGAGTGCTAGCCCAGCCCGACAGCGCTTAACTTCGGTGACCTGACGGGAACAGATATTACCACTGCCGTTGGCGTCACGATATTAGGAGGTATCGTATTACTTTCGTCGCCTCAGTGTGACCGTCTGGTGAGTCCGACTGCCAGAGGTGATGGCACGGGTGGACTAGGTAAACGCTACGGCCGGCACCCGCCTTGGTGTGAGCGATAAGACGGGACTGTCCGGCGCTGTTATCTGCCGCCCCCGCTATCAGAGAGTCGCACGGTCCGGTGCTGCATCTGGGAAGGCCACGAGCCGACAAGGAACGCCGTAATTGCGGAAAAAACCAGTGCAGCCCGTACTATCGTGGGCGGCCGGTGCAGATTTCCCGAATGCAAATATTGTGTCGTCGCTTACGCCTCGATTACGGGGCACGCCAGATAACCCACACACAGCGCGTGACGTCATCATACCGAGACCAAATCCTCGATCTGCCGACTAGTATAGTGTGCACCCACTGCAGGCGATTTCTAAGCATACTAAACAGTAAACCTCTCTCCGAAGAGGCCTCGCGACACCGGATCCTGGCAGGGTCGCCATATGAAACATCCCCTTAGAAAAATTATACCTTACTGTGCTTAAACTGACACACAATAGTTTTTAGCGCAACGCAATCTGACTTTCAATAATCCCTACAAGATAATGGCCCTGACTAACATTAACCTATATGTTTCACAAATCACTTACCTCACAAAAATCTTCGTTACTCGAACTACTGCAATACAGCGAGCGCCACTACTGCCAGCTAACTAAAAGATTCAAACTACGGAAGTCACTAACTACTGATAGGCATAGTTAGCAAATGAAAGATTTTAATACAGAACAAACAATGTATTTACCTTAATAGTCATAATATATATATCAGTTCGTGACACCAATTCTTACAAATTTCGAAACTCTGCCATCTCTCTTCCCACGTCCACCACTGCTGGCGGCTCACCTCCAACTGCGCAACGCTACGCGCTGACCACAGCCATCTGCCCAACACTACAATAGCAAATTCCAACAGTGCAAACCAGCCACAGGCTGCACACAGCACAGCCAGTGATTTTCTTACAGAGCGCTACGTGGCGTTACCAATAAACAAACCTAAACAGCATAATTACACACCGACCGACCACCATGTCATCCTAAGCCGAACGCCGTCATCGGACGCGGATCAGCGGCCCTGGGGTCGTGATTACTCGCTCCAGACTTGGGAACAAGCGAATGCCACACTGATTCCTTGCCGACATCTATTGGCATCACGAGGCTCGGTGCAGCCTGGGAGGTCAATAGTGCATGTTGCAGGTCGTGGTTGACGTTTCACGTGTGTCTGAACACTTCCTGTTTCCTTAAATAACTGAACTATCCGGGAACCGTCCGGACACTTGGATGATGTCGTCCAGGATACCGAGCAGCATACATAGCACACGCCCGTTGGGCATTTTGATCACAATAGCCGTTCATCAACACGATATCGACCTTTTCCGCAGTTGGTAGATGTTCCATTTTAACACGGGTATCACGAAGGACATACCGCCTGCACTGGCGGAATGTTACGTTATACCACGTACTACCTGTACCTACAGATTGGAAAATTGTGCAGGTCGCACCAGTGTTTAAGAAGGGTAGTAGGAGTAATCCAATTAACTACAGACCTATATCATTGACGTCGGTTTGCAGTAGGGTTTTGGAGCATATACTGTATTCAAACATTATGAATCACCTTGAAGGGAACGATCTATTGACACGTAATCAGCATGGCTTCAGAAAACATTGCTCTTGTGCAACGCAGCTAGCTCTTTATTCGCACGAAGTAATGGCCGCTATCGACAGGGGATCTCAAGTTGATTCCATATTTCTAGATTTCAGGAAAGCTTTTGACACCGTTCCTCACAAGCGACTTCTAATCAAGCTGCCGGCCTATGGGGTATCGTCTCAGTTGTGCGACTGGATTCGTGATTTCCTGTCAGGAAGGTCGCAATTCGTAGTAATAGACGGCAAATCGTCGAGTAAAACTGAAGTGATATCAGGTGTTCCCCAGGGAAGCGTCCTGGGACCTCTACTGTTCCTGATATATATAAATGACCTGGGTAACAATCTGAGCTTCTCTTAGGTTGTTCGCAGATGATGCTGTAATTTACCGTCTAGTGAGGTCATCCGAAGACCAGTATCAGTTGCAAAGCGATTTAGAAAAGATTGTTGTATGGTGTGGCAGGTGGCAGTTGACGCTAAATAACGAAAAGTGTGAGGCGATCCACACGAGTTCCAAAAGAAATCCGTTGTAATTCGATTCCTCGATAAATAGTACAGTTCTCAAGGCTGTCAATTCAACTAAGTACCTGGGTGTTCAAATTACGAACAACTTCAGTTGGAAAGACCACATAGATAATATTGTCGGGAAGGCGAGCCAAAGGTTGCGTTTCATTGGCAGGACACTTAGAAGATGCAACAAGTCCACTAAAGAGACAGCTTACACTACACTCGTTCGTCCTCTGTTAGAATATTGCTGCGCGGTGTGGGATCCTTACCAGGTGGGATTGACGGAGGACATCGAAAGGGTGCAAAAAAGGGCAGCTCGTTTTGTATTATCGCGTTATAGGAGAGAGTGTGGCAGATATGATACGCGAGTTGGGATGGAAGTCACTAAAGCAAAGACATTTTTCGTCGCGGCGAGAACTTTTTACGAAATTTCAGTCACCAACTTTCTCTTCCGAATGCGAAAATATTTTGTTGAGCCCAACCTACATAGGTAGGAATGATCATCAAAATAAAATAAGAGAAATCAGAGGTTGAACAGAAAGGTTTAGGTGTTCGTTTCTCCCGCGCGCTGTTCGGGAGTGGAGTAGTAGAGAGATAGTATGATTGTGGTTCGATGAACCCTCTGCCAGGCACTTAAATGTGAATTGCAGAGCAGCCATGTAGATGTAGATGTACTTATACGTTTGTGACTATTACAGCGCCATGTATCACAAAGCGAAAAAAGTGGTCCAACCAATACATTCATATTCCTTTACGTACTACACGAATATGTAATAAAAAAATTGGAATTCCTATTTGAAAAATGCAGTTGATATCCATTTGACATATGGCAGCGCCATCTAGCTGTCCAACCATAGCGCCACTTGGCTTCCCCCTTCGAGCTAGACGAGTTTCGTTCTTTGTCGTTTTTCCGTTTGATGCTTATTTCGTGAGATATTTGGCCCGGACAATATCAATGGACCAAACTGTATACCCGCATCGGAGTGCCACTGCACTGGTTCGTTGGTCGATTTGGGGGAAGAGGACCAATCAGCGAGCTCATCAGGTTAGGTACGGATGTGGGAGGAAGTGAGCCACGCTGTTTCAAAGGAATTTGCCCGAAGCGATGTAGGGAAATCATGGACAAATCTAAATCAGGGTGACCGGACCGCGCGGGTTTGAACCTACGTCCTCCCGAGTGCGAGTCCAGTGAGCCATCTCGCTCGCTGCGACGCTTTGCGCGTACGCTGCAGCAACGCCCTGAAACGGAAACTTTTTCACCGCTCTATTAGACGCAGCGCGGAGAAGAATACGTCGTAAGAGGGGGGTGATTTTTGTGTTTCAGCCGTGAGGTGCGAGAAAGCCCGCTTCCCTTTGGCGCCAGCTAACGGGCTCGCCGGTCACAGCCCGGGGGCCGAAGGCGCGTAGTGTGGTGTGGGAGGTTACAGCAGGTAGCAGCGCCGGCTGCACGGTAGCCGGTCGGAGAAATCGCGTGACGTCACGGGAGAAAAGGGCCGCTCGGGACAGGCCAATGGCTGCGGGCTCTGCCAGCGCGGAAAGTACGCAGGCACTGGCGTTCCTCGTAAAATATCGATATGTCGACGTTACAGCCAAAAATATCGATATGCACCACCATTTTCCGTTTACAGTTATGCTGTTGTGGTCTGGTTTGATGCAGCTCTCCATGCTACTCTATCCTGTGCAAGCCTCTTCATCTCCCAGTACCTACCGCAACCTACATCCTTCTGAATCTGCTTACTGTATTCATCTCTTGGTCTCCCTCTACTATTTTTCCCCTCCATGCTGCTCTCCAGTACTAAATTGTGATCCCTTGATGCCTCAGAAAATGTCCTACCAACCGATCCCTTCTTCTAGTCAAGTTGTGCCACAAACTTCTCTTCTCCCCAATTCTATTCCATACCTCCTCATTAGTTATGTGATCTAACCACCTAATCTTCAGCATTCTTCTGTAGCACCACATTTCGAAAGCTTCTATTCTCTTCTTGTCCAAACTATTTATCGTCCACGTTTCACTTCCATACATGGCTACACTCCATACCAATACTTTCAGAAACGACTTCCTGACACTTAAATCTATACTCGATGTTAACAAATTTCGCGTCTTCAGAAACGCTTTCCTTCCCATTGCCAGTCTACATTTTATATCTTCTCTACTTCGACCATCACCAGTTATTTTGCTCCCCAAATAGCAAAACTCCTTTACTACTTTAAATGTCTCATTTTCTAATCTAATTCCCTCACCGTCACCAGACTTAATTCGACTACATTCCATTATCCTCGTTTTGCTTTTGTTGATGTTTATCTTATACCCTCCTTTCAAGACACTGTCCATTCATATCGATATCTAAATGGCAACATCGAGTGCAGATACTTTTACTTATCTTACAGTGGATGATTCACGAAGATATGCAAATATTTTAATATGTTATTCTACAAGTAAAACTGAAGAAAAAAGTTTTATAAGCATACGTTCGCAGCCGGCCGGCGTGGCTGAGCGATTCTAGGCGCTACACTCTGGAACCGCGTGACTGCTCCGGTCCCAGGTTCGAATCCTACCTCGGGCATGGATGTGTGTGTTGTCCTTAGTTTAGTAGTGTTTAAGTAGTTCTAAGTGCTAGGGGACTGATGACCTTAGAAGTTAAGTCCCATAGTGCTCAGAGCCATTTGAACCATTTTGAACCATACGTTCGCAAACGTTTTAGTGACGGAGTTAAGGATAACAAAAGGTTTTTCCTGAAACCACGCTAATACGAAGCCATCGCAAAACCGTACGAGGTTAAAGTAAAGCACGAATTCCATTTATTTTGTGCTGAATCTAATACAACATGCAACTTCTTGGCAGATTAAAACTGTGTGCCGCACCGAGACTCGAACTCGGGAACTTTGCCTTCTACATCTACATCATGCCACCCAACAGTGTGTGGCGGAGGGCACTTTACGTCCCACTGTCATACCTCCCTTTTCTGTTCCAGTCTCGTATGGTTCGCGGGAAGAACGACTGTCTGAAAGCCTCCGTGCGCGCTCGAATCTCCCTAATTTTACATTCGTGATCTGCTCGGGAGGTATAAGTAGGGGGAAGCAATATATTCGATACCTCATCCAGAAACGCACCCTCTCGAAAACTGGACTGCGAGCTACACCGCGATGCAGAGCGCCTCTCTTGCAGAGTCTGCCACTCGAGTTTGCTAAACATCTCCGTAACGCTATCACGCTTACCAAATAACCCTGTGACGAAACGCGCCGCTCTTCTTTGGATCTTCTCTATCTCCTCTGTCAAGCCGACCTGGTACGGATCCCACACTAATGAGCAATACTCAAGTATAGGTCGAACGAGTGTTTTTTAAGCCACCTCCTTTGTTGATGGACTACATTTTCTAAGGACTCTCCCTATGAATCTCAACCTGGCACCCGCCTTACCGCCAATTTTATATGATCATTCCACTTCAAATCGTTCCGCACGCATACTCCCAGATATTTTACAGAAGTAACTGCTACCAGTGTGTGTTCTGCTATCATATAGTCATACAATAAAGGATCCTTCTTTCTATGTATTCGTAATACATTACATTTGTCTATGTTAAGGGTTAGTTACCACTCCCTGCACCAAGTGCCTATCCGCTGCAGATCTTCCTGCATTTCGCTGTAATTTTCTAATGCTGCAACTTGTCTGTATACTACAGCATCATCTGCCTTTCACGGGCAAGTGCTCTACCATCTGAGCTACCCAAGCACGTCTCACGCCCCGTTCCCCCAGTTTTACTTCTGCCATGGCCTCGTCACCTACCTTCCAGCAGAGCTTCTGTAAAGTTTGGAAAAGTAGGAGACGAGGCCATGGCAGAAGTACAGCTGTGAAGACGGGGCGTGAGTCGTGCCTGGGTAGCTCAGTTGGTAGAGCGCTTGCCCGCGAAAGGCAAAGGTCCCGAGTTCGAGTCTCTGTCGGGCACAAAGTTTTAATCTGCCCAGGAAGTTTCATATCAGCGCATACACTGCTGCAGAGTGAAAATCTCATTCTAATAAAACGTGTACCTGCAGTCGTTTTCCAGAAAATCCACAGAAGCAAAGATAATTATACAAGTAAATTTGTGTACTTTCCATTAACAGTGTAGAAACGTTTATGCCATTGTTGGCAACCATTAGTGATTTGTTTCAGTCGTTTCCTAACCTTGAAACGAGTTACTTTCCTGTATTCTTTGGCGAATGAATAACAACAACACTGTATTTAAGTGAAACCACATAGTAGCTTTTGTAGATTGTTAGTGAAATAGGGACGGCTCTCAAATTTACGACAGAGGAATACGCCGATATGGTGTGTATTTATGGCAAATGTGATGGTAATGCTACGGCTGCAGCTAACGAATATCGCGTACGTTATCCAACTCGGAGGATTCCAAATGCACGAAACATTGGTGGAGTATTTGAATGTTACGGGAGACAGGTTCTCTACCTAGCGTTCGTAACTAGTACGAGCGCTCGATACTTAAAGACGATTATGAGGATATTATGGATGCTGTTCAACGTAGCCCGGATACAGTACACGAAGTGTCTCTCAACGATTAGGCATTTCACAATCGAAGGTATGGCATACACTGGAGTACAACAATCTGTATCCTTACCACAAACAAAAAGTGCATCATTTACATGCGGGAGATCCTGTCCTTCGCTCAGAGTTGTGCAACTGGTTAAATACTAATCGGCAGTTGCACAAATACATTTTACTTACTGATCAGGCACAGTTTACTCGAGATGGTATCAACAATTTACATAAAGGGCAAATCTGGTTCAAATGGCTCTGAGCACTATGGGACTTAACATCTGAGGTCATCAGTCCCCTAGAACTTAGAACTACTTGAACCTAACTGACCTAAGTACATCACACACATCCATGCCCGAGGTAGGATTCGAACCTGCGACCGCAGTGGTCGCGCAGTTCCAGACTCAAGTGCCTAGAACCGCTCGGCCACACCGGCCGGCCCAAAAAATGGTGTCACTGATTCAGAAAGGGATAAAAGCCATGAAAACACAAGAAGAATGTCCGAAATAGCTCAAGTGTGAATAAGATTTAGTCCTTTGTCAATATATTGCAAAATATGCATGAAAATGGAAAATGCCAAGCTCTTTTTTTAAAGCCAGGTATCTTTTAAGGTTTGTCCCATATTTTAACATTTTTCGAAATGGCCATCCAAACCAAGACGAAAATGAACCAAGATGAAAAGCAGAACTACAGGAAAAAGACTCAAAGGGGGAGTGGTGGGGAGTGGATGAGACAACGGAGGACACAGTACAGAAGAGAGTGATAGAGGAGGAGCATACAGGTGGAAGGAGGGGAAGATGGTAAAAAGCAGAGTTACAAAAGTAAAGGAGCAGAGGTGCAAAAGCAGAGATAAAAAAGTAAGGGGACATAAGCAGAGATGCAAAAGTAAGGGGACATAAGCAGAGATGCAAAAGTAAGGGGACATAAGCAGAGACATATAATCAGAGACACATAAGCAGAGACACAGTTGATTAAAAATAGAGACACATAAGCAGAGACACAGTTGGTAAAAAGTAGAAACGCATAAGCAGAGATGCAGTTGGTAAAAAGTAGAAACGCATAAGCAGAGATTCAGTTGGTAAAAAGCAGAGAGGCAAAACTGGAGAGGGAATTAGGAAACATAGGGAGGGAGTCGGGAAACACGGCTAGGGAGTCGGGAAATAAGGCCTTGGAGTCGGGAAAAAAAAGGGGAGGGAGTTGGGGGAAAAAGGGGAGGGAGTCGGGGAAAAAGGGGAGGGAGGCGGGGGAAAAAGGGGAGGGAGTCGGGGAAAAAGGGGATGGAGTCGGGGAACAAAAGGGAAGGGAGTCGGGGGAAAAAAGGGGAGGGAGTCGGGGGAAAAAAGGGGAGGGAGTTGGGAAAAAAGGGGAAGGAGTTGGAAAGCACAGGGAGGGAGTTGGAAAACATGGGGAGGGAGTTGGAAAACATGGGGAGGGAGTTGGAAAACATAATCAGGGAGTTGGGATAGATAAGCAGAGAGTTGGAAAACAGAAGCAGGGAATTGGAAAACATAAGCAGGGAGTTGGAAAAGATAAGCAGGGAGTTGGAAATGCAGCGAGTTGGAATACATAGAGAAGGTGTTGGAAAATGGTAGAAGTTGAGTTGACAAAAAAGTAGAAAGGGAGTTGGATAAATTAGAGAAGCTCTAGCTCTTGGCAAAAAGTAGAGGGGCTGCTACCAAAAAGGTAGAGAGGGAGAGAGAGAGAGAGAGAGAGAGAAAGAGAGAAAATAGAGAGGGAAATGTGGAAGATAGAATGAAACAGAAGTTATGTGGCACAGGTTGGCAACAGCAGTGAACAAAAGAAAATGAATCAAAGAATCAGCAGATGGCTCTCATTTCTCTCGTTAGCGTCCGTTGCATACTGTCTATCACCTCAGAGACTTGCGCTCCATCGTCACGGCTTATTTATTCGCCGAGCTCACCGCAATGACTAGCGGCTGACGTTACCACACGGAACGTGACGCGACCGGGACGCCCGGCGACAGTGAATATTGCGATGCTGGCACGTGTGACGGAGCGAACGGGCAGGGGTCGGTTCGGGTCGAAGCAGTTCATAGGGGAAGCCCTTCAGCGAGCCCAGCTGCCAGCGCATCAGACGTGACGTGACGCAACCTCGCAGCCTTTCGCTGGCAAGCGGCTAACAGCTGCACGAGCCAACTCTTGGTGCAAGGGATCCCCTGCTGTTCTTCCATCCTCGCAGTTCGTTTACCCTCAAACGTTACCTAACTCACACACACACACGAACGCTGTGCAATTTACGAACGCGATGTGACTGTCAATTCAACTAACTTAGTACCTGGGTGTTAAAATTACGAACAACTTCAGTTGGAAAGACCACATAGATAATATTGTGGGGAAGGCGAGCCAAAGGTTGCGTTTCATTGGCAGGACACTTAGAAGATGCAACAAGTCCACTAAAGAGACAGCTTACACTACACTCGTCCGTCCTCTGTTAGAATATTGCTGCGTGGTGTGGGATCCTTACCAGGTGGGGTTGAAGGAGGACATCGAAAGGGTGCAAAAAAGGGCAGCTCGTTTTGTATTATCACATTATAGGGGAGAGAGTGTGGCAGATATGATACACGAGTTGGGATGGAAGTCATTACAGCATAGACGTTTTTCGTCGCGGCGAGATCTTTTTACGAAATTTCATTCACCAACTTTCTCTTCCGAATGCGAAAATATTTTGTTGAGCCCGACCTACATAGGTAGGAATGATCATCAAAATAAAATAAGAGAAATCAGAGCTAGAACAGAAAGGTTTAGGTGTTCGTTTTTCCCCCGCGCTGTTCGGGAGTGGAATAGTAGAGAGCTAGTATGATTGTGGTTCGATGAACCCTCTGCCAAGCACTTAAATGTGAATTGCAGAGTAGTCATGTAGATGTATATGTCTTCTGTTCACTGCAATGTGGCATGTTACCACGTGGAGCGCTAGCATCGAGCATTCTGTCGTCTGCAGTGTTTTTATAAACATACAATTAGTGTGTGCCGACAACTACAAAATTAATAGAGATGTATGAAGCTGATGAGGCGCTTTACAACGTGAGGCACGCTGAATACAAAAATAGATTACGAAGACTGGAGACCTAACCTAACCTAACCTCTCCTGTCCTGTAGCAAGGAACCTGAGTGTTACAGTGAGTTCTAGGCGCGCAGTCCGGAACCGTGCGACCGCTACGGTCGCAGGTTCGAATCCTGCCTCGGGCATGGATGTGTGTGATGTCCTTAGGTTAGTTAGGTTTAAGTAGTTCTAAGTTCTAGGGGACTGATGACCACAGCAGTTGAGTCCCATAGTGCTCAGAGCCATTTGAACCATTTTTTGTTGTTGTTGTTGTTACAGTGAGCCTGCCTTCTGCAGATATAGCAGTTCTTAAGTGAATATTGTGCTTTGTGGTATGAGGATACATTTCAATGAGCACATACAGAAATGTATGCTCATCCATTCTTAAGTAATTGTTGTACAACTTGACTCCCTCCACTGTAAGCTCACGTAACAAGGTTTGTAGAATGCTTTTATCGTGTCGTCGTAAAACCCACGGCTTCACCCAGGTATGTTTCATTCCCTTCCCCTCCCCCCCCCCCCCCCCCCCCCGCAGCTCGTGGTCGTGCGGTAGCGTTCTCGCTTCCTGCGCCTGGGTTTCCGGGTTCGATTCCCCGCGGGGTCAGGGATTTTCTCTGCTTCGTGATGACTGGGTGTTGTGTGATGTCCGTAGGTTAGTTGGGTTTAAGTAGTTCTAAGTTCTAGTGGACTGATGACCATAGATGTCAAGTCCGATAGTGCTCAGAGCCATTTGAACTTTTTTTTTCATGCAACTGCTGCGGTTAATAACAAGTTGTTGTCAGCCATCTTGAACTTTGACGAAAAATATGATGACAGTGTAACACCCCTTCTAGTGCTACATCAAAGATCTTTGTCAAATATATTTGACGGGATATTTGATCCCATCTTTGTTCAAATCTTTGACAAAGAAATTTGATAGTGTAATATCGGCCTAACCTAAGGACATCACACACATCCATGACCGAGGCAGGATTCGAATGTGCGACCGTAGCTGCAGCTGACTGAAGCGCTTAGGACCGCTCGGTCACAGCGGCCGACCAGCTGTAACGTCGTCGTATCAAAATACTTCAGGTTGATTTTAAGTGAGGAAAAGATACATGGACCTAAGGAAAAAGATCGAGACAGCGCCTTGATTAACAGCCAGCGTGATAGTTGGAAAGAGGATGTTTAATGACTGACGTTGTCAACGCTGGTGCAATACATCTACATCTACATTTAAGTGCTTGGCGGAGGGTTCATCGTACCACAATCATTCTATCTCTCTACCACTCCCGAACAGGGAAAAACGAACACCTAAACCTTTCTGTTCGAGCTCTGATTTCTCTTATTTTATTTTGATGATCATTCCTACCTATGTAGGTTGGGCTCAACAAAAGATTTTCGCATTCGAAAGAGAAAGTTGCTGACTGAAATTTCGTAAAAAGGTCTCGCCGCGACGAAAAACGTCTATGCTGTAATGACTTCCATCCCAACTCGTGTATCATATCTGCCACACTCTCTCCCCTATAACGTGATAATACAAAACGAGCTGCCCTTTTTTGCACCCTTTCGATGTCCTCCGTCAATCCCACCTGGTAAGGATCCCACACCGCGCAGCAATATTCTAACAGAGGACGAACGAGTGTAGTGTAAGCTGTCTCTTTAGTGGACTTGTTGCATCTTCTAAGTGTCCTGCCAATGAAACGCAACCTTTGGCTCGCCTTCCCCACAATATTATCTATGTGGTCTTTCCGACTGAAGTTGTTCGTAATTTTAACACCCAGGTACTTACTTGAATTGACAGCCTTGAGAATTGATCTATTTATCGAGTAATCGAATTACAACGGATTTCTTTTGGAACTCGCGTGGATCACCTCACACTTTTCGTTGTTTAGCGTCAACTGCCACCTGACACACCATACAGCAATCTTTTCTGAATCGCTTTGCAACTGATACTGGTCTTCGGATGACCTTACTAGACGGTAAATTACAGCATCATCTGCGAACAATCTAAGAGAACTGCTCAGATTGTCACCCAGGTCATTTATATAGACCAGGAACAGCAGAGGTCCCAGGACGCTTCCCTGGGGAACACCTGATATCACTTCAGTTTTACTCGACTATTTGCCGTCTATTACTACGAACTGCGACCTTCCTGACAGGAAATCACGAATCCAGTCGCACAACTGAGACGATACCCCATAGCTCCGCAGCTTGATTAGAAGTCGCTTGTGAGGAACGGTGTCAAAAGCTTTCCGGAAATCTAGCGACTCTTTGATCAAATCTACAGGGAGGCCATAGATTTGATCAAATACTGGACGACATTTGACAAAGTTCCCTGTTACACCATCAAATATCTTTGACAAAGACATTGGACAAAGATGTTTGACAAAGAAATTTGATAGTGTAATGCCGGCCTTAGTTAAGTTTAGGTGGTTCTAACAAGGGAAGGCCACGGCGTTTGGAACGCGGATTTACTGCAGACTTCGTACTCTCGTAGTACTCCACGAGGACAACAAAATGTGTCAGCAGTAGCTCGTACTTCTCAAGCGTTATTGAGAACATCGGAAGATAATTCCGGCCGTCGGATATATCCCTGTGTGTGGGCATTTTTACCACGAAGCGGCGGCAACAGTGCAGTTAGCGTTCAAGCCTCGTAATCGATGGATCGATCCCCGCTCGTCAGCTGTGGGATGAACTTTTATTAAATTTACAGTGTTATTTGGCACTGTACAGATTTTTATTATCGCAAATAATCTAATATTCATAACTATCGACTAGTAAACGACCAAAGGCATAAAGTGATACTGAAAATGTGTGCTTGTCCGTTCCTGTACGACATTTTTGGTATTAGTGCATGGGGTCGAATCGTTTATTTTAGATTTCATGACAGCAAAGGTAAGTTATAAAAGCAGACATTAAACAGCAGTTTAACTGGATGAATAACTCCGTATGTACATTCAGTGGTATATTTGAATAATGAGAATGCACGCTTTCTCGGCGAATTTTGAAGATTCGCCTGAAGATGGCAAGTAAGAAACTTGCTGAAACGTTGCTGGAGAACAACGCATCGACTCGGCGGTCAACCCGAGAAGAATTCATCTTCTATTTGAATAATGTCAGCAGGATGCGTCGCAGACAGAGTCAGTAATAAATGAGCAATAAATTAAAACGACACCGCCTGGTGCTGAAGTTTTACTGAATGAGCCTAGAAGAATAATTATCGTGCGGTTGGAGGACTGAATACAAGTCTTACTATCGGATGCCAGTTCGGGGACATTCGTGTCCCTACCATTCCCCAGTATTAATAGCGCGGAAAAGGGGCCCTACAGTTGATTGGTTGGTTGATTCTGGTGAGGAGGGGGGGGGGGGGGAAGAGGGGGGGGGGCAAACAGCGGGATCTTCGGTTCCATCGGATTAGGGAAGGATGGGGAACGAAGTTGGCCGTGCAGCTTCAAAGGAACCATCCCGGGATTTGCCTAAAGCGATTTGGGAAATCCGGGAAAATCCAAATCAGGATGCGATATTGCAGTGCCTGTGTTATTCTGATTATGATGCAAAATTCCTTGGAACATGCATGCATCTCCACAGGAACTTTGCATCGTAATCAGAGTAACACAGGCACTGCAATATCGTATTTATCTGCCGAACCGGCCAAGTGACTTTCAAGTACCGTGTCTCACCTGTACGGCAACAGACACTATCTGATCAAAGGTATCTGGACACCAACAAAAACGTACGTTTTTTCATATTAGGTGCACTGTGCTGCCACCTACCGCCAGGTACTCCATATCAGCGACCTCAGTGGTCATTAGACATCGTGAGAGAGCAGAATAGGGCGTTCCGCGGAACTCACAGGCATCGAACGTGGTCTGGCGATTGTGTGCCACTTGTGTCATACGTCTGTACCTGAGATTTCTATACTCCTAAACATCCCTAGGTTCACTGTTTCCGATGTGATAGTGAAGTGACGGGACACGTACAGCACAAAAGCGCACAGGCCGACCTCGTCTGTTGACTGACAGAGATCACCCACAGTTGAAGAGGGTCGTAATGTGTGACAGGCAGACATCTATCCAGACCATCACACAGGAATTCCAAACTGCATCAGGATCTGCGAGTACTATGACAGATAGGTGCGAGGTGAGAAAACTTAGATTTCACGGTTGAGCGGCTGCTCATAAGCCACACATCAAGCCGATAAATCCCAAACGACGCCTCGCTTGGTGTAAGGAGCGTCAACATTGGACGATTGAACAGTGAAAACACGTTGTGTGGCGTGACGAATCACGGCACACAATGTGGCGATCCGCTGGGAGGGGTGTGGGTATGGCGAATGCACGGTGAACGTCATCTGCCAGCGTGTGTAGTGCCAACAGTAGAATTCGGAGGCGGTGGTGTTATGGTGTGGTGGTGTATTTCATGGAGGGGGCTTGCACCCCTTGTTGTTTTGTGTGGCACTATCACAGCACAGGCCTGCACTGATGTTTTAAGCACCTCGCTGCTTCCCACTGTTGAAGAGCAATTTGGGGATGACGATTGCATCTTTCAACACGATCGAACACCTGTTCATAATGCACGGCCTGTGGCGGAGTGGTTACACGACAATAACACCCCTGTAATGGACTGCTCTGCACAGAGTCCTGTTCTGAATACTGTAGAACACCTCTGGGATGTTTTGGAACGCCGTCTTCGGCCTCACAGACCGACATCGATACCTCTCCTAATGCAGCATTACGTGCAGAATGAACTGCTATTCCCCAAGAAACCTTCCAGCACCTGACTGAACGTTTGCCTGCGAGAGTCTAAGCTGTCATCAAGACTAACGGTCGGCCATCACCATATTGATTTCCAGTATTACCGATAGAGGGCGCCACTAACTTGTAAGTCCTTTTCAGCCGGATGTCCGGATACTTTTGATGACATAGTGTACATAATGGATGTAAAAGTACAGGTCGTAGACGCATGGTTGACGACATACAGAAGTTTGGGTCTGGCCGTGAGTGCTGCATGGATCGCCAAATGGTGAAGCGCCCGGTCGCAATAAGCTGGATATCCGGGTTTGAATCCCGGTCCGGTACAAATTTTCACTGTCGTCATTCCATTCTACAGCTGGTAGTAGCCCTTCGCAACTGCATTTGATGTAAATCAGGCCGGCCGGTGTGGCCGAGCGATTCTACGGGCTACATTCTACATCTACATCCATACTCCGCAAGCCACCTGACGGTGTGTGGCGGAGGGTACCCTGAGTACCTCTATCGGTTCTCCCTTCTATTCCAGTCTCGTATTGTACGTGGAAAGAAGGATTGTCGGTACGCTTCTGTGTGGGCTCTAATCTCTCTGATTTTATCCTCATGGTCTCTTCGCGAGATATACGAAGGAGGAAGCAATATACTGCTCGACTCTTCGGTGAAGGTATGTCCTCGAAACTTTAACAAAAGCCCGTACCGAGCTACTGAGCGTCTCTCCTGCAGAGTCTTCCACTGGAGTTTATCTATCATCTCCGTAACGCTTTCGCGATTACTAAATGATCCTGTAACGAAGCGTGCTGCTCTCCGCCAGATCTTCTCTATCTCTTCTATTAACCCTATCTGGTACGGATCCCACACTGCTGAGCAGTATTCTAGCAGTGGGCGAACAAGCGTACTGTAACCTACTTCCTTTGTTTTCGGATTGCGTTTCCTTAGGATTCTTCCAATGAACCTCAGTCTGGCATCTGCTTTACCGACGATCAACTTTATATGATCATTCCATTTTAAATCACTCCTAATGCGTACTCCCAGATAACTTATGGAATTAACTGCTTCCAGTTGCTGACCTGCTATTTTGTACCTAAATGATAAAGGACCTATTTTTCTATGTATTCGCATCACATTACACTTGTCTACATTCAGATTCAATTGCCATTCCGTGCACCATGCGTCAATTCGCTGCAGATCCTCCTGCATTTCAGTACAATTTTCCATCGTTGCAACCTCTCGATACACCACAGCATCATCTGCAAAAAGCCTCAGTGAACTTCGCATGTCATCCACCAGGTCATTTATGTATATTGTGAATAGGAACGGTCCTATGACACTCCCCTGCGACACACCTGAAATCACTCCTACTTCGGAAGACTTCTCTCCATTGAGAATGACATGCTGCGTTCTGTTATCTAGGAACTGCTCAACCCAATCACACTATTGGTCTGATAGCCGGTATGCTCTTACTTTGTTCATTAAAAGACTGTGGGGGACTGTGTCAAACGCCTTGCGGAAGTCAAGAAACACGGCATCTACCTGGGAACCCGTGTCTAAGGCCCTCTGAATCTCGTGGACGAATAGCGCGAGCTGGGTTTCACAGGACCGTCTTTTTCGAAACCCATGCTGATTCCTACAGAGTAGATTTCTAGTCTCCAGAAAAGACATTATACTCGAACATAATACGTGTTCCAAAATTCTACAACTGACCGACGTTAGAGATATAGTTCTATAGTTCTGCACATCTGTTGGACGTCCCTTCTTGAAAACGGGGATGACCTGTGCCCTTTTCCAATCCTTTGGAACGCTTCGCTCTTCTAGAGACCTACGGTACACCGCTGCAAGAAGGGGGACAAGTTCCTTGGCGTACTCTGTGTAAAATCCATTCTGGAACCGCGTGACCGCTACGGTCGCAGGTTCGAATCCTGCCTTGGGCATGGATGTGTGTTAGGTTTAATTAGTTCTAAGTTCTAGGGGAGTGATGACCTCAGATGTTAATTCCCATAGTGCTCAGAGCCATTTGAACCATTTGTAAATCAGGATGGCCGAACGTGGGTTTGATCAGTAGTCCTCCCGTATGCGAGTCCAGTGTGCTACTTACTGCGTCACCTAGCTCAGTGGCGCTACAGCTGAAGCTCTAACCCGAACCAGGTGTCGTTCCTGGTGAAACTGAGCGGTGGAGGGTAGCTTATAGATGGACTGACATTGCACGTGGTGCAGTCGGGATACGGCTGTAGGACCTATTGCGTTGCAGTTACGCGTTTCACCGCTGGCCAGTCAGGTTGCTGAGGGCAGAGTGGAGGCGTGCCTGGATAGCTCAGCGGGCAATGGCTCTGTCAGTGGTCCCGAGTTCGAGTCCCAGTGGAGCCCACATTTTGCCAGGAAGTTTCGAACACGCTGTAGGGCGAATATTCATCCTGGAGCGGAGATAAGGCGGTGGAGAGAGCGTCCCAGCTCAGCCTGCGCCACAGTACCTGTGGAGGGGCCGTCTGGGAATGCGCCAACCTCACACTGGCTGGGCGGGCCGTCGCCCCCACAGCTAGGCCGTTCCGAGAACGCCGGCCGTGATAGCACGGCGTATACAGCAGAGCAGCACACAGCAGCAGCGGCAGCGGTAGCTACTGATAAGCCACGTGGCCGCCGCTGGCGCAGCTTCCCATTCCGCCCACACACTCTGCAGCCGCTCCCCTCACTAGGGTCCCTCACCAGCCTTTCACACTTCATCAAAGTCCTCCACAGTACAGGCTGACAACTATTGAACTACACTACTGGCCATTAAAATTGCTACACCACGAAGATGACGTGCTACTGACGAGAAATTTAAGCGACAGGACGAAGATGCTCTCATATGCAAATGATTAGCTTTTCAGAGCATTCACACAAGGTCGGCGCCGGTGGCGACACCTACAACGTGCTGACAGAACGAAAGTTTCCACCTGATTTCTCATACACAAACAGCAGTCGACCGGCGTTGCCTGGTGAAACGTTGTTGTGATGCCTCGTGTAAGGAGGAGAAATGCGTACCATCACGTTTCCGACTTTGATAAAGGTCGGATTGTAGCCTATCGCGATTGCGGTTTATCGTATCGAGACACTGCTGCTCGCGTTGGTCGAGATCCAGTGACTGTTAGCGGAATATGGAATCTGTGGGTTCAGGAGGGTAATACGGAACGCCGTGCTGGATCCCAACGGCCTCGTATCACTAGCAGTCGAGATGACAGGCATCTTATCCGCACGGCTGTAACGGATCGTGCAGCCACGTTTCGATCCCTGAGTCAACAGATGGGGACGTTTGCAAGACAACAACCATCTTCACGAACAGTTCGACGACGTCTGCAGCAGCACGGACTATCAGCTCGGAGACCGTGGCTGCGGTTACCCTTGACGCTGCATCACAGATAGGAGAGCCTGCGATGGAGTACTCAACGACGAACCTGGGTGCACGAATGGCAAAAACTCATTTTTCCGATGAATCCAGGTTCTGTGTACAGCATCACGATGGTCGCATCCGTGTTTGGCGACATCGCAGTGTACGCACATTGGAAGCGTGTATACGTCATCGCCATTCCGGCGTGATGGTATGGGGTGCCATTGGTTACACGTCTCGGTCACCTCTTGTTCGCATTGACGGCACTTTCAACAGTGGACGTTACATTTCAGATTTGTTACGACCCGTGGTTCTACCCTCCATTCGATCCCTGCGAAGCTCTACATTTCAGCAGGATATTGCACGACCGCATGTTGCAGTTCCTGTACGGGCCTTTCTGGATACAGAAAATGTTCGACTGCTGCCCTGGCCAGCACATTCTCCGCATCTCTCACCAATTGAAAACGTCTGGTCAATGGTGGCCGAGCAACTGTCTCGTCACAATACGCCAGTCACTACTCTTGATGAAGTGTGGTATCGTGTTGAAGCTGCATGGGCAGCTGTACCTGTACACGAGCTATGTTTGACTCAACGCCCTTATTACGGCCAGAGGTGGTTGTTCTGAGTACTGATTTCTCAGCATCTATGCACCCAAGTTGCCTGAAAATGGAATAGCATGTCAGTTCTTGTGTAATATATTTGTCCAATGTATATCGGTTAGTCATCTGCGTTTCTTCTTGGTGTAGCAACTTTAATGACCAGTGGTGTATATTACTTGGCACAGAGACGTCATGTCAGAGTCGTGAAGTTTTGCACACCAGCATTACGAAAGAAAGTCACTGGTACCCCTTTCATTATCAAACGCAATTTTTCTCAAAACCAAGCGGCGCTTTGTAAGGCATATACCGCCGGAGCGGCGATCCACCAGTGCACCCCTGTGTATACAAATGCCGGCCTAACCCTAGTGGATGCCCCCGGCCAGCTCTCCGTGCTCGCTTGGCGGGCTTGGTGCCTCCTCATACCGGGACTCCTTGCAGTGAGTCCGCATCTTTACGGCTTCTCGCATATCCTTTTTGTCCTGCTACTCGCCACTTGGTGCCCTCAAGCGCTGGCGATGCCATCCTATCCGCGCCGTGATCTTAAAGAATTTTGGGTGCATCTGTTTTTGTCACACGGCTTCTACATCTACAGTTACATCCACACTCCGCAAGCCACCTGACGGTGTGTGGCGGAGGGTACCCTGAGTACCTCTATCGGTTCTCCCTTCTATTCCAGTCTCGTATTGTTCGTGGAAAGGAAGATTGTCGATATGCCTCTGTGTGGGCTTTTAATCTCTTCGCGAGATATACGTAGGAGGGAGCAATATACCGCTTGACTCCTCCGTGAAGGTATGTTCTCCAAACTTTAACAAAAGTCCGTACCGAGCTACTGAGCGTCTCTCCTGCAGAGTCTTCCACTGGAGTTTATCGTCTCCGTAACGCTTTCGCGATTACTAAATGATCCTGTAACGAAGCGCGCTGCTCTCCGCTAGATCTTCTCTATCTATTCTATCAAACCTATCTGGTACGGATCCCACACTGCTGAGCAGTATTCTAGCAGTGGGCGAACAAGCGTACCGTAACCTGCTTCATTTGTTTTCCGATTGCCTTTCGTTAGGAATCTTCCAATGAATCTCAGTCTGCACCTGCTTTACCGACGATCAACGTTACATGTTCATTCCATTTTAAATCACTCCTGATGCGTACTCCCAGATAATTTATGGAATTAACTGCTTCCAGTTGCTGACCTACTACACTGTAGCTAAATGATAAGGGATCTTTCTTTCTATGTATTCGCAGCACATTACAATTGTCTACATTAAGATTCAATTGCCATTCCCTGCACCATGTGTCAATTCGTTGCAGATCCTCCTGCATTTCGGTATAATTTTCCATTGTTAGAACCTCTCGATATACCATAGCATCATCCGCAAAAAGCCTCAGTGAACTTCCGATGTCATCCACCAGGTCATTTATGTATATTGTGAATAGCAACGGTCCTATGACACTCCCCTGCGGCACACCTGAAATACCTCTTACTTCGGAAGACTTCTGTCCATTGAGAATGACATGCTGCGTTCTGTTATCTAGGAACTCTTCAATCCAATCACATAATTGGTCTGATAGCCGGAATGCTCTTACTTTGTTCATTAAACGACTGTGGGGAACTGCATCAAACGCCTTGCGGAAGTCAATAAACACGGCATCTACCTGTGAACCCGGGTCTATGGCCCTCTGAGTCTCGTGTACGAATAGCGCGAGCTGGGTTTCACACGACCGTCTTTTTCGAAATCCATGCTGATTCCTTCAGAGTAGATTTCTAGTCTCCAGAAAAGTCATTATACTCGAACATAATACGTGTTCCAAAATTCTACAACTGATCGACGTTAGAGATATAGGTCTATAGCTCTGCACATCTGTTCTACGTCCCTTCTTGAAAACGGGGATGACCTGTGCCCTTTTCCAATCCTTTGGAACGCTACGCTCTTCTAGAGACCTACAGTACACCGCTGCAAGAAGGGGGGCAAGTTTCTTCGCGGACTCTGTGTAAAATCGAACTGGTATCCCATCAGGTCACGCGGCCTTTCCTCTTTTGAGCTTGTAAGCGGACAGTCTGCGATATACCCGCCGCCGAACAAATATGCTTGTACGCATGCTGTGAACAGCTCACTTCACAGCGTGAATCGCAGGACAGCAGCAACACAGACATGTCTCTACGGACGCCGGTCGGAGCGGCCGAGCGGTTCTAGGCGCTACGGATGCAGGTTCGAATCCCGCCTTGGGCATGGATGTGTGTGATGTCCTTAGGTTAGTTACGTTTAAGTGGTTCTAAGTTCTAGAGGACTGATGACCGCAGCAGTCAAGTCCCATAGTGCTCAGAGCCATTCGAAGCATTTGTCTCTACCGAGATCTGGTCCTAGATGAGGAAATGAATACGTATATTTACAAAACGGCTAAAACTTGTGAGTTAACGAGCGTTGCGTTCTCATTTAAATATATCGGCGAAAGAGTCAGCGGACAGGAATTGTGAAACGAACCCAGGACAAATGGCGGAGATTCACCACGAGATGGGGAAACTAACAGGCGTCTGTTGTGTCTTGAGTCCTATGCGAGTGACACAGACGAGGTCCTACGTCATACGGTAACCGAGAAAACGGCTTTTGTGGCGAATGAGACGAAGCCGTGTTAAACATGGCGCACCGAAGATTGGACATAAAGGGAAACATTTGTGAAAACTATTCAATTCTATAGTAATGCAGGGAATGAAGTCAAAGTAATTTTAATCTGCCATCCTCCTCAAATTTTTATGGTCATCCCAATAAATCTTGCATGTTGATCATATCTACACTCCTGGAAATGGAAAAAAGAACACATTGACACCGGTGTGTCAGACCCACCATACTTGCTCCGGACACTGCGAGAGGGCTGTACAAGCAATGATCACACGCACGGCACAGCGGACACACCAGGAACCGCGGTGTTGGCCGTCGAATGGCGCTAGCTGCGCAGCATTTGTGCACCGCCGCCGTCAGTGTCAGCCAGTTTGCCGTGGCATACGGAGCTCCATCGCAGTCTTTAACACTGGTAGCATGCCGCGACAGCGTGGACGTGAACCGTATGTGCAGTTGACGGACTTTGAGCGAGGGCGTATAGTGGGCATGCGGGAGGCCGGGTGGACGTACCGCCGAATTGCTCAACACGTGGGGCGTGAGGTCTCCACAGTACATCGATGTTGTCGCCAGTGGTCGGCGGAAGGTGCACGTGCCCGTCGACCTGGGACCGGACTGCAGCGACGCACGGATGCACGCCGAGACCGTAGGATCCTACGCAGTGCCGTAGGGGACCGCACCGCCACTTCCCAGCAAATTAGGGACACTGTTGCTCCTGGGGTATCGGCGAGGACCATTCGCAACCGTCTCCATGAAGCTGGGCTACGGTCCCGCACACCGTTAGGCCGTCTTCCGCTCACGCCCCAACATCGTGCAGCCCGCCTCCAGTGGTGTCGCGACAGGCGTGAATGGAGGGACGAATGGAGACGTGTCGTCTTCAGCGATGAGAGTCGCTTCTGCCTCGGTGCCAATGATGGTCGTATGCGTGTTTGGCGCCGTGCAGGTGAGCGCCACAATCAGGACTGCATACGACCGAGGCACACAGGGCCAACACCCGGCATCATGGTGTGGGGAGCGATCTCCTACACTGGCCGTACACCTCTGGTGATCGTCGAGGGGACACTGAATAGTGCACGGTACATCCAAACCGTCATCGAACCCATCGTTCTACCATTCCTAGACCGGCAAGGGAACTTGCTGTTCCAACAGGACAATGCACGTCCGCATGTATCCCGTGCCACCCAACGTGCTCTAGAAGGTGTAAGTCAACTACCCTGGCCAGCAAGATCTCCGGATCTGTCCCCCATTGAGCATGTTTGGGACTGGATGAAGCGTCGTCTCACGCGGTCTGCACGTCCAGCACGAACGCTGGTCCAACTGAGGCGCCAGGTGGAAATGGCATGGCCAGCCGTTCCACAGGACTACATCCAGCATCTCTACGATCGTTTCCATGGGAGAATAGCAGCCTGCATTGCTGCGAAAGGTGGATATACAGTGTACTAGTGCCGACATTGTGCACGCTCTGTTGCCTGTGTCTATGTGCCTGTGGTTCTGTCAGTGTGATCATGTGATGTATCTGACCCCAGGAATGTGTCAATAAAGTTTCCCCTTCCTGGGACAATGAATTCACGGTGTTCTTATTTCAATTTCCAGGAGTGTATAATATGTGGTTGGGTGGGGAGTGAGATAGGGTTGTAGCCTCTCTGCGATGTTACTCAATCTGTACATTGAGCAAGCAGTAAAGGAAACAAAAGAAAAGTTCGGAGTAGGTATTAAAATCCATGGAAAAGAAATAAAAACTTTGAGGTTCGGAGATTACACTGTAATTCTGTCAGAGACAGCAAAGGATTTGGAAGAGCAGTTGAACGGAATGGACAGTTGAACGGAATGGACAGCTGAACGGAATGGACAGTGTCTTGAAAGGTGGATATAAGATGAACATCAACAAAAGCAAAACGAGGATAATCGAATGTAGTCGAACTAAGTCTGGTGATGCTGAGGGAATCAGACTGGGGAATGAGACACTTAAAGTTGTAAAGAAGTTTAGCTATTTGGGGTGCAAAATAACTGATGATGGTCGAAGTAGAGAGGATATAAAATGTAGACTGGCAATGGAAAGGAAAGAATTTCTTAAGAAGAGGAATTTGTTAACATAGCGTATAGATTTAAGTGTCAGATAGTCGTTTCTGAAAGTTTTTGTATGGAGTGTAGCCATGTATGGAAGGGAAACATGGACGGTGAAACATGGATGATAAATAGTTTGGAGAAGAAGAGAATAGAAGCTTTAGAAATGTGCTGTCATCAAGGGATCACCAGTTTTGTATTGGAGGGCAATGTGGAGGGTAAAAATCGTAGAGGGAGACCAAGAGATGAATACAGTAAGCAGATTCCGAAGGATGTAGGCTGCAGTAGGTACTGGGAGGTGAAGAAGCTTGCACAGGATAGAGTAGCATGGGAAGCTGCATCAAACCAGTCTCAGGACTGAAGACCACAACAACAACAACATCTACAATATGTAGAATGTTAATAACCTTTTCACTGAAAAAATATGGCAACCAGCCACTTTTTAATGCGTTTTTTTTTATTTACGCCAATATGCATTTCGGGTTTGCACCTATCTTCAGCTGGCAAATTACATGGATCTTCAGTTACTACAGTAGTACAATCTCGACAGCAGTTTGGATGCTGCAGCAGGCCTGTGCAAAAGCAACGATTTACTTCAATTTCGCGAGTTTAAAGTCACACACTATCAGCTGTTCATTTTACTTACATTCTCCTCTCCTAGTTTCTTCCTGGCTTTTCTTCTTTTTTGCAACAACACAAACACTTTTTTTCGCGTATTTTACACAGGCGCACTGCGTTATCCGCCATGTTGTCGACTGACAGTTTTTGTTCACATACAAATGGTTTATCTATGGACAGAGTTATATTTTTACGAAAGTTTTGAGGTTCTAAGATAAGCTATTGTTTTCTAAATATTGACTTGGCTGATAGAAGTATTCTAACATAAGACATTTATACAAAGCAGTAATTCATACATTTACAATATAACAAAGATAGAATTAAGAGTTTAGAATTAAGATTTTTATGTTTTATATTATTACATGCATTTGTTTATAATAGATTATGTTAATTCTTGATTGTGCTTAGTAAGTGGTTTGACAAGTAGAGTGTGGAAGTTTTTCAGAAATATTCGGTTTGGCAGCTCTGTTTGGTCGTTCAGTATGTCAGAAGGGGATGCATGTTTATGTGAATAAATTTCGATTTCTTCTAGGAGGTTCATTCTTTTTCCTTTGTTGGCAAAGTGGAGAACTTGTAGGTTATGGGATATGTCTGTTACTTGATGTTCGTCTTCTGCTACATGTTGGGCGAATGTGGATTTGTTTAAGTTTTTCAAACGAAGAGCATCCATGTGTTCTCGAAACCGTATGCTGAAGTTTCTCCCTGTTTGGCCTATGTATGTTTTTGGACATGAGTTGCAGTTACGTTTGTATATTCCTGATTGATTGTACGGTTTGGTATTATTTTTAATGTTATGTATAGCTTTGTCCTTTATTTTGTTATTTGTATAGTAGCTGATTTAGATATCTGCTCCTCGGAACAAGTTTGCCATTTTATATGACAGCTTTCCTACAAATGGCAAGCTTACATATTTTTCATTTGGCTGTGTTGCGGTATTCTTTAATGTTGTTTTGTTATTGTATTTGTTTATGTGGGGATTTATCTTAGAGTTGCCGTACTTTTTCAGTGAAATATCATTGTCCACGGCCACAGTCCAAATAAAATGGACAATTTGTTATTAATAACCTTTGTTTCATTTGTAAAGTTTTCACATAGAATACAAGTCACAGGAATTACTTTTCAGCACGTCCTCGCAGTTTGGGAGGTAAGACGTTGTGTAAGATAGATAGATAGATATATATATATATAGAGAGAGAGAGAGAGAGAGAGGGGGGGGGGGGGGGTGAGGGGGAGGAATGGAGGAACCGAGTCTGAATTATAGTGAACAACTCCCAGTAGTTATGCAAAGATGAAAAAGCTTGCAGTAGCGTCTAGAGGTGCAGCAAACCGCGGTTTTGACTAGAAGACCAACAAAACCACAGACACGGTCGTATTTTGATTCATAAAATGCGCATCTTCCACTGTCACTGAGTTCACCAGCTCGATCCTTTACGGATTCGTGAAAATTCGTTACAGAAGTGTTCCGCAGCCGGCGTGACCAAACGTCGTGCAAACGACTTCGTACTGGGCGGACGTAAAGTCGAGACTCGGCGGCACCCAGCGCAGAGCTCCGAAAATAGACGCGCCGGTGGCGGCGGCGGTGGCCAGGGGCCGACGGACCGACTGGAGTCCCGGCTTCGACCCCCGACGCGGCCAGCGCTATTTCGGGTCTCCGCCGACCTGGGCATAAACTGCCCGCGGCGAAGGCCGCGCGCTCTGTCCTAGCCTACCGCACTGACCAATATACACTACTGGCCATTACAATTGCTACACCAAGAAGAAATGCAGGTGATAAACGGCTATTCATTGGACAAATATATTACACTACAACTGACATCTGATTACATTTTCACGCAATTTGGGTGCATAGATCCTGAGAAATCAGTACCCAGAACAACCACCTTTGGCCGTAATAACGGCCTTGATATGCCTGGGCATTGAGTAAGAGATCGCATGGCGTGTACAGGTACAGCTGCCCATGCAGCTTCAACACGATACCACTGTTCATCAAGAGTAGTGACTGGGGTGTTGTGACGAGCCAGTTGCTCGGCCACCATTGACCAGACGTTTTCAATTGGTGAGAGATCTGGAGAACGTGCTGGCCAGGGCAGCAGTCGGACATTTGCTGTATCCAGAAAGGCTCGTACAGGACCTGCGAAATGCGCTATCTGGTCTGAGGAGAAACTTTCATAGAGGTTATCTGTCTACATCTACATCTACATATATACTCCGCAAGGCACCCAACGGTGTGTGCCGGAGAGCACTTTACGTGCCACTGTCATCACCTCCCTTTTCTGTTCCAGTCGCGTATGGTTCGCGGGAAGAACGACTGTCTGAAAGCCTCCGTGCGCGCTCTAATCTCTCTAATTTCACATTCGTGATCTCCTCGGGAGGTATAAGTAGGGGGAAGCAATATATTCGATACCTCATCCAGAAACGCACCCTCTCGAAACCTGAACAGCGAGCTACACCGCGATGCAGAGCGCCTCTCTTGCAGAGTCTGCCACTCGAGTTTGCTAAACATCTCCGTAACGCTATCACGCTTACCAAATAACCCTGTGACGAAAAGTGCCGCTCTACTTTGGATCTTCTCTATCTCCTCCGTCAACCCGATCTGGTACGGATCCCACACTGATGAGCAATACTCAAGTATAGGTCGAACGAGTGTTTTTTAAGCCACCTCCTTTGTTGATGGACTACATTTTCTAAGGACTCTCCCTATGAATCTCAACCTGGCACCCGCCTTACCGACAATTTTATATGATCATTCCACTTCAAACCGTTCCACAAGCATTCTCTCAGATATTTACAGAAGTAACTGCTACCAGTGTTTGTTCCGCTATCGTATAATCATACAATAAAGGATCCTTCTTTCTATGTATTCGCAATACAACACATTTGTCTGTGTTAAGGGTCAGTTGCCACTCCCTGCACCAAGTGCCTATCCGCTGCACATCTTCCTGCATTTCGCTGCAATTTTCTAATGCTGCAACTTCTCTGTATACTACAGCATCATCCGCGAAAAGCCGCACGGAACTTCCGACACTATCTACTAGGTCATTTATATATTTTGTGAAAAGCAATGGTCCCATAACACTCCCCTGTGGCACGCCAGAGGTTACTTTAACGTATGTACACGTCTCTCCATTGATAACAACATGCTGTGTTCTGTTTGCTAAAAACTCTTGGACAAGTAACAGCCCATTATTCCTCATGACGCGAAACCAGAGAAGGTAGCTACTTTAGATGTTGTGATCTGATGCGAAGTCAACGTTGTTATTCATTCAACACACAGGTGTTTCATTGGCTTCAGGATGGGATTGTAGTGGGGGGGGGGGGGGGGGGGGGGAAATGTTATCGTCCACAGTCAACCTGTTACAATCATAGTCTCTGTTCCTCTACTACGATAAGGATGGAAACTAAAGAAATGAACTAAAATTTGTGCTATCGCCGGGACTTGAATCCATGTCTCTTTGCTTACTGGCGGCCGGTGTCGCTGAGCTGTTATAGGCGCTTCAGTCTGGAACCGCGCGACTGCTACGGTCGCAGGTTCGAATCCTGCCTCAGCCACGGATGTGTGTGATGTCCTTAGGTTAGTTAGGTTCAAATGGTTCAAATGGCTCTGAGCACTATGGGACTCAACTGCTGTGCTCATCAGTCCCCTAGAACTCAGAACTACTTAAACCTAACTATCCTAAGGACATTACACACATCCATGCCCGAGGCAGGATTCGAACCTGCGACCATGGCAGTCGCACGGTCCCGGACTGCGCGCCTAGAACCGCGAGACCACCGCGGCCGGCAGGTTGGTTAGGTTTAAGTAGTTCTAAGTTCTAGAGGGAGTGATGACCTCAGATGTTGAGTCCCATAGTGCTCAGAGCCATTCTTTGCTTACTCGGCAGGAATGCTAGCCATCACACCATCACAGCACTATGCCTAACCCAACTCGCTGACGACCGTAACATAAACTTCAATTTACATCTTCAGCTCATTTTCCTCTTCCTAGATTGTCACTATTGCCGAGGCCCATCGGTATTATAATAGCACCACTGTGTTGGACGTGATCGGGGATACCTGACTATAACTCAGGCGTAGGCAATCTATAGATCTGATATAACTGTTGGATGTGAGGTTCGCCAATTACGCAAAACTCCGTTCTTTCCAAGTTCCCAAACATGTTACGGCACCTCTGTGCCATCATCAGTGGGTTTCTGTTTTATTTAATCTTTAGTCTCTGTTTGCATAGTTTTTCAGGACCACTTTTGTTTTATTTATTACAGGTAGCTTGTCATGTTTTTGTGTGGCACGCCCTTTTTTCACAGCATCCTTATGAGGTGTTGTGAAACACACGTAAATGCAACACACATTTTCACAAATATGGTCATAAAAGCACTTTGCACTTCATCAAAACACATTGTAATGTTAGCCATTTTGGAGACGTGCAAAGTGCTATCGGCGAGAAAAAGTTTCGGAATTTTTTCAAATCACGCATAAAGTTTGTTGGAAGTCACAGTGTTCTCATTCCCGAATACTGTATAAATGCCAGTTACACTGCCTCGAGACATACGGGGCTACAGAGTATGTAACTTTAATTGCAGACTTCTTGTCTTGAACCTTTAACGTATTATTGTGCTTCTTAATGTGTAGATTATGACATTTTACACTTATAAATTGGATTAATAACACGAAATATTGAAAATAAAATTTTTATTTCCCCGGGAAGCAGTCAGATGGGCAATTCGTAATTGGGTCCCAAAGACGGCCTGCTCTCTCTCTCTCTCTCTCTCTCTCTTTCTCACTCACACACACACACACACACACACACACACACACACACACACACACACACACACACACACAAACGAAGAACATTATTATAATAATTAAAATTGTTACATAAACTTGCCACTAGCGTACACATTATTTTCATCTCTGCACTTGTTAGCTTTGCTTACATAAGCATGTACTAACAGTAAGTGATGCTACAATGTGTATGAAATCACTGGAAGAATATTAATCTGTGACCACTGCGGATATTTATTTCATAATTACAGCAAAAGACCTGCACAAAACTTTGAGCCTTGTACTAAAATAGTGTTTTCCATTGTCTTCTGCACTTAGATAGTACCACAAGTTAACCAAAAAGTCGGTAAAAATTACGTAGTGGGCCCGCCTTGCATAGTTCATGGTTTATATACAGTATAAAAGTAGAGTGAAGAATATCCAGAATTTGGACTAATAAAAATAATCAAAAAACTGGGCAAATGGTGAATAGTGTCAAATGGAGTGTATAGCGAACTGGAGCCCATTTCAGATATTATATAGAAGAAAATGATTTTACTTGAACACATTATGAGGACACGAGAAACCAGATTAACAAGAAAAAAATGTGGAGAATCTTTGGAACTGAAACAAGTAGAATGGATTAAGGAAATCAAAGAGTGTATCAAAGAGCCAGAATAAAAACAAAAAAAGATGATTTACGCCAAAACTAGGTAAACTACATACAATAAAAAGGATATTTACAGATGAAGAACGACAAAAAGATCAGAAGGAATGAAAAGGTACTGGACAGTTTGGAAAGAAAACTTATTATGAAGAAGATGACCACCAGATAACGACTGACTACAGTAAACCAGAATGTGTAGTCGGCGCCAAGTACATTATCTAATACGAGTTTTCTGAATTTACCTTGAAGTTTTAGTTTCTGCGATGAGGAGTGCGTTAAATTGGCACAGAGCAGTTCAGTGTGGAGCGAATGTAGACATTAAGTTACAATTCAGGGCAATCTGTCACTGCAGTCTGTATTCGACATACACACATTCGTTGGCTTCGCTGACTTACAACCGAGTTATCACCTTTTAAGTTAACCGAGGTCTCAGGCTACGCCACAGATCAGTATCATTACAACCAAGATAACAGAGGGGGTGGAGGGGTGGGGGGGGGGGGTCCAGTATACATTCTAGCTAAAAAAAAACATACAAAATTCTTATTAACTGACAAATTGTGATAAACCTAGCGGACAGAGGTTTAAGCTTCTAAAATGTGTAGTGGAAACAATCGAATAGTGGAATAGTTACTGTGAGTGTCAATTATCAATTAGATAATAAATTAAACTCCGACTTCTGGAAAAAACCTTTTTTTTGTGCTCGCCCAAACATGTTTCGGCACCACATTCAGTTCGCTAACACGGAGGAAAAAATCAACAGCAAGATGACGATAACTTCATGTGGAGGCTGGTATTAAATTCGGACGCTCTCGAAAGATCATAGCGACTCATTGCACACCAACTGCACGAAAACGTCTGAAAGAATTTCGTCCCGTACATATTTTCAATAACAAATAGACGTAGATGGCAACACTGTACTCTCATTTTCGACAAGTAGCTTCGTATGATACTGTGCAGCTGACCTTCGCAGTTGGTACAGTGGGTTGAGTTTTGCGTTAGAATACTATAGTTCGATTTTAGGCGCAAGTGTAACATCTTTAATTTTCCGGTTTTAGGCTGCTTAATATTATATTTGGCTTCTGAACCGATTAAGTGAGCTTTAAGCATATATACCACTGGAGTTAAATGATGTTTATTACATCATCCACAACAAACAATCTATTCTATTAGTATTAATATGCCGGCCGGGGTGGCCGAGCGGTTCTAGGCGCTACAGTCTGGAGCCGCGCTACCGCTATGGTCGCAGGCTCGAATCCTGCCTCGGGTGTGGATGTGTGTGATATCCTTAGGTTAGTTATGTTTTAAGTAGTTCTAAGTTCTAGGGGACTGTTGACTTTAGAAGTTAAGTCCCATAGTGCTAAGAGCCATTTGAACCATTTTGAGTATTAATATACTGACATTATATACCGTTTTAATGTTTGTTAACTCGTTCCACTTTGGATATCTGCGAACAACTGAGTAAGCCTATGAATATTTAACAAAGGCCTTTGTGACACTGGTCTTCAGACGTGGTTGTGTGTTCAACCAGCATTTGTCATCCCTGGATCAAAAACGACATTAAGTTCATTTTCAGTCACGTTTCCTAGATTATACAGTATGAAACCAATACGGGACTCGTTTCTAAGCATATTTAAAGCTATTTTTATTCCTCGCGTCTGTGAAAACAAACGGATTGTCGTGAATTCAGTTCCTCATTGCCTCCAGTTTTACTTATTAAATGCTGTTTGTAATAAAGAATGAACATTGCAGGTAATACTGTTTCGCAAAGCATCGCGAAAGTGTTGCCGCTGAGATAATATACTTTCGCTGACAGTGCCTTGCTGAGTAATGACTGAAAATTAGCAACATGACGGAAACAGTTTATTTACACACTTGAATGTAATAGGCATACTGTTTGCTCATTTTTTTTGTAGTTAGACGGATCATATTTACATTCGTGACTTTTTTTTTTTTTTTGAGTTCTACAAGAATGACTTCATGGAGGTCGCATAGCTCCACGACACACCAAGTTCTTGTTAATGATGCAGTGAACTGCTCGGAGGAGGTAACAGAAGAGCTCGCATGAGTGCATGAGGTCCAAAACGTGGAGGAGACTCCGGTTGCCACCGGATGTGGCCACCATCTCTACCGTTTGAAAAACCACCACTATGTCTGTTGTAGTCTGGGTAACACAGTGGACCAGTGGGTGATGCATGGTCTACAGTTGATTCTGAACACCAGTCCTTTGGGAGATGCCTTCCTCCTAAGGGTATACGTTTACCGACAGAAGTTGACCTTGCTAATTTCCTTCAGATTTTTTCTTTTTTTTTCAAACGTTTGTGCACAGATTTTGTGCTCCTCATTCATCAGCATGAATATTTACCACCTGATAACTCATGGTGAGCTTCGAAATACAAAACAACTTGAGCACTTTTATTGACTGCTATTCGCCGGACGCTGTGGCCGAGCGGTTCAAGGTGCTTCAGTCCGGAACCGCGCTGCTGCTACTGTCGTAGGTTTGAATCCTGCGTCGGGCATGGATGTGTGTGCTGTCCTTAGGTTAGTCTAGGAGACTGATGACCTCAGATGTTGTCTCACAGTGCTTTGAGCCATTTGAACCATTCATTACTATTCGCAAAGAGAAGTGAAATGTATTTCACGTTATGCTTGATAAAAATGATTGTCACTTAAAGGTTTAACAACTTGTGCAATTACTTATATTTAGTACTAACACAGAAACCAGAGTAGTCTTTTTCATTATATCATCATTATATCACTTTTATACATATGTTTTTAATTTAAAGATTTACGCTTCCCCGTTTTCTTCAGTTATACCATTGGTCTATCTCTGCTTCTTTTATGGTAGGTATTTCTACTGCGATCATAGAGATGACACATAGCCGCGCTGTCTACGCGTTTATGTTTGACTACGCTTCATCACCTACACTGGATTTGACCATGTGATCTACACACTTTGGTTTTATGAAGGATATTCTGCCACTTTAGAGTGTTTAAAATATTGCAATCAGCTGCTCTTAGTGAATGCTGTAAGTATATTTCACATATTAACCTTGATAAGTTCTGTAGCTATCTCTGTATCATATGTAACTTATTATGTAACTTACACTGAGGCGATCATTACTCTTACTGAATATTTATGGCAAGTCCGCTGCATCATTTTTTGCTCAACGTTAAAAGAACTGTAGTTTTAGGACATGCATAGTGTAAGTAATAGTTTATGCAGCAGCATTGTTGAGCAGATCAAGATCAGGAAATTAAAAAATAATTATAACAGTAACATACGAAAAAAAAGAGAAAAAATAAACTTCAATTGGCCTTCCAACTAACAAAAAATACATACAACACGAAATCCCTTTCAATGGGGTCCAAAATTACACATTACAAGACAGTGATTAAGCAAGAAGCACTGTATGCAGCAGAAACACTAAACATGAATTTCAAAGGCCAAATGGAGAAACTTGATCTAAAGGAAAGAAAAGTTTTAAGAAAAATTATAGGGCCAAAATTTCAAGACAATAAGAGTATATACGTCAAAAAGGAAACTCTACAAGAAAATTGAAAAACTTTCAGATACTATGCGAAAAAGGAGAATAAATTTTTATGATCATCTTCTCAATGAATTCCAACAGATTAACTAAACAAATCTTTAACTTTTTCCTTAACCACAAAAACAAAACCGAACTGATTTAGAGAAACTGAGAAAGGACTCGTAGAATTAAAGATTTCAGAAAATTCACTTATTGATCGAACAGCTGAATAAATTACTAAAGATGAGAACATACAGTTCCAAGACAAATCTACACAGAAGTCCAAATCCTTCATCTCGGAAGAAGAGAGGAAAAAAAGATCAGAAATACTGGGTCCTAAGAAAAGAACAACGCACAAAGAAATGATTGATACAGCGTACCCCAAAGAGGGTGAAACGAAAAAACAAGAACACACGCACCGAAATCACAGGCAAAACTTTGGGACCAGTCGAAGAGCAAACACAATACAGAGAACGTCATAACTAATTTTATATCATAATAACTAATTTTATATCATAATAACTAATTTTATGCAGAGATTTTAAAAAATTACAGTTGTAATAACGGTAGTCCACAGGGGCCCATACGTAAAAAAAAGAAGAGTACACCTGAACTCTAACTCGGGTATTCCAACGAGAAATTTTGCCTTCTGAAGCAGGTGGAAAGGACGGATATACAGCACTGAACGAGGGTATTTGTCGGACAAATGAAGAGGTCACTGCTCGAAAAATAAGATTTCACTATGTATCGACTGAGTATAGCTAGATGCATCCATTATTGATTTGTTGATTTTTCATCACACTGTGCAGTAATGTAAGCATATTTTCAATCACTGAAAGTTCATTAACTTGATTTACAGATTTTTTTTCCAAATCTTTAGTTTCTCTCTCGTAAAAGTTACTTCTTGCGGCTTAGGCTTTAATCAGTCTGACGTCGGCAAAGGGTTGCAGTGCTGCCAAATTGTCTTTGACGTTCATTTTTTGCCGAAAATATTAAGAGGATGAAACTTTGTTACAGGTGATTTCGTATTATTAAGAGGAATGTGATAACTGCAATCCGAAAAGATGCAGGTGTTGACAGGTGTGAAAATTACCGAACTATCACTTTAATAAGTCGCAGCTGCAAAATAGTAACGCGAATTCTGTACAGACGAATGGAAAAACTGGTAGAAGCCGGCCTCGGAGAAGATCAGTTTGGATTCCGTAGAAATATTGGAACACGTGAGGCAATACTGACCGTACGACTTATCTTAGAAAATACACTAAGGAAAGGCAAACCCACGTTTCTAGCATTTGTAGACTTAGAGAATGCTTTTGAAAATGTTGAATGGTTTACTCTCTTTCAAATTCTGAAGGTGGCAGGGGAAAATAGAGAGCGAAAGGTTATTTACAATTTGTACAGAAACCAGATGGCAGTTATAAGAGTCGAGGGGCATGAAAGGGAAGCAGTGATTGGGAAGGGAGTGAGACAGGGTTGTAGACTCTCCCCGATGTTATTCTATGTGTGTATTGAGCAAGCAGTAAACAAACAAAAAAAATCGGAGAAGGTATTAAAATCCATGGAGAAGAAATAAAAACTTTGATATTCGCCGATGACGTAATTCTGTCAGAGACAGTAAAGGACTTGCATGAGCAGTTGAACAGTATGGACAGTGTCTTCAAAGGAGGGTATAAGATGAACATCAACAAAAGCAAAACGAGGATAATGGATTGTAGTCGAATTAAGTCGGGCGATGCTGAGGGAATTAGATTAGGAAATGAGACACTCAAAGTAGTAAAGGAGTTTTGCTATTTGTGGAGCAAAATAACTGATGATGGTCGAAGTAGAGAGGATATAAAATGTAGACTGGCAATGGCAAGGAAAGCGTTTCTGAAGAAGAAAAATTTGTTACGGGTTCAAATGGCTCTGAGCACTATGGGACTTAACATCTATGGTCATCAGTCCCCTAGAACTTAGAACTACTTAAACCTAACTAATCTAAGGACATCACACAACACCCAGCCATCACGAGGCAGAGAAAATCCCTGACCCCGCAGGGAAGCGAGAACGCTACCGCACGACCACAAGATGCGGACGTCAAGAAGTCGTTTCTGAAAGTATTTGTATGTAGCCGTGTATGGAAGTGAAAAACGGACGATAAAGTCTTTGGACAAGAAGAGAATAGGAGCTTTCGAAATGTGGTGCTACAGAAGAATGGTGTAGATGGGTAGATCACAAATGAGGAGATATTGAATAGAATTGAGGAGAAGAAGTGATCGGTTGGTAGGACACGTTCTGAGGCATCAAGGGATCAGAAATTTAGTATTGGAGGGCAGCGTGGAGGGTAAAAATCGTAGAGGGAGACCAAGAGATGAATACACTAAGAAGGTTCAGAGGGATGTAGGCTGCAGCAGGTACTGGGAGATGAAGAAGCTTGCACAGGATAGGGTAGCATGGAGAGCTGCATCAAACCAGAATCAGGACTGGAAGCAAGGAAGAAAAGTGGCACCCCAGCGCGTGAATTTTGGTTCACCACTGTATACAGTTAAAGCTTAGAATACAGATCCAACATTTACTCTGAACGATAGCCTGATGATGAGCTCGGGGTCGAAACGGCTAGCGACATGCACACAGAGGTATGTACGCAGACCGGCGACACGGCAGGCCATTACCTGAGGCGGGCTGGTCAGGAGAGAGGCAGACCTCTGGCTGTCAGACGCCGGCAGTCAGCTGGCGCTCAGCTGGCGGAACACACACCGCTGCCTGGACCGCACTCGCGCCGCGCGCACACAAAGCCAGCAGCCGGCAGCCAGCAACACGCGGGACGCACAGCTGGCTCGCCGCCCAGCCGCTCCTTTGTTCTCGCCCGGCCGGCCGGCTACGTCACCGCGGCCGCGGGGAGGGGGGGGCGCGCTGCCAACCTCTGCGCGACGAAACCGGTCCCGCTAAACTGAGTGCTCAAGCCGCCGCCCGTTCTGTAGGTCACCGCTGGCGGAGGCTGGCCGAGGAGGGCTCGTCGCTACGACGGAACACGTACACGGGCAATAGAAGTCGCATATTGCCGACAGTATGGCCAGGTAATGACGCCGGGCTGCATTATCCGCTATACGTGTTCGGCAACCCAGCCGGGCGACTGCCATGCAGCGTCGTACGCGGCATATAGTTATTGCATATTGCTGTCAATATTGCCCGGCAATATAGCCGAGCAACAGACACTACAGAAAGGTACACAGCCAATATTGCATACATCTGCAATACTGCCTCTCCGGCCATCCTTATTTAGGTTTTCCATGATTTCCTTAAATCTCTTCAGGCAAATGCCGGGATGGTTCCTTTGATAGGGCACGGCCGATTTCCTTCCCCATCCTTCCCTCACCCGAGCTTGCGCTCCGTCTCTAATGACCTCGTAGTCGACGGGACGTTAAATACTAACAATCTCCTCCTCCTCTTCCAATACTGCCGGGCAACGCAGCCGGCTGACACTGACGTTTGGAGCCACTTGTTCGGCAACACCGCCAGCCACTGTTAGCGCGAGGTACACGTAGGTACTACATATTGCCGTCAATATTGAAGGGCTATGAATTGGAGCTACTTGTTCAGCAACACTGCCAAAGGTTATTTGCGCGAGGTACACGGCGAATAGAAGTTGCATGTTGCTGTCAATAATGTCCGACAATATAGCCGCGCATAGACCCTATAAAAAGGTACACAGTCAACACATATTGCTTACAGCCCCCAATACTGGCCGGCAACATAGCAGGCTGACTGTTTGAGCCCGGTACTAGGTCAACAGGTATTGCATATTGTCGTCCATATTGCCCGGCAATATTGAAACTACGAATCCGATATACTTATTCCGCAACACTGCCACAGGCTATTTGCGCCAGGTGAACGGCCAATACAAGTTTCATATTGCTGTCAATATTGCCCGACAATGTAGCCGAGCGACAGACACTAGAAAAAGGCACACAGGCAATAAATATTGTATACGGCCCCCAATACTGCCCGGCAACGTAGCCGGGTGACACTGACGCTGCGTGCACTGCAGCCACTTGTTCGGCAACACCGCCAGCGACTGTTAGCGCGAGGTACACGTAGGTACTACATATAGCTGTCAATATTGAAGGGCTATGAATTGGAGCTACTTGTTCAGCAACACTGCCAAAGGTTATTTGCGCGAGGTACACGGCGAATAGAAGTTGCATGTTGCTGTCAATAATGTCCGACAATATAGCCGCGCATAGACCCTATAAAAAGGTACACAGTCAACACATATTGCATACAGCCCCCAATACTGCCCGGCAACATAGCCGGCTGACTGAGCCCCGTACTAGGTCAACAGGTATTGCATATTGTCGTCAATATTGCCCGGCAATATTGAAACTACGATTCCGATATACTTATTCCGCAACACTGCCACAGGCTATTTGCGCCAGGTGAACGGCCAATACAAGTTTCATATTGCTGTCAATATTGCCCGACAATGTAGCCGAGCGACAGACACTAGAAAAAGGCACACAGGCAATAAATATTGTATACGGCCCCCAATACTGCCAGGCAACTTAGCCGGGTGACACTGACGCTGCGTGTACTGCAGCCACTTGTTCGGCAACACCGCCAGCGACTGTTAGCGCGAGGTACACGTAGGTACTACATATTGCTGTCAATATTGAAGGGCTATGAATTGGAGCTACTTGTTCAGCAACACTGCCAAACGTTATTTGCGCGAGGTACACGGCGAATATTAGTTGCATGTTGCTATCAATAATGTCCGACAATATAGCTGCGCATAGACCCTATAAAAAGGTACACAGTCAACACACATTGCATACAGGCCCCAATACTGCCCGGCAACATAGCCTGCTGACTGTTTGAGCCCGGTACTAGGTCAACAGGTATTACATATTGTCGTCAATATTGCTCGGCAATATTGAAACTACGAATCCGATATACTTCTTCCGCAACACTGCCACAGGCTATTTGCGCCAGGTGAACGGCCAATACAAGTTTCATATTGCTGTCAATATTGCCCGACAATGTAGCCGAGCGACAGACACTAGAAAAAGGCACACAGGCAATAAATATTGTATACGGCCCCCAATACTGCCCGGCAACGTAGCCGGGTGACACTGACGCTGCGTGTACTGCAGCCACTTGTACGGCAACACCGCCAGCGACTGTTAGCGCGAGGTACACGTAGGTACTACATATTGCCGTCAATATTGAAGGGCTATGAATTGGAGCTACTTGTTCAGCAACACTGCCAAAGGTTATTTGCGCGAGGTAAACGGCGAATAGAAGTTGCATGTTGCTGTCAATAATGTCCGACAATATAGCCGCGCATAGACCCTATAAAAAGGTACACAGTCGACACATATTGCATACAGCCCCCAATACTGCCCGGCAACATAGCCGGCTGACTGTTTGAGCCCGGTACTAGGTCAACAGGTATTACATATTGTTGTCAATATTGCCCGGCAATATTGAAACTACGAATCTGATATACTTATTCCGCAACACTGCCACAGGCTATTTGCGCCAGGTGAACGGCCAATACAAGTTTCATGTTGCTGTCAATAATGTCCGACAATATAGCCGCGCATAGACCCTATAAAAAGGTACACAGTCGACACATATTGCATACAGCCCCCAATACTGCCCGGCAACATAGCCGGCTGACTGTTTGAGCCCGGTACTAGGTCAACAGGTATTACATATTGTTGTCAATATTGCCCGGCAATATTGAAACTACGAATCTGATATACTTATTCCGCAACACTGCCACAGGCTATTTGCGCCAGGTGAACGGCCAATACAAGTTTCATGTTGCTGTCAATAATGTCCGACAATATAGCCGCGCATAGACCCTATAAAAAGGTACACAGTCAACACATATTGCATACAGCCCCCAATACTGCCCGGCAACATAGCCGGCTGACTGAGCCCCGTACAAGGTCAACAGGTATTGCATATTGTCGTCAATATTGCCCGGCAATATTGAAACTACGAACCCGATATACTTATTCCGCAACACTGCCACAGGCTATTTGCGCCAGGTGAACGGCCAATACAAGTTTCATGTTGCTGTCAATAATGTCCGACAATATAGCCGCGCATAGACCCTATAAAAAGGTACACAGTCAAAACATATTGCATACTGCCCCCAATACTGCACGGCAACATAGCCTGCTGACTGTTTGAGCCCGGTACTAGGTCAACAGGTATTACATATTGTTGTCAATATTGCCCGGCAATATTGAAACTACGAATCTGATATACTTATTCCGCAACACTGCCACAGGCTATTTGCGCCAGGTGAACGGCCAATACAAGTTTCATGTTGCTGTCAATAATGTCGGACAATATAGCCGCGCATAGACCCTATAAAAAGGTACACAGTCAACACATATTGCATACAGCCCCCAATACTGCCCGGCAACATAGCCGGCTGACTGAGCCCCGTACAAGGTCAACAGGTATTGCATATTGTCGTCAATATTGCCCGGCAATATTGAAACTACGAACCCGATATACTTATTCCGCAACACTGCCACAGGCTATTTGCGCCAGGTGAACGGCCAATACAAGTTTCATATTGCTGTCAATATTGCCCGACAATGTAGCCGAGCGACAGACACTAGAAAAAGGCACACAGGCAATAAATATTGTATACGGCCCCCAATACTGCCCGGCAACGTAGCCGGGTGACACCGACGCTGCGTGTACTGCAGCCACTTGTTCGGCAACACCGCCAGCGACTGTTAGCGCGAGGTACACGTAGGTACTACATATTGCCGTCAATATTGAAGGGCTATGAATTGGAGCTACTTGTTCAGCAACACTGCCAAAGGTTATTTGCGCGAGGTACACGGCGAATAGAAGTTTCATGTTGCTGTCAATAATGTCCGACAATATAGCCGCGCATAGACCCTATAAAAAGGTACACAGTCGACACATATTGCATACAGCCCCCAATACTGCCCGGCAACATAGCCGGCTGACTGTTTGAGCCCGGTACTAGGTCAACAGGTATTACATATTGTTGTCAATATTGCCCGGCAATATTGAAACTACGAATCCGATATACTTATTCCGCAACACTGCCACAGGCTATTTGCGCCAGGTGAACGGCCAATACAAGTTTCATATTGCTGTCAATATTGCCCGACAATGTAGCCGAGCGACAGACACTAGAAAAAGGCACACAGGCAATAAATATTGTATACGGCCCCCAATACTGCCCGGCAACGTAGCCGGGTGACACTGACGCTGCGTGTACTGCAGCCACTTGTTCGGCAACACCGCCAGCGACTGTTAGCGCGAGGTACACGTAGGTACTACATTTAGCTGTCAATATTGAAGGGCTATGAATTGGAGCTACTTGTTCAGCAACACTGCCAAAGGTTATTTGCGCGAGGTACACGGCGAATAGAAGTTGCATGTTGCTGTCAATAATGTCCGACAATATAGCCGCGCATAGACCCTATAAAAAGGTACACAGTCAACACATATTGCATACAGGCCCCAATACTGCCCGGCAACATAGCCGGCTGACTGTTTGAGCTCGGTACTAGGTCAACAGGTATTGCATATTGTCGTCAATATTGCCCGGCAATATTTAAAATACGAATCCGATATACTTCTTCCGCGACACTGCCACAAGCAATTTGCGCCAGGTGAACGGCCAATACAAGTTTCATATTGCTTTCAATATTGCCCGACAATGTAGCCGAGCGACAGACACTAGAAAAAGGCACACAGGCAATAAATATTGTATACGGCCCCCAATACTGCCCGGCAACGTAACCGGGTGACACCGACGCTGCGTGTACTGCAGCCACTTGTTCGGCAACACCGCCAGCGACTGTTAGCGCGAGGTACACGTAGGTACTACATATAGCTGTCAATATTGAAGGGCTATGAATTGGAGCTACTTGTTCAGCAACACTGCCAAAGGTTATTTGCGCGAGGTACACGGCGAATAGAAGTTGCATGTTGCTGTCAATAAAGTCCGACAATATAGCCGCGCATAGACCCTATAAAAAGGTACACAGTCAACACATATTGCATACAGCCCCCAATACTGCCCGGCAACATAGCCGGCTGACTGTTTGAGCTCGGTACTAGGTCAACAGGTATTGCATATTGTCGTCAATATTGCCCGGCAATATTTAAACTACGAATCCGATATACTTCTTCCGCGACACTGCCACAAGCAATTTGCGCCAGGTGAACGGCCAATACAAGTTTCATATTGCTTTCAATATTGCCCGACAATGTAGCCGAGCGACAGACACTAGAAAAAGGCACACAGGCAATAAATATTGTATACGGCCCCCAATACTGCCCGGCAACGTAGCCGGGTGACACCGACGCTGCGTGTACTGCAGCCACTTGTTCGGCAACACCGCCAGCGACTGTTAGCGCGAGGTACACGTAGGTACTACATATAGCTGTCAATATTGAAGGGCTATAAATTGGAGCTACTTGTTCAGCAACACTGCCAAAGGTTATTTGCGCGAGGTACACGGCGAATAGAAGTTGCATGTTGCTGTCAATAATGTCCGACAATATAGCCGCGCATAGACCCTATAAAAAGGTACACAGTCGACACATATTGCATACAGCCCCCAATACTGCCCGGCAACATAGCCGGCTGACTGTTTGAGCCCGGTACTAGGTCAACAGGTATTGCATATTGTCGTCAATATTGCCCGGCAATATTGAAACTACGAATCTGATATACTTATTCCGCAACACTGCCACAGGCTATTTGCGCCAGGTGAACGGCCAATACAAGTTTCATGTTGCTGTCAATAATGTCCGACAATATAGCCGCGCATAGACCCTATAAAAAGGTACACAGTCAACACATATTGCATACAGCCCCCAATACTGCCCGGCAACATAGCCGGCTGACTGAGCCCCGTACAAGGTCAACAGGTATTGCATATTGTCGTCAATATTGCCCGGCAATATTGAAACTACGAACCCGATATACTTATTCCACAACACTGCCACAGGCTATTTGCGCCAGGTGAACGGCCAATACAAGTTTCATATTGCTGTCAATATTGCCCGACAATGTAGCCGAGCGACAGACACTAGAAAAAGGCACACAGGCAATAAATATTGTATACGGCCCCCAATACTGCCCGGCAACGTAGCCGGGTGACACCGACGCTGCGTGTACTGCAGCCACTTGTTCGGCAACACCGCCAGCGACTGTTAGCGCGAGGTACACGTAGGTACTACATATTGCCGTCAATATTGAAGGGCTATGAATTGGAGCTACTTGTTCAGCAACACTGCCAAAGGTTATTTGCGCGAGGTACACGGCGAATAGAAGTTTCATGTTGCTGTCAATAATGTCCGACAATATAGCCGCGCATAGACCCTATAAAAAGGTACACAGTCGACACATATTGCATACAGCCCCCAATACTGCCCGGCAACATAGCCGGCTGACTGTTTGAGCCCGGTACTAGGTCAACAGGTATTACATATTGTTGTCAATATTGCCCGGCAATATTGAAACTACGAATCCGATATACTTATTCCGCAACACTGCCACAGGCTATTTGCGCCAGGTGAACGGCCAATACAAGTTTCATATTGCTGTCAATATTGCCCGACAATGTAGCCGAGCGACAGACACTAGAAAAAGGCACACAGGCAATAAATATTGTATACGGCCCCCAATACTGCCCGGCAACGTAGCCGGGTGACACTGACGCTGCGTGTACTGCAGCCACTTGTTCGGCAACACCGCCAGCGACTGTTAGCGCGAGGTACACGTAGGTACTACATATAGCTGTCAGTATTGAAGGGCTATGAATTGGAGCTACTTGTTCAGCAACACTGCCAAAGGTTATTTGCGCGAGGTACACGGCGAATAGAAGTTGCATGTTGCTGTCAATAATGTCCGACAATATAGCCGAGCAATTGACGTTATAAAAACGTACACAGCCAATAGATATTGCATACAGCCCCCAATACTGCTCGGCAACATAGCCTGCTGACTGTTTGAGCCCGGTACTAGGTCAACAGGTATTGCATATTGTCGTCAATATTGCCCGGCAATATTTAAACTGCGAATCCGATATACTTCTTCCACAACACTGCCACAGGCTATTTGCGCCAGGTGAACGGCCAATACATGTTTCATATTGCTGTCAATATTGCCCGACAATGTAGCCGAGCGACAGACACTAGAAAAAGGCACACAGGCAATAAATATTGTATACGGCCCCCAATACTGCCCGGCAACGTAGCCGGGTGACACTGACGCTGCGTGTACTGCAGCCACTTGTTCGGCAACACCGCCAGCGACTGTTAGCGCGAGGTACACGTAGGTACTACATATTGCCGTCAATATTGAAGGGCTATGAATTGGAGCTACTTGTTCAGCAACACTGCCAAACGTTATTTGCGCGAGGTACACGGCGAATAGAAGTTGCATGTTGCTGTCAATAATGTCCGACAATATAGCCGCGCATAGACCCTATAAAAAGGTACACAGTCAACACATATTGCATACAGGTCCCAATACTGCCCGGCAACATAGCCGGCTGACTGTTTGAGCTCGGTACTAGGTCAACAGGTATTGCATATTGTCGTCAATATTGCCCGGCAATATTTAAACTACGAATCCGATATACTTCTTCCGCGACACTGCCACAAGCAATTTGCGCCAGGTGAACGGCCAATACAAGTTTCATATTGCTTTCAATATTGCCCGACAATGTAGCCGAGCGACAGACACTAGAAAAAGGCACACAGGCAATAAATATTGTATACGGCCCCCAATACTGCCCGGCAACGTAGCCGGGTGACACCGACGCTGCGTGTACTGCAGCCACTTGTTCGGCAACACCGCCAGCGACTGTTAGCGCGAGGTACACGTAGGTACTACATATAGCTGTCAATATTGAAGGGCTATGAATTGGAGCTACTTGTTCAGCAACACTGCCAAAGGTTATTTGCGCGAGGTACACGGCGAATAGAAGTTGCATGTTGCTGTCAATAATGTCCGACAATATAGCCGCGCATAGACCCTATAAAAAGGTACACAGTCGACACATATTGCATACAGCCCCCAATACTGCCCGGCAACATAGCCGGCTGGCTGTTTGAGCCCGGTACTAGGTCAACAGGTATTGCATATTGTCGTCAATATTGCCCGGCAATATTGAAACTACGAATCTGATATACTTATTCCGCAACACTGCCACAGGCTATTTGCGCCAGGTGAACGGCCAATACAAGTTTCATGTTGCTGTCAATAATGTCCGACAATATAGCCGCGCATAGACCCTATAAAAAGGTACACAGTCAACACATATTGCATACAGCCCCCAATACTGCCCGGCAACATAGCCGGCTGACTGAGCCCCGTACAAGGTCAACAGGTATTGCATATTGTCGTCAATATTGCCCGGCAATATTGAAACTACGAACCCGATATACTTATTCCACAACACTGCCACAGGCTATTTGCGCCAGGTGAACGGCCAATACAAGTTTCATATTGCTGTCAATATTGCCCGACAATGTAGCCGAGCGACAGACACTAGAAAAAGGCACACAGGCAATAAATATTGTATACGGCCCCCAATACTGCCCGGCAACGTAGCCGGGTGACACTGACGCTGCGTGTACTGCAGCCACTTGTTCGGCAACACCGCCAGCGACTGTTAGCGCGAGGTACACGTAGGTACTACATATAGCTGTCAATATTGAAGGGCTATGAATTGGAGCTACTTGTTCAGCAACACTGCCAAAGGTTATTTGCGCGAGGTACACGGCGAATAGAAGTTGCATGTTGCTGTCAATAATGTCCGACAATATAGCCGAGCAATTGACGTTATAAAAACGTACACAGCCAATAGATATTGCATACAGCCCCCAATACTGCTCGGCAACATAGCCTGCTGACTGTTTGAGCCCGGTACTAGGTCAACAGGTATTGCATATTGTCGTCAATATTGCCCGGCAATATTTAAACTGCGAATCCGATATACTTCTTCCACAACACTGCCACAGGCTATTTGCGCCAGGTGAACGGCCAATACATGTTTCATATTGCTGTCAATATTGCCCGACAATGTAGCCGAGCGACAGACACTAGAAAAAGGCACACAGGCAATAAATATTGTATACGGCCCCCAATACTGCCCGGCAACGTAGCCGGGTGACACTGACGCTGCGTGTACTGCAGCCACTTGTTCGGCAACACCGCCAGCGACTGTTAGCGCGAGGTACACGTAGGTACTACATATTGCCGTCAATATTGAAGGGCTATGAATTGGAGCTACTTGTTCAGCAACACTGCCAAACGTTATTTGCGCGAGGTACACGGCGAATAGAAGTTGCATGTTGCTGTCAATAATGTCCGACAATATAGCCGCGCATAGACCCTATAAAAAGGTACACAGTCAACACATATTGCATACAGGCCCCAATACTGCCCGGCAACATAGCCGGCTGACTGTTTGAGCTCGGTACTAGGTCAACAGGTATTGCATATTGTCGTCAATATTGCCCGGCAATATTTAAACTACGAATCCGATATACTTCTTCCGCGACACTGCCACAAGCAATTTGCGCCAGGTGAACGGCCAATACAAGTTTCATATTGCTTTCAATATTGCCCGACAATGTAGCCGAGCGACAGACACTAGAAAAAGGCACACAGGCAATAAATATTGTATACGGCCCCCAATACTGCCCGGCAACGTAGCCGGGTGACACCGACGCTGCGTGTACTGCAGCCACTTGTTCGGCAACACCGCCAGCGACTGTTAGCGCGAGGTACACGTAGGTACTACATATAGCTGTCAATATTGAAGGGCTATGAATTGGAGCTACATGTTCAGCAACACTGCCAAAGGTTATTTGCGCGAGGTACACGGCGAATAGAAGTTGCATGTTGCTGTCAATAATGTCCGACAATATAGCCGCGCATAGACCCTATAAAAAGGTACACAGTCGACACATATTGCATACAGCCCCCAATACTGCCCGGCAACATAGCCGGCTGACTGAGCCCCGTACTAGGTCAACAGGTATTGCATATTGTCGTCAATATTGCCCGGCAATATTTAAACTACGAATCCGATATACTTATTCCACAACACTGCCACAGGCTATTTGCGCCAGGTGAACGGCCAATACAAGTTTCATATTGCTGTCAATATTGCCCGACAATGTAGCCGAGCGACAGACACTAGAAAAAGGCACACAGGCAATAAATATTGTATACGGCCCCCAATACTGCCCGGCAACGTAGCCGGGTGACACTGACGCTGCGTGTACTGCAGCCACTTGTTCGGCAACACCGCCAGCGACTGTTAGCGCGAGGTACACGTAGGTACTACATATTGCCGTCAATATTGAAGGGCTATGAATTGGAGCTACTTGTTCAGCAACACTGCCAAAGGTTATTTGCGCGAGGTAAACGGCGAATAGAAGTTGCATGTTGCTGTCAATAATGTCCGACAATATAGCCGCGCATAGACCCTATAAAAAGGTACACAGTCGACACATATTGCATACAGCCCCCAATACTGCCCGGCAACATAGCCGGCTGACTGTTTGAGCCCGGTACTAGGTCAACAGGTATTACATATTGTTGTCAATATTGCCCGGCAATATTGAAACTACGAATCTGATATACTTATTCCGCAACACTGCCACAGGCTATTTGCGCCAGGTGAACGGCCAATACAAGTTTCATGTTGCTGTCAATAATGTCCGACAATATAGCCGCGCATAGACCCTATAAAAAGGTACACAGTCAACACATATTGCATACAGCCCCCAATACTGCCCGGCAACATAGCCGGCTGACTGAGCCCCGTACAAGGTCAACAGGTATTGCATATTGTCATCAATATTGCCCGGCAATATTGAAACTACGAACCCGATATACTTATTCCGCAACACTGCCACAGGCTATTTGCGCCAGGTGAACGGCCAATACAAGTTTCATGTTGCTGTCAATAATGTCCGACAATATAGCCGCGCATAGACCCTATAAAAAGGTACACAGTCAACACATATTGCATACAGCCCCCAATACTGCCCGGCAACATAGCCGGCTGACTGAGCCCCGTACAAGGTCAACAGGTATTGCATATTGTCGTCAATATTGCCCGGCAATATTGAAACTACGAACCCGATATACTTATTCCGCAACACTGCCACAGGCTATTTGCGCCAGGTGAACGGCCAATACAAGTTTCATGTTGCTGTCAATAATGTCCGACAATATAGCCGCGCATAGACCCTATAAAAAGGTACACAGTCAACACATATTGCATACAGCCCCCAATACTGCCCGGCAACATAGCCGGCTGACTGAGCCCCGTACAAGGTCAACAGGTATTGCATATTGTCGTCAATATTGCCCGGCAATATTGAAACTACGAACCCGATATACTTATTCCGCAACACTGCCACAGGCTATTTGCGCCAGGTGAACGGCCAATACAAGTTTCATATTGCTGTCAATATTGCCCGACAATGTAGCCGAGCGACAGACACTAGAAAAAGGCACACAGGCAATAAATATTGTATACGGCCCCCAATACTGCCCGGCAACGTAGCCGGGTGACACTGACGCTGCGTGTACTGCAGCCACTTGTTCGGCAACACCGCCAGCGACTGTTAGCGTGAGGTACACGTAGGTACTACATTTAGCTGTCAATATTGAAGGGCTATGAATTGGAGCTACTTGTTCAGCAACACTGCCAAAGGTTATTTGCGCGAGGTACACGGCGAATAGAAGTTGCATGTTGCTGTCAATAATGTCCGACAATATAGCCGAGCAATTGACGTTATAAAAACGTACACAGCCAATAGATATTGCATACAGCCCCCAATACTGCTCGGCAACATAGCCTGCTGACTGTTTGAGCCCGGTACTAGGTCAACAGGTATTGCATATTGTCGTCAATATTGCCCGGCAATATTTAAACTGCGAATCCGATATACTTCTTCCACAACACTGCCACAGGCTATTTGCGCCAGGTGAACGGCCAATACATGTTTCATATTGCTGTCAATATTGCCCGACAATGTAGCCGAGCGACAGACACTAGAAAAAGGCACACAGGCAATAAATATTGTATACGGCCCCCAATACTGCCCGGCAACGTAGCCGGGTGACACTGACGCTGCGTGTACTGCAGCCACTTGTTCGGCAACACCGCCAGCGACTGTTAGCGCGAGGTACACGTAGGTACTACATATTGCCGTCAATATTGAAGGGCTATGAATTGGAGCTACTTGTTCAGCAACACTGCCAAACGTTATTTGCGCGAGGTACACGGCGAATAGAAGTTGCATGTTGCTGTCAATAATGTCCGACAATATAGCCGCGCATAGACCCTATAAAAAGGTACACAGTCAACACATATTGCATACAGGCCCCAATACTGCCCGGCAACATAGCCGGCTGACTGTTTGAGCTCGGCACTAGGTCAACAGGTATTACATATTGTCGTCAATATTGCCCGGCAATATTTAAACTACGAATTCGATATACTTCTTCCGCGACACTGCCACAAGCAATTTGCGCCAGGTGAACGGCCAATACAAGTTTCATATTGCTTTCAATATTGCCCGACAATGTAGCCGAGCGACAGACACTAGAAAAAGGCACACAGGCAATAAATATTGTATACGGCCCCCAATACTGCCCGGCAACGTAGCCGGGTGACACCGACGCTGCGTGTACTGCAGCCACTTGTTCGGCAACACCGCCAGCGACTGTTAGCGCGAGGTACACGTAGGTACTACATATTGCCGTCAATATTGAAGGGCTATGAATTGGAGCTACTTGTTCAGCAACACTGCCAAACGTTATTTGCGCGAGGTACACGGCGAATAGAAGTTTCATGTTGCTGTCAATAATGTCCGACAATATAGCCGCGCATAGACCCTATAAAAAGGTACACAGTCAACACATATTGCATACTGCCCCCAATACTGCACGGCAACATAGCCTGCTGACTGTTTGAGCCCGGTACTAGGTCAACAGGTATTACATATTGTTGTCAATATTGCCCGGCAATATTGAAACTACGAATCTGATATACTTATTCCGCAACACTGCCACAGGCTATTTGCGCCAGGTGAACGGCCAATACAAGTTTCATGTTGCTGTCAATAATGTCCGACAATATAGCCGCGCATAGACCCTATAAAAAGGTACACAGTCAACACATATTGCATACAGCCCCCAATACTGCCCGGCAACATAGCCGGCTGACTGAGCCCCGTACAAGGTCAACAGGTATTGCATATTGTCGTCAATATTGCCCGGCAATATTGAAACTACGAACCCGATATACTTATTCCGCAACACTGCCACAGGCTATTTGCGCCAGGTGAACGGCCAATACAAGTTTCATATTGCTGTCAATATTGCCCGACAATGTAGCCGAGCGACAGACACTAGAAAAAGGCACACAGGCAATAAATATTGTATACGGCCCCCAATACTGCCCGGCAACGTAGCCGGGTGACACCGACGCTGCGTGTACTGCAGCCACTTGTTCGGCAACACCGCCAGCGACTGTTAGCGCGAGGTACACGTAGGTACTACATATTGCCGTCAATATTGAAGGGCTATGAATTGGAGCTACTTGTTCAGCAACACTGCCAAAGGTTATTTGCGCGAGGTACACGGCGAATAGAAGTTTCATGTTGTTGTCAATAATGTCCGACAATATAGCCGCGCATAGACCCTATAAAAAGGTACACAGTCGACACATATTGCATACAGCCCCCAATACTGCCCGGCAACATAGCCGGCTGACTGTTTGAGCCCGGTACTAGGTCAACAGGTATTACATATTGTTGTCAATATTGCCCGGCAATATTGAAACTACGAATCCGATATACTTATTCCGCAACACTGCCACAGGCTATTTGCGCCAGGTGAACGGCCAATACAAGTTTCATATTGCTGTCAATATTGCCCGACAATGTAGCCGAGCGACAGACACTAGAAAAAGGCACACAGGCAATAAATATTGTATACGGCCCCCAATACTGCCCGGCAACGTAGCCGGGTGACACTGACGCTGCGTGTACTGCAGCCACTTGTTCGGCAACACCGCCAGCGACTGTTAGCGTGAGGTACACGTAGGTACTACATTTAGCTGTCAATATTGAAGGGCTATGAATTGGAGCTACTTGTTCAGCAACACTGCCAAAGGTTATTTGCGCGAGGTACACGGCGAATAGAAGTTGCATGTTTCTGTCAATAATGTCCGACAATATAGCCGAGCAATTGACGTTATAAAAACGTACACAGCCAATAGATATTGCATACAGCCCCCAATACTGCTCGGCAACATAGCCTGCTGACTGTTTGAGCCCGGTACTAGGTCAACAGGTATTGCATATTGTCGTCAATATTGCCCGGCAATATTTAAACTGCGAATCCGATATACTTCTTCCACAACACTGCCACAGGCTATTTGCGCCAGGTGAACGGCCAATACATGTTTCATATTGCTGTCAATATTGCCCGACAATGTAGCCGAGCGACAGACACTAGAAAAAGGCACACAGGCAATAAATATTGTATACGGCCCCCAATACTGCCCGGCAACGTAGCCGGGTGACACTGACGCTGCGTGTACTGCAGCCACTTGTTCGGCAACACCGCCAGCGACTGTTAGCGCGAGGTACACGTAGGTACTACATATTGCCGTCAATATTGAAGGGCTATGAATTGGAGCTACTTGTTCAGCAACACTGCCAAACGTTATTTGCGCGAGGTACACGGCGAATAGAAGTTGCATGTTGCTGTCAATAATGTCCGACAATATAGCCGCGCATAGACCCTATAAAAAGGTACACAGTCAACACATATTGCATACAGGCCCCAATACTGCCCGGCAACATAGCCGGCTGACTGTTTGAGCTCGGTACTAGGTCAACAGGTATTACATATTGTCGTCAATATTGCCCGGCAATATTTAAACTACGAATCCGATATACTTCTTCCGCGACACTGCCACAAGCAATTTGCGCCAGGTGAACGGCCAATACAAGTTTCATATTGCTTTCAATATTGCCCGACAATGTAGCCGAGCGACAGACACTAGAAAAAGGCACACAGGCAATAAATATTGTATACGGCCCCCAATACTGCCCGGCAACGTAGCCGGGTGACACCGACGCTGCGTGTACTGCAGCCACTTGTTCGGCAACACCGCCAGCGACTGTTAGCGCGAGGTACACGTAGGTACTACATATAGCTGTCAATATTGAAGGGCTATGAATTGGAGCTACTTGTTCAGCAACACTGCCAAAGGTTATTTGCGCGAGGTACACGGCGAATAGAAGTTGCATGTTGCTGTCAATAATGTCCGACAATATAGCCGCGCATAGACCCTATAAAAAGGTACACAGTCGACACATATTGCATACAGCCCCCAATACTGCCCGGCAACATAGCCGGCTGACTGTTTGAGCCCGGTACTAGGTCAACAGGTATTGCATATTGTCGTCAATATTGCCCGGCAATATTGAAACTACGAATCTGATATACTTATTCCGCAACACTGCCACAGGCTATTTGCGCCAGGTGAACGGCCAATACAAGTTTCATGTTGCTGTCAATAATGTCCGACAATATAGCCGCGCATAGACCCTATAAAAAGGTACACAGTCAACACATATTGCATACAGCCCCCAATACTGCCCGGCAACATAGCCGGCTGACTGAGCCCCGTACAAGGTCAACAGGTATTGCATATTGTCGTCAATATTGCCCGGCAATATTGAAACTACGAACCCGATATACTTATTCCACAACACTGCCACAGGCTATTTGCGCCAGGTGAACGGCCAATACAAGTTTCATATTGCTGTCAATATTGCCCGACAATGTAGCCGAGCGACAGACACTAGAAAAAGGCACACAGGCAATAAATATTGTATACGGCCCCCAATACTGCCCGGCAACGTAGCCGGGTGACACCGACGCTGCGTGTACTGCAGCCACTTGTTCGGCAACACCGCCAGCGACTGTTAGCGCGAGGTACACGTAGGTACTACATATTGCCGTCAATATTGAAGGGCTATGAATTGGAGCTACTTGTTCAGCAACACTGCCAAAGGTTATTTGCGCGAGGTACACGGCGAATAGAGGTACACGGCGAATAGAAGTTGCATGTTGCTGTCAATAATGTCCGACAATATAGCCGCGCATAGACCCTATAAAAAGGTACACAGTCGACACATATTGCATACAGCCCCCAATACTGCCCGGCAACATAGCCGGCTGACTGTTTGAGCCCGGTACTAGGTCAACAGGTATTACATATTGTTGTCAATATTGCCCGGCAATATTGAAACTACGAATCCGATATACTTATTCCGCAACACTGCCACAGGCTATTTGCGCCAGGTGAACGGCCAATACAAGTTTCATATTGCTGTCAATATTGCCCGACAATGTAGCCGAGCGACAGACACTAGAAAAAGGCACACAGGCAATAAATATTGTATACGGCCCCCAATACTGCCCGGCAACGTAGCCGGGTGACACTGACGCTGCGTGTACTGCAGCCACTTGTTCGGCAACACCGCCAGCGACTGTTAGCGCGAGGTACACGTAGGTACTACATATAGCTGTCAATATTGAAGGGCTATGAATTGGAGCTACTTGTTCAGCAACACTGCCAAAGGTTATTTGCGCGAGGTACACGGCGAATAGAAGTTGCAGGTTGCTGTCAATAATGTCCGACAATATAGCCGAGCAATTGACGTTATAAAAACGTACACAGCCAATAGATATTGCATACAGCTCCCAATGCTGCCCTGCAACGTAGCCGACTGACGCTTACGTACTGGAGCCACTTGTTCGGCAACACCGCCAGTGAGTGTTTGCGCGAGGTACACGACGAATAGGTATTATATATTGCCTTAAAATATTGAAGATCTATGAATTGCAGCTACTTGTTCGGCAACACTGCCAGAGGCTATTTCCACGAGGCACACGGCCAATAGATGTTGCATATTGCCGTCTATATTGTCCGACAATATAGCCGAGCAATAGACACTATAAAAAGGTACACAGCCTTAGATGTTGCACACAGCCCGCAGTACTGCTCGGCAACGTGGCCAGGTGACACTAACGCTATGTGTACTGGAGCCACTTGTTCGGCAACACCGCCAGCAACTGTTTTTTGCGAGGTACGCGGCAAATAGGTACTACATATTGCCGTCAATATTGCCGGGGAATATTGCAGAGTTATGAATTGGAGCTACTTATTCTGCAACACTGCCAGAACCTATTTGCGCGAAGTACATGGCCAATAGAAGTTGCATAATGCTGTCAATATTGCCCGACAATGTAGCCGAGCAACAGACACTATAAACACGTACACAGCCAATAGATATTGCATACGGGCCCCAATACTGCCCGGCAACGAAGCCGGGTGACACTGACGCTATGTGTACTGCAGCCACTTGTTCGGCAACACCGTCAGCCACTGTTTGCGCGAGGCACACGACAAATAAGCGCTACATATTGTCGTCAATATTGCCGGGCAATATTGAACCGCTACGAATCGGATCTACTTGTTCGGAAACACTGCCAGATTCTATTTGCGCGAGGTTTACAGCCATTAGATATTACATATTGCCGTCAATGTTGCCTGGCTATGTCGTCGGGCAATACTGAGGCTCGCCACTGGCCCAACATTGCCGTCAACATTGCTCGGCAACGCATCCGCAAGGCACACGGCCGACGGACAGAAAATTAGTCGCGGTAGGGAGGTGTGTTGACAATGGATATTACATACTGCCGTCAATATTGCCTGGCAACGTTCAGAAAAGATACGAATTGTAGCTTGTTGCTCGCAGCCAGCGACTGTTCGTGCTTGGTACAAGGCCAATGGATATTGCATATTACAGCCAATATTGCCTGGCTATGTCGCAGGGCGATATTGAGGTCTGTTACACACCAAACAGATATTGTATATTGCCGTCAATATTGCCCGGCAACGCATCCGCTGCGCTGCCTAAAGTTATTGTATACTGCCGTCAATATTGCCCGGCAATATAGCTGGGCTACATTTGCCGCAGTGGTGAAGTATACAACCAACGGACAATACATACTGCCGTAAATATTGTTTGGTAACTTTCTCAAGATTGACACTATACGAACTGGAGCTACTTGCTCTGCAACAAAGCCAGCGACTGTTTCTACTTGGTACACGGGCAATGGATACTGCATATTGCGGCCAATATTGCCGGTGATGGTTTGGGCAGCACTGACGCTATACGAACTGGAGCCATTTGTTGGGCACCACTGCCAACCAATCTTTGCGGCAATGTACAAAGCCTAATAATACTGAATATTTTTGTCAATATTGGCCATCAACATCGGCGGGTAACAATGACACTATATGGATTGGAGCTATTTGTGCGGCAACATTGCCAGCGACTTCTTGCGCAAGCTAGAAATCCGACAGATATAGGTGTTGTTGTTGTTGTTGTGGTCTTCAGTGCTGAGACTGGTTTGATGCAGCTCTCCATGTTACTCTATCCCGTGCAAGCTTCTTCATCTCCCAGTACCTACTGCAACCTACATCCTTCTGAATCTGCTTAGTCTATTCATCTCTTGGTCTCCCTCTACGATTTTTACCCTCCACGCTGCCCTCCAATATTAAACTGGTGATCCCTTGATGCCTCAGAACATGTCCTACCAACCGATCCCTTCTTCTGGTCAAGTTGTGCCACAAACTTCTCTTCTTCCCAATCCAATTCAATACATCCTCATTAGTTATGTGGTCTACCCATCTAATCTTCAGTATTCTTCCGTAGCACCACATTTCGAAAGCTTCTAGTCTCTTCTTGTCCAAACTATTTATCGTCCACGTTTCACTTCCATACATGGCTATACTCCATCCAAATACTTTCAGAAATGACTTCCTGACACTTAACACAATACTCGATGTTAACAAATTTCTCTTCTTCAGAAACGCTTTCCTTGTCATTGCCAGTCTACATTTTATATCCTCTCTACTTCGACCATCATCAGTTATTTTGCTCCCCAAATAGCAAAACTCCTTTACTACTTTAAGTGTCTCATTTCTTAATCTAATTCCCTCAGCATCACTCGGCTTACTTCCATTATCCTCGTTTTGCTTTTGTTGATGCTCATCTTATATCCTCCTTTCAAGACACTGTCCATTCCGTTCAACTGCTCTTCCAAGTCCTTTGCTGTCTCTGACAGAATTACAATGTCATCGGCGAACCTCAAAGTTTTCATTTCTTCTCCATGGATTTTAATACCTGCTCTGAATTTTTTTTTTCTTTGGTTTCCATCACTGCTTGCTCAATATACAGATTGTTTCGACAATATTGCGGTTCTAGGCGCTCCAGTCTGGAACCGAGCGACCGCTACGGTCGCAGTTTCGAATCCTGCCTCAGGCATGGATGTGTGTGATGTCCTTAGGTTAGTTAGGTTCAATTAGTTCTAAGTTCTAGGCGACTGATGACTTCGGAAGTTAAGTCGCATAGTGCTCAGAGCCATTTTTTGGTAACCCTGGAAGACAGCATTGACACTGTACGTCTGGAGCTACTTGTTCGGCAACACTGCCAGCGATTATTTGCACAAGGTACACAGCCAACAGATAGTGCAAATCGCCGCCAATATTGCCTGGCAAGGTTGTGGGCAAGATTGGCACTCTACGGATTGGAGATACTTGTTCTGCAATACTGCCTGCGAAAGTTGGCGCAAGATGCAGATACAGCATATTGCTGCCAATACTGGCTGGCAACGTTGCCGGGCAACATTGGTGCCATTGCACGGCGGTCACTTGCTCGGCAACGTAGCCGGCGTCTGCTTGCTGCAAAGTACACAGCCGACTCATACTGAATATTATCGACAATACTGCCTGGGAACGTAGCTGGACAACACATAAAGGGCTACTAATTGGAGCTGCTTGTTCAGCAACTCTGCCGAGGGTATCTGCGCATGGTACACGGTCCGTAGATATTGCAACTTGCAGCAATATTGCCCCGCAATGCTGCTGGGCGATATTGACGCTATATGTACTGGAGCCACTTGTTCGGTACTACTGCAAGTGACTGTTAGTGGCAATAGACACAGCCAATAAATATTGCAAATTTTTGTCAATATTACCCAACAACGTCGACTGGCAATGCTGACTATATACGGATTGGAGCTATTCGTTCGGCAACATTAGCACAGACTGTTTGTGCAAAGTAGACAGTCAACATATGATGGATATTTCGACAGTATTGCCTGGCAATGCCTTAAGGCAACTGACGCTCTAGGTATTGGGGCTACTTCTTTGGCAAGTCCGCCAGCGACTATTTGCTCAGGGTGCACCGCCAGTAGATATTACTTGTTGCTGTCAATAGTGCCCGGCAATGTAAGCAGGCAATGTTAGCACTATAAGAGTGTACACTGCCAATCTTCTCCTTCTTCTTTGACAACTGCCTTTATCCAACTCGGTGCACAGGTTTGGCAGCGTTAAGTACATATTTGGCATGGTTAATTGGAATGGGTGGCCAGATGACCATACCCTCCCCCCCCCCCCCCCCCCCGCTCCTAGGACGGAATTAGCGCAGCCCAGCTGTCTGTATCTAGCGTAAATCATTAAATAGTGTGGATGTGTTTCAAATGTCTGCGAGTCGTGTACCGAGGCAGGACGTGGGAACCAGCCCGGTATTCACCTAGTGGGATGTGGAAAACCGCCTAAAAGCCACATAAAGGCAGCCCTCGTATTTAATCCGCCGGGCGGAATCGATGCGGGGCCTCGGCGCCTACCTACAGGCCAGAAAGCAGCGCATTAGCTCTCTGGGCTAACCTGGCGTGTCAAGAACGTACAATGGGAATAGTTACTACATATTGTCGTCAATATTGCATGGGAAAGTTGCCGAGCAACATTGACGCTATGTGAACTGTGGTCACTTTCTCGGCAACATAACTGGCGACTGCCTGCAGCAGTATACACAGTCGACAGATTCTGGTTATAATAGATAATACTGCCTGGCAACGTAGCCGGGCAACATTGAAGTGCTACGAGTTGGCGCTGCTTGTTTGGCGACACTGTGTTGTGGTTTTCAGTCCTGAGACTGGTTTGATGCAGCTCTCCATGCTACTCTATCCTGTGCAAGCTTCTTCATCTCCCAGAACCCACTGCAACCCACATCCTTCTGAATCTGCTTAGTGTAGTCATCTCTTGGTCTCCCTCTACGATTTTTACCCTCTACGCTGCCCTCCAATACTAAATTGGTGATCCCTTGATGCCTCAGAACATGACCTACCAACCGATCCCTTCTTCTAGTGAAATTGTGCCACAAGCTCCTCTTCTCCACAATTCTATTCAATAGCTCCTCATTAGTTATGTGATCTACGCATCTAATCTTCAGCATTCTTCTGTAACACCACATTTCGAAAGCTTCTATTCTCTTCTTGTCCAAACTATTTATCGTTCATGTTTCACTTCCATACATGGCTACACTCCATACAAATACTTTCAGAAATGACTTCTTGACACTTAAATCTATACTCGATGTTAACAATTTTCTCTTTTTCAGAAACGGTTTCCTTGCCATTGCCAGTCTACATTTTATATCCTCTCTACTTCGACCATCATCAGTTATTTTGCTCCCCAAATAGCAAAACTCCTTTACTACTTTAAGTGTCTCATTTCCTAATCTAATTCCTTCAGCATCACCCGACTTAATTCGCCTACATTCCATTATCCTCGTTTTGCTTTTGTTGATGTTCATTTTATATCCTCCTTTGAAGACACTATGCATTCCGTTCAACTGCTCTTCCAAGTCCTTTGCTGTCTCTGACAGAATTACGATGTCATCGGCGAACCTCAAAGTTTTTTTTTCTTCTCCATGGATTTTAATACATACTCCAAATTTTTCTTTTGTTTCCTTTACTGCTTGCTCAATATACAGATTGAATAACATCGGGGAGAGGCTACAACCCTGTCTCACTCTCTTCCCAACCAATGCTTCCCTTTCATGCCCCTCGACTCTTATTACTGCCATCTGGTTTCTGTACAAATTGTAAAAAGCCTTTCGCTCCCTGTATTTTATCCCTGCCACCTTCAGAATTTGAAGGAGAGTATTCCAGTCAACATTGTCAAAAGCTTTCTCTAAGTGTACAAATGCTAGAAACGCAGGTTTGCCTTTCCTTAATCTTTCTTCTAAGATAAGTCGTAGGGTCAGTATTGCCTCACGTGTTCCAACATTTCTACGGAAGCCAAACTGATCTTCCCCGAAGTCGGCTTCTACTAGTTTTTCCATTCGTCTGTAAAGAATTCGTGTTAGTATTTTGCAGCTGTGACTTATTAAACTGATAGTTCGGTAATTTTCACATCTGTCAACACCTGCTTTCTTTGGGATTGGAATTATTATATTCTTCTTGCAGTCTGAGGGTATTTCACCTGTCTCATACATCTTGCTCACCAGATGGTAGAGTTTTGTAAGGACTGGCTCTCCCGAGGCCGTCAGTAGTTCCAATGGAATGTTGTCTACTCTGGGGGCCTTGTTTCGACTCAGGTCTTTCAGTGCTCTGTCAAACTCTTCACGCAGTATCGTATCTCCCATTTCATCTTCATCTACATCCTCTTCCATTTCCATAATATTGTCCTCAAGTACATCGCCCTTGTATAGACCCTCTATATACTCCTTCCACCTTTCTGCTTTCCCTTCTTTGCTTAGAACTGGATTTCCATCTGAGCTCTTGATGTTCATACAAGTTGTTCTCTTATCTCCAAAGGTCTCTTCACTTTTCCTGTAGGCAGTATCTATCTTACCCCTAGTGAGATAAGCCTCTACATCCTTACATTTGTCCATTAGCCATCCCTGCTTAGCCATTTTGCATTTCCTGTCGATCTCATTTTTGAGACGTCTGTATTCCTTTTTGCCTGCTTCATTTACTGCATTTTTATATTTTCTCCTTTCATTAATTAAATTCAATATTTCTTCTGTCACCCAAGGATTTCTAGCAGCCCTCGTCTTTTTACCTATTTGATCCTCTGCTGCCTTCACTACTTCATCCCTCAAAGCTACCCATTACCAGAGACTATTTGCGCATGGTACACGGCCAGAAGATAACACATATTGCAGCCAATATTGCTCGGCAACATTGCTGAGCAACATTCACGCAACACGTACTGGAGCCACTTGTTCGGCACCAATGCCAGCGACTGTGGCAACGTACACAGCCAATAAATATTGCAGATTTTGTCATTATTACCTGACAACGTTGGTGGACAATACTGACTATATATGAATTGGAGATATTCATTCTGCAACATTGCCACAGACTGTTTGTGCATGATAGATGGTCAACAGATGTTGGATATTTCGACAATATTGCCTGGCAACGGTGGAAGGCAACATTGAAAATCTAGGAATTGGGGCTGCTTCTTTGGTAACAGTTACAGTGACTATTTGCTCAAGGTACACAACTAATATATATTACATGTTGCCGTCAATATTGCCCAGCGACGTAAGCAGGCACTATAAGAGCATACACTGCCAATCTTCTTCTTCTTTGACTACTGCCTTTATCCCACATGGAGCACAGGGTCAGTAGGATTAAGTACGGATTTGGCACGGTTAGTTGGAACAGGTGGCCGGATGTCCTTCCTGCCGCCACCCAAAATCCCCTGGTACGGAATTAGTGTACCCCAGCTGTCTGTCTGTAGGGTAAATCATGAAATAGTGCAGATGTGTTTCAAATGTCTGCAAGTCGTGTAACTGAGGCAGGACGTGGGGAACACCCCAGTATTCACCTAGTGGGATGTGGAAAACCGCCTAAAAACCACTTCGAGGCTGGCCAGCATACCGGTCTCCGACGTTAATCCGACGGGCGGAACAGATCTGGGGGCCGGCGCGCCTACTCGAGTCCAGGAAGCAGATCATTAGCACTCTCGGCTAACCTGGCGGGTCAAGAACGCACTCTGCCAATATATGCTGTACATTGCAGTCAATATTGCCTGGCAACGTTGCGGGCGATATTGGCACTATACGGACTGGAGCTACTTGTTCTAGAACTGCCAGCGACTGTTCGCACAAGGTAGACGGCCAATGGATACTGCATATTGCCGCAAATATTGCATGAGAAAGTTGCCGAGCAAAACTGGCGCTACGTGAACTGCGGTCACTTTCTCGGCAACATAACCGGCGACTGCCTGCAGCAACGTACACAGTGGACAGATACTGGGTATAGTGGATAATACTGCCTGGCAATGTAGCCGCGCAACATCGAAGCGCTTCGAATTGGCGCTGCTTGTTTGGCAACACTACCAGAGGCTATTTGCGCTTGCTACACCGCCAACAGGTATCGCATATGAAGACGGCATCGGGATTAATGAGACCATAGAACGCCTTTCCAATGTCCACTGCCGATAATCACGCGCCCGTTTTGACTTGGTTGCCGATTTCGTGGTGTTAACATTGTCGCTTGCTGTGGAGGCCCATCGCTAGGAGTGTTTGTACTCTGTTCAGAATTAGTCTGATGTATTGTAGTGTATGTTAACCGGGGCCCTAGAAACGACGGAGTGGTTCCATAGCCGCTGCAGCCACAGTGGTCCACAACCCCACGACGACTACCGCAGTCCACTTCACCCCTCCGCCGCCCCACACCGAACCCAGGGTTACTGTGCCGTTCGGCTCCTGTTGCCGCCCCCCCCCCCCCCGAGGGATCGTCTCGCACCAGTGTAACCCCTATGTTTGCGTGACAGAGTAATGGTGGTGTACGCCTATGTGGAGAACTTGTTTGCGCAGCAACCGCCGACATGGCGCAGCTCAGGCGGAATAAGGGGAACCGGCCCGCATTCGTCGAGGCAGATGGAAAACCGCCTAAAAACCATCCACAGACTGGCCGCCTCACCGGACCTCGACACAAGCCCGCCTGGCGGATTCGTGCCAGGGACCAGGCGCTCATTCCCAATCCGGAAAGAGGTGCGTTAAACCGAACGGCTAACCGGGCGCGTTAAAGTCTGATGTTAGTTCCTCCACAGTTCGCCGCCTGTCCTGCTTTACCACTCTGCCCAGCCTACGATGTTCGACATTTGTGATGAGGGCGGCCGCAAAATCTCACGACGTCTAGACGTAATTCCAAAGAATGGTTCAAATGGCTCTGAGCACTATGGGACTTAACATCTGAGGTCATCAGTCCCCTAGAACCTAGAACTACTTAAACCTAACTAACCTAAGGATATCACACACATCCATGCCCGAGGCACGATTCGAACCTGCGACCGTAGCGGTCGCGCGGTTCAAGACGGCAGCACCTGGAACAGCTCGGCCACTCCGGCCGGCCCGTCATCAGTTGTTTTGCTACCCAAACACCAGACCTCAGGTAGTACAGGGGCATGCTGAAAAGTAATGCCACCGATTACTTCACGTGGAACTTTTGAAAGCTTTTTAAAAAGAACCAACTTTATTAACGTCCTACACCTTTGTTCTTCATGTCTAGATAGTTGTTTCTCAATGTAGTAATCCTGGCGACGAACACACGCCTCTCAACGAGGGGCCAGTTTGATGATAACATCACTGTTGACTGACTTTGCTGTCAGAGCCACAACCTCACCTATCCTTGCACCGCTTCATCACTGTCGAGTTAAGTGTCCTCGAAGACGTTCTTTACGTTTTGGAAACAGGTGAAAATGGTATGGGACAAGTCGGGACTGCATGGACGACGATCGATAAAGGCGACCCCAAGGCGTCAGATTGTTGCAGATGACCAGTGAAATTTTTTTTAAGTCCTTCATCTGAAAACTGCCTTGAGCAGTTATGCAGAGAGCCGACTCGTGGCCATAACATATCAGACCTTCTGGGGACAAACAGACCCGAACTATTTGGATCAGTTAACGCAGAACAGGGAATCAGCGATCATAAAGCGGTTACGGCATCGATGATTTCAGACGTAATAGAAATATCAAAAAAGGTAGGAAGATTTTTGTGTTTAACAAAAGTGACAAAAAGCAGAGTACAGAGTACAGAGTACCTGACGGCTCAACACAAAAGTTTTGCCTCAAGTAAAGATAGTGTTGAGGATCAGTGGACAAAGTTCAAAACCATCGTACAATATGAGATAGATGATTACGTGCCAAGCAAGATCGTAAGAGATGGAAAAGAGCCACCGTGGTACAACAACCGAGTTAGAAAACTGCTGGGGTAGCAAAGGGAACTTCACAGCAAGCATAAAAATAGCCAAAGCCTTGCAGACAAACAAAAATTACGCGAAGCGAAACATAGTGTGAGGAGGGCTATGCGAGAGGCGTTCAATGAATTGGAAAGTAAAGTTCTATGCACTGACTTGGCAGAAAATCCTAAGAAATTTTGGTCCTATGTCAAAGCGGTAGGTGGATCAAAACAAAATGTCCAGACACTCTGTGACCAAAATGGTACTGAAACATGAGGATGACAGACTAAAGGCCGAAATACTAAATGTGTTTTAAGAAAGCTGTTTCACAAAGGAAGACTGCACTGTAGTTCCTTCTCTAGATTGTCGCACAGATGACAAAAAGGTAGATATCGAAATAGACGACAGCGGAATAGAGAAACAATTAAAATCGCTCAAAAGAGGAAAGGCCGCTGGACCTGATGGGATACCAGTTCGATTTTACACAAGAACGTGAAGGAAGTTGCCCCTTTCTTTCAGCGGTGAACCGTAGGCCTCTAGAAGAGCGTAGCGTTCCAAAGGATTGGAAAAGGGCACAGGTCATCCCCGTTTTCAAGAAGGGACGTCGAACAGATGTGCAGAACTATAGACCTATATCTCTAACGTCGATCAGTTGTAGAATTTTGGAACACGTATTATGTTCGAGTGTAATGACTTTTCTGGAGACTAGAAATCTACTCTGTAGGTATCAGCATGGGTTTCGAAAAAGACGGTCGTGTGAAACCCAGCTCGCGCTATTCGTCCACGAGACTCAGAGGGCCATAGACACGGGTTCACAGGTAGATGCCGTGTTTTTTGACTTCCGCAAGCCGTTTGATACATTTCCCCACAGAGTATATGGACTATCATACCAACTGCGTGATTGGATTGAAGAGTTCCTAGATAACAGAACGCAGCATGTCATTCTCAATGGAGAGAAGTCTTCCGAAGTGAGAGTGATTTCAGGCGTGCCGCAGGGGAGTGACATAGGACCGTTGCTATTCACAATATACATAAATGAGCTGGTGGATGACATCGGAAGTTCACTGAGGCTTTTTGCAGATGATGCTGTGGCATATCGAGATGTTGTAACAATGGAAAATTGTACTGTAATGCAGGAGGATCTGCAACGAATTGCATGGTGCAGGATATGGCAACTGAATCTCAATGTAGACTAGTGTAATGTGCTGCGAATACATAGAAAGAAAGATCCTTTATCGTTTAGCTACAATATAGCAGGTCAGCAACTGGAAGCAGTTAATTCCATAAATTATCTGGGTGTAGACATTAGGAGTGATTTAAAAAGGAATAATCATATAAAGCTGATCGTCGGTAAAGCAGATGCCAGACTGAGGTTCATTGGAAGAATCCTAAGGAAATGCAATCCGAAAACAAAGGAAGTAGGTTACAGTACGCTTGTTGGCCCATTGCTGGAATACTGCTCAGCAGTGTGGGATCCGTACCAGATAGGGTTGATAGAAGAGATAGAGAAAATCCTACGGAGAGCAGCGCGCTTCGTTACAGGATCATTTAGTAATTGCGAAAGCGTTACGGAGATGATAGATAAACTCCAGTGGAAGACTCTGCTGGAGAGACGCTCAGTAGTTCGGTAAGGGCTTTTGTTGAAGTTTCGAGAACATACCTTCACCGAAGAGTCAAGCAGTATATTGCTCCCTCCTAAGTATATCTCGCGAAGAGACCGCAGGGATAAAATCAGAGAGACTAGAGCCCACACAGAGGCATACCGCCATCTTTCTTTCCACGAACAACACGAGACTCAAACTACACTGCGCCACACACCGTCAGGTGGCTTGCGGAGTACGGATGTAAATGTAGATGTAGACAATACGTTTCCGGCACATAAGCGTTTACATGGGCACCAATACCAGCAGGAAACAGACGAAAGCGATCTCCTGCTTTTCAATATCACGAGTGAAAAACGTTTACGAGAAAAAGAGAAAAGGTGGTTTGCAGGAAGGAAGGGTGGAAGACAAGCGTTTAACGTCCCGTCGACAGCGACATCATTACAGACAGCGCACAAGCTGGGATTACGAGAGCACGGGGAAGGTAACCGGCCGTGCGCTTTCAAGGGAGCCATCCCTAGATTTACCTGGAGCGTTTTCGGGAAATCATAGACGTAAATCAGCACGACCGGAGGTGCGTTTGAACCGTCGTCCTCCCGAAAGCGTGTCCAGTGTGCCTACCTCCGCGCAACGCCGCTCAGTTGAACAGATACACTGAAATTCCAAAGAAACTGGTGTAGGAATGCGTACTCAATTACAGAGCTATGTAAACAGGCAGAATACGGCGCTGCGGTCGGCAACGCCCGTATAAGACAAGTGTTCAAATGGGTCAAATGGCCCTAACCACTATGGGACTTGTCTGCTAAACTTCGAGCTATTTAAACCTAGCTAACCTAAGGACATCACACATCCATCCCGGAGGCAGGATTCGAACCTGCGCCCGCAGCAGCCGCGTGGTTCCGGACTGAAGCGCCTAGAACCGCTCGGCTACATGGGCCGTCGACAAGTGTCTGGTACAATTGTTAGATCGGTTACTGCTGCTACAGTGGCAGGTTATCAAGATTAGATATGAGCGAGTTTGAACGTGGTGTTATAGTCAGTGCACGAGCGATGGGACACATCTCCGAAGCCGGCCACAGTGGACGTGCGGTTCTAGGCGCTACAGCTGGAACCGAGCGACCGCTACGGTCTCAGGTTCGAATCCTGCCTCGGGCATGGATGTGTGCGATGTCCTTAGGTTAGATAGGTTTAAGTAGTTCTAACTTCTAGGGGACTGATGACCACAGATGTTAGGTCCCATAGAGCTCAGAGCCATTTTTTTTACTGTGCTAGCACTTGGATAGGTGACCATCCGTTCTGCCGTGCGCTGTTGGCAAGCGAAGTGCACTCAGCCCTTGTGAGGCAAACTGAGGAGCTACTCCACTGAGAAGTAGCGGCTCCGGTCTCGTAAACTGACATACGGCCGGGAGAACGGTGTCCTGACCACATACCACCCTCCATATCCGCGTCCAGTGACGTCTGTTGGTTGAAGACGACACGGCGGCCGGTCGGTACCGTTGGGCCTTCGTGGCTTGTTCGAGAGGGGTAAAAAAAAGTTACATACGTCGTGCATGGAGCTTATAAAATGGAAGACCAAGTGAGTAGACGCTGAAGGATATTGAGTAGTGAAACTGTGTCACAATGCCTTCTTTAAAAAAAAAAAAAAAAAAAAAAAAAAAAAAAAAAAAAAAAAAAAAACACACCTTTATCTTTGTATTTCCCTCGTAATTCATAAATAATGCATACAATGAAGTAGTTCACATCAAACTAAGAGCAGATTTCTCGGAGAGAAAACGCCCACATTTCTTCATGGTTAGCAACTATCCTCTCGGCATGAAAGGCCATCCGCAGATAAAAGCTTATCTCCCGCTAATGAGTCACAGTTTGGCCACGGCAGGATAGCAGAAATATAAGAGTCTTTATCTCCAGATAGTGGAAGCTATCGGAGGGCGTGGCAGATACTGAGCAGCCGCTATCTACAAGGAATTGATCAGGTATGGGTGCCTACGCGAAGTGTTGACTCGACACGATAAGACGGCCGATTTCCGGCGTTATTGGAAATGGCTCAGATTGTCTGTTGTGAAGAGCAGGACGCTGTGTGGGTACAGCCGGATTACTCTACACAATCCAGGTTACAGATTAAACTCAAGTGTGAGGATCGAGTCGTCTTCGCTGGTAATCCGCACAAGGCACCGGATGGTTTATGGCGGAGAGGACATTCTACAGGATGAGCAAAAGAAAACTGACCCGATACAGTGCACAACAGGATTAAAGGATCGCTTTTTCGGAACCCTGTAATTATCTCGCATTCCGAGGCAAGTTTGAAATTTGACTCAAAGCTGCCTACAGCCTTCCTCTACAATGGTGGAAAAGTGTGCCGCCTTGATACTGCACCCTTCGGCCCTGCAAAGCTTCAAACAGTAAGGTGTCGACAGTCTGCCCGGCAGGTCGCGCGATGCGCTGCTTCCCAAGCGGGGAGGCGTACGGATCCGCCCGGCGGATTAGTATCGAGGTCCGGTGTGCCAGCCAGCCTGTGGACGGTTTTTAGGCGGTTTTCCATCTGCCTCGGCGAATGTGGGTGGTCCCCTTCATTCCGGCTCAGTTACACTATGTCAGCAATTGCTCTGCAAACACGTACGTGTACACCATCATTAGCCTACCACGCTAACATTGGGGCTACACTCGTCTGGTATGAGACGTTCCCGAGGGGGGTCCACTGGGTATCGAACTGCACAATAACCCTGGGTTCGGTGTGGGGCGGCGGTGGGGTGGGTGGCCTGTTGTGGGGTTGTGAACCACTGAGGGCTATGGCGGGTCGAAGCCTCTCCATCCATCGTTTCTAGGTCCCCAGTTCAATACACAGTACACAACGTGTCGACACACGCAGAAAGAAAGGCCACGGCTCAGAAGTTAAAAAAAAAAGGTTCAAATGTCTGTCAGCACTATGGGACTTAACATCTGAGGTCATCAGTCCCGTAGACTTTGAACCACTCAAACCTAACTAACTTAAGAACAACACACACATCCATGCCCGAGGCACGATTCGAACCTGCGACCGTAGCAGCAGCGCGGTTCCCGACTGAAGCGCCTCGAATCGCTCGGCTACAGCGGCCGGCGGCTCAGAAGTTTGTGTGACGTGTAAGTTAAGTTAATGATGTCTCACTGGCACCAAATTTCCCCAAAATTCTAAACGCCACCGTGGAACATGTCACACAATGGGAAGGGCGTCACCCCCTCTGCCCTCTTACCCACATTTCACCCCTTCTTTTGACGCCTGTGCGTTGGAGGTCAAAACTGCGACACCCAGTTCTGGAACGAAGCGATTTTCTTCTTGCGAGTGGCCGAGCAAAACAGTTCAGACACACCGCAGCTCAGAATCGATACAAAAAGGCTGGAGAGGATGTTGTTATGGGTGGCCGGTATCCCCTTTCTGCAATACAAATGCACACGTGGATTAAGACAGTTGTTTATTTCCATTGAACAGGAGACATTTAGTTAACTGGAATAGAGTCCACGTGTTGTGGCATAAGCTACAGCCTGATGTAAAGTATAATTTTGCATGAAGTAAAGTAGTTGCACTATAGTCACTCATGCGGTCGCTGTGCACTCTTGTAGGTTATGATGCACCAAACCCACTTTGCGAGTACTCTGACAGACACCAAACTGGATGACTGAGTCAGTGAGTGAGTGAGTGAGGCGTTGCAGTCAGCGGCAGCAGCCTAAATAGATGCTGATGAAAGGGCGTTGGCGGCGTGTTGCTAGAGGGTGTGTCTGTGGCATCTCTCGTGATAGGTGCGCTTGATCCTGCGGCTACGCTTCATCTTTGCCGACCGGAGTTCTGGCGACAGCTCAGGCCAGCATGTACGTGCGTCAACGAAACTACCCGTTTCCTTGGGATGTACATTCCCACAAATTTCGCGGCCGAAAATGACACTTCGCACTGTGATGGCAATCTTTAACACTGGTGATACTCCCAGGCGTTTCAGCCTCTCTCTAAGGACACTGTGGCCGGCATCCCTATTGCGCATTCTTCCTGAACAGCTGCAAACCATCCTTGCAACACTTCACACGATTCCGTTTTTGGTCAAGCGTGAGCAATCGCGGAACACACCTTGCGGATATCTTCCTGTGTCCAAATGTTTATGCAAAATATTATGTACCCGTTCACACGAGACGCCCACAACACTAGCACTCGCAAGCACCTCAACTCTTCTGTCATCCATCACCATGTCCTAGATTTTATCAAATATTTCTGGAGTCATAACCTCCACAGGGCGTCCAGAACGGTCAGCATTACTTGTGCCCAAATGGCCACTCCGAAAATTTTGAAACCACTTATAAATTGTTGCCAACTCCTCTCTACAAGTCCTATGAAGTTGTAATAGCGATTCTGGACAGCATTTCCCCAGAAATAAAAGATAATCTCACGTTTCGCATTTTTTGTACCGAATTTTAGCTTACTGTTAATATTCGCATTTTAATGTGATTAGTAATTGAAATGATGAGTTCTGCTATTCGAGCAGCAAAATAACTGTTGAAATGATGAGTTCTGCTATTCGAGCAGCAAAATAACTGGTGACGGCCAGAGCGCGGAGGATATAAAAATACACTCTTAATACCTAGAAAACGGTTACTCAAAAAGAGAAATTTGTTAACATCGAACAACCTGATATCTATAGAGCACTTCAGGAACGTTTACTGTTGCCCCAAATAAATTATTAAATGTAACACCAAACAGTTTTCAAAGAAACCTTGGATCACTACAGGTATTAAAGTGTCTTTAGAAAGGAAAAGAAAATCGGATGAGGCAGCAAGAATTATTAAACACACAGAAGTAATTTTACACTACAAAAATTATTGTAACACTGAGAAAATTGTCAGAGAATCAAAAAGTAAGTATATTAGAGATAAAATTAGCAACTCAGGCTATAAAATCAAATCTTTATGGAATGTTTTTAGAAGAGAGACAGAAAACGTGACAACTGGGGTAGGTAGTATTACTATTAAAGAGAATGAGACCATCTTAACCAACGGTACACAAGTAGCTAATGTATTTAAGAACCATTTCTTAAGTGTAGGTGAAAAAATTGGTGAGAATAGTTCAAAAGAAGAAGGCAAGCAGTACATGGAAGAGTCAGTTTTGAGAAATCCTAGTCAGATTAGTTTTCATCTAACAACCTCATGTGAAATAAGGAAAGTCATTAAATCTTTGAAAAATAAATGTTCTGTTGGAATACATGTCATCTGCAACAAGATATTAACACAATGTGCAGCAGTTACGGCTGGTGTTCTGAGTCACATCTGCAATGCATCGCTAACTCAGCGTTTTTTCCAAGACAGGTTAAAGTATGCCATTGTTAAGCCTCTCTGCAAATATGGGGACACCACAGATGTCAATTATTACTGGCCAGTGTCCTTGCTTACAGCGTTTTCAAAAACCGTCGAGAAAGCAATATATTCAAGAGAGGTTGACCATCTCTGCAATAATGAGATATTTAGCAAATCACAGTTTCGATTTCAGAAACACTGTTCTACTGAGACAGCAATATAGTTTCACTGCCCACATAATAAGAGTCTTTAAATACTAAAATGTCACCAATAGGAATTTTCTGTCCAAAGCGTTGGTGTGAACCACGACATTGTGTTACACAAATTACAATTCTGTGGTATAAATGTAACTACGTATTAGTGGTTTAAGTCATACCTACAGAACAGGAAGCAAGAAGTCTCTTTATATACTGTAAGTGATATAAGGAAGTTTCCACCATCAGACTGGGATGGAATTACATTAGGTGTTCCACAGGGTTCGATCATGGGTCCTTTTATGTTCTTCGTGTATGTGAATGATCTCATTTCTCATCTGAAACAAGAAGCTAGACTGACACTGTTTGCTGATGATACGAGCTTCATTATTAACCCAGTAAAAGAAACTCCAATAGAAAAGGATACAAATAATGTCTTTGGAAAAGTTATTGATTAGTTTTCTGCGAATGGGCTTGCTCTGAACTTTGAAAAAAACACAATACATTAATTTTTCTACAGAAAGGAGTACAGTTTCTTCAATAAATATAACACATCAACATGTCAGTAACCACGGTAGAGCATACTACGTTTTTGGGCGTACATGTAGATAAGGATCTTAAATGGAAAATTCATATTTTGGATCTCCTAAAGCGACTAGGTTCAGCAACTCTTGCAGTCAGAATAATTGATAATTTTGAGGATTTAGAAATTAGCAAGGTAACACACTTTGCAAACTTGCACTCTCCGATGTCATACGGAACAATATTTCGGGGTAATCCAACACTTAGGCAAAAAGTATTCATGCTCGAAAGAAAATGGTTAGAATAATGTGTGGTGCTCATAGTCGCACATCTTGTAGCATTTCGTCTTCAAGCCACAAGTGGCCCATCGGGGCCATCCGACCGCCGTGTCATCCTCGGCTGAGGATGCAGATAGCAGGGGCATGTGGTCAACACACCGCTCTCCCTATCGTTATGAAGGTTTTCTTTGACCGGAGCCACTACTATTCGGTCGAGTAGCTCCTCAATTGGCATCACGAGGCTGAGTGCACCCCGAAGAATGGCAACAACGCATGGCGGCCCGGATGGTCACCCATCCAAGTGCCGGCCACGCCCGACAGCGCTTAACGTCGGTCATCTGACGGGAACCCGTGTATCCACTGCGGCAAGGTCATTGCCTACGTCTTGTAGGCATCTATTTAAAAGGTTAGGAATTCTTACAACAGCCTCACAGTACATTTACTCAGTAACGAAATTTGTCCTCAACAACATGGACATTTAAAACCAACAGCGACATCCATTATTACAACACGAGAAGAAAGAAGGACAGACTATCCTCTACTTAACCTATCTTTGGCACAGAACGGGGTAAAATATGCTGCTTTAAAGCTTTTCAATGAATTACCAGATCAAATAAAATATATGACAGAGAGCAGTAACAATTTCAAAAATTAAATTGACATCGTGTCTCCTTGACAACTCTTTCTGTACCACAGATAAATTCTTGAATGGGAATAAACATACGCATTTTGTGAAAATTAAGGGAATGGGGTAGGTAATAAAAATTTTAAGCTTTTCTTAAAAAAGAAACGTTCAGTCAATGTGCATTGCTGGCCGGTGTGGCCGAGCGGTTCTAGGCGCTACAGCCTGGAACCGCGCGACCGCTACGGTCGCAGGTTCGAATCCAGCCTCGGGCATGGATGTGTGTGATGTCCTTAGGTCAGTTAGGTTCAAGTAGTTCTATGTTCTAGGGGACTGATGACCTCAGATGTTAAGTCCCATAGTGCTCAGAGCCATTTGAACCACTTTTATGTGTGCATTTCTTATGCACTTGACACGTTCCACATCATAAGGGTAACCGTGAGATTGATCAAAGGAACACGTAACTGTTATTGTTGTTGCTGTGGTCTTCAGTCCTGAGACTGGTTTGATGCTGCTCTCCATGCTACTCTATCCTGTGCAAGCTTGTTCATCTCCCAGTACCTACTGCAGCCTACATCCTTCTCAATCAGCTTAGTGTATTCATCTCTTGGTCTCCCTCTACGATTTTTACCCACCACGCTGCCCTCCAATACTAAACTGGTGATTCCTTGATGCCTCAGAACACACCCTACCAACCGATCCCTTCTTCTAGTCAATTTGTGTCACGAACTCCCCAATTCTATTCAATACTTCCTCATTACTTATGTGATCTACCCATGTAATCTTCAGCATTCTTCTGTAGCACTACAACAGTTAACTACCTAACACAGATTGAAGTGTTAGGAAATTCTTCTCGTACGTAAATGAACTGTGGACGGTAAACAGTCCAGATATCGAGAGAATAGAAGCTTTATAAATGTAGCTCTACAGAAGAATGCTGAGAATTAGGTACGCTGATTGAATAACTGGTGAGGGAGTGTTGAATCGAATCGGCGAGAAAAGAAATTTATTGGCACAGTTCGACTAGAAGATCGGATCGGTAGACGGGACACATCTCAGGCATTAATGGTGAACTGGCTAACGGAGGGAAGTGTGGAACTGAAAATTGTAGAGCTAGATGAAGGGGTGAATGCATTAAGCTAGATTCATGTGGAGGTAGGCTGCAGTAGTTATTCAGAGATGAAGACTTTTGCCAAGGACGGAATGCTGTGGACAGCTGCATCACACAAGTTGGTTGGATGGTTGGTTCGTTGGAGGCGGGGAGGTTACCAAACAGCCAGGTCATCGGTCCAATAGAATTATAGAAGGGTGGTGAACAAAATCGGCAGCATTCAAAGCAAGCATCCTCGCATTTGTCTGATGCTTGGTTCAAATGGCTCTGAGCACTATGGCACTTAACATCTATGGTCATCAGTCCCCTAGAACTTAGAACTACTTAAGCTTAACTAAGCTAAGGACATGACACACATCGATGCCCGAGGACCTGCGACCGTAGCAGTCGCTCGGTACCGGACTGAAGCGCCTCGAACAGCTCGGCTACCGCGGCCGGCTTTATCTGATGCGGTTTAGGGAAATCACCACGGAAAACCCAAATAAGGATGACCGAACGCGGGTTTGAACCGTCGTTCTCCCGAATGCGGGTCCACTGTAACCACTGCACAAGCACACCTGACTATCACACCAACCTTCAGACTGGCGACCACAACAACAATCGATCGAAACAGTAAAAACTGCAGGAAGGCAGGCAGACATTAATGGGACTTAATATCTGAGGTCATCAGTCCCCTAGAACTTAGAACTACTTGAACCTAACTGACCTAACGACATCACACACATCCATGCCCGAGACAGGATTCGAACCTGCGACCGTAGCGGTCGCGCGGTTCCAGACTGTAGCGCCTAGAACCGCTCGGCCACCTCGGCCGGCAGGGAGACATTACTGACGCACATGTAGACTGACTACCCTACAGTCCCCTCCCCTACCCAGATTCAACCGTAAATGGAAATATTTAAAAAAAAGGTAGGAAGATTTTTCTGCTTAGCAAAAGTGACAAAAAGCAGATTTCAAAGTACCTGACGGCTCAACGCAAAAGTTTTGTCTGAAGTACAGATAGTGTTGAGGATCAGTGGACAAAGTTCAGAACCATCGTACAATATGCGTTATATGAGTATGTGCCAAGCAAGATCGTAAGAGATGGAAAAGAGCCAACGTGGTACAACAACCCAGTTAGAAAACTGCTGCGGTAGCAAAGCGAACTTCACAGCAAACATAAACATAGCCAAAGCCTTGCAGACAAACAAAAATTAAGCGAAACGAAATGTAGTGTGAGGAGGTCTATGCGAGAGGCGTTCAATGAATTCGAGAGTAAAGTTCTGTGTACTGACTTGGCAGAAAATCCTAAGAGATTCTGGTCTTATGTCAAAGCAGTAGGTGGATCAAAACAAAATGTACAGACACTCTCTGACCAAAATGGTACTGAAACAGAGGATGACAAACTAAAGGCCGAAATGTCTTCTTCCAAAGCTGTTTCACAGAGGAAGACTTCACGTAGTTCCTTCTCTAGATTGTCGCACAGATGACAAAATGGTAGATATCGAAATAGACGACAGAGGGATAGAGAAACAATTAAAATTGCTCAAAAGAGGAAAGGCCGCTGGACCTGATGGGATACCAGTTCGATTTTACAGAGAGTACGCGAAGGAACTTGCCCCCCTTCTTGCAGCGGTGTACCGTAGGTCTCTAGAAGAGCGTAGCGTTCCAAAGGATTGGAAAAGGGCACAGGTAATCCCCGTTTTCAAGAAGGGACGTCGAACAGATGTGCAGAACTATAGACCTATATCTCTAACGTCGATCAGTTGTAGAATTTTGGAACACGTATTGTGTTCGAGTATAATGTCTTTTCTGGAGACTAGAAATCTACTCTGTAGGAATCAGCACGGGTATCGAAAAAGACGGTCATGTGAAACCCAGCTCGCGCTATGCGTACACGAGGCTCAGAGGACCATAGACACAGGTTCCCAGGTAGATGCCGTGTTTCTTGACTTCCGCAAGGCGTTCGATACAGTTCCCCACAGTCGTTTAATGAACAGAGTAAGAGCATATGGACTATCAGACCACTTGTGTGATTGGATTGAAGAGATCCTAGATAACAGAACGCAGCATGTCATTCTCAATGGAGAGAAGTCTTCCGAAGTAAGAGTGATTTCAGGTGTGCCGCAGGGGAGTGTCATAGGACCGTTGCTATTCACAATATACATAAATGACCTGGTGGATGACATCGGAAGTTCACTGAGGCTTTTTGCAGATGATTCTGTGGTGTATCGAGAGGTTGCAACAATGGAAAATTGTACTGAAATGCAGGAGGATCTGCAGCGAATTGACGCATGGTGCAGGGAATGGCAATTGAATCTCAATGTAGACAAGTGTAATGTGATGCGAATACATAGAAAGATAGATCCCTTATCATTTAGCTACAAAATAGCAGGTCAGCAACTGGAATCAGTTAATTCCATAAATTATCTGGGAGTACGCATTAGGAGTGATTTAAAATGGAATGATCATATAAAGTTGATCGTCGGTAAAGCAGATGCCAGACTGGGATTCATTGGAAGAATCCTAAGGAAATGCAATCCGAAAACAAAGGATGTAGGTTACAGTACGCTTGTTCGCCCACTGCTTGAATACTGCTCAGCATTGTGGGATCCGTACCAGATAGGGTTGATACAAGAGATACAGAAGATCTAGCGGAGAGCAGCGCGCTTCGTTACAGGATCATTTAGTAATCACGAAAGCGTTACGGAGATGATAGATAAACTCCAGTGGAAGACTCTGCAGGAGAGACGCTCAGCAGCTCGTTACGGGCTTTTGTTAAAGTTTCGAGAACATACCTTCACCGAAGAGTCAAACAGTATATTGCTCCCTCCTACGTATATCTCGCGAAGAGACCGTGAGGATAAAATCAGAGAGATTAGCGCCCACACAGAAGCATACCGACAATCCTTCTTTCCACGTACAATACGAGACTGGAATAGAAGGGAGAAGCGATAGAGGTACTCAGGGTACCCTCCGCCACACACCGTCAGGTGGCTTGAGGAGTATGGATGTCCTACGTATATCTCGCGAAGAGACCGTGAGGATAAAATCAGAGAGATTAGCGCCCACACAGAAGCATACCGACAATCCTTCTTTCCACGAACAATACGAGACTGGAATAGAAGGGAGAAGCGATAGAGGTACTCAGGGTACCCTCCGCCACACACCGTCAGGTGGCTTGAGGAGTATGGATGTCCTACGTATATCTCGCGAAGAGACCGTGAGGATAAAATCAGAGAGATTAGCGCCCACACAGAAGCATACCGACAATCCTTCTTTCCACGAACAATACGAGACAGGAATAGAAGGGAGAAGCGATAGAGGTACTCAGGGTACCCTCCGCCACACACCGTCAGGTGGCTTGAGGAGTATGGATGTCCTACGTATATCTCGCGAAGAGACCGTGAGGATAAAATCAGAGAGATTAGCGCCCACACAGAAGCATACCGACAATCCTTCTTTCCACGAACAATACGAGACTGGAATAGAAGGGAGAAGCGATAGAGGTACTCAGGGTACCCTCCGCCACACACCTTCAGGTGGCTTGCGGAGTATGGATGTAGACGTAGATGTAGATTCCCATCCCTCTCTCCACCCCCGCACCCCCTTGCCTCCCACCCCCATCGCGGCCCGATCTCCCCTGGATGGTGGTACGGCAACACCCCCACTGTGTGTTAGTCCGACGCTTGAAAGGTGCCCCATTCGAAGCTTACAAGTAGCGAAGGGTAATCACATTTACAGCTTCCTTTTTTCATCCGGATGCATCGAATCGTTGGCGTGCTCCGTCCCGTTCCTTCCTAAAACAAAGAAGCTCCCCGTGACGGGAAGTCCTTGTTAACCCCTGCTGACAACGTATACACATTAGCGGAACGGTTTAGTTTAAGGCAGTTGTAAACAGGAGCCCCTGCTCGGAGCAATTAGCCGGAGTCCCAGCAGACGCACACGGCGCACACGCGACTCAACACAGTGGTAAAAATAAAACGTCGCAGTAATGCGTGGGGAGTAAGGACGGTTATTACCGGCAGCGCGCAGCAATAGCGGGCGGCCTTCTGTTGATTGCTGGGACACCGGCGAAACACGGGATCCACAGGGTGTTACAAAAAGGTACGGCCAAACTTTCAGGAAACATTCTACATCTACATGACTACTCTGCAATTCACATTTAAGTGCTTGGCAGAGATTTCGTCGAACCACAATCAGACTATCTCTACCATACCACTCCCTAACAGTGCGCGGGAAAAACGAACACCTAAACCTTTCTGTTCGAGCTCTGATTTCTCTTATTTTATTTTGATGATCATTCCTACCTATGTAGGTTGGGCTCAACAAAATATTTTCGCATTCGGAAGAGAAAGTCGCTGACTGAAATTTCGTAAAAAGGTCTCGCCGCGACGAAAAACGTCTATGCTGTAATGACTTCCATACCACCTCGTGTATCATATCTGACACACTCTCTCCCCTATAACGTGACAATACGAAACGAGCTGCCCTTTTTTGCGCCCTTTCGATGTCCTCCGTCAATCCCACCTGGTAAGGATCCCACACCGCGCAGCAATATTCTAACAGAGGACGAACGAGTGTAGTGTAATCTGTCTCTTTAGTGGACTTGTTGCATCTTCTAAGTGTCCTGCCAATGAAACGCAACCTTTGGCTCGCCTTCCCGACAATATTATCTTTTCTAAATCGCTTTGCATCTGATACTGGTCTTCAGATGACCTTAGAGACGGTAAATTACAGTATAATCTGCGAACAACATAAGAGAACTGCTCAGATTGTCACCCAGGTCATTTATATAGATCAGGAACAGCAGAGGTCCCAGGACGCTTCCCTGGGGAACACCTGATATTACTTCAGTTTTACTCGACGATTTGCCGCCTATTACTACGAACTGCGACCTTCCCGACAGGAAATCACGAGTCCAGTCGCACAACTGAGACGATACCCCATAGCTCCGCAGCTTGATTAGAAGTCGCTTGTGAGGAACGGCGTCTAAAGCTTTCCGGAAATCTAGAAATACGGAATCAACTTGAGATCCCCTGTCGATAGCGGCCATTACTTCATGCGAATTCCTCACACACAAATAACGAAAAGATGTTACGTGGACATGTGTCCGGAAACGCTTAATTTCCATGTTAGAGCTCATTTTAGTTTCGTCAGTATGTACTGCACTTCCTCGATTCACCGCCTGTTGGCCCAATTGAAGGAGGGTAATGTTGACTTCGGTGCTTGTGTTGACATGCGACTCATTGCTCTGCAGTACTAGCATCAAGCACATCAGTACGTAGCATCAATGGGTTAGTGTGCATCACGAACGTGGTTTTGCACTCAGTGCAATGTTTACAAATGCGGATGCCCATTTGATGTATGGATTAGCACGAGGCAATAGCCGCGGCGCGGTACGTTTGTATCGAGACAGATTTCCAGAACGAAGGTGTCCTGACAGGAAGAATTCATCGGCGTCTTAGGGAGCACGGAACATTCCAGCCTATGACTCGCGACTGGGGAAGACCTAGAACGACGAGGACACCTGCAATGGACGAGGCAATTCTTCGTGCAGTTGACGATAACCCTAATGTCAGCGTCAGAGAAGTTGCTGCTGTACAAGGTAACGTTGACCACGTCACTGTATGGAGAGTGCTACGGGAGAACCAGTTGTTTCCGTACCGTGTACAGCGTGTGCAGGCACCATCAGCAGCTGATTGGCCTCCACGGGTACACTTCTGCGAATGGTTCATCCGACAATGTGTCAAACCTCATTTCAGTGCAAATGTTCTCTTTACGGATGAGGCTTCATTCCAACGTGATAAAATTGTAAATTTTCACAATCAACATCTGTGGGCTGACGAGAATCCGCACGCCATTGTGCAATCACGTCATCGACACAGATTTTCTGTGAACGTTTGGGCAGGCATTGTTGGTGATGTCTTGATTGGACCCTATGTTCTTCCACCTACGCTCAATGGAGCACGTTATCATGATTTCTTACGGGATACTCTACCTGTGCTGCTAGAACATGTGCCTTTACAAGTACGACACAACATGTGGTTCATGCACGATGGAGCTCCTGCACATTTCAGTCTAAGTGTTCGTACGCTTCTCAACAACAGATTCATTCGGTAACCGATGGATTCATAGAGGCGGACCAATTCTGTGGCCTCCACGCTCTCCTGATCTCAACCCTCTTGACTTTCATTTATGGGGGCATTTGAAAGCTCTTGTCTACGCAACCCCGGTACCAAATGTAGAGACTCTTCGTGCTCGTATTGTGGACGGCTGTGATACAATACGCCATTCTGCAGGGCTGCATCAGCGCATCAGGGATTCCGTGCGACGGAGGGAGGATGCACGTATCCTCGCTAACGGAGGACATTTTGAACATTTCCTATAACAAAGTGTTTGAAGTCACGCTGGTACGTTCTGTTGCCGTGTGTTTCCATTCCATGATTAATGTGATTTGAAGAGAATAAAATGAGCTCTAACATGGAAAGTAAGCGTTTCCTGTCACATGTCCACATAACATTTTCTTTCTTTGTGTGTGTTTCCTGAAAGTTTGGCCGTACCTTTTTGTAACACCCTGTATACGAAAGACATGGCTTATAAAACGCTCGCATAACCTGTTCTGGAGCAGGAGTCATTGTCGCGTTTTACTAACAACGGACATCGTAGTACTGGAATGAATCTTAACTTTAGGGTATCCGTTTCGCAGTGTCTAAGGGGCGATCAAAAAGTGTTAAGTAGGCTGTTTACTGTGTAAGTGTGCTGTTTAGAGTTTTATTTTGGTAACGCCACGCAGCGCTCTGTATGAAACTCACTGGCTGTGCTGTGTACAGTCTGTGGCTGGTTGACATTGTTGGAATATTTGCCGCGCGGGATTAGCCGTGCGGTCTGTGGCGCTGCAGTCATGGACTGTGCGGCTGGTCCCGGCGGAGGTTCGAGTCCTCCCTCGGGCTTGGTTGTGTGTGTGTTTGTCCTTAGGATAATTTAGGTTGAGTAGTGTGTAAGCTTAGGGACTGATGACCTTAGCAGTTAAGTCCCATATGATTTCACACACACATGTTGGAATATTTTCTATTGTAGTGTTGGGCAGCTGGATATGAACTGCGCTTAGCGTTGTGCAGTTGGAGGTGAGCCGCCAGCAGTGGTGGATGTGGGGAGATAGGTGGCGGAGTTTTGAGAGCGATCTGGACGTGTGTCCGTCAGAAAAAGGAAATTTGTAAGATTGGATGTCATGAATTGATATATTGACTTTTGAACACTATTAAGGTAAATACATTGTTTGTTCTCCATCAAAATCTTTCATTTCCTAACTATGCCTCTCAGTAATTAGTGCCTTCAGTAGTTTGAATCTTTTATTTAGCTGGCAGTAGTGGCGCTCGCTGTATTGCAGTAGTTCGAGTAACGAAGATTTTTGTGAGGTAAGTGATTCATGAAAGGTATAGGTTGTTAGAGCCATTCTTTTCTAGGGATTATTTATATATATGGACTGATGAGCTCAGACGTTAAGTCCCATAGTTCTCAGAGCCATTATATATATATATATATATATATATATATATATATATATATATATATATATATAATGTGTCAGTTTAGTGACGATCAGGTCATCGCTGCAGCGTATGTGCGACCTACTCCGTCTACGTTGCGGGTATATAAGCATCGACATGTAGGCATCGCGCTAGTGCCGTCTTCGAATCGATACTTTTTTGTCGCCTCTTACACTAATATAGTTCTCAAGTAACCTTACGCCAAATTTGTGAAACCTATACCGACGTCCCACGAGAATGAGCAGGAGAGATATAGGATGAGGAGTACCCCACATCCGATTCTTCAAACAATCGAATTCCCATGAATAAAATAGCTTCAAACCTCTGATTATTATACTAAATATTTGACGTTAAGCAGGTAAAAGTCGCAAAATCCCAGTTATAGTGGCCGTCCGGAGTGGCCGAGCGGTTCTAGGCGCTACAGTGTGGAACCGCGCGACCGCTACGGTCGCAGGTTCGAATCCTGCCTCGGGCATGGATGTCTGTGATGTCCTTAGGTTAGTTAGGTTTAAGTAGTTCTAAGTTCTAGGAGACCGATGGCCTCAGAAAAGTCCCATACTGCTCAGAGCCATTTGAACCGGTTATGGTGACTTTATGAGTTTCGGATTATTCACCCGCCGTCCGGTGAAAACAAGAGCCTGATAAACCAGAAATGTAATAAAGAGTAACTGTGTTGATGTAATCGGTGATTATAGGTGATGAAGATGATGATGATGGTTGGTTTGTGGGGAGCTCAATTGAGCAGTCACCAGCGCCCCAGCAAAGTCACAATTTTTGCCACAATCCAATTTTGTACACACTCCAATCTATTCATTGTCACGAATGATGATGATGATAATGAAATGATGATGAAAACACGAACGCCCAGTCCCCGGGCAGAGAAAAGTCCCCAGCCGGGAATCGAACCCGGCACCGAGTGAACCAGAGGCAGCAAAGCTAGCCACTAGACCACGAGCTGCTGACGGTGAGTATAGCTTACTACTATGCAGGGTGTTTAAGTTGACAAACCAGAATAACTCGAAAAATACGCTTCACACGAAAAAATGTGTAAAATCCAAAGTTAATTATTTTCGAGAGGAACATCTGATGATGCTAAAATTATCCCGCCACCCCAGCCCCTTGAAGTTGGGGCGGAAGGCAACTTTAAAATTTCAAATGGGAACCCCCATTTTTTATTGCAGAATCAGATTCTACATAAAAAAAACTACGTATATTTTGTCTTAAACATTTGTTTTGATTCTCGGTAGTTGGCGCTGTAATTCAAGAAAATCGATATTCTCATTTTTGCGTGGAAAATGGTTACGGATAAATTAAAAATACTTATTTGCTTCGTAAGTTTTGATTCGCTAAAACTAAAATTCTCCTTCTCTCCCCACAGGGTGGGGTTTGAGAGAGAGAGAGGAATTACGAGTTTTACAAATGCTGACCCAAATATTAATTATTCCGAAGATTCGGATTAGTTTTGTTTGTTTCGTGGTCATGAGGCCACACAAATTTTAATTATTTATTTTAATTTAATTATCTTAATTTTATTTTAATTTTATTATTTATTTTATTCATCCAGAACCAATTTCCACGCAAAAATTAGAATACGGAGTTTCTTGAATTACAGCACCAACTACCAAGAACGAAAACAAATGTACGTAGCTTTTTATGTAGAATATGAGTCTGCAATAAAAATTGGGGGTTCCTACTTGAAAATTTAAAGTACTCCCGCCAAAAACCCAGGCTAATTTTAGCACCAGCAGATATCCCCCACGAAAATAATCAGCTTTGGATTCTACACATTTTTTCGTGTCAAGCATATTTTTCGAGTTATTCTGGTTTGTCAGGATTTACAATGAAGACCGAAAATATCAAATATGTCAAGCAATTGTTGTAGTCGTAAATTTTTGTATGCTGCTAGCAGCAAGTGCCATCGTCAACAATACACTAAAACTTACGTTCGGTGATGTGGGGAGGGGGCGGGGAAAGGGGTGAGTATAGAGGCGGTGCAACGGTTCAACGTAATTTCTTAATCTTTCTTGAATAACTTGATAACCGCGACCACTGGCGAAAACGTACCCCAGTACACAAATAAACCATGTTAAATTTCCTACAAATAAGGTCCTTTTCAGTTCTCTAGGACTAATAATTTGCACGCATAAGAGCCAGCGAGCAATGAAAACCTCGCACGGTAAGTATGCGTTGTAGATTAGGTTGTTTTTGCAGGCCGATTTTGGGCTTCTATTTCAAATTGTTCGTCTCGAGTTACACATCAACATTGTGGTACGTTGTAACCAATTATCGTTACACCCTGTATTTGGGGTAGCTTGCCGTATTCTATAATTCTAATGCAGTCGATCTATAACGTTAACATAGCAATCACGGATGGACACAGAATTAACAATACCCCCTCTCTCTATACATGATGCTGTTCTGTTGTTATTCCGAAACCGGCAGATTTAATAGACATACGTACACATGCCGTACTACATCATGATTGCCATCAAGAAGTACACTTGAGTCGATCCACTTCGAGTTGATCTACATAAAGTCGGGATTCATAGAACGTGTTGTCTGAATAAACACACAGCTAGTGTTTGTGCGTGATAAATGCAATATAATTCGTATCGTCATAGTTGGAAAGAAAAATAGTTAACAAAGTTGACGGACAGAAGTGATATCCCATCGAAAATTTCTGAATTCTCGTTCAAATTGTCGGGTCCCACATACTTGCGAAGCACCACACGGACGATTCTAGACGAAAGAACGATCGTACAATGGAATCGAGTGAAGTTTGTGACTGGGTTCGGGATTTCTTTGTACGGACGGCGCACGAAGTTATCTTGCACGGGAAGTTAGCGAAAGACGCAGAAGTATAAAATCAGTGAAAAAATACTCTTGATCGCGATGGTTATTTTATTAAAATCACCATTTCGGGCTAGACTTCACCCATCTTCAAATAGCAGCATCAGCTGAAGTTAACGAAGCGTAGAACAATCTGTTGACCTCATTCCCTGAAACTGTTCAAAAACTGGTCATTTTAATAAAATAACAACTGCGATCGAGACTGTTTTTCCTCTGATTTTATATAGATTACAAGACCGCTGTTACCTCAAAAATGTTACTATAACTTTTAGATGTAAAAGTTGCTTCAGATGTGCTCCAGGGAAGTGTGTTGTGACCTTTGCTGTTCATGTTGTATATTAATGGCTTGGCAGGACATTGTACGAGAAATTAGTCGAAGTTTGACATTTTCTGCTTTCTACTCCATAATGTACTTTGGACTTTCCTGCACATTTTGGTATATAATGCATTAAAATCAGACAACTGTGAGACCTTCAAATAATATTTTGAATGTTGACGTGAGACTCAAATTTCGCGGCTGCGCATATACTGCCACAGTTGAGCAGTCATACCTTGGGAACTACACAGTCTAGAAGGCTGCGATTTGCCTTGTTTTGTGACTTCGACCATAAATATAATAGACCGGCACTGACGTCATTTTCGTGGCTGCAACATCTCTGGGCTGAAGTCACGTGAATGTTGCCGAAAGATGATTGTTTGGTGTTGCGCTTATGGCTGTGCTCAGCGTTTTGTCGGGGGAAATAGCATTACATTTCACGTGTAAGTGTTTCTATGATAGGGCAGATGCGATTATTGAAATCTGCTGAAGTGACTTTTAAATGTTTTTTTTACACTTGACATAGAGTATCACGTAAATTAAAGTGTTCAAAGTGATGCCTGTAAAGTCGGACTCATGTTACATTTTGGAAAGTATCTGTGATAATTCGGTTACAGAAGTAAGTATAATTGTTTCTTGTTCCTACTCATAGGTTCCCTAAGGATGAAAACAGAAGGCAGCTTTGGATACAGGCCCTGAAACGGAAAAACTTTAAGCCATATGCACATACGCGCCTTTGCTCGAAGCACTTTTGATAGGCTAGTTATTATTTACAATGTATATTTAAACTAGTAGAAGCCGCCCTCGGGGAAGATCAGTTTGGATTCCGTAGAAATACTGGAACACGTGAGGCAATACTGACCTTACGACTTATCTTAGAAGAAAGATTAAGAAAAGGGAAACCTACGTTTCTAGCATTTGTAGACTTAGAGAAAGCTTTTGACAATGTTGATTGGAATACTCTCTTTCAAATTCTAAAGGTGGCAGGGGTAAAATACAGGGAGCGAAAGGCTATTTACAATTTGTACAGAAACCAGATGGCAGTCATAAGAGTCGAGGGACATGAAAGGGAAGCAGTGGTTGGGAAAAGAGTGAGACAGGGTTGCAGCCTCTCCCCGATGTTATTCAATCTGTATATTGAGCAACCAGTAAAGGAAACAAAAGAAAAATTCGGAGTCGGTATTAAAATCCATGGAGAAGAAATAAGAACTTTGAGGTACGCCGATGACATTGTAATTCTGTCAGAGACAGCAAAGGACTTGGAAGAGCAGTTGAACGGAATGGACAGTGTATTGAAAGGAGGATATAAGATGAACATGAACAAAAGCAAAACGAGGATAATGGAATGTAGTGAAATTAAATTGGGTGATGGTGAGGGAATTAGATTAGGAAATGAGACACTTAAAGTAGTAAAGGAGTTTTGCTATTTAGGAAGTAAAATAACTGATGATGGTCGAAGTAGAGAGAATATAAAATGTAGACTGGCAATGGCAAGGAAAGCGTGTCTGAAGAAGAGAAATTTGTTAACACTGCATATACATTTATGTATCAGGAAGTCGTTTCTGAAAGTATTTGTTTGAGTGTAGCCATGTATGGAAGTGAAACATGGACGATAACTAGTTTGGACAAAAAGAGAATAGAAGCTTTCGAGATGTGGTGCTATAGAAGAATACTGAAGATAAGGTGGATAGATCACGTAACTAATGAGGAGGTATTGAATAGGATTGGGGAGAAGAGAAGTTTGTGGCACAACTTGACTAGAAGAAGGGATCGGTTGGTAGGACATGTTTTGAGGCATCAAGGGATCACAAATTTAGCATTGGAGGGCAGCGTGGAGGGTAAAAATCGTAGAGGGGGACCAAGAGATGAATACACTAAGCAGATTCAGAAGGATGTAGGCTGCAGTAGGTACTGGGAGATGAAGAAGCTTGCACAGGATAGAGTAGAATGGAGAGCTGCATCAAACCAGTCTCAGGACTGAAGACAACAACAACAACAACATTTATAATTTTCCGGCCGGTGTGGCCGTGCGGTTCTAGGCGCTTCAGTCCGGAACCGCGTGACCGCTACGGTCGCAGGTTCGAATCCTGCCTCGGGCATCGATGTGTGTGATGTCCTTAGGTTAGTTAGGTTTAAGTAGTTCTAAGTTCTAGGGGACTGATGACCTCAGTTGTTAAGTCCCATAGTGCTCAGAGCCATTTGAACCATTTATAATTTATATTTACAGTGTCTGTCATTTTTAAACCTAGGCTCCAAAAATATTTTCTGAAACTTCAAAGTCTCACCTTTCATCTAAAATATCATTTTTTTAACTGATAGTTTAAACTTTTGTAAAAAATAGTGGGAACTGAACCTTTGAAGTGCACCTAAAATTGATACTCTAAAATGGACCTGCTCCTAAAGTCGACAATTTTGGCACCTATAGTTGACATAATTCCCATATCCCATTTTCTTTTATAAGTGACTAGAGTTCAAAACGCGGCGATTCTCATGTTTAAAGTTTTGACACGAGCCCACTTTTACTGTTTAAAAGAATTTTAACGACATTTTACTTTAGTTGATAGTTTATAGTAATTTCGTCCCGTTGCCCACCAGAGGGGCGTTCGATGTATTTTTAGATTTTATAAATGGTACTGTGAACAAATCCAGCTCAAATGTAGTTCTGACATAATTTTTCGCAAATAAAAAAGTAATTTTTGTTGGAAGCGTTTGGCAGTCGATTGAGAAATGTGGATGGCAGACTGCTGATTTGAAATCCCGCCACGTTTTGCCAACAGTCACGTGGTTTATGTTGGAGCCAGACCAGCCCTATAGCTTCTGCACAGCGAGGCCAGTCTACTAGCATCTATGGTCGAAGTTTTGTGCCTACTGCAACATCTCAGAAGTTGGCATTACGAATAAACAAATCAGTCAACGAAAATTAGTATAAGTTTTCGTTTAAAGTAGCGTGATTATCGGCTATTTTTGTAGTGAGCTAACTTCTATTGCTTTTTATGCGTAAATAAAATGACTAAGCGTAAAAGTAACTTCAAGAAACGCAAATTTGCGCGTAATAAATATGTGAGACCTGCATTTTTTTCTGAAGTACTTGAAAACACGAATATCAACCGATGAAGAGCCATGTCATGCTTTGTGTCCACCTCCGCCAAACACTTGGTGTAAATATAAGCAAGTTGAATTTTCTGGCACCATGCATGAATTTACACAGAAACACTCTCTTCCTTTGGCAGTAATGGAGGCAATCAAACCTATTTACAGAGATATGGCAAATCCTGAGCTACTAAAGAAGTGTTTACATGGGAAGACCCAGAATGTGAATGAGTCCTTCAATAATGTTGTGTGGTGGCGTGTGCCTAAAAATTTGTTTTCTGGCCTTATGACTTTAAAATTAGCAGTGTTTGATGCTGTAATTGCTTTTAATGGTGGGAACTATGAAATACTTAAGGTTAAAGTTAGCAGGGTGTGATGCTGAAATAACTTTTAATGGTGGGAACTATGAAAGATTTAAGGTTCTGGAAAATTGGGGGCAAGATTTGGACAGAACACAGCTAAAGGACTGCGGGAACTGAATGAGCTTCGTGTACGTGAAGCAGAGTTAGCTGCTCAGCAAATGACGAAAGAAGTAAAAAAGAAAAGGAGGCAAGCATTGGGCTGTTGTGACGCTGGAGAAAGCTGTGGGCCATGGCAATTCTAGTGCATAAAGGAAGCAGAAATGTAAGTCTGTGTAAGAATTTGTAATAAAAAAAGTTTTAAACATCACCTATCTCTGAACTACATTTTTTGCAATAAATGACCCGTTTTCTAAACAAGTACTGATGGCAGAGACATGAAATTTTCACAGCATGCCAAATGCGAGATTCAACACATATGGAACTGGAATAATTAAAATATCCTGAGTTGCTTTGTGTTTATGTTAATTTATTTACAAAATTCTGTCAAAAAATCGAGAGCTTGGAAAAAAATATAAAATGCCCCACAATACAATTTTAGTAATAATTCTAGTTCAGTGTATCTACAAAGGTGCATTCAATAATTATGGAAATTTGTAGGTTGGTGTCTTAAAAAATTTCCAAGATAATGGGTCACAAAATTCGATAATTTAACATTGGCGGCATAGGACATACCACGTCCCCTTAAGTAACTTCAAGCTTTTCACAAATGATGGAATTACTTACAACGCAGTATTGTCTGTAAATAGCTGCACAGCTATCCAGTCAGATCTCGATAAGATTTTGTAATGGGGCAAAATTTGCTCTTAATGTTCTCAAATTTAAAACTGCGCATTTCACAAAACACATGAGTATAGTCTTCTATGACTGCAATATCAGTGGGCCACAGTTGGAATCGGTGAACTCACGCAAACACCTGGGTATTACAATCTACAAATTACGACATGGAAGATCACATCGACTCAGTACTAGGTAAAATAGCTTACAGACTTCGGTTTATTGGTAGAATACAGGTTGTGGTGGTTGTTAGTGATTAACATCCCGTCGAAAACGGGTTAGGGAAGGATTGGGAAGGAAATCGGCCGTGCCCTTTCAAAGGAACCATCCCGGCATTTGCCTGAAACGATATAGGGAAATCACGGAAAACCTACATCAGGATGGCTGGAGACGGGATTGAACCGGCGTCCTCCCGAATGCGAGTCCAGTGTGCTAACCACTGCGCCACCTCGCTCGGTTAGAGTACAGGAGAAATGCAATCAGCCTACAAAGGAGATTGGTAAAGAAAAGAAAAACACGAGTGCGACCCATGCTAAAATATTGCTCAAGTGTATGGTAGTGAAACACGGACCGTGGGAAAACCGGAACAGAAGAGAATCGAAGCTTTTGAGATGTGGTGCTATAGACGAATGTTGAAAATTAGGTGGACTGATAAGGCAAGGAATGAGGAGGTTCTACGCAGAATCGGAGAGGAAAACACTGATAAGGAGAAGGGACAGGATGATAGGACATCTGCTAAGACATGAGGGAATGACTTCCATGGTACTAGAGGGAGCTGTAGAGGGCAAAAACTGTAGAGGAAGACAGAGATTGGAATACGTCTAGCAAATACTTGAGGACGTAGGTTGCAAGTGCTACTCTGAGATGAAGAGGTTAGCACAGGGGAGGAATTCGTGGCGGGCCGCATCAAACCAGTCAGTAGACTGACGAAAAAAAAAAAAAAAAAAAAAAAAAAAAAAGGAAAAAGGGGGGGCCGTATCCAGTAGCATTAACGGAGGATACTGAACGTATACAGAGAAGGGCAGCACGAATCGTCACAGTTACGTTTGACCCGCTGGAGAGTATCAGGAATACACTGAAGAAACTGAACTGGCAGACGAAAACTATCGCAGGAAAATCCACTTAGCTTCATAAACCAGCTTTAAATGATGAGTCCAGGAATGTGCTAGCACAACCTACGTATCGCTCCCGTAGGCATTGTGAAGGCAAGATTAGGTTAATTACAGCAGGCATGCGGGCATTTAAACAATAATTCTTCGCAAGTTCCTAGCGTGAGTGGAACAGAAAGAAATACCTGATACTGGGGGACGTGACTTCTCCCATGCACTTCACAGTGGTTTGCGCAGTGTGGAGTTGGGTACTTAGTGAACTCTACACGCTGCACACGACTGAAGATTCTGCTTCCTGGTGGGGTTTATAGAAGACGATGTCCGAATAAATGAACACATAGACACTGTTTTCCTGCGTGACATGAAATGCGATATTCACTTATTATCACAATGAACAGGCGAAGCAGGTAACAAAATTAGCTCTGAGCACTATGGGACTTAACATCTGAGGTCACCAGTCCCCTAGACTTAGAACTACTTAAGCCTAACTAACCTAAGGACATCACACACATCCATGCCCGAGGCAGGATTCGAACCTGCGACCGTAGCAGCAGTGCGGTTCCGGACTGAAGCGCCTAGAACCGCTCGGCCACCCCGGTCGGCTCAGAAGAAGCAGCAGATTTAATTTTCCGGAGCTGTACTCAACATTCGGCTCCCCGTGTGATTAGGCCTCGTCTACACCAGAGCGAACACAAGCGAACGAGAAATATGGTCTCTGGTGTGAGAGCGGTAAGCGAGCGCCGGCGACCTGCATTCGGTCATGTTCGGTTCGCATTCGCTCGTGTACGGGTGGCTGTCGGTCTTCGAGCGAAAAGATCAAAGGAAGCTGACGACGGCCTCTTTACACCGCCGCTGGCAGTACGGAAAGCTTTCGTGTGCTGTCTTGTCCGCTTCTGGAGTTCCTGACACGAGTTGCGTCGGCGATGGAGTAGTCAAAGAAGAATGCAATATCGCTGACGGACGATACGTGCTTCGTCGTAAATTTGTCATAAGATCTTATGGGACCAAACTGCAGAGATCATCGGTCCATACGCTCGAGGAAGGACACGGACCGCCGCCGACGGGGGAAACCGCGCGGACCGTGACAAGACGTCCCAGACCGCGCGGTTACCCCGCGCGGCGAGGATACTGCACTGAACAATTTGAGGTAGGGAACCTGGGTCGGAGAAGCCAGCTTGAGAAGATAACAGCAATAAAACCACACTACTGTGTACTTTTTTATTTACATTAGTTAACTGCAAAAAACATCGTTGACACAACACAAAATGTGCTGAAACTAACGGCTATCATCTTCAATGCAAGCGTGACATCGGCAGAACAAGTTTATGACGTACCCTGACAAATATTCCTGGTGTATCTCGAATCACATCACAGGCAGCTACAATTCTGGCAACTGTTTCCATCTGCCGGCCGGAGTGGCCGAGCGGTTCTACGCGCTACATTCCGGAACCGCACGATCATTACGGTCGCAGGTTCGAATCCTGCCTCGGGCATGGATGTGTATGTCCTTACGTTAGTAAGGTTTAAGTAGTTCTACGTTCTAGGGGACTGATGACCTCAGCAGTTGAGTTCCATAGTGCTCATAGACATCTGAGCCATTTGTTTCCATCTCCGTATCCATGGGGTCTAGTACACAAGTGACTTTAGACATCCCCACTGGAAATAATCGAGGGGATGAAACTTCCTGGCAGAGTAAAACTGTACGCCGGACCGAGACTCGAACTCGGGACCTTTGCCTTCCGCGGGCAAGTGCTCTACCAACTGAGCTACCCAAGCACGACTCACGCCCCGTCCTCACAGCTTTACTTCTGCCAGTACCTCGTGTCCTACCTTCCAAACTTCACAGAAGCTCTCCTGCGAACCTTGCAGAACTAGCACTCCTGAAAGAAAGGATACTGCGGAAACATGGCTTAGCCACAGCCTGGGGGATGTTTCCAGAATGAGATTTTCATTCTCCAGCGGAGTGTGCGCTGATATGAAACTTCCTAGCTTAGCCCCAGGCTGTGGCTAAGCCATGTCTCCGCAATATCCTTTCTACCAGGAGTGCTAGTTCTGCAAGGTTCGCAGGATATCTTCTATGAAGTTTGGAAGGTAGGAGACGAGGTTGGTTCAAATGGCTCTGAGCACTATGGGACTTAACTACCCTGGTCATCAGTCCCCTAGAACTACTTAAAACTAACTAACCTAAGGACATCACACACATCCATGCCCGAGGCAGGATTCGAACCTGCGACCGTAGCAGTCACGCGGTTCCGGACTGCGCGCCTAGAACCGCGTAACCACCGCGGCCGGCAGGAGACGAGGTACTGGCAGAAGTAAAGCTGTGAGGACGGGGCGTGAGTCGTACTTGGGCAGCTCAGACGGTAGAGCACTTGCCCGCGAAAGGCAAAGGTCCCGAGTTCGAGTCTCGGTCCGGCACTCAGTTTTACACTGCCAGGAAGTGCGTAAGCATAGGGATCGATGACCTCAGAAGTTTGGTCCCACAGTCCTTACCACAAATTTTCTAATTAGGCTCGTCCTCCATGTTTCCTTGCAGGTAAGAAAGAATGTGCACGGAAATAAACAGCACAGTACATGTAAACCAGTACGCATGTTAGTTGTAAACAAACTGGAAAAGAGTAACGCTAGACAAAGCGGTATATAAGTTTACTTCCATGTCTCCTTAAGCGCCGACCGCTTCTATGCGCTACAGTCCGGAACCGCGCGACTACTACGGTCGCAGGTTCGAATCCTCCCTCGGGCACGGATGTGTGTGTTGTCCTTAAGTTAGTTAGGTTTAAGTAGTTCTAAGTCAAGGGGACTGATGACCTCAGGTGTTAAGTCCCACAGTGGTCAGAGCAATTTAGACCCACTGTAATCGCTGTTTGACGATTAAGATACCCTATCAGACAGTAATAAAAGAAAATAAACCTAGAACCAGAATCGAACCTTGCATGCTGACCCACTATCCGCTGCACCAACAGCACAATAACGAAAGGTCGCTAAACAAAGGCGCAGGTAATTCTCGTTTTTAAGAAAGGCCGTAAGACAGATCCACACAATTATAGAGCTATATCGTTGACGTCAATCTGTTGCAGAATTATGGAACGTGTTTTATGCTCATGAGTTATGACGTTCTTGGAAAATGAATATCTCCTATATAAAAATCAATATGGATTCCGCAAACAGAGATTCTGCGAAACTCAGCTCGCTGTGTTCCTCCATGAGATCCACAGCGCAGTGGACAACGGCGCTCAGGTTGATGCCGTGTTCCTTGATTTCAGTAAGGCATTTGACACTGTCCCGCATTGCCGTTTAAAGAAAAACAAAAAAAAAAAAAAAAAAAAAATGCTAGCTTACGGAGTATCGGAGCAGACATGCGATTGGATTCAAGACTTTCTTGCAGATATAACTCAACACGACGCTCTTACCGGAACTTAATTGACAGTTGTAAAGGTAATATCCGGAGTACCAAAGGGAAGTGTAATCCGTTGCTGTTTATATATAAATGATCTAGTAGAAAGAGACGGATGCTCTTTGAGGCTATTCACAGGTGATGCTGTTGTTAATACCAAAATAGTAACGCCAGAAGATAGTAAGAATATCTTTAGCGTCCACTCACCGGCTGAAGGTGCGCAGGACGAAATTTTGTGACTTTTTTGTATTGCTAATACAACATTGTTAACATCGAATATAGATTTAAGTGTCAGGAAGTCATTTCTGAAAATATTTGTTTGGAATGTAGCCATGTATGGAAGTGAAACATGGACGATAACTAGTTTGGACAAGAAGAGAATAGAAGCTTTCGAAATGTGGTGCTACAGAAGAATACTGAAGATAAGGTGGATAGATCACGTAACTAATGAGGAGGTATTGAATAGGATTGGGGAGAAGAGAAGTTTGTGGCACAACTTGACTAGAAGAAGGGATCGGTTGGTAGGACATGTTTTGAGGCATCAAGGGATCACAAATTTAGCATTGGAGGGCAGTGTGGAGGGTAAAAATCGTCGAGGGAGACCGAGAGATGAGTACACTAAGCAGATTCAGAAGGATGTAGGTTGCAGTAGGTACTGGGAGATGAAGAAGCTTCCACAGGATAGAGTAGCATGGAGAGCTGCATCAAACCAGTCTCAGGACTGAAGACTACAAGAACAACAACAATATGTGAGGAATCACGCCGCTAAGTTGTTTTTTTTTTCTCCACACTGCATGGTATTGTACGCTGCGTGCCGATTCTTGGAGGCAAAAACGATAAAGCACCGTTCATAGGCTACGTTCCTCTAGTGCAGGGCTCTCCAAACTACGGCCCGCGGGCCAAAACCGGCCCGCGGAGGCCTGCAAATCGGCCCGCGTTAGCTGGCCGGACATCTCCGGTATCCGGCCCGCCAAATATTTGAGGAGCTACCTATACTGCCAACAAATGAGTTTCGAGGCTTATCGCGACCAGTGCACCACGGCATTGTCGGAGCTCTATCTTTACAAAGTGGAAGGTCATGGTTAAACTTGTGGCTATCCACAATAAACAGACAGCCCATTCTCCGTGCGACAGTGGAAAAAAAAAAACAAAAACAAAAAACACATAACAGACTAGTTTGGCGAAAACATTTTAAGTAAAAAAAATATTTGCATTTCATTCTACTCACGAGTCTTGTGCAAGTCTTTCAAATGGACTCCACTTCAGCGACTACCCTTAGTAATCAATCATTACGGAAGATGCTTCTTAAGCGATGTTTCACTTTCTTTTGATTACGTTGTAAAATACATACAGAATGTGCAGTGAAATAGATTTTTTCGGCGAAATTCGCCAGTATAAAATACGCCAGAATTTCGGTCAAGTATGTCCACGAATCAAAATTATGCAATTAAATAAAAATTGTAGTTCGTTTCAGAGCTGCCCGCATCTCGTGGTCGCGCGGTAGCGTTCCCGGTTCCCGCGCCAGGGTTCGATTCCCGGCGGGGTCAGGGATTTTCTCTGCCTCGTGATGGCTGGATGGGTGTTGTCCTTAGGTTAGTTAGGTTTAAGTAGTTCTAAGTTCTAGGGGACTGATGACCATAGATGTTAAGTCCCATAGTGCTCAGAGCCATTTGAACCAATTCAGAGCTAGCTACTCCCACAACCTTAGATTTTTTGCGATTTCATCTGTACTTTAGCCTTACATTACGATGATAATTGACTGCTAGGGTGCTGTAATCCCACTAGGTAGATCTTAGCCCTTATGACTTCGTGGAGGAGTCAATGTGGATCGCGGACTAAAACGTTCGGAGACCCATGCTCTAATGTTAACTCTTGTTCACAGGTACAAATGAACGGTAGCGAACGCCGGCGAAAGTTGGTTCGCTTTCATTGGCTCCAGCGTGGAGCAGGCTCAGCGGAGCCTCGTACGAAGCCGAGATTTTGCTCCGTGGCTGCGGCGCCTTTCGCTGCGTTTACCTGCGTCCGCCCGTGGCTGTAGCCGCTGCCGGCGAAGATCCCAGCTACAACTGACAGCGACGCCAGGCCGCGCAGGGTTGCCAACTTCCGAGCGACGCGCTACACCGCGCCGGTCGCTATCGCCCCCCACCACCCGGGCAGGCAGCACGCGGTGACGTGTCGCGCCGGAGGCGGTGGTGGGGGAACCGGCCGGCAGCGGCGGCAGGAGTGGTGGGGGGAAACAGCTGAGTGTCACGCCGCGACCGCGTGCTGGAGAGCGGTCACGGGTCCTGGTCTATCCTAGGCTGCGCTCCGCTAGGCCACTTCCTAGAATTACGAGCTGCACTGCTGTGTTCGCGTTCCGCCATAGTGCAGGAATAAGCACGGAGAGAGCATTCACATTCTCCCAGATGAGAATTTTTATATTCTAAAAAAGCAGAAACACACCATCCGCCAGATTTCGTGTCCAGGGTACACACGCCTCGACCGATTTCACTCAGTGACTGCTTCGCTGCCCTGTCCTTATAGGGCGGGAGGGGTGGGGGGTAGGCTGTTGCATGGTCATACGCGATCGTCAGCAACACCGAATCAAACGAAGGCCTCGGCGCTTGTTGGTGACGTCACGTCAGCCAGGCACGGCGAACGCCAGGTCCGTTGCAGGCAGAAACGCCTGGCCGTGCTCATCACTATAAATCTTTTATTTTTGGACAAAATGTTCGGTATTGTTTTGAACTCTGCACTTTTATTTTGATGAAAGATTTTCTTACTATCGTAAAGCTACATGTGAAGATCATAATTCTGTCCTGTCGAAACAGACGTAGATCAATATGAGAAGATGCTTTGCCTCATTGCAAGCTTCGGAAATTTTGCATTCAAGTAACTATATTTACTTGATCCATTTTGCTATCGAAATTTACCCCAACCCCCTTACAATGAACTCGTTTCTGTTATTTATTTATTTTCATTTCACATCGTCACTGGAAATGTGAAATAATTTACATGTGTAAATGTCCAACTGTTACCAGTCATTAGATTACAGTAGTTTTCAGACGAAAGGAATTCTAAACAGGAAACAAAATAGCTTCATACATCGAAAACACTGCTGAGCTTAAACTTTTTTTAAACATGCACATTGGAAAAGATAAATATTCCCCTCTGGTAACTGAAAGGAGAAACTTGATTAGATAAAAAAAATTATTTGATAAAACAAGTATCTCTCTGTTGGCTCTTCTTCTGTCCCCCACCCCTTCCTCCAACGTGTACAGTCGCAAGATATTTCATTGACTTTCAGTGCTCCTGGCCCAATAGTCAATCAAGATACCTAAAGAAGAGCACCAATATGTTCACAGTTTCTTGTAAAAGCAACCCAGTACAAACGTAACTTCCTCGGATTTACAAATAATGTAAAGAAGGACGAATTCTGTTGCTGCTGGACTGTGAAATTGTTTTTGTCCGTCAATCCTTGAAACAGGTGGAAATTTAAGTTCACGAGTACACTATTTGTGAAGAAGTGTAATGAATTGCACAGTTAATTGATTGCAGAAATCTCTCAGAACAATGTGTGTCGGTCAACTACCGCCAATAGTTTCACATTTTCCTGTATCAGGGAGGGAGACACCACCATTACGAGTATGCCCGCAACAGACCTGGCGTTCGCCGTGCCTAGCTGACGTGACGTCACCAACAAGCGGCGAGGCCTTCCTTTGACTTGGTGTTGTCGTCAGCCCGGCAAGAAATGTTTGTTGGTCGCTCGGTTGGCCAACAAAGTCTAATTTGTCGGTCTGTCAGTCGATTAGTTGGTGTGTGCATAGGGCTCTCCGTAGGTCACGTGACTTTGATCACAGTTCGTAATAATAGACGGACAGTCATCAAGTAAAACAGAAGTAATATCCGGCGTTCCCCAAGCAAGTGTTATAGGCCCTCTACACTACTGGCCATTAAAATTGTTACACCACGAAGATGACGTGCTACAGCGCGAAATTTAACCGACAGGAAGAAGATGCTGCGATATGCAAATGTTCAAATGTATGTGAAATCTTATGGAACTTAACTGCTAAGGTCATCAGTCCCTAAGCTTACACACTACTTAACCTAAATTATCCTAAGGACAAACACACACACCCATGCCCGAGGGAGGACTCGAACCTCCGCCGGGACAAGCCGCACAGTCCATGACTGCAGCGCCTCAGACCGCTCGGCTAATCCCACGCGGCGATATGCAAATGATCAGCTTTTCAGAGCATTCACACAAGGTTGGCGCCGGTGGCGACACCTAGAACGTGCTGACACGAGGAAAGTATCGAAACGATTTCTCATACACAAACAGCAGTTGACCGACGTTGCCTGGAGAAACATTGTCGTAATGCCTCGTATAAGGAGGAGAAATGCGTAACATCACGTTTCCGACGTTGGTAAAGGTCGGATTGCAGCCTATCGCGATTGCGGTTTACCGTATCGCGACATTGCTGCTCGCGTTGGTCGAGATCCAATAACTGTTAGTAGAATATGGAATCGGTGGGTTCAGGAGGGTAACACGGAACGCCGTGCTGGATCCCAACGGCTTCGTTTCACTAGCAGTCGAGATGATAGGCATCTTATCAACACGGCTGTAACGGATCGTGCAGCCACGTCTCGATCCCTGAGTCAACAGATGGGGACGTTTGCAAGACAACAACCATCTGCACGAACAGTTCGACGACGTTTGCAGCAGCATGGACTATCAGCTCGGAGACCGTGGCTGCGGTTACCCTTGACGCTGCATCACAGACAGGAGCGCCTGCGGTGGTGTACTCGATAACGAACCTGGGTGCACGAATGGCAAAACGTCATTTTTTCGGATGAATCCAGGTTCTGTTTACAGCATCACGATGGTCGCATCCATGTTTGGAGACATCGCGGTGAACGCACATTGGAAGCGTGTATTTGTCATCGCCGTACTGGCGTATCACCTGGCGTGACGGTATGGGGTGCCATCGGTTACACGTCTCGGTCATCTCTTGTTCGCATTGACGGCACAGTGGACGTTACATTTCAGATGTGTTACGACCCGTGGCTCTACCCTTCATTCGATCCCTGCTACATCCTACATTTCTGCACGATAATGCACGACCGCATGTTGCAGGTCCTGTACGGGCCTTTCCGTATACAGAAAATGTTGGACTGCTGCCCTGGCCAGCACATTCTCCAGATCTATCATCAATTGAAAACGTCTGGTCAATGGTGGCCGAGTAACTGGGGCGTCGCAATATGCCAGTCACTGCTCTTGATGAACTGTGGTATCGTGTTGAAGCTGCATGGGCAGCTGTACCTGTACACGCCATCCGAGCTCTGTTTGACTCAATGCCCAGGCGTATCAAGGCCGTTATTACTGCCAGAGGTGGTTGTCCTGTGTACTGATATCTCAGGATCTATGCACCCAAATTGCGTGAAAATGTAGTCACATGCCAGTTCTAGTATAATATATTTGTCCAATGAATACCCGTTTATCATCTGCATTTCTTCTTGGTGTAGCAATTTTAATGGCGAGTATTGTATGTGTGGCTCCTTAGTAAATCTTACTTTGGGCACACCAACGGATAAGATATGCAGCTGTAAACCTTTCTTGACGTCTTCCCGTGGAAATGAAATATCTACACGCAGCAGTGAGACGAACAGCACTCTACAAGGCCACGGTACGGATATTAGCACAACGCCATTCAGTCTCGGCAAAGGGGAACCGCACGTGTATCTGCTCATGACTATAGCTGCACGCGCTGACGAACTTCCAAGGTCAACGCCGAGCACACATGATAAATGAACGCCTCGCTCTGTCTCCATACTTCATGCGTAGCGCAGCTAATGCAAATGTAATTAAGAAGCGACGGCGTAGACTGCCGGGAGCATTCATTTTGCAATTGCTCTACACTGTAGCGCCAAAGATACTGGTATAGGCATGCAAGTTCAAATACGGAGATACGTAAAGAGGCAGAATTCGGCGGTCGGCAACTCCTACATAAGACAACAAGTGTTTGTTGGGTGGTTGATTGGTTTGGGGAAGGAGAGCAGACAGCGAGGTCATCAGTCTCATCGGATTAGGGAAGCATGGGGAAGGAAGTTGGCCGTGCCCTTTCAGAGGAACCATCCCGGCATTTGCCTGGAGCGATTACGGAAATCACGGAAAACCTAAATCAGGATGGCTGGACGCAGGATTGAACCGTCGTCCTCCCCAATGCGAGTCCAGTGTCTAACCACTGCGCCACCTCGCTCAGTACAAGTGTCTCGCGCGCAGTTGTTAAATCGGTTACTGCTGCTACAATGGCAGGTTATCAAGATTTAGGTGAGATTGACCGTGGTGTTGTAGCCGGCGCGTGATGGATGGAACGCACCATCTCCAAGGTTGCGATGAAGGGATTTTCTCGTACAACCATTTCACGGGAGTACCGTGAATCCGATAAAGCATCAAACTTCTGACATCGGTGCTGCCGCAAAAAGATCGTGCAAGAACGGGACCAATGACGAGTAAAAGAACCGTTCAACGTGACAGAAGTGCAACCCTTCCGCAAATTGCTGCAGATTGCAAGGCTGGGCCATCAACAAGTGTCAAAAAAATGGCTCTGAGCACCTCCGCCGGCTGGTGTGGCCGAGCGGTTCTAGGCGCTACAGTCTGGAACCGCGCGACCGGCTGCGGTCGCAGGTTCGAATCCTGCCTCGGGCATGGATGTGTGTGGTGTCCTTAGGTTAGTTAGGTTTAAGTCGTTCTAAGTTCTAGGGGACTGATGACCACAGCAGTTGAGTCGCATAGTGCTCAGAGCCATTTGAACCATTTTTTTTTTTTAATACAAGCAACGAAGGAGAACAGGCAATTAGCAAAGGGGTAAAAATGAATGTACTGGACTTCGCAGTTGATGCAACATGAAATGCTCAAAATCTGAATGTTCTGAAAGTACTTGCATGGAAGCTATTTAAAAAAAGCAAGGTAAGTTATGTTAAGGGTAAATGACAAGAAAATATTTATGAGGGTAGAAGCATATTGGGAAAAAAACGGCTCTAAGTACTATGGGACTTAACACCTGTGGTCATCAGTCCACTAGAACTTAGAAACTACTTAAACCTAACTAACCTAAGGACATCACACACATCCATGTGCGAGGCAGTATTCGAACCTGCGACCGTAGCAGCAGCGCAGTTCCGGACTGAAGCGCCTAGAACCGTTCAGCCACAGCCGCCAGCTGAAGCGTATTACAAGACAAAAGTCTGTTAACTCTACAGATTGATAACCATACATATTGATAACCACGTGTTTGAAGAAGTAGATGAGTTTACATACCTGAGGGAGGCAGTAACAAAACAAAAATGGCGACAAACAAGAAATAGAAGCGATGATCGAAGCGGTATGCACAGCGTCATAGTCACTCAACAAATTAGCGTCGTACAAAAATTTTTTTCAAGGCGACCTAATAACGGTGTGTGCAACAGTACTCGAACCAGTGGTTCTATTATGGGAGCAGATGTGTAGAGAGTGTGCCGAGAATAGGAAATCTGAGGCAGTACCTCTCACCTTGGACAACACAGTGGCCAACGGCTTTCACTTAGCGACCGAGAGCAGCGGTCAGTGCTAGCAGACAAGCAAGACTGCGTGAAATAACCACAGGAATCGAAGTGGGACGAACGGCGAACGTATCCGGTTTGGCAGTACCTCTCACCTCGGACAACGCAGTGGCCGACGGCTTTCACTTAGCGACCGAGAGCAGCTATCAGTGCTAGCAGACAAGCAAGACTGCGTGAAATAACCACAGGAATCGAAGTGGGACGAACGGCGAACGTATCCGGTTTGGCAGTACCTCTCACCTTGGACAACGCAGTGGCCGACGGCTTTCACTTAGCGACCGAGAGCAGCGGTCAGTGCTAAAAATGTCGGTCAGAGATAACTTTTTTGTGGAAGAATGCAACGAAGAAATTCAATGCATCTACAATACTTATTCACGGGGAAGGTTGACACTTGCTAGCTGTCCTGCTGTCAACTCATACGAGAGCAGCTCTTGCCATAGTTGAGCGAGCGGAGCGCGACGAGATTGTTTTACTTTCAAGAGTCGTTGTTGCGTGACTTAGATGCACGGATTTTGTGCACCGATACTCAGACTAGGGACTTGAACCGAGATAGTATGCAGACTGTATATACCGAGTTATTGGACTTTATTAACGGAAGTAGGCAGTACTGGACACAACATTCATACAACTGAACTTATGGAAAGGAATGGAGAAAGCTTCGAAAGACTATAATACACGTTTAGTCTCGAGCAGGAGACATTGACACGAATACATGAAGGAATACAATTATGTCGAGTATTAAAGCTGCCGTAATTGTCACGATACTTGAAACTAACAGAACTGCCAGTGCTAATTAACCGTGTGTGCGTGTGGCGTGATGCTTATAAAGTATTTAGCGAAAAGGAACAATAAAATTGTTTATCAAAAGTGGAAATTCAACACCTCACCTCCATGTTGTTGTCGTCGTCTTTAGTCCTGAGATTGGTTTGCTGCAGCTCTCCATGCTACTCTATCCTGTGCAAGCTTCTTCATCTCCCAGTACCTACTGCAACCTACATCCTTCTGAATCTGCTTAGTGTATCCGTCTCTTGATCTACTTCTACGATTATTATCCTCCACGCTGCCCTCCAATACTAAATTGGTGATCCCTTGACGCCTCAGAACATGTCCTACCAACCGATCCCTACTTCTAGTCAAGTTGTTCCACAAACTTCTCCCCAATCCTATTCAATACTTCCTAATTAGTTACGTGACTACCCATCTAATCTTCAGCATTCTTCTGTAGCACCACATTTCGAAAGCTTCTATTCTCTTCTTGTCCAAACTATTTATCGTCCATGTTTCACTTCCATACATGGCTACACTCCATACAAATACTTTCAGAAACTACTTCCTGACACTTAAATCTATACACGATGTTAACAATTTTCTCTTCTTCACAAATGCTTTCCTTGCCATTGCCAGTCTACATTTTATATCCTCTCTACTTCCACCGTCAACAGTTATTTTGCTCCCCAAATAGCAAAACTCCTTTACTACTTTAAGTGTCTCATATCCTAATCTAATTCTCTCAGCATCACACAACTTAATTCGACTACATTCCATTATCCTTGTTTTGCTTTTGTTGATGTTCATCTTATATCCTCCTTTCAAGACACTGTCCATTCCGTTCAACTGCTCTTCCAAGTCCTTTGCTGTCTCTGACAGAATTATAATGTCATCGGCGAACGTCAAAGTTTTTATTTCTTATCCATGGATTTTAATACCTACTACGAATTTTTCTTTTGTTTCCTTCACTGCTTGTTCAACATACAGATTGAATAACATCGGGGAGAGGTCACAACCCTGCCTCACTTCTTTCCAAACCACTGCTTCCCTTTCATGTCCCTCGACTCTTATAACTGCCACCTGGTTTCTGTACAAATTGTAAATAGCCTTTCGCTCACCTCCATAATTCTATCAATATTTGGTAATTGCTCATCAAGAGTTAGTGAACAGTGACTATTTAACCTGGAAGTAAATTCGTAGACTGTAAGTTGTGACAAGGACATACATAATATTACGGAGCAAGATAATTAGGACATTGTTAAAGAGTATCTGTGGGTCTCGCGTCATATAGAGCGAAAAATTTTACTTAGCAACGAACAAACAACCACCAATACGTTATAAGAACGTATGCTTCCGTGGTCGGTGTCATACTGATTAAAATTCTTCTTGGTATTATGCCGCGTCATTGCTAAAAACTAACAACAATAATAAAATAAAACCGACGTATCGGCCGAATTGCAAAGGCCTTCCTCAGTGCAATTCGGCCGAAACGTCCGTTTTAGTTCATTATTGTTGTTAGTTTCTCGCCATAATACCAAGAAGTATTTTAATCACAACGACCGATACGGTCTGCAATTAAACTTTTTCCTCGCTTTTGGTGATGTGGACGATGCGCCTGAGGGAAGATCCATTAATTACTGCACTTAAGTGTTAGCCGGGCACATAATAATACAACTTCAAACCACAAGAGACAATCAGACTGCGCAGTTCGCATTAATAAGGAAACTGTACTCCGTCTTCAGGCCACGAGTGGCCTACCGGTACCATCCGACCGCCGTGTCATCCTCAGTGAAGGATGCGGATAGGAGGGGCGTGGGGTCAGCACACCGCTCTCCCGGCCGTTATAATGGTATTCTTGGTCGAAGCCGCTACTATTCTTTTTTTATGTTAGGTTTCGCCAACGAAACAATAATTAAATATGCCTCTGAACTTTTAATATAAAAAATAATAAAAGCAGAAAGGTAAGTGTATAATACTTTATTATATTTCATTTGTTGTTCATTTCGTTCTTAGTTTGTTCTTGTGTATTTGTTTGGATTCGAAACGCAGGTGTCCTGCCCACTTTTTTTGTTATCTTTTTTTATTTATATGGGTATCAATGTGCGAACTGTCGTAGTTGATCAAGCCTGAAAAAACTAAACCAGAATGAAGACACCATCGAAGATATTAAACGTAAATAACATGAAAAGAAAGCCACCACGTCGCTTCCCAGCGACTGCGCCCACTGATAAAGATTGTTCAATATATGCTCATTTGCAGTTCGTTCTGACCTCATCTGGCACTGCCTGGAACATTCCAGCTGCACGGCGGGCTATGAAAGGCACTCCATAGATAGTTTGCGAAGCATTGTCGATATCTGGTATGCCCGGAAATAGCACGATGTCTTTCTTGCAAATAGAGCCAGAAGTCAATGAAATTCTCGTGTCCGTCACGACAGAGGTAATGGACCGCATGTCCACGTATCCAGGTGACGGAGTTGGTTCGAGTCTTGGGGTAAAATGTCCCATCCGGGAACAATAACGTGCGTGCAGATACATGCTCCGGCCTAACTCGCAAGACATAAGCCAGCATCTGCCGCACTAGGTGCCAAACCGGCTCCGCCTCTCCACAGCTGATGCGGTGCTCGTCAGAATCTACTGTATTACAACCCACACAATTGGGAGATTCTGCCATGTGGATATTGTAGAGACTTTCTTGCGTCACCAGCTTCCCATTGACGACTACGTACCATTGGGAAACAACGTCGGAATCAAGCATGGCATCGTGTACAGTCTTCCACACCACGCGCCACCGTACGTCAGGATATTTTAGTTCGACCACATTTAGCGGGCGGCGTTGCAGCATGTCGTGATATAGGCGTCGAGTCGTGGCCATTTGTGGTGTCGTGAGCGCTACACTGCAATAAGTCTGTTCTAAATAGAAACGTCCTATATAAAAGAGGGGCGCTGGGATGTCCTGTAGTGGCACCGGCGCTCTTAGTGAAGCATCTACATGCATGACTACTCTGCAATTCACATTTAAGTGCTTGGCAGAGGGTTCATCGAACCACAATCATACTATCTCTCTACTATTCCACTCCCGAACAGCGAGCGGGAAAAACGAACACCTAAACCTTTCTGTTCGAGCTCTGATTTCTCTTATTTTATTTTGATGATCATTCCTACCTGTGTAGGTTGGGCTCAACAAAATATTTTCGCATTCGGAAGAGAAAGTTGGTGACTGAAATTTCGTATAAAGGTCTCGCCGCGACGAAAAACGTCTATGCTGTAATGACTTCCATCCCAACTCGTGTATCATATCTGCCACACTCTCTCCCCTATAACGCGATAATACAAAACGAGCTGCCCTTCTTTGCACCCTCTCGATGTCCTCCGTCAATCCCACCTGGTAAGGATCCCACACCGCGCAGCAATATTCTAACAGAGGACGAACGAGTGTAGTGTAAGCTGTCTCTTTAGTGGACTTGTTGCATCTTCTAAGTGTCCTGCCAATGAAACGCAACCTTTGGCTCGCCTTCCCGACAATATTATCTATGTGGTCCTTCCAACTGAAGTTGTTCGTAATTTTAACACCCAGGTACTTAGTTGAATTGACAGCCTTGAGAATTGTACTATTTATCGAGTAATCGAATTCCAACGGATTTCTTTTGGAACTCATGTGGATCATCTCACACTTTTCGTTATTTAGCGTCAACTGCCACCTGACACACCATACAGCAATCTTTTCTAAATCGCTTTGCAGCTGATGCTGGTCTTCGGATGACCTTACTAGACGGTAAATTACAGCATCATCTGCGAACAGTCTAAGAGAACTGCTCAGATTGTCTCCCAGGTCATTTATATAGATCAGGAACAGTAGCGGTCCCAGGACGCTTCCCTGGGGAACACCTGATATCACTTCAGTTTTACTCGATGATTTGCCGTCTATTACTACGAACTGCGACCTTCCTGACAGGAAATCACGAATCCAGTCGCACAACTGAGACGATACCCCATAGCTCCGCAGCTTGATTAGAACGGCCATTACTTTGTGTGAATAAAGAGCTAGCTGCGTTGCACAAGAGCGATGTTTTCTGAAGCCATGCTGATTACGTGTCAATAGATCGTTCCCTTCGAGGTGATTCATAATGTTTGAATACAGTATATGCTCCAAAACCCTACTGCAAACCGACGTCAATGATATAGGTCTGTAGTTAGATGGATTACTCCTACTACCCTTCTTGAACACTGGTGAGACCTGCGCAATTTTCCAATCTGTAGGTACAGATCTATCGGTGAGCGAGCGGTTGTATATGAGTGCTAAGTAGGGAGCTATAGTATCAGCGTAATCTGAAAGGAACCTAATCGGTATACAATCTGGACCTGAAGACTTGCCCGTATCAAGCGATTTGAGTTGCTTCGCAACCCCTAAGGTATCTACTTCTAAGAAACTCATGCTAGCAGATGTTCGTGTTTCAAATTCGGGAATATTCCATTCGTCTTCCCTGGTGAAGGAATTTCGGAAAACTGCGTTCAATAACTCCGCTTTAGCGGCACAGCCGTCGGTAACAGTACCATCGGCACTGCGCAGCGAAGGTATTGACTGCGTCTTGCCGCGTGTGTACTTTACATACGACCAGAATTTCTTCGGATTTTGTACAAAATTTCGAGACAATGTTTCGTTGTGGAACCTATTAAAGGCATCTCGCATCGAAGTACGTGCCAAATTTCGCGCGTCTGTAAATTTTAGCCCATCTTCAGGATTTCGCGTTCTTCTGAACTTCGCATGAAGCAGGTCGGAGCGCCGTCAGGAGCACACTCGTGAGGCTCGTAGGACAACGGCGCAGCAGTATTCGGTCGAGTAGCTCCTCAATTGGCATCACGAGGCTGAGCGCACCCCCAAAAATGGCGACAGCGCATGGCGGCCTGGATGGTCACCCATACAGGTGCCGACCACGCCCAACAGCGCTTAACTTCGGTGGTATGACGGGAACCGGTGTGTCCACTGCGGCAAGGCCGTTGCCTAATAAGGAAACTGAGCGGACTCACACTTTGATCATTAAGCGAGGAACGATTTCTTAACAGCGTATCCAGATCTTGTCCCTTGTTAACCGACGGAGACATCCATCTCGGCTCCACCGACCGAGCTGTGGTAGCAACAGCTCCACGGCGTCGACGACACCAGCAAGCGGCTGAGAAGGAACTTCACACCGAACACTGGACCAAAATTACTCTCGATTGTTTTGAAGAAGAATTTGGACAATTAGAGAGAATGGTTTGGTCACCCAGATCGCCCGACATGAGTCCTATAGAACATTAATGGGACCTAATCGAGAGGTCAGCTCGTGCACGAAATGTTGCACCGGTAACACGTTCACACTTATGGATGCCTATAGGAGCAGCACGGCTCAATATTTCTCCAGGGGACTTCAAACGACCTCTTGAGTCCAGAATGAGATTTTCACTCTGCAGCGGAGTGTGCGCTGATATCAAACTTCCTGGCAGATTAAAACTCTGTGTCAGACCGAGACTCGAACTCGGGACCTTTGCCTTTCGCGGGCAAGTGCTCTACCAACTGAGCTACCCAACCACGACTCACGCCCCGTCCTCACAGCTTTACTTCTACCAGTACCTCGTCTCCTACCTTCCCAACCTTACAGAAGCTCTACTGCGAACCATGCAGAACTAGCACTCCTGAAAGAAAGTATACTGCGGAGACATGCCTTAGCCACAGTCTGGGGGATGTTTCCTGAATGACATTTTCACTCTGCAGCGGAGGGTGCGCTGATATGAACCTTTATGGCAGATTAAAACTGTGTGCCGGACCGAGACTCGAACTCGGGACCTTTCCCTTTCGCGCGCAAGTGCTCTACCAACTGGACCGGCCGGTGTGGACGAGTGGTTCTAGGCGCTTTAGTCTGGAATCGCGCGACCGCTACTGTCGCATGTTCGAACCCTGCCTCGGGCATGGATGTGTGTGGTGTCCTTAGGTTGGTTAGGTTTAAGTAATTCTAAGTTCTCACGGACTGATGACCGCAGATGTTAAGTCCCGTAGTGCTTAGAGCCATTTGAACCATTTCATTAAAACTGTGTGCCGATACACGCAGGTTCGCAGGAGTGCTTCTGTTAAGTTTGGAAGGTAGGAGACAAGGTACTGGCAGAAGTAAAGCTGTGAGGACGGGGCGTGAGTCGTGCTTGGGTGGCTCAGTTGGCAGAGCACTTTCCCGCGATAGGCAAAGTTCCCGAGTTCGAGTCTCGGTCCGGCACACAGTTTTAATCTGCCAGGAAGTTTCAGACCTCTTGATACCATGCCAAGTCGACTTGCTGCACTACGCTGAGCAAAAAGAAGTCCGACACGATATTAGGAGGTACGTCTTGTTGTTGTTGTTGTTGTTGTTGTTGTTGTGGTGGTGGTCATCAGTCCTGAGACTGGTTTGATGCAACTCTCATTGTACTCTATTCTGTGCAAGCTGCTTCATCTCCCAGTACGTACTGCAACCTACATCCTTCTGAATCTGCTTAGTGTGTTCATCTCTTGGTCTCCCTCTACGATTTTTACCCACCACGCTGCCCTCTAATACTAAATTGGTGATTCCTCGATGCCTCAGAATATGTCCTAACAACCGATCTCTTCTTCTAGTCAAGTTGTGCCACAATCTCCTCCCCAATTCTATTCAATACCTACTCATTAGTTACGTGATCTACCATTCTAATCTTCAGCATTCTTCTGTAGCACCACATTTCGGAAGCTTCTAGTCTCTTCTTGTCCAAACTATTTGTCGTCCACGTTTCACTTCCATACATGGCTACACCCCATACAAATACATTCAGAAATGTCTTCCTGACACTTAAATCTATACTTGATGTTAACAAATTCTTCTTCTTCAGAAACGATTTCCTTGCCATTGCTAGTCTACATTTTATATCCTCTCTACTTCGACCATCATCAGTTATTTTGCTCCGCAAATAGCAAAACTCCTTTACTACTTTAAGTGTCTCATTTCCTAATCTAATTCCCTCACCATCACCCAATTTAATTTCACTACATTCCATTATCCTCGTTTTGCTTTTGTTCATGTTCATCTTATATCCTCCTTTCAATACACTGTTCATTCCGTTCAACTGCTCTTCCAAGTCCTTTGCCGTCTCTGACAGAATTACAATGTCATCGGCGAACCTCAAAGTTTTTATTTCTTCTCCATGGATTTTAATACCGACTCCGAATTTTTCTTTTGTTTTCTTTACTGGTTGCTCAATATACAGATTGAATAACATCGGGGAGAGGCTGCAACCCTGTCTCACTCCTTTCCCAACCACTGCTTCCCTTTCACGCCCCTCGACTCTTATAACTGCCATCTGGTTTCTGTACAAATTGTAAATAGCCTTTCGCTCCCTGTATTTTACCCCTGCCACCTTCAGAATTTGAAAGAGTGTACTCCAGTCATCATTATCAAAAGCTTTCTCTAAGTATACAAATGCTAGAAATGTAGGTTTGCCCGGTACGCCCCAGTTTATGAAAATAAACTCCGCCCGGACAGGCCAGCGTTACCGACCGGCCGCCGTGTCATCCTCAGCCCACAGGCGTCACCGAATGGGGATATGGAGGGTCATGCGGTCAGCTCACCGCTCTCCCTGCCGTATGTCAGTTCACGAGACCAGAGCCGCTACTTCTCAGCCAAGTAGCTCCTCAGTTTGCCTCACAAGGGCCGAGTGCACCCCGCTTGCCGACAGCGCTCGGCAGTCCGGACGGTCACCCATCCGAGTGCTAGCCCAGCCCGACAGCGCTTAACTTCGGTGACCTGACGGGAACCGGTGTTATGACTGCGCCAAGGCCGTTGACAACTTAGTGCACGAATGCAATTAAACCGTCTGGTGTCCAGGCAGTGATCAAGGGAGAAATCGGACGTCGCGTTACTACCGCGCACAGAGAGGTCGAGAGAGGACTTCTTGATGGCCGTCGCTGGCGTAGGCGTGTCCTTGTGGCGTGTCCTTCTGACGCACGGCCAGCGATAGCCCAAGAAAAAGGGAGAACTACATTACGATTTTTTTGTTCGCAGGAGGCGTCCTATATTTAGACTAGAGTGCGATTTTCGCTCTGTTGCTGGCACGTACTCGTACACCCGGCGACCCGTCCAGCTGTGGCAGAAACTGTCTTTACACTCATCATGCCGTCCCGAGCAACCTCCAGCAGAATGTATTACCGTGACTTCTGGCTCACGAGTAAACCTGCCAGCGGTCACTGAAGGAAACTTCACTAGCAAAGATCGCTAAAAAATCATTTCATCGCCGGCCAGAGTGGCCGAGCGGTTCTAGACCCTACAGTCTGGAACCGCGCGACCGCTACGGTCGCAGGATCGAATCCTGCCTCCGGCATGGATGTGTGTGATGTCCTTAGGTTAGTTAGGTTTAGGTAGTTCCAAGTTGTAGGGGACGGATGACCTCAGAAGTTAAGTCCCATAGTGCTCAGAGCCATTTCAACCATTCTGAACTGAAGGCCATGACCGCATGACATCGGCGAACAAGTTTCTGACGCACCTTGACAAATATCCGTGGTGTTTTTCGAATCACATCACAGGCAGCTGCAATTCTGGTAGCTAATTTCATCTTTATGTGCGAAAATTTAATAGGACGTAGAGAATCGTGCACTGAACCATTTGAAGTAGGGAACCTGGGTCGGAGAAGCCAGCTTGAGAAGATAATAGCAATAAAACCACACTACTGTGTACTTTTTATTTACATTAGTTAACTGCAAACACCATCGTTTACAACGATCGTACCATTTGTACTATATGTTACAAAACTTGCTGAAACTGACGGCCAGGCCGGCCGGTGTGACCGTGAGGTTCTAGGCGCTTCAATCTGGAACCGCGTGACCGCTACGGTCGCAGGATCGAATCCTGCCTCCGGCATGGATGTGTGTGATGTCCTTAGGTTAGTTAGGTTTAAGTAGTTCCAAGTTGTAGGGGACGGATGACCTCAGAAGTTAAGTCCCATACTGCTCAGAGCAATTTGAACCATTTGTAAAGTATTTCATCGATTGACCGGATCTTAAGGGGGGATGTTACGGAAAATGTAAATATTTATGTAAAAAATCAGTACAGCCATGTTTATTAATGTACAAATTAAAAATTTTGCATGTGACTCAAAAATGAGATCGGCAGGAAGTGCAAAATGGCTAAGAAGACATGGCTAGAGGACAAAAGTAAGGAGGTAAAGGCGTATATCACTACGGGTAAGACAGATACTGCCAAAAGAAAAATTAAAGACACCTTTGGAGAAAAGAGAACGATTTGTATGAATATCAAGAGCTCAGATGGAAAATCAGTTCTAAGCAAAGAATGGAAAGCAGAAAAGTTGAAGGAGTATATAGACGGTCTGAACAAGGGCGTTGTGCTCGAGGGCAATATTATGGAATTTGAAGAGGACGTACGTCGAGATGAAATGAGAGATATTATACTGCATGAAGATTTTGACAGAGCACTGAAAGAGCTAAGTCGAAACAAGGCCTCCGCGAGTAGACAACATTCCATTGGAAGTACTCATAGCCTTGGGAGACCCAGCCCTGACAAAACTCTACTATCTGGTGAGCAAGATGTATGAGACATGCGAAATACCCTCAGACTTCAAGAAGAATATAATAATTCCAATCCCAAGGAAAGCAGGAGTTGACATGTGTAAAAATTATCGAACTGTCAGTTTAAAAAGTCACGATCGCAAAATACTGACACGAATTCTTTACAGACCACTAGAAAAACTTAGGATGATCAGTTTGGATTCCGTGGAAATGTTGGAACACGCAAGGCAATACTGACTCTGCGACGTATCTTAGAAGATAGGTTAAGGAAAGGCAAACCTACGTTCCTAGCATTTGTGTGAGACACAGTTGTGGCCTATCCCCGATGTTATTCAATCTGTATATTGAGCAAGAAGTAAAGGAAAGAAAAGAAAAAATTTGAAGTAGGAAATAAAGTTCATGGAGAAGAAATTAAAAATTTTAGGTTTGCCAATGACATTGTAATTCTGTCAGAGACAGCGAACGACCTGGAAGAGCAGTTGAACGGAATGGACAGAGTCTTGAGAGGAGGATATAAGATGAACTCAACAAAAGCAGAAGCAGGGTAACAGTGTGTTCACTAATTAAATCTGCTGATGCTGAGAGAATTAGATTAGGAAATGAGAAACTTAAAGTAGTAGATGAGTTTTGCTATTTGGGGGGGGGGGGCAAAATATAACTGATGATGGTCGAAGTAGAGAGGATATAAAATGTAGACTGGCAATGGCAAGGAAAGCGTTTCTGAAGAAGAGAAATTTGTTAACATCGAGTATAGAATGAAGTGTCACGAAGTGCGTTCTGAAATTATTTGTATGGAGTGTAGCCATGTATGGAAGTGAAACTACGACAACAAATAGTTAGAAAAGAAGAGAATAGATGCTTTCAAAAAGTGGCGTTACAGAAGAACGCTGAAGATTTGATGGGTAGATCACGTAACTAATGAGGAGGTGTTGAACAGAATTGAAGAGAAGAGAAATTTGTGGTAGAGCCTGACCGAAAGAAGGGATGCGTTGATAAGACATTTTCTGAGGCATCAAGGGATCACCAATCTAGTATTGGAGGGCAGCGTGGGGGGTAAAAACCGTCGAGGGAGACCAAGAGATGAATACACTAAGCAGATTCTGAAGGATGTAGGTTGCAGTAGGTACTGGGAGATGAAGAAGCTTGCACAGGATAGAGTGGCATGGAGAGATGCATCAAACCAGTGTTCATACTGAAGACCAGAACAGCAGCAACAGTATGACAAACTTACCTAAACTGAAAATGCAATAAAAAGCTGTAAGTGCTATAGTTTAATAGCAAAAAGATAGTAACTGTTCATTCTGCTTTTTCCTAAAACTGTATGTGTTCACCACTTGTCAGGTAATGCCATATTTGAATCAAATCATTCTTGTGGTTTGTAACATCCAGGGCGGGTAGTTCCATTTTCTTGACGTCCCTTATTCTTACACCATTTCTCGAAATAGGAATACAAATTTCATTTAAGCTTCTTCTGGTCTTATGCATATGCTTGTCTAACCGTAGTTGCTGTATTTTGGGCATGTTTAAATTTGCTGGTGTTACAATCTGCTCCTTTCTTGAAATGTAAGCAATCAGATGCTTTCATGCTGCTGACGGTAAATGGCTTGAATTGTCGTGATTGCTGTATTGTGTCCTTTATATCTACTGCAACAATACATTCGGTAACTGAAGATTGTTAACATTCTGTTGCTATAGTGTACGTTAAGGATCAGTAATGAGACCTACCTCTTGTGCTGGACGAGGTTTTGCCGGAATATATTTATTACTGGAACTTGCGTTTCACTCCCTCCATTTTAGTTTTGTCCTCACTGCACCCTTTGTCAGACCAATATCCCTACATTCTGTTTGCTGCATATTCTTAGTTCGAATACAATAAACTTTCTGGAGACAAGCTTATGTCTACGAATCAACATAGTTTTAGGACGCGTCGCTTGTGCGAAACTCACCTTTTCCTTTTCTCGCACGTTGCACTGAGAACTATGGATGAAGGACGACAGGCAGATTCCATATTTCTAGATTTCCGGAAAGCATTCGACACGTCGCCCCATTGCAGACGTTCAACGAAGGTACGAGGATATGGAATAAGTTCCCAGATATGTGAGTGGATGGAAGACTTCTTAGGTAACAGAACCCAGTATGTTGTCCTCGATGGGCGAGTCTTCAACAGAGACAAGGGTATCGGCAGGAGTGCCCCAGGGAAGTGTTACAGGACCGCTGTTGTTCCTATATACACTATGTGATCAAAAGTATCCGGACACTCCCAAATACATTGGTTTTTCATATAAGGTGCATTGTATTTCCACCTACTGCCAGGTACTCCATATCAGCGACCTCAGTAGTCATTAGACATCGTGAGAGAGCAGAATGGGGCGCTCCGCGGAACTCACGCACTTCGAACGTGGTCAGGTGATTGGGAGTCACTCGTGTCATACGTCTGTACGCGAGATTTCAACACTCCTAAACATCCCTAGGTCCACTGTTTCCGATGTGATAGTGAAGTGGAAATGTGAAGGGACACGTACAGCACAAAAGCGTACAGGCCGACCTCGTTTGTTGACTGACAGAGACCTCTGACAGTTGAAGAGGGTCGTAACGTGTAATAGGCAGACATCTATCCAGACCGTCACACAGGAATTCCAAACTGCATCAGGATCCACTGCAAGTACTATGACAGTTAGACGGGTGGGGAGAAAACTTGGGTTTGATGGTCGAGCGGTTGTTCGTAAGGCACACATCACGCCAGTAAATGTCAAACGACGCATCGCGTGGTGTAAGGAGCGTAAACAGTGGACGATTGAACAGTGGAAAAACGTTGTGTGGAGTGACGAATCGCGGTACACAATGTGGCGATCCGATGGCAGAAAAAAAAATTCAAACGTGTGTGAAATCTTATGGAGCTTAACTGGTAAGGTCATTAGTCCGTAACCTCACATACTGGTTAACCGAAATTGTCCTAAGGACAAACACACACACCCATGCCCGAGGTAGGACTCGAACCTCCTCCGGGACCAGCCGCGCAGTCCATGACTGCAGCGGCCCGTGAACGTCATGTGCCAGCAAGTGAATGTGTGTAGTGCCAACAGCAAAATTCAGATGCGGTGGTGTTACGGTTCAAATCGCTCTAACCAGTATGGGACTTAACATCTGAGATCATCAGTCCCCTAGACTTAGAACTACTTAAAGCTAACTAACCAAAGGACAGCACACACATCCATGCCCGCTGCAGGAGTCGAACCTGCGACGGTAGCAGAAGCACGGTTCCGGCCAAAAGCGACTAGAACCGCTCGGCCACAGCGGCCGGCTGGCGTTATGGTGTGCCCGTATTTTTCATGGAGGGGGCTTGCACCCCACAGCACAGGCCTACACTGGTGTTTTAAGCACCTTCTTGCTCCCTACTGCTGAAGACGACTGCATCTTTCAACACGCTCGAGCACCTGTTCATAATGCACGGCCTGTAGCGGAGTGGTTACACAAGTCCTGACCTGAGTCCTACAGAACACCTTTGGGATGTTTGGAACGCCGACTTCGTGCTCGACCGACATCGATACCTCTCCTCAATGCAGCACCCGGTGAAGAATGGGCTGCCATTCCCCAAGAAACCTTCCAGCACCTGACTGAACGTATGCCTGCGAGAGTGGAAGCTGTCATCAAGGCTGAGGGTGGACCATGTAATGGTTCTTTATTTACGTGATCATTACGGCACTCCAGCCCCAGTTCTCGATACCAGTAATATCGTACTACTTTTCTGCGAAGTAACAGACATATTTTTGTGACAATACTCACATTTGGTTTTTATTAATGTATAGCTACTCCGATGTATCGATATATTACAGTGATATGGTTCTTGTGTGTATTCATTTCTGCGACACTGTCATAATCTATGACTTACTTGTTACCGTTTTCGCGCGAATGCTCGCAGAGCAGTCTTTGTTTCACTTTGCAGAAGTTGTTATTTCGCTTTGTAAAAGAACAGTCAAGTCTTGTGTTTGGTTAAAGTGGAAATTAAATATATGAAGACTGATACAAAACTGTTTTCTTGATGATGTGACAATTAAGAAGTATATGTGAATTCACAAGAAGTATAATAAAAATGTGGATCGTGAACACCAAGTCAAAAATTGTTTCTACCATACCATTGTTCTGATCTGGGATTGTTTTTATCATTAAGAATTTCCTGAAAAACGCATTTGTTAGGTCTTCAAATGTTGCTAAAATATAGCTGTCAAAGTGGAATCACCCTAGAATCAACAAGATGAGCCATAACAACTTCGACGAAATGTACGTGGGAATCCATTCAAGACAAGTGCCAAAATTAATGACTTTTTTACAGTGACTTCATTATTTCCATTCTGACGATACCATCCACAGTCAACGACTTTGGCTGGTTCAAATGGCTCTGAGCACTATTGGACTTAACATCTATGGTCATCAGTCCCCTAGAACTTAGAACTACACTACTGGAAATTGAAATAAGAACACCTTGAATTCATTGTCCCAGGAAGGGGAAACTTTATTGACACATTCCTGGGGTCAGATACATCACATGATCACAGTGACAGAACCACAGGCACATAGACTCAGGCAACAGAGCATGCACAATGTCGGCACTAGTACAGTTTCGCAGCAATGCAGGCTGCTATTCTCCCATGGAGACGATCGTAGAGATGCTGGATGTAGTCCTGTGGAACGGCTTGCCATGCCATTTCCACCTGGCGCCTCAGTTGGACCAGCGTTCGTGCTGGACGTGCAGACCGCGTGAGACGACGCTTCATCCAGTCCCAAACATGCTCAATGGGGGACAGATCCGGAGATCTTGCTGGCCAGGGTAGTTGACTTACACATTCTAGAGCACGTTGAGTGGCACGGGATACATGCGGACGTGCATTGTCCTGTTGGAACAGCAAGTTCCCTTGCCGGTCTAGGAATGGTAGAACGATGGGTTCGATGACGGTTTGGATGTACCGTGCACTATTCAGTGTCCCCTCGACGATCACCAGGGGTGTACAGCCAGTGTAGGAGATCGCTCCCCACACCATGATGCCGGGTGTTGGCCCTGTGTGCCTCGGTCGTATGCAGTCCTGATTGTGGCGCTCACCTGCACGGCGCCAAACACGCATACGACCATCATTGGCACCGAGGCAGAAGCGACTCTCATCGCTGAAGACGACACGTCTCCATTCGTCCCTCTATTCACGCCTGTCGCGACACCACTGGAGGCGGGCTGCACGATAATGGGACGTGAGCGGAAGACGGCCTAACGGTGTGCGGGACCGTAGCCCAGCTTCATGGAGACGGTTGCGAATGGTCCTCGCCGATACCCCAGGAGCAACAGTGTCCCTAATTTGCTGGGAAGTGGCGGTTCGGTCCCAGGTCGACGGGCACGTGCACCTTCCGCCGACCACTGGCGACAACATCGATGTACTGTGGAGACCTCACGCCCCACGTGTTGAGCAATTCGGCGGTACGTCCACCCGGCCTCCCGCATGCCCACTATACGCCCTCGCTCAAAGTCCGTCAACTGCACATACGGTTCACGTCCACGCTGTCGCGGCATGCTACCAGTGTTAAAGACTGCGATGGAGCTCCGTATGCCACGGCAAACTGGCTGACACTGACGGCGGCGGTGCACAAATGCTGCGCAGCTAGCGCCATTCGACGGCCAACACCGCGGTTCCTGGTGTGTCCGCTGTGCCGTGCGTGTGATCACTGCTTGTACAGCCCTCTCGCAATGTCCGGAGCAAGTATGGTGGGTCTGACACACCGGTGTCAATGTGTTCTTTTTTCCATTTCCAGGAGTGTACTTAAACCTAACTAACCTAAGGACATCACACAACACCCAGCCATCACGAGGCAGATAAAAACCCTGACCCCGCCGGGAATCGAACCCGGGAACCCGGCCGGGGGAAGCGGGAACGCTACCGCACCACCACGAGCTGCGGACTCAACAACTTTGTTGTTGCCCGACGAAGCGAACATATGCTGCGTGAGCAACATTATTAATCTGGTTTCTAACCGACTTTGCAAGTGGTGGTATTGTCAGAACCGACACCATACTGAATTCCAGCATTACTGATGGAGGGCGCTACGAACTTGAGGGTCATTTACAACCAGGTGTCCGGATACTTTTGATCACGTAGTGTAGTTTGCGAGTAGTAGTCTGAGATGAAGAGTTTGGCACAGTCGAGGAATTGGCGGTGTCCCGCATTAAACCAGTCACAAGAGAGATGACTTAAAAATGAAAGACTTGCACCACGCGTCGGCTCTCGTGTGCTGGACGGGTAGAGTGTGTGTGTGCGTGTGTGTGTATGTGGAAGTTCGTGTGTGTGAAGCTGGGCGGAAGGGAGGAAAGAGAGCTAGCCCCGCGGTTGCAGCAATTAGCGGGCGGCCATAAAACGGCGCTCCTTAATGAAATAATGGAGGCGGCGGGGGCGGCCCATGAAGCCCCGGGGGCAACCGAGGCCAGGCGGCCAGCGTGCAACGCCGTATCTAGGCAACCAGCTGAGTGGCTGCTCTGCTAGTCATAGTCTGCGGTGGACCGCTTTAGCTACCGTGCCACCAGCGAACCCTATTGGTGCGAGCCTTTCAGCTGTACATGGTGATTATACACTACTGGCCATTAAAGTTGCTTCACCAACAGGAAATGCTGATGATATTCAATGGACACATATATTATACTAGTACTGACATGTGATTACATTTCCACGCAATTTGGGTGCATAGATTCTGAGAAATCAGTACCCAGAACAACCACCTCTGGCCGCAATAACGGCCTTGATACGCCTGGGCATTGAGTCAAACAGAGCTTGGATGGCGGGTACAGGTACAGCTGCCCGTGCAGCTTCAACACGATACCACAGTTCATCGAGAGTAGTGACTGGTGTATTGTGACGAGCCAGTTGCTCGGCCACCATTGACCAGACGTTTGCAATTGGTGAGAGATCTGGAGAACGTGCTGGCCAGGGCAGCAGTCGAACATTTTCTTTATCCAGAAAGACCCGTACAGGACCTGCAACATGCGGTCGTGCATTATCCTGCTGAAATGTAGGGTTTCGCAGGGGTCCAATGAAGGGTAGAGCCACGGGTCGTAACACATCTGAGATGTAACGCCCACTGTTCTAAGGGCCGTCAATGCGAACGAGAGGTGACCGAGACGTGTAACCAATGTCACCCCATACCATCACGCCGGGTGATACGCCAGTATGGCGATGACGAATACAAGCTTCCATTGTCCGTTCACCGCGATGTCGCCAAACACGGGTGCTTCCATCATGATGCTGTAAACAGAACCTGGATTCATCCGAAAAAAATGACGTTTTGCGATTCGCGCACCCAGGTTCGTCGTCGAGTAGATATCCTGTCTGTGATGTAGCGTCAAGGGTAACCGCAGCCACGGTCTCCGAGCTGATAGTCCGTGCTGCTGCAAACGTCGTCGAACTGTTCGTGCAGATGGTTGTTGTCTTGCAAACGTCCCCATCTGTTGACTCGGGGATCGTGACGTGGGTGCAACATCCTTTACAGCCGTGCGGATAAGATGCCTGTCATCTCGACTGCTACTGATACGAGGCCGTTGGGATCCAGCACGGCGTATTACTGCTAGCCGTAACTGCCGACCGTCACTGGCTGTGTATTTCGTTGTATTTCGCCACGCCACTCGGGGAGTTACCTCTGTGAAAGGAACACGCACGCGAGTTCGCAACATGGATGCTAATACCATTCTAGGTTTTTTGGTGGACGAGGAAGAAGAAGAAGAAATTACTGCAATGCTTACAAGACCTTGCCCCACAGCACTTTCCAAACGCGGAAAAGTGAAGGAATTTATGCTGACTTAGTAACCGGTCACTTGCCAAACGGTGAAGAGAGGCTCACAAATTTCTTTAGACTTAAACCATCTCAGTTCGATTTTGCTTTGTCTGGCGAGAGAAGATATAGCAGGAACAGCTACGAGTGAAGTGCAAACTCCAATAGAAGCCGACGAAAAAATGGCAGTGGCTTTGCGGTAAGTAGTTGTATAAAAGCATACGTATTCATCAACAATGGTTTGAAATGGATAATTTTGTATCTCTATGAAATAACATAAATTTCTATCAAAATAATAAGTTTATTTGGAAACGACTCAGGGCCTGTACAGTTTGTTCTTTATGTTTACATTATCTTTACACTGTGTTTACGTTATGATTGGTAATTATTGGTTCAAATGGCTCTGAGCTCTACGCAACTTAACATCTGTGGTCATCAGTCGCCTAGAACTTAGAACTACTTCAACCTAACTAACCTAAGGACATCAAACACATCCATGCCCGAGGCAGGATTCGAACCTGCGACCGTAGCAGTCGCGCGGTTCCGGACTGAGCGCCTAGAAACGAGAGACCACCGAGGCAGGCGGTAATTATTTTCAAAAGTAGTATCACCTGCTTGTGGTTCGACGTTTATTAATGGGGTAAAAGTGTACGTACCGTCTCCAACCGATGAAGTTCGTTCGAATGGGGATGAAAGGGAAGACGAGCCGGAAGGACTGATTCTGACAGGTAGTCGCACAAGAGATCATTCTGAAGAACTGTCAAGCCCCGTAACATAGCATAAAATGTCAATTTTCGCTTTATTAATGAGGTGACGTGGTAGTTTCCTAATGGACGCTGCGATGCTTCTCATGAACAGCCCCACACCATATTCCGGGTCCCGATTATTAGCAAAGCGCTGCAGCAACTCCAATCGTTGTTGGCCCCTATGGTTGATTGAATCCCACTGTGTTTTCCTCGATCTGCGAGCTGAGATGGAAGCGTTGGCAGCAAGTGCGTCACCAGAGGACAAGGAAGCAATGGCTTGTGGAGTGTCAGGCCCTGTTTCATTGGCTTTTTGTCCGTCGCGGCAGTCGCGATGACGTCACGACCGCTGACTGCCGAGCAGTTACAACGACATACGTTCCGTTGCTATGCCTAAGAGCAGTAGTCAACTGCCCGCAGTCACTGCCGGCCGCTACGGCCTGCAGTTGCAGCGAAATACACTCCTGGAAATTGAAATAAGAACACCGTGAATTCATTGTCCCAGGAAGGGGAACCTTTATTGACACATTCCTGGGGTCAGATACATCACATGATCACACTGACAGAACCACAGGCACATAGACACAGGCAACAGAGCATGCACAATGTCGGCACTAGTACAGTGTATATCCACCTTTCGCAGCAATGCAGGCTGCTATTATCCCATGGAGACGATCGTAGAGATGCTGGATGTAGTCCTGTGGAACGGCTTGCCATGCCATTTCCACCTGGCGCCTCAGTTGGACCAGCGTTCGTGCCGGACGTGCAGACCGCGTGAGACGACGCTTCATCCAGTCCCAAACATGCTCAATGGGGGACAGATCCGGAGATCTTGCTGGCCAGGGTAGTTGACTTACACCTTCTAGAGCACGTTGGGTGGCACGGGATACATGCGGACGAGCATTGTCCTGTTGGAACAGCAAGTTCCCTTGCCGGTCTAGGAATGGTAGAACGATGGGTTCGATGACGGTTTGGATGTACCGTGCACTATTCAGTGTCCCCTCGACGATCACCAGAGGTGTACGGCCAGTGTAGGAGATCGCTCCCCACACCATGATGTCGGGTGTTGGCCCTGTGTGCCTCGGTCGTATGCAGTCCTGATTGTGGCGCTCACCTGCACGGCGCCAAACACGCATACGACCATCAAGGCAGAAGCGACTCTCATCGCTGAAGACGACACGTCTCCATTCGTCCCTCCATTCACACCTGTCGCGACACCACTGGAGGCGGGCTGCACGATGTTGGGGCGTGAGCGGAAGACGGCCTAACGGTGTGCGGGACCGTAGCCCAGCTTCATGGAGACGGTTGCGAACGGTCCTCGCCGATACCCCAGGAGCAACAGTGTCCCTAATTTGCTGGGAAGTGGCGGTGCGGTCCCCCACGGCACTGCGTAGGATCCTACGGTCTTGGCGTGCATCCGTGCGTCGCTGCGGTCCGGTCCCAGGTCGACGGGCACGTGCACCTTCCGCCGACCACTGGCGACAACATCGATGTACTGTGGAGACCTCACGCCCCACGTGTTGAGCAATTCGGCGGTACGTCCACCCGGCCTCCCGCATGCCCACTATACGCCCTCGCTCAAAGTCCGTCATCTGCACGTACGGTTCACGTCCACGCTGTCGCGGCATGCTACCAGTGTTAAAGACTTCGGTGGAGCTCCGTATGCTACGGCAAACTGGCTGACACTGACGGCGGCTGTGCACAAATGCTGCGCAGCTAGCGCCATTCGACGGCCTACACCGCGGTTCCTGGTGTGTCCGCTGTGCCGTGCGTGTGATCATTGCTTGTACAGCCCTCTCGCAGTGTCCGGAGCAAGTATGGTGGGCCTGACACACCGGTGTCAATGTGTTCTTTTTTCTATTTCCAGGAGTGTAGTACCTTCTGAACCCAGCGATTTCATATTCTTCGCCGGCCGAGGTGGCCAAGCGGTTCTAGGCGCTACAGTCTGGAACCGCGCGACCGCTACGGTCGCAGCTTCGTATCTTGCCTCGGGCATGGATGTGTGTGATGTACTTAGGTTAATGTAGTTCTAAGTCTAGTGGACTGATGGCCTCAGATGTAAAGTCGCATAGTGCTCAGAGCCATCTGAGACAGTTTTTTCAGATGGAGCGGTTATCATAGGAGAGGGTACCGCGGCGGGCCGCATCGAACCACTAAAAAAATTAAAGGCAACATATGGTGTCAAGCCACGGACGGGGCTCGAAGTCGCGACCTGCGAGCTTCACGCGGCCACGCTGGTACCCTCGTTACGGACGCGGCCTGGACCTTCACGACACGACCACGAGGGGAAATCTACTTCGGCTCCGGCCTCGTCTTTTTCTCGGAACGTACGCAGCGAGTGACCCTGGACGGTAGGCGGGCGTAATGGGGAGTTAATGGCTGCGTGCGTGACGCGACGTCGTGTGGTGTGGTGCGCTAAGCGGAAGCCAGCAACCAGTGGGGCGCGGGCACGGCTGCCGGAGACCCTCCAACTGGCGCAACCTTCCCAGCCGGCTCTTTCTTTTAGAGGCGACTCGGCTGGCTGCAAGAAGCGATATGGGGAGTCCGGACAGTCCGGTCGGCTCCACATCCATAGTTCAGCAGCATGTGGCGAAGCGTACTTCTGGAGCCACTAACTGGTGCCATTTCCCCTGTTCCACTCGCGAATGGCGCCTGGGGAAAACGACTCTTTCATCGGGAGTCACTTGGCGAGATGTTAAGTGGAAGGAAGTAACGTGTCGTCCGACTCTTCTCCAAATTTTAACAGTAAACCTTTCTGTGATCCACAACACCTTGTTGTTGTTGTTTTGGTCTTCAGTCCAGAGACTGGTTTGATGCAGCTCTCCATGCTACCCTATCCTGTGCAAGCACCTACTGCACCCTACATCCTCCTGGATCAGTGTATTCATCTCTTGGTCTCCCTCTACGATTTTTACCCTCCTCGCTGCCCTCCAATGCTAATTTGGTGATCCCTTGATGCCTCAGAACATGTCCTACCAACCGATCCCTTCTTCTAGTCAAGTTGTGCCACAAACTTCTCCCCAATCCTATTCAATACCTACTCATTAGTTACGTGATCTACCCATCTAATCTTCTGCATTCTTCTGTAACACCACATTCTCTTCTTGTTTGATCTATTTATCGTCCATGTTTCACTTCCATACATGGCTACGGGAGCGAAACATGGACGATAAATAGTTTGGACAAGAAGAGAATAGACGCTTTCCAAATGTGGTGCTACAGAAGAATGCTGAAGATTAGATGGGTAGATCACGTAACTGATGAGGAGGTATCGAATAGGATTGGGGAGAAGAGGAGTTTGTGGGACAACTTGCCGAGAAGAAGGGACCGGTTGGTAGGACATGTTCTGAGGCATCAAGGGATCACAAATTTAGCACTGGAGGGCAGCGTGGAGGGTTAAAACCGTAGAGGGAGACCAAGAGATGAATACACTAAGCATATTCAGACGGATGTAGGTTGCAGTAGGTACTGGGAGATGAAGAAGCTTGCACAGGATAGGGTAGCATGGAGAGCTGTATCAAACCAGTCTCAGGACTGAAGACCACAACAACAACAACAACAACAACAACATGGCTGCACTGCATACAAATACTTTTAGAAATGACTTCCTGATATTTAAATCTATACTCGAAGTTAATAAATTCCTCTTCTTCAGGAACTATTTTCTTTCCATTGCCAGTCTACATTTTATATCCTCTCTACTTCGACCATCATCAGTTATTTTGCACACTAAATAGCAAAACTCATCTACTACTTTAAGTGTCTTATTTCGTAATCCAATTCTCTAATGCAATTAGACTACATTCCATTATCCTCGTTTTGCTGTTATTGATGTTTATCTGATATCGCCGGCCGGAGTGGCCGAGCGGTTCTAGGCGCTTCAGTCTGCAACCGCGCGACCGCTACGGTCGCAGGTTGGAATCCTGCCTCGGGCATGGATGTGTGTGATGTCCTTAGGTTAGTTAGGTTTAAGTAGTTCTAAGTTCCAGGGGACTGATGACCATAGATGTTAAGTCCCATAGTGCTCAGAGCCATTTCAACCGTCTGAACCTGCTGGAATTGCCCAACTTCGTCGGAACGCATAGCGGACACGAATGAGTGCAGGTGATCAGACAGGATGCTTACGTACGTGTCACCTGTCATAGGTAGATGAATCAGGGGTCCCATAACACTCCAACCGCACACGGCCCATCCAATTACAGAGCTTACACCAGCTTGAACAGCCCCCCTGCTGATATGCAGGGTCCATGGATTCATGAGGTTGTCTGCATGCCCATACACGTCCATGGAGTAGATTACAATTTGAAGCGAGTCTCGTCCGACCAGGTAACATGTTTCCAGTCATCTACAGTCTAGTTTCAGTGTTGACGGGTCCGGGCGAGGCGTAGAGGTACATGAGTTGTCTGCAAAGCCCATATCGATTATGTTTTGTTGAATGATTCACACGCTGGCACTTGTTGATGGCCCAGCGTTCAAATCTGCAGCAATCTGCAGAAAGGTTGCACTGCTGTCACATTGAACGATTCTCTTCAGCGGTCGTTGGTCCCGTTCTTGCAGGATCTTTCCCTGGTCGCAACGATGTCGGAGATTTGATGTTTTGCCGGATTCCTGATATTCACGGCACACTCGTGAAATCGCCGTACGGGAAAATCCCCACTGCGTCGCTAGCTCGGGGACACTGGGTCCCATCCCTCGTGCGCCGACTATAACACCACCTTCAATCTTATTTAAATCCTGATAACCTGCCATTGTAGCAGAACACTTGTCTTACATAGGCGTAGCGGACCGCACCAACGTCTTCTGCCTGTTTACATATCTCTGTATTTGAATACGCATGCCTGTACCAGTTTCACTGGCACTTCAGTGTAGTTACGCGTTCGACATTATTTATGATGGCAAGAGGCCCCGATAATAAAGGCGAAATTCAACTACACTCCTGGTTACCAAGGCAACCAAATATACACTCCTGGAAATGGAAAAAAGAACATATTGACACCGGTGTGTCAGACCCACCATACTTGCTCCGGACACTGCGAGAGGGCTGTACAAGCAATGATCACACGCACGGCACAGCGGACACACCAGGAACCGCGGTGTTGGCCGTCGAATGGCGCTAGCTGCGCAGCATTTGTGCACCGCCGCCGTCAGTGTCAGCCAGTTTGCCGTGCCATACGAAGCTCCATCGCAGTCTTTAACACTGGTAGCATGCCGCGACAGCGTGGACGTGAACCGTATGTGCAGTTGACGGACTTTGAGCGAGGGCGTATAGTGGGCATGCGGGAGGCCGGGTGGACGTACCGCCGAATTGCTCAACACGTGGGGCGTGAGGTCTCCACAGTACATCGATGTTGTCGCCAGTGGTCGGCGGAAGGTGCACGTGCCCGTCGACCTGGGACCGGACCGCAGCGACGAACGGATGCACGCCAAGACCGTAGGATCCTACGCAGTGCCGTAGGGGACCGCACCGACACTTCCCAGCAAATTAGGGACACTGTTGCTCCTGGGGTATCGGCGAGGACCATTCGCAACCGTCTCCATGAAGCTGGGCTACGGTCCCGCACACCGTTAGGCCGTCTTCCGCTCACGCCCCAACATCCTGCAGCCCGCCTCCAGTGGTGTCGCGACAGGCGTGAATGGAGGGACGAATGGAGACGTGTCGTCTTCAGCGATGAGAGTCGCTTCTGCCTCGGTGCCAATGATGGTCGTATGCGTGTCTGGCGCCGTGCAGGTGAGCGCCACAATCAGGACTGCATACGACCGAGGCACACAGGGCCAACACCCGGCATCATGGTGTGGGGAGCGATCTCCTACACTGGCCGTACACCTCTGGTGATCGTCGAGGGGACACTGAATAGTGCACCGTACATCCAAACCGTCATCGAACCCATCGTTCTACCATTCCTAGACCGGCAAGGAAACTTGCTGTTCCAACAGGACAATGCACGTCCGCATGTATCCCGTGCCACCCAACGTGCTCTAGAAGGTGTAAGTCAACTACCCTGGCCAGCAAGATCTCCGGATGTGTCCCCCATTGAGCATGTTTGGGACTATATGAAGCGTCGTCTCACGTGGTCTGCACGTCCAGCACGAACGCTGGTCCAACTGAGGCGCCAGGTGGAAATGGCATGGCAAGCCGTTCCACAGGACTACATCCAGCATCTCTACGATCGTCTCCATGGGGGAATAGCAGCCTGCATTGCTGCGAAAGGTGGATATACACTGTACTAGTGCCGACATTGTGCATGCTCTGTTGCCTGTGTCTATGTGCCTGTGGTTCTGTCAGTGTGATCATGTGATGTATCTGACCCCAGGAATGTGTCAATAAAGTTTCCCCTTCCTGGGACAATGAATTCACGGTGTTCTTATTTCAATTTCCAGGAGTGTATTAAATAAAACTAATATTTTGGTATCACAAAGTGATTTATTGCGAGACTTTCTAAGGTATTACAAGATACAAATATTGAATGGAATATAACTAAGATGCCGGCCGCGGTGGTCTAGCGGTTCTTGGCGCTCAGTCAGGAACCGCGCGACTGCTGCGGTCGCAGGTTCGAATCCTGCCACGGCTGTGGATGTGTGTGATATCCTTAGGTTAGTTAGGTTTAAGTAGTTCTAAGTTCTAGGGGACTTATGACCACAGATGTTGAGTCCCATAGTGCTCAGAGCCATTTGAACCATTTTTTTTAATAACTAAGAACAATATAGCTTCGGTAATGAGAGAGTGCGATCAAGTATCACGATATAGATCCCTACACACTCTGTGACTGAGAATATGCCTTTAACACGTCACCCCTGACTGTTGTGAACAATATCGATCGGGAACGAGAGCTCTTGATACAGATCACAAACGCAAGTCGTCGCAGTTTGTGGCAAGGCGAACGCACAAGCTAGAAGGGGTCGCATGATTTAGACTACTGCACCGATGTTGTGGAGACTTCACCACCTGCAAGACTGGCCGAGCGCCACCATCTCTGAGCACTGGGATGATGTTGCAGCTGCTCTCATAATTTACACGCTCTGAGTTGCGGTAGCTCAACAAATATACAGTTTCTGATGTTAATGCACGGTGTTTTGTGTCAGAACTACAGGGTGGTCCACTGATAGTGACCAGTCCGAATATCTCACGAAATATGCATGAAACGAAAAAACCACTATGCACCAGGAATTGCATGGCGACGACTTTGAGCGTCGTGTGCAGTTCTGCCACTGGCCACAAGAGAAATTATGGGAAGATGACAGATTTTTTGCACGTGTTCTATTTACCGACGAACCGTCATTCACCAACAGCGGTAACGTAAACCGGCAAAATATGCACTATTGGGCAACGGAAAATCCACGATGTCTGCGATAAATGGAACATCAACGACCTTGGCGGGTTAATGTATGGTGCGGCATTATGGGAGGAAGGATAATTGGCTCCCATATTTCCGATAGAAATCTAAACGGTGCAATGTATACTGATTTCCTACCTAATGTTCTACCGATGTCACTACAAGATGTTTCACTGCATGACAGAATGGCGATGCACTTCCAACATGATGGAAGTCCGGCACATAGCTCGCGTGCGATGGAAGTGGTATTGAATAGCATATTTCATGACAGGTGGCCCGCACGTTCACCTGATCTGACGTCCCCGGATTTCTTTCTGTGGGGAGAGCTGAAGGATATTTGCTATCGTGATCCACCGACAACGCCTGACAACATGCGTCATCGCATGGTCAGTACATTTGCGAACATTACGGAAGGCGAACTACTCGCTGTTGAGAGGAATGTTGTTACACGTATTTGTCAAACGCATGAAGGTTGACGGACACCATTTTGAGCATATATTGCATTAAAGTGGTATTTACAGGTAATCACGCTGTAACAGCATGCATTGTCAGAAATGATAAGTTCACAAAAGTACATGTATCACACTGGAACAACCGAAATAGAATGTTTAAACTTACGTTCTGTATTTTAATTTAAAACACCCACCTCTTACCAACTATTCGTGTAAAGTTGGGAGGCATATGTTTGTGACTGTTACACCGCCATCTATCACAAAGCAAAAAGGGTGGTGCGACTAATACATTCATATTTCTTTACGTACTACACGAACATATAACAAAAAATTGGGGTTCCTATTTAGAAAAAAAAAAACGCAGTTGGTATGCATTTGACCAATGGCAGCGCCGTCTAATGGGCGACCCATAGCGCCACCTGGTTTCGCCCTTCAAGCTGGACGAGTTTCGTTCTTTGTAGTTTTTTCCTTTGACGCTTATTTCGTGAGATATTTGGCCCGGTCACGATCACTGCAATACTATGCCTCAAACTGTGTAGATTGTGACAAAGTTTTAAACGCTGTTACAAAATGACAGGCATGATCGAGACGTGTAAACGTATCAATTTGAGGTAGGGCACCCTGGCATGGAAACGACCGAGTCGAAAGTTATAAGCGAAAATCGTCGTGGTAACTGCGATACACTTTACGTCATCATTTTATCGCCTGTTTTTCCTTGTTTCTATCTTCTTCTTTTTCTTAAGAAAAAAGTCTGTAGGATGTAGAGCGGCGAACTAAGCTGCTACCAGCTCTCCCCCTTCGGGGGGAATTGAAAATCAATAAAGGAAAAAAAAATGGTACCTGTGACAGCGGCATGTAGCGGCACTGTTGTTACTTAGATTGTGGGTAGGCAACTTGCAGGGGAGCTAGCATGGACAAAAACAAGAAAAAAAGCCCAGTAACAAGGGCACGAAGGTGGAATGCCTAAGAGCTATAGGCACTTGTTCGTCATCGCTACTGCGAAACGTATATACGAGATCTGTTCAAAAAATTCCGCAACTTTGTCCAGAAAACGTTTCTACGCTTACCTTTTACTTGCTGTGCATGGTCTCCTTCCAAAAACTCTCCTATACAATTCATATTCCGCTTGCAACGCCGTTTCCACTTGCTGAAGCAGTTTCGGTACGCCTTGTGCAGGATCGCGTGAAGCGTAGTCAGAGAATTTTCTTTTATCTTATCGTTGCAAATCTTTCTCCTTTCAACGGGATTTCCAACTTCGGAAATAAAAAAAAATAAAAACTCCACCCGGGCCAGGTCTGGGAAGTACAGAGGCAACACGAAAAAATAGCTCTGAGCACTATGGGACTTAACATCTGAGGTCATCAGTCCCCTAGAACTTAGAACTACTTAAACCTAACTAACCTAAGGACACGACACACATCCGTGCCCGAGGCAGGATTCGAACCTGCGACCGTAGCGGTCGTCCGGTTCCAGACTGTAGCGCCTAGAACCGCTCGGCCACAGCGGCCGGCCTACAGTGGGTCTCCTACGAAACATTTCCAGTGATTTACTACGAACACATAAATGCTCGGCATCGAGGCAGCGCAATGGTTCGCTATTTTGTGCAGTAGTCACGCTCCAATAGGGACACATTTCAGGCCGTTTCCTTCTCACGTTTTCTCGCAGGCGCCGCAACACGTCCCAATAGTACCACCGTTTAACACTTTGTCCCTGTGGCACGAAGTCATCATGAAGTAATTCTTCAAAAGTCAAAGAAAACTATCAGCATGGCTTTGACGTTTCACTTGACCTCACGTGCATTTTTTGTTTTGTTTTGTTTTGGAGAACCTTTCCCGATTCATCGTGGAGATTGAACCTCGGTCTCAACATCATATCCGTAGACCCACGTCTCATCACGAGTTATGATTCTGTTAAGGAACATCTCGTTCTCATTTGCGGGATGCAAAATCTCTTCACCCACTGGGAGCCGAATGTGTTCTTCCTGGTCTACATCTACATGACTACTCTGCAATTCACATTTAAGTGCTTGGCAGAGGGTTCATCGAACCACAATCATAGTATCTCTCTACTATTCCACTCCCGAACAGCGAGCGGGAAAAACGAACACCTAAACCTTTCTGTTCGAGCTCTGATTTCTCTTATTTTATTTTGATGATCATTCCTACCTATGTAGGTTGGGCTCAACAAAATATTTTCGCATTCGGAAGAGAAAGTTGGTGACTGAAATTTCGTAAAAAGGTCTCGCCGCGACGAAAAACGTCTATGCTGTAATGACTTCCATCCCAACTCGTGTATCATATCTGCCACACTCTCTCCCCTATAACGTGATAATACAAAACGAGCTGCCCTTTTTTGCACCCTTTCGATGTCCTCCGTCAATCCCACCTGGTAAGGATCCCACACCGCACAGCAATATTCTAACAGAGGACGAACGAGTGTAGTGTAAGCTGTCTCTTTAGTCGACTTGTTGCATCTTCTAAGTGTCCTGCCAATGAAACGCAACCTTTGGCTCGCCTTCCCCACAATATTATCTATGTAGTCCTTCCAACTGAAGTTGTTCGTAATTTTAACACCCAGGTACTTAGTTGAATTGACAGCCTTGAGAATTGTACTATTTATCGAGTAATCGAATTCCAACAGATTTCTTTTGGAACTCGTGTGGATCATCTCACACTTTTCGTTATTTAGCGTCAACTGCCACCTGACACACCATACAGCAGTCTTTTCTAAATCGCTTTGCAATTGATACTGGTCTTCGGATGACCTTACTAGACGGTAAATTACAGCATCATCTGCGAACAACCTAAGAGAACTGCTCAGATTGTCACCCAGGTCATTTATATAGATCAGGAACAGTAGAGGTCCCAGGACGCTTCCCTGGGGAACACCTGATATCACTTCAGTTTTACTCGATGATTTGCCATCTATTACTACGAACTGCGACCTTCCTGACAGGAAATCACGAATCCAGTCGCACAACTGAGACGATACCCCATAGCTCCGCAGCTTGATTAGAAGTCGCTTATGAGGAACGGTGTCAAAAACTTTCCGGAAATCTAGAAATACGGAATCAACTTGAGATCCCCTGTCGATAGCGGCCATTACTTCGTCTTGCCTTGTGAGCCGTGGAACAAACTTGGCGACAAAACCATGGTTTCCAAGATGCTGTGTCAGGATTTCATGACACGATCCAACTGAAATGTTACATTCTTCTGCAATTTCTCGAACAGGCACAATTTCGCTTGCGATCGTGACATGAGCGTCGTCCGTAGACTTGAACGAGGCTCATCTCTAATTTCCGTCTGACCATGTTTAGACCGTGTGGAACCATTCGTAACACCGAGTACGGCTTCCGATTGTAATGCAATAAAGCCTATAAGTCGCCCTAAGTTAAGTAAAGGCCACGAGTGGCCTACCGGGACCATCCGACCGCCGTATCATCCTTAGTTGAGGATGCGGATAGGAGGGGCGTGGGGTCAGCACACCGCTCTCCCGGTCGTTATGATGGTTTTCTTTGACCGGAGCCGCTACTGTTCGGTCGAGTAGCTCCTCAAATGGCATCACGAGGCTGAGTGCACCCCGAAAAACGGCAAAAGCGCGTGGCGGCCTGGATGGTCACCCATCCAAGTGCCGACCACGCCCGAAAGCGCTTAATTTGGCGATCTCAAGGGGACCAGTGTAACCACTGCGGCAAGGCCGTTGCCAAAACCACATCGAGGCTGGCTGGCACATGGGCCCTCGTCGTTAATCCGCCAGGCGGATTCGATCCAGTGCCGGCGCTCTTACCCGAGGCCACGAAGCAGCGTGTTAGCGCTTTCGGCTACCCTGGCGGATAAGCTAAGTAAACTTACCAGTTAAAACCCCACAGAAATCCGCCAATTACTTTTAGAGATCAGCATGTTCAAAGAGACAGTCACGACGAATTTACAGATTTATTGTTGGTATATACTAGGACACCGCCTAGTACAGCGGTGCGGGTCTTCCACATCGTCCCCTACGCTCCTCCATCATAGGTAAGTACACATACGCTCTAAAACTTTACTTCACAGTCTTGGGAAGTGCTGTGGACACCAGATGGAGGGATAACTTGATATGAGGGAATATTAAATGGTTCAAATGGCTCTGAGCACTATGGGACTCAACTGCTGTAGTCATCAGTCCCCTAGAACTTAGAACTACTTAAACCTAACTAACCTAAGGACATCACACACATCCATGCCCGAGGCAGGATTCGAACCTGCGACCGTAGCAGTCGCACGGTTCCGGAATGCGCGCCTAGAACCGTGAGACCACCGCGGCCGGCCGAGGGAATATTAATTTGGCAAAGACATGGATAGAGATTCGCTCTCGCCTAGTCGTCCCACGGGCAACAAACCAAATTCATCTGGAAGTGAATCCACAAAAGCTGTACGCATTTGCAAGAAAACCGCATAGGCTTCCTAGCATACTTCCTAAGTAATACACTACTGGCCATTAAAAATGCTACACCAAGAAGAAATTCAGATGATAAACGGGTATTCATTGGACAAATGTATTATACTAGAACTGACATGTGATTACATTTTCACACCGCGATGTTGCCAAACACGGATGCGACCATCATGATGCTGTAAACAGAACCTGGATTCATCCACAAAAATGACGTTTTGCCATTCGTGCACCCAGGTCTGTCGTAGAGTACACCATCGCAGGCGCTCCTGTCTCTGATGCAGCGTCAAGGGTAACTGCAGCCACGGTCTCCGAGCTGATAGTCCGTGCTGCTGCAAACGTCGTCGAACTGTTCGTGCAGGCGGTTGTTGTCTTGCAAACGTCACCATCGGCTGACTCAGGGATCGAGACGTGGCTGCAGGATCCGTTACAGCCGTGCGGATAAGATGCCTGTCATCTCGACTGCTAGTGATACGAGGCCGTTGGAATTCAGCACGGCGTTCCGTATTACCCTCCTGAACCCACAAATTCCATATTCTGTTGACAGTCATTGGATCTGGACCAACGCGGAAAGCAATGTCGCGGTACGATAAACCGCTATCGCGATAGGCTACAATCCGATCTTTATCAAAGTCGGAAACGTGATGGTACGCATTTCTCCTCCTTACACGAGGCATCACAACAACGTTTCACCAGGCAACGCCGGTCAACTGCTGTTTGTGTACGAGAAATCGGTTGGAAACTTCCCTCATGCCAGCACGTTGTAGGTGTCGCCACCGGCGCCGACCTTGTGTAAATGCTCTGAAAAGCTAATCATTTGCATATGACAGCATCTCCTTCCTGTAGGTTAAATTTCGCGTGTGTATCACGTCAGCTTCGTGGTGTAGCAGTTTCAATGGCCAGTAACGTAATTTCTCGTACTTGGGGAAAGACATTACGCTCATCCCGTATTGCGGTATTCGGCTAAGAGCGACTGCCGATGGACGAGGGCGGAGGGAGAGATAGCAGAAGAAACTCGGCTCTTTTAAAGTCGTCTGAAAGCCCGCCCGGTGTCTTTTGATATGAATTTTTAACGGTGGCGCTTTAGGAGATGACGCGAGCCCCTTTCCTTTGCTGCCTCTCTTGACCCCTGTGAAGCCCGACGCGGAAGAAAGAAGCAGCGGCCGCGGCGGGGTAGGCGCTCTTTGTGCTGGAGCGCGCCGCCTGCTCTGGAGGGTGACGTCATTAGCGGCGAATGAGGGACAGCTATTGAGCGGGTCACGGCGCCCGTGGCCTCGTGACGTCACGGCACTGCTTTCACCGGGAGGTGAGCTAGCCTAGCCGGGCGCTCCTAGGCTGCGGTTTCGTTCTAGGCTGCGGTTTCTGTTTAGAAAGCGTCGCATGCTCTTCCTCCCGGTATCAATAGAGACCATTGCCGACGCTAACGCAGTCTGAGAGAGGATTCGTTAGTACCCCCCCCAAAAAAAGAGAATTAAAAGAAGTCAGAACTGGAGATTTTGAGGTGACGTACAATAGGTAATCCAAGCAATGTGAAACAAACGTTGTATTCACAATTTTAAAATGCTCAGGAAAACATCAAAATAACATTTGAAGAAGTCTAAATTTCAAAAATACCCTCTGAACAGTCACAGTACTTTTTTATGAATGAATGGGGGGAGAGAGAGAGAGAGAGAGGGAGAGGAGATGATGAGAAACACAAATGAAGTGCAATAGAGAGAGATGGGGGGAAGAAAAACATAACATGAACGAAGTGAACATGAGACTGGAAGTGAAGGGAAAAAGAAAGGTATTGAAAGAGAAAGTGAAAATGAAAGGAAGATAGAGTGAGAGAGAGAGAGAGAGAGAGAGAGAGAGAGAGAGAGAGAGAGAGAGAGAGAGAGAGAGAGGAGGGGGAGGATGTGAGAAAGAGAAGACAGATTGAAAGAGAAAATAAAGAAAAAGGAAAAGAGAGAGAAGGAAGCGAGCAACGGAATGGAGGTGAAGAGAAAAAGAGAGTGAAAGGGAAACAAAAAAGGGCACTGAGAGAAATAGAGAGAGGAGGTGAAGAAAGTGAGCAAGATAATGAAGGTGATGATGAACAGAAATGCAGTAAAAGAGATATAGAGAAAAAAAGAGAGAGCGAGAGAAAAGGGAGCGAGGGGAAATATGAGGTGAAGAAAGTAAGCAAGAGACTGGAAGTGAAGGGAAACAACAACAGAATTGAAAGATAAAATGAAAAAGAAAGCCGGCAGGTGTGGCCGAGCAGTTCTAGGCGCTTCAGTCTGGAACGGCATGACCGCAACAGTCACAGGTTCGAATCCTGCCTCGGGCATGGATGTGTGTGATGTCCTTAGGTTAGTTAGATTTAAGTAGTTCTTAGTTCTAGGGGACTGATGACCTGAGGTCCCATAGTGCTCAGAGCCATTTGAACCAAGGAAGGAAGACAGAGAGGAGAGAGGAAGAAAGGAAGAAAGAGAGAGAGAGAGGGGGGGGAGGGAGGGGGGGCGTGAAAGAAGTGAGGAAGAGATGAATGGGAACAGAAACAGAGTGAAAGAGAAAATAAAAAAGGAGAGAGAGAGAAACAGAGAGAGGGAGAGAAGGAAGTGAGCAAGAGAATGGAGGTGAAAGAAAAACAGCACCTGAGTGGAAGAGCAACAGAAAGAAAGAGAGAGAGAGAGAGCAGAGTTGAAAGAAGTGTGCAGCAGCGCAGAGGTGAAAAGAAACAGAATTAATGTGAAAGAGAAACAGAAGAAGGAACGAAGAGAGACGATAGGAGAGGTGCAGGAAATGAGCGAAAGAACGCACGTTAAGAAAGAAGTTTTGCTGATGGAACAAAATGTAAGCATAGCAGATTGAAAAAAAAGAGGAGAAGGAAATCTTACCGGCCAAACCCAATTTTTGGATGAACTAGGTCAAACTCGTTCATCCTGTTACCGACTGGCTAAAACGATGTAGGTTAGGTCGAATCGGTTTACCCTAGATAGAATTTACATGCTTTAGGATAAACTGGTACGTCCTAGTCTGAACTAATTTCACCTAGTTTGTATCTTCTATAAGCTTTTCAAAGTAAACTGAATAAAAGAACAGAAATAAAACTGTCAATATGATTAATTAAAGTTATTTATTAACTAATCAGTAATTTGACATCTACCAATAGATCAACTTACCACAGCCACAAGTGTTAGTTTCCGGCGAGACCTGTGGAGATGCAAAGGATACGGGCCAAGGCCCGTGAGAAAGGACACCGTCCCGCGTGTAGGATTTACGTACATGAAATTCACCCGCTCTCGTATACAAAACCGCGATGTCATCGGTCCCATCGGATTATGGAAGGACCGGGAAGGAAACTGGCCTTGCCCTGTCAAAGGAACCATTCCGGCATTTGTTCAAAGCGATTTAGGGAAATGGAGGAAAAGCTAAATCAGGATGGCCGGACGCGGGATTGAACCGTCGTTCTACCCAACGCGAGTGCCGTGTTCTGACCACTGCGCTACCTCGCTCGGTCCACTGCTGGCTAATGGCTCTGAGCACTATGGGACTTAACATCTGAGCTCATCAGTCCCCTAGAACTTAGAAACTACTTAAACCTAACTACGCTAAGGACTTCACACACGTCCATGGCCGACGCAGGATTCGAACCTGCGCGCGGTTCCAGACTGTAGCGCCTAGAACCGCTCGGCCACTCCGGCCGGGGCAGTGGACTTCCAGCGACTTGTCGAGTCCATGCCACGTTGAGTTGCGGCAGCCATCAGAAGGTACGACAGGATCTTACGAGGTCCCATGACTTTTGTCGTCTCTGTGTATTTCCACCATACGTTTTGAGATATTTTTTTATTGTTACCTTTGTTTGGTGTGTGCATAATAATACCGTGTGTTGGGCCATACAGTAAATACACAGATAAGTGAAAATTAGTCACGTAGTACGACGTTTTCGAGGTGGTAATTGGAACTTTATGACCGCGTAGGGTTGAGTCGGTGGCCGCTTTGGTAGCGTGCCGTGCGCCGGTAGCGCTGGCCGCAGAACGCCCTGCGGGACCGGGTCAACGAACTGGCCGCTCTCTCTCTCTCTCTCTGTCCTCTCTCTCCCTCTCCCCCTCCCCCCCCCCCCCGGCTCTCCCACCCCTCCGTCCAACACCGGTGGCAGCGGCCTGTGCGAGGCGACGCGGTGCGGGCTCTGTAGTTAGTCGGTCACCGGCGGCAGTCGGCGGTTTCCCCGACCCTCTCGCCGCTCCAAATCTCGTTACCACCCTGGCGGCGGAGGTCGCGAAAATCTCAGCGCGCCCGACACACGCCGCTGTCCGCCACGCGTCATTAGAGAACGTCGCTTTCGTGCGCGCATCTCAGCTCCCGCGTAGCTAGTTGAGCCAGCCCACACTCCCACAAGGGGGCCACACGCTAGTGTGTGAAATCTGAAATCACCAGTCCCTAAGCTTTACACACTACAGTCTTTCGGTAAACTGAAGAGCGAGCGAGCGAGTCCCCACTTTGCCTATCCTGCTACGTCACAAGATCGCTACTGCAGGCTGCTTCACAACGCAGTACTGTCCCTTACTTTAAATCTGCGGCGACGCCGTCTACAGATACGTCCCGGCTGCAGCGTTTATTTTTAGACAAATGCGTTAAAACCATAATGAATACAAAAGACGATACCTTCTTCGAAGAAAAAAAACAACAACATAATACAGTAAATAATATTAACATAAGAACGGAACTGTGGATTCTACTACAAACATAGAACCGAAAGCCTGTTCATGTGAACGTATGTCCCTCTATTCGCAAGCAGAACCACATATAGTGCAATGAATCTGTAGAATTTAAGGCTTGCTTTGCGACTAAAAGGTAGAAGTTTTCTGTGAAGGGCTGCACTCAAACTTAACAATTCTTGCAACGCGAAAAAGTAACCAAAAATTTATAATTTCGTGTGTCGCATTAGTTCGATTCGCACTGCTTTTTTTTGTCCCTATCTTCGTAAAAAAGTCTGAAAAGTATTTCCAGGTAAATCCCATTCCACGCAGTGCCTTGGGTAAAACATCTTCCTGCCAAGGAAAATGTATTTTTTGTTCCACGGCAGTAAGTACGAGGGTCAGTCGAAAAGTAATGCCTCCTATTTTTTTTCTACGTTTAATTGTCAGGAAATTCAAATGCAATTACATAGGTTGAAAACCACAACATTGAGGATAATTTTGTCATTTTTCAATGTAATCTCCGCCCATCTCTACAGTTTTGGTCCATCTTTGAACAAGGGCATGTATCCCAGCACGGTAAAAATCACAGCTCTGCTTCCTAAGCCATTGACGCACGGATGTTTTGACGGCCTCCTCATCTTCAAAATGAATCCCACGATGAGCTTCTTTTAGTGGCCCGAACAGATGGAAGTCTGATGGTGCCAGGTCAGGGCTGTATGGGGGATGAGGCAAAACTTCCCATCCAATTTTTACAATCTCGTCAGAGGTGTGACGACTGGTGTGTGGTCTTGCATTGTCATGCAAAAGAAGAACATCTGCCATTGATTTTGTTGGGCGAACTCGCTGAAGACGTGCTTTAAGTTTTTTGAGGGTTGTGACGTATTGAACAGAATTTATTGTGCATCCCTGCTCCAAAAAATCAACCAGAATCACACCCTCTGTATCCCAGAAAACTGTTGCCATAACTTTCCCTGCCGATCGCACAGTTTTGAATTTTTTCTTCCTCGGCGAGCTTGTGTGACGCCACTCCATTGACTGCCTCTTTGATTCGGGTTCAAAAAAATGCACCCATGTTTCGTCCCCGGTCACAATTTTTTTTCAGAAACTCATCTCCCTCCAAACGGAAGCGCTGCAAGTGTTGGGAGGCTATTGTCTCCTTGCCTCTTTATTCTGATCGGTTAACATTCTTGGAACCCACCGTGCACAAACTTTTGAGTACCCCAATTGTTTAATAATCGTGATCACACTGCCTTTACTAAGAGAAATAATGCGACACACTTCATCTGCAGTCACCCGACGGTCACCACGAATGATGTCATCAACTTGCTGAATGTTGTGTGGAGTCACTGCACTCACCGGCCTGCCGCTCCGCTTTTCGTCAGTCAACGGTGTTTGCCCTTCAGCTTCCTTACAACGACGAACCCATCGTCTAACAGTGCTGACATCCACTGTCTCAACACCATACACCTTCTTCAGTCTTTCATGAATGCGTATGGGCGTTTCACCTTCTGCATTCAAGAATTCAATCACACAACGCTGTCTCAAACGAACATCGATGTCGGCCATCTTACAATCTTCTGCTGTGCTGCCACCTGTTGACACAGAAAGTTACTACTGCAGTGGATTGCAGAAGAAGGTTTGAGGAATGGCGCCAAATTCAAATTTTTCACTTAACTTAATTTTTTTAAGTAGAAAAAAAATGGGAGGCATTACTTTTTGACCGACCCTCGTAATATCCGTAATGTGGGTACTATTTTTTGCCTTATGTAAAAGTCCTCCACCGTTTCTCGAATGGCCGATTTTGTGAAACTGTCTATAACGATGGATTTCCTCCCTAATTTTCCTCCGCGGCGATTCCAGTAAACCATGTGCCTTGTTTTCGCGTTCATCCCTTACGCTTCCTATTGTGGAGCGGCTAACGTTTGCATAAACGACAGCCTCCGTAACACAGACAGTAACAACTTTAGAGACGTTCGAACGCTCTTTACTCCGCAAATACCTCCTTCGTATTCTGCACATTTTCTTACAATGCAGGGCGATTATCCATCACTTCTGGATACCGAGGTATATCAGTGAGTACACAAAGTCAACTGACTGACACTGGCAACTAAGATTCCACGAACGGTAACGACCTATATCAGTATATCACTGCACGCCGAACTACACCGCTAGACAGGTAACGGTCAAACTGATTTTGGGTGGTCCTAAAGGCCAGTGGCAGGGTTCTTCCGGAAAAGGCCACTTCCCCCACCAAAAATGCTGCTCGCTCTTGAGTTTACAGACAGACTATACTTAATATAAAATATCCTAAGAACAAGCACACACACCCATGCCCGAGGGAGGACTCGAACCTCCGCCGGGCCGGCTGCGATGGTCTGGCGGTTCTAGGCGCGCAGTCCGGAACCGTGCGACTGCTACGGTCGCAGGTTCGAATCCTGTCTCGGGCATGGATGTTTGTGATGTCCTTAGGTTAGTTAGGTTTAAGTAGTTCTAAGTTCTAGGGGACTGATGACCACAGCAGTTGAGTCCCATAGTGCTCAGAGCCATTTGAACCATGTGAACCTCCGCCGGGACCAGCCACACAGTCCATGACTGCAGCGCCCTAGACCGCTAGGGTAATCCCGCGCGGCTGCCACACACAAGTCGGATATTTGCACTTCTTTAATACGAGGGCCATTCAATAGTTAAAGAGACAAACTGGACTGCGGAAGAAATCTGTTAGTGGGGCAAGTTTGGTACTTTTACGCCTTTAAGTTGGTGTCGCTGGGATGAGCCCTGATCAGGTTATGTCTGGAAATGGTTCAAATGGCTCTCAGCACTATGGGACTTGGCATCTGAGGTCATCAGTCTCCTAAACGTAGAACTACTTAAACCTAACTAACCTAAGGACATCACACGCACCCATGCCCGAGGCTGGATTCGAACCTGCGACCGTAGCAGCAGCGCGGTTCCGGACTGAAGCACCTAGAACCGCTCGACCACACCAAATTCATGATCCAACACAATAACATCGGCTTTATAAGCGTTGCACAATATCACAACTGATTCACTGAATGACAGACGGGAATTTCGACCGGCATGGTAGGGAGCTGTCACAGCGAAATCTAATACTTGTAAGGAACGTGTTTCAAATCAAGGAATACCAGACTTGCATAGGCTGACTCATCCCTGTTCAGGAGAGACCATAATGATTTGATACACACTTTGTATTGTATGTGCTCGTGATTCATTTCATAAAACGTGGTCAGCTGACTGAGTGTCACCCGTATCATACGTCTGTAGGCGACATTTCCACACTCCTAAACATCTCTAGGCCCATTGTTTCCAGTGTGGTAGTGAAGTGGAAACGTGAAGCGACACGTACAGCACAAAAGCGTACAGGCCGACCTCGTCTGCTGACTGACAGAGACCGCCTATAGTTGAAGAGGGTCGTAATGTGTAACAGGCAGACATCTATCCAGACCATCACACTGGAATTCCAGACTGCATCAGGATCCACTGCAAGTGCTGTGGCAGTTAGGCAGGAGGTGAGAAAACTTGGATTTCATGATCGATAGGCTCCTCCGAAGCCACACATCACGCTGGTAAATGACAAACGACACCTAGCTTGGTGTAAGGAGCGTAAAAATTGGACGATTGGACTGTAGAAAACGTTGTGTGGAGTGACGAATCACGGTACACAATGTGGCTATCCGATGGCAGGGTGTGGGTACGGCGAATGCCCGGTGAACGTCATCTGCCAGCGTGTGTAGTGCCAACAGTAAAAATCGGAGGCGGTGGTGCTATGATGTGGTCGTGATTTTCATGGATGGTAGGCTTGCACCCCTTATTGTTTTGTGTGGCACTATCACAGCATAGGCCTACACAGATGTTTTAAGCACATTCCTGCTTGCCACTGTTGAAGGGCAAATCGGGGATGGTGATTGCATCTTTCAACACGATCAAGCAGTTGCTCATAATGCACGGCCTGTGGTGAAGTGGTTACACGACAATGTGTTGTTGTTGTGGTCTTCAGTCCTGAGACTGGTTTGATCCAGCTCTCCATGCTACTCTATCCTGTGCAAGCTTTTCATCTCCGAGTAACTACTGCAGCCTACATCCTTCTGTATCTGTTTAGTGTATTCATCTCTTGGTCTCCCTCTAAGATTTTTACCCTCCACGCTGCCCTCCAATACTAAATTGGTGATCCCTTGATGTCTCACAACATGTCCTACCAACCGGTCCCTTCTTCTGGACAAGTTGTGCCACAAACTTCTCTTCTCCCCAATCCTATTCAATACTTCCTCATTAGTAATGTGATATACCCATCTAATCTTCAGCATTCTTCTGCAGCACCACATTTCGAAAGCTTCTATTCTCTTCTTGTCCAAACTATTTATCGTCCACGTTTCACTTCCATACATGGCTACACTCCATACAAATACTTTCAGAAACTACTTCCTGACACTTAAACCTATACTCGACGTTAACAAATTCCTCTTCTTCAGAAACGTTTTCCTTGCCATTGCCAGTCTACATTTTATATCCTCTCTACTTCGACCATCATCAGTTATTTTGCTCCCCAAATAGCAAAACTCCTTTACTACTTTAAGTGTCTCATTTCCTAATCTAATTCCCTCAGCATCACCCGACTTAATTCGACTACATTCCATTATTCTCGTTTTGCTTTTGTTGATGTTCATCTTATATCCTCCTTTCAAGACACTCTCCATTCCGTTCAATTGCTCTTCCAAGTCCTTTGCTGTCTCTGACATAATTACAATGTCATCGGCGAACCTCAAAGTTTTTATTTCTTCTTAATGGATTTTAATACCTACTCAGAACTTCTGTTTTCTTTACTGCTTGCTCAATATACAGATTGAATAACATCGGGGAGAGGCTGCAACCCTGTCTTACTCCTTTCCCAACCACTGCTTCCCTTTCATGTCACTCGACTCTTATTACTGCCATCTGGTTTCTGTAGAAATTGTAAATAGCCTTTCGCTCCCTGTATTTTACCCCTGCCACCTTTAGAATCTGAAAGAGGGTATTCCAGTCAACATTGTCAAAAGCTTTCTCTAAGTCTACAAATGCTAGAAACTTAGGTTTGCCTCTCCTTAATCTTTCTTCTAAGGTAAGTCGTAAGGTCAGTATTGCCTCACGTGTTCCAGTATTTCTACGGAATACAAACTGATCTTCCCCGAGGTCGGCTTCTACTAGTTTTTCCATTCGTCTGTTAGTATTTTGCAGCTGTGGCTTATTAAACTGATTGTTCGGTAATTTTCACATCTCTCAACACCTGCTTTCTTTAGGATTGGAATTATTATATTCTTCTTGAAGTCTGAGGGTATTTCGCCTGTTTCATACATCTTGCTCACCAGATGGTAGAGTTTTGTCAGGACTGGCTCTCCCAAGGCAGTCAGTAGTTCCAATGGAATGTTGTCTACTCCGGGGGCCTTGTTTCGACTTAGGTCTTTCAGTGCTCTGTCAAGCTCTTCACGCAGTGTCGTATCTCCCATTTCATCTTCATCTACATCCTCTTCCATTTCCATAATATTGTCCTCAAGTACATCACCCTTGTATAGACCCTCTATATACTCCTTCCACCTTTCTGCTTTCCCTTCTTTGCTTAGAACTGGGTTTCCATCTGAGCTCTTGATATTCATACAAGTGGTTCTCTTTTCTCCAAAGGTCTCTTTAATTTTCCTGTAGGCAGTATCTATCTTACCCCTGGTGAGATAAGTCTCTACATCCTTACATTTGTCCTCTAGCCATGCCTGCTTAGCCATTTTGCACTTCCTGTCGATCTCATTTTTGAGACGTTTGTATTCCTTTGTGCCTGCTTCATTTACTGCATTTTTATATTTTCTCCTTTCATCAATTAAATTCAATATTTCTTCTGTTACCCAAGGATTTCTACTAGCCCTCGTCTTTTTACCAACTTGATCCCCTGCTGCCTTCACTATTTCATCCCTCAAAGCTACCCATTCTTCTTCTACTGTATTTCTTTCCCCCATTTCTGGTAATTGTTCCCTTATGCTCTCCCTGAAACTGTGTACAACCTCTGGTTCTTTCAGTTTACGACAATAACATCCCTATAATGTACTGCCCTGCACAGAGTCCTGACCTGAATCCTACAGAACAACTTTGGTATGTTTGGAACGCCGACTTCGTGCCAGGCCTCACCGACCGACATCGATACCTCTCCTCAGTGCAGCACTCCGTGAAGAATGGGCTACCATTCCCCAAGAAACCTCCCAGCACCTGATTGAACGTGTGCCTGCTAGAGTGGAAGCTGTCATCAAGGCTAAGGGTGAGTCAGCGCCATATTGAATTCCATGATTACTAAAGGAGGGCGCCACGAAGTTGTGAGTCATTTTCAGCCATATGTCCGGATACTTTTGATCACACAGTGTACTAAAACCCCCTACGTAGGAGTGGTTCAAATGGCTCTAAGCACTATGGGACTTAACATCTCTGGTCATCAGTCCCCTAGACTTAGAACTACTTAAACCTAGCTAACCTAAGGACTTCGCACACATCCATGGATTCGAAACTGCGACCGTAGCAGCAGCGTGGTTCCGGACTGAAGCGCCTAGAACCGCTCGGCCACAGCGGCCGGCTGACGTAGGAATCGTGAGGACAAGAACACTGCACGCACAGTATCATTGAAACATTCTTCTCCGCACCTTAAGTGAACGAAACGGGAAGAATCCCTAATAACTGGTGTAATGGGACGTACCGCCTGACATGCACCTCACGATGGTTTGCAGAGTATTGATGTAGATGTATAGCTTAAGACCTATGAGCATTTGTTCCATTTTCACTCCTGGGAAACGCACCTCTTCTACACAACAGGTACTCATAGCTCATAAGGAATGCATTTTAGAGCCGACATTTCCAAGAGTTTTTCGCTGCGAATGACCTCTCCAGGCCATATCCCTGTACTGGTCCGTGGACACCTGTAGCTCATGAGCCACAGTATGGCGATACACGTTATCTTAAATGAGTCTCGCATTTGCTACATCCTGTGCGTAGTTACCTCGGTGCCGCAGCGGGGGAGAAAGTCGTGCAGCCGAAATGAACGGCAGAGCTCGGGGGCGGCAGGGGTTGTTTGTGCGCGGCCACCCCTGGAGGGACATCGATCGCCGGCTGTTTACCGGCCGGTTCCTGGAAGCGGCCACAGTTAGGCCCCTCTTCCTGGAACTGGAGCTCGCCCGGCGTTCCCTTTCCGGGAATTCGTGCCTCCCAGGCGTCACAACCAACCCCGCTTCCGACGCAGCGCCAGCATCGATGCGTGTTTTCAGGCGCACTTCCGCAAGTAGAAACACGTCACCGCCAGGGATCGTACAGTTGCTACACGTCAAAAATAAATAAATGAATTGATTCGCCTAACATTTCGAAGAGGGGTGGAAAACTGCATTAAATGCAGGATGATTTACGAAGGTATGCAAATACACTACTGGCCATCTAAATTGCTACACCAAGAAAAAATGCAGATGATAAACGGGCATTCATTGGACAAACATATTATACTAGAACTGACATGTGATTACATTTTCACGCGATTTGGGTGGGTAGATCCTGAGAAATCTGTACAACCACCTCTGGCCATAATAACGGCCTTGATACGCCTGGGCATTGAGTCAAACAGAGCTCGGATGGCGTATACAGGTACAGCTGCCCATGCAGCTTCAACAAGATACCACAGTTCATCAAGAGTAGTGACTGGCGTATTGTGACGAGCCAGTTGCTCGGCCACCAGACGTTTTCACTTGGTGAGAGATCTGGAGAATGTGCTGGCCAGGGCAGCAGTTGAACATTGTCTGTATCCAGAAAGGCCCCTACAGGACCTGCAACATGCGGTCGTGCATTATCCTGCTGAAATGTAGTGTTTCGCAAGGATCGAATGAAAGGTAGAGCCACGGGTATCAACACATCTGAAATGTAACGTCCACTGTTCAAAAGGCCGTTAATAGGAACGAGAGGTGACCGACACGTGTAACCTATGGCAGCCCATACCATCACGTCGGGTGATACGCCAGTATGGCAATGACGAATACACGCTTGCAATGTGCGTTCACCGCGATGTCGCCAATCACGGATGAGACCATCGTGATGTTGTAAACAGAACCTCGATTCATCCGAAAAAATGCCGTTTTGCATTTCGTGCACCCAGGTTCGTCGTCGAGTACACCATCGCAGGCGCTCCTGTCTGTGATGCAGCGTCAAGGGTAACCGCAGCCACGGTCTCCGAGCTGATAGTCCGTGCTGCTACAAACGTCGTCGAACTTTTCGTGCAGATGGTTGTTGTCTTGTAAACGTCCCCATCTGTTTACTCAGGGATCGAGACGTGGCTGCACGATCCGTTACAGCCGTGCAGATAAGATGCCTGTCATCTCGACTGCTAGTGATATGAGGCCGCGCGACCGCTACGGTCGCAGGTTCGAATCCTGCCTCGGGGATGGATGTGTGTGATGTACTTGGGTTAGTTACGTTTAAGTAGTTCTAAGTTCTAGGATCACTAACTGAGACAACGCACTGACTATGACGTAGAATAGGTAGTAGATTTAGTTAAATAGAATAGGATAGTAAGTTAGGAACCTGCAGCGATAGATAACTTCTTGCCTGCCCTGTGCCAGGGTCATGCTTATAGGGATTACCTCTATGAGCCAACGACCCTAGTAGGTTTATAGTAACACTGGCACAACTGTAACGCTGCAGGCAGTCCATACTAACCGGTCGTAGATATTAGAAATTATGCTAACACTAGCTAAACTAGAAGTAGTCTGCCCAGTAATAAAAATAGTACTGTCTGTAGTAAAGTAGAAATGTAGAAGCTCCTATTAGAACACTAAGAAAATTAAGGCCCACTAATCATTAAGGTGGTGGGTTATTTTGTATAGTTATTATTGTTATGGAAATAAATCTGATGACCTCAGATGTTATGTCCCATAGTGCTTAGAGCCACTTGGACCTCCTTTTCTTCTCCAGAGCAGCATTTGCGACTTACGTCCTCAATTATTTGCTGGATGTATTCCAATCTCCGACTTCCTCTACAGTTTTTGCCCTCTGCAGCTCCCTCTAGTACCATGCAAGTCATTCCCTGATGCCTTAACAGACACGTGATGGCTGGGTGTTGTGTGCTGTCCTTAGGTTTAAGTAGTTCTAAGTTCTAGGGGACTGATGACCATAGATATTAAGTCCCATAGTGCTCAGAGCCATTTGAACCATTTTGAACCTTAACAGAGATGTCCTATCATCCTGGTCAGTGTTTGCCACATATTCCTTTCTTCTCCGATCCTGCGCAGAACCTCCTCATTTCTTACCCCATTAGTCAACCTAATTTTCAGCACTCGTCTGTAGTACCACATCCGAAATGCTTCGGTTCTCTTCTGTGCCGGTTTTCCCACAGTCCACGCTCTACTACCAGAATGCTCTGCTCCAAACGTACATTCTCAAAAATTTCTTTCTCAAATTAAGGGACAAAACCACATTGGAAGGCTGTCTGACAGTGAGTTGTAATTTAATCAAATTTTGACATTATTTCATTCACATTTTTGTGGATTTCTGGATTTTTTGAATAAGTTCAGCTAAAAATAAAAAAGTTACGCTGTTATGTCCGCTGAAAGTAATGAATATAGTTCTACAGTTGCGTGCATTGTAGCCATTCCGATTTTCGTCTGAAATCGAAAAGGTTTTGATTTTACATTAATAGCTTATTTTATAAGAATATAAACCTCAGTGCAGGTGAAAATAGTGAAAATTAAAAATTTTGCTTGCTTCCGAACAATTTACTTCGATTTTCACGATTTTTTCTCTAATTATGCACAGAAAAATACTTCAGAAACATGATATCGTCTCACAAGTTGGTTCATATAATTCATAATTTTTTAAAGAATCGTAATATCAGTTTTAATAATGATCGGCTCTATTCTTTTTGAGCTAAAATGCACCCAAATGTGGAAAAAGCCGTTTAAAAATAAACGTGTTTGAAAAACAAATTCTCGCAAACTAAAAATTCAAGGAAGTTAACAATAATGTAGAATGCTTACCGATTAATCTGCGATTCCAGCACCCTACACTAATCCTTCTTCTTCCTCTTAGGCTTCGTTTTGCGCTTGCAGCAGTGCTTTCCGAGCTTCCTTCGTTTCCAATGAACTACGCCTCGCGCGCTGGTTATCCATTTGTTCGCCATAATTGAAGCTTTGCGTGTCTACTACAATTCCTGCCTCGTTCTTGACCATCAAAACTGGTGAATTTCTTTCATTGAATAAGGCCGCTGCTAAATACGATGCCAATTCAATGACTTTTAGCCCGGGGTCCAAGTGTTTAGGAGCTAATCGCCAAATAGTGGACTTAAAACATTCATTCGCGTTTTGTGTGTGGACACCTGAAAATTTCTGTAGTAATTCATCCCTAGATAAATCTTCATATATTGGAAGAATTTTCTTCTGGACTCGGTTCTATGCTCATAGAATCTAAACGAATGCGAATTTCCCTTTGATATTTGCCAGCGTATTGTTGGATAAATAAGCTAACGATTGATGCAATAAAAGATTGGATTTTTTTAACCTCCTAATGTCCTTCCCCCCCCCCCCCTCCTTCCCTTAAGGCTTATGTTTGATACTAGTAGACTTCTTTTGGCCAGGAATGTCCTTTTCGTCAGTGTTAGTCTGCTTTTGATGTCCTTGCTGCGTCCGTCGTTGGTTGTTTTTCTGCCTACGTAGCAGAGTTCCTTAACTTCAGTCCAGGTGTTAAGTTTCTCGCTATTCTCATTCCTGCTACTTCTCTCTACTTTCCTCTCTCTTCTATTTACTCTCAATCCGTATTCTGTACTCATTAGACTGTTCATTCCGACACCGTACGTTCCTACAAAAGCAAACCGATATTCTGATTCCTCCTGCGCACATCTCACGAAAAAACCTCGAAGCTAAGATACTCGAGCCCACACTGAAGCTTACCAGCTATTGCTCTTCGCGCGAACCACACGCGACTGGAACAGGGGAGGTTCAAAAATGGCTCTGAGCACTATGGGACATAACATCTGTGGTCATCAGTCGGCTAGAACTTTAGAACTACATAAACCGAACTAACCTGAGGACATCGCACACATCCGTGCCCGAGGCAGGATTCGAACCTGCGACCGTAGCGGTCACGCGGTTCCAGAGTGAAGAGCCTAGAACCGCACGGCCACACCGGCCGGCGAACAGGGGAGGTACACTAGTACACAAAGTACCCTCTGCCACACACTTCACGGTGGCTTGCGGAGCACAGATGCAGATGCCGTAATCGTTAACTCACCGTTAAGGATTGTCGCAGCATAGCGGAAAAGTTGGAGGTCGGGAGGTGGTCGCAGAGCATTACTCTGCGACACACACTCGCGTCCTTACGAGTGCAGTCCCAGCCACACATTCTTCTGTCCTGCTATCTCCCTTATGGCCGCCCGAAACCGGATGTTGCCTTCTGTCGATAGCTCGCGCATTAGATACACATTAAAGTAACTCGCGGTAGTGTTACCGGCGGGCGGCCAATCTCTTTCACGAAGCTTGTGACGACCTGTTGGAGAAGCGTTTTGTGCTCAGGTTTTGGTCATGACAAACCGAAACTAATTACCCGTTGTCTAAGATCGTGCTGTATAACTCGAGTAAGGACTTAAAGGTTGCCGGCCGGAGTGGCCGAGCGGTTCTAGGCGCTTCAGTCTGGAACCGCGCGACCGCTACGGACGCAGGTTCGAGTCCTGCCTCGGGCATGGATGTGTGTGGTGTCCTTAGGTTAGTTAGGTTTAAGTAGTTCTAGGGGACTGATGACCTCAGATGTTAAGTCCCATAGTGCTCAGAGCCATTTTTGAACCTTCCCTGTTCCAGTCGCGTGTGCTTCGCGCGAAGAGCAATGTCTTGTAATCTGCTTCAGCTGGCGGCTGTGGCTGAACGGTTCTAGGCGCTTCAGTCTGGAACCGCGCGACCGCTACGGTCGCAGGTTCGAATCCTGCCTCGGGCATGTATGTGTGTGATGTCCTTAGGTTAGTTAGGTTTAAGTAGTTCTAAGTTCTAGGGGACTGATGACCTCAGATGTTAAGTCCCATAGTGCTCAGAGCCATTTGAACCATTTTCAACTTGAAGGTCTTTAAGGTTGTTGATCTGTCCATCCTCATTTTCTGTACGAATTATACAGGGCGAGTCACTGACATTGCCACCAAGAATAACTCCGAAAGAATCTACATCTACATGTACATGACTACTCTGCAATTCACATTTAAGTGCTTGGCAGAGGGTTCATCGAACCACAATCATACTATCTCTATACCATTCCACTCCCGAACAGAGCGTCATACTATCTCTCTACTATTCCACTCCCGAACAGCGAGCGGGAAAAACGAACACCTAAACCTTTCTGTTCGAGCTCTGATTTCTCGTATTTTATTTTGATGATCATTCCTACCTATGTAGGGTGGGCCCAACAAAATATTTTCGCATTCGGAAGAGAAAGTTGGTGACTGAAATTTCGTAAAAAGGTCTTGCCCCGACTAAAAACGTCTATGCTGTAATGACTTCCATCCCAACTCGCGTATCATATCTGCCACACTCTCTCCCCTATAACGCGATAATACAAAACGAGCTGCCCTTTTTTGCACCCTTTCGATGTCCTCCGTCAATCCCACCTGGTAAGGATCCCACACCGCGCAGCAGTATTCTAAAAATGATAGGACCTGAAAAGTTTGTGGGAAAGAAGTTGCATGGGACAATGGGGGCCATAATATGACGTTAGTTTTCTGTTGTTAGGTGGGGTCGCTTCAGAGATATGAAGATCAATATATATATTTTTTTATAGGATACTGTATGGCTCCGAGCAATATGGGACTTAGCATCTGAAGTCATCAGTGCCCCAGACGTAGAACTACTTAAACCTAACTAACCTAAGGACATCACAATCGTCAATGCCTGAGGCAGGATTCGAACCTGCGACCGTAGCAGCAGCGCGGTTCCGGATTGAAGCGCCTAGAACCGCTCGGCCACCACGGCCGGCGGGATACTATATTTTGGCACATATTTTCTGATAGCGGCTATCGGGACGAATCCACTGATGTGTAACAGTAAGGTCTTTGAAGGTCAACGAAGGGCAAAAATTTGGAATGAACGCCCATTTAGAGAAGGTGTTCGAAGCGATGACCATTGGTATCTTCTTATCATGAATTGAGTGGTATTCCTTATCACATCAGCACTTATCGAAGGACATGGTTGGTTTGTTTGGGGGAAGAGACCAGACAGCTAGGTCATCGGTCTCATCGGATTAGCGAAGGACGGGGAAGGAAGTCGGCCGTGCCCTTTGAAAGGAACCATCCTGGCATCTGCCTGGAGCTATTTAGGGAAATCACGGAAAACCTAAATCAGGATGGCCGGACGCTGGATCGAAGCACGTGCTCTGACAATTCTCTCTCGCACATCTTCAGGTGTAGTCGGAACGCCATTATAAACAACGTCTTTTACGAATCCCCACAAGAAAAAATCCAGAGGCGTCAAGTCTGGCGAACGAGCCGGCCACGACACATCTCCTCCGCTTCCAATCCTACGATTTGGGATTCGTCTCTGCAACTCATTTCTAGCCATCAGCGAAAAATGTGCCGCACACCCTTCGTGTTGATACCACATTCTGTTCCTTGTTCCTAAAAGTATTACTTCCAATTAACAGACCTAATGTTTCTTGCATGAATGTTGTACACTTCGTACCTTTAAGGTTTCCTTCGATGAAATAGGGGCCTACATTTCTGTCCTCCAGAATCCGACACCATACATTCACCGACCACGTTTTTAGTGTGCAACTTGCCGCAGCCAACAGAGGCTTTCAGTTGCCCAATAAAGCATGTTCTGAAAATTAACATTTACATGATTCGTCAATGTAGCTTCGCCAGTATATACCAATTTCCATTTCCTCGTTAGTAACTTCCCTTTGCCGGATATGTTTCCGATGCGCTATCGATCCAGCTGTTCTCAGTTTATTATGCACATATTTAAATGTACGACGCGAAGAGTGAGTACGTTGCGGATATCTTTCAGCGTATAAGTCTCTAGCTCTCACTGAAATTCGTTGACGTTCTCCGTAAACGAGAAGTATACCGACTTGTTCTTCGAAGGAATACATCATTCACATTCACTTGATTCATATTAGTGTTGTACTGCGAAACCGTCGAATGATGTTTACATGTCAATGGTCACGTTAGATGAGTACGTCATATTCGACGAATATTTACCATTTGCACGATATGCGAGAGAGAATTGTCTGAGCATGTGCTTCGATAAGTGCTGTAGTGGTACGGAATACCGCTCAATCCATGATAAGAAGTTTGCAGAACTGCATTGATACCCATCGTCATCACTTCGAACACCTTCCTGTAATTGGACGTTCATGCCACCTTTTCGACCTCCAAAGATCTTACTGTTATACATCACTGAATTCGTCTCGATAGCCGCTATCAGATAATATGTAGCAGCCCATTAAAAAAAATAAAATACAAAGTCAACCTTCATATCTCTGACGCGACCTCACCTAGCAACAAAAAACCAACGTCGTATTATGGCCCCCGTCGTCTCGTGCAACATTTGTCCTACAAACTTTTCAGCTACTATTATACTTTCAGAGCTATTATAGGTGGCAATAGTTAGTGACTGATCTTGTATATTAATACCACGAGTATGTAACTGAATGCAGGTACTGTTTGTTTTGCCTGACGCGTTTCGCTCACTTTAGTATGGCATCGTCGGTGGTCTGAAACGCACTGCGTGACAAAAAAATAAAAAGTGAAAGCGAAATAGCCAAATGGCATGGCCGCATGCCAATTTAACTTCGTACACGTACGAGGGGTGTTAAAAAAAGGCGATATATCGTTATATCAGCATTTTATCCAAAAATATCGACAGATACCGGCGATATTAGAACCCCGAATTATCTATAACACTGTAGTGGCAATACTGAGTGCTGATATTTTTATTTTATATTACAATTCTTTCTCATTTTTCGGTAAATATTCAAAAATTGCTCTTTCGAAATTGTAGTAGAGCATAATTTCAGTTTCGCTGTATGAAGGATTCTTACTACACTTTGAATTTTCATAACGTGCAGCCTTTCTCTTTCACTGTGTGACGCAAGTATAGGAGAAACAAAAATGAAGTACGACTCAACGGAGGGAGTGCTTTTGAATGGAATAACAAGATTTTTAACGCAACTAGTGTACTATTTCTTCATAAGGTATTCAACAAAACAGTTGCTTAAAATGATGAACAAAAACCTAAATGACATGACTGGCCATTGCGATGCGATGGCGGAGAGGGGGACGCAATCGGTGCTAGGCGCTACCAAAAGAAATTGCAACGTTTAGCTTCACCACGCAGTTTTGCCGACCGTAGTGGCCGAGCGGTTGGTTCTAGGCGCTACAGTCTGGAACCGCGCGACTGCTACGGTCGCAGGTTCGAATCCTGCGTCGGGCATGGGAGTGTGTGATGTCCTTAGGTTAGTTAGGTTTAAGTAGTTCCAAGTTCTAGGGGACTGATGACCACAGTAGTTAAGTCCCATAGTGCTCAGAGCCACTTGAACCACGCAGTTTCGACACAGTCGCTGGCGTTTGCATATATGAAAGAAAGGGAAGTCGGCATGAAGTGTTCCGGACAAATCCGACATGTGACGAAACCGAACGACGGACCGATCGGACACCTTTTATTGTGCCACTGGCGTGCGGTTACCATTGGTAGCGAAGTGGGTATCGCCAATCGTGAAGCTGCATCGTTTTCCTTTCAGTTCTTGCTGTAAGGGGGAATAGGTAGGCTACTAGCTTCATCATGTACAGAATATCAAATAATAAATCAGTACTTGAATATACAGATCTAAAACTAGCACGCTGTAGTGGAGCGGTTGTCGGTGCTTCAGTCCGGCGCCGCGCTGATGGTACGGTCGCAGGCTCGAATCCTGCCTCGGGCACGAATGTATATGAGGTCCTTACGTTGGTTAGGTTTAAGTAAAAGTTTTCTGCGTTTGGTACCGCGTCAAAATGTAAAAACTACTACTGCTGCTATTACATTATGATGCGGTAACAAACCCAGAAAACTTTTATGTCGACTCACTCTGGCCGCGGAAGCCTACGCAATTATATTAGGTTTAAGCAGTTCTAAGAAGAAAAGGAATTTGTGGCACAACTTGACTAGAAGAAGGTTTCGGTTGGTAGGACATGTTCTGAGGCATCAAGGGATCACCAGTTTAGTTGGTTGGTTGGTTGTTTTGGGGGAAGAGACCAAACTGCGAGGTCATCGGTCTCATCGATTTAGGGATGGACCGGGAAGGAGGTAGGCCGTGACCTGTCAAAGGAACCATCCCAGCATTTACCTATAGCGATTTAGGGAAATCACGGAAAACCTAAATCAGGATGGCCGGACGCGGGATTGAATCGTCGTCCTTCCGAATGCGAGTCCAGTGTGCTAACCACTGCGCCACCTCGCTCGGTGCCAATTTAGTATTGGAGGGCAGCGTGGAGGGTGAAAATCGTAGAGGGAGACCAAGAGATGACTACACTAAGCAGATTCAGAAGGATGTAGGCTGAAGTAGTTACTGGGAGATGAAGAAGCTTGCACAGGATAGAGTAGCATGGAGAGCTGCAACAACAAGTCTCGGGGACTGATGACCTAAGATGTTAGGTCCCATAGTGCTTAGAGCCATTTCAGACACAAAACGAGCAGTATACACTATCTGATCAGAAGTATCCGGACAATGCAGCACTCCGTGAAGAATGCGCTGCCATTCCCCAAGAAACCTTCCAGTACCTGGTTGAGCGTATACTAGCGATGGTCTAAGCTGTCTTCAGAGCTAAGGCTGGGCCAACACCGTACTCAATTCCAGCATTACCGATGGATGGCGCCACGAACTTTTAAGTCATTTTGCCGACCGGTGTGGCTGAGCGGTTCCAGGCGCTACAGTCTGGAACCGCGCGACCGCTACGGTAGCAGGTTCGAATCCTGCCTCGGGCATGGGTGTATGTGATGGCCTTAGGTTAGTTAGGTTTAAGTAGTTCTAAGTTCTAGCCGACTGCCGACCTCAGAAGTTACGTCCCATAGTGCTCAGAGCCATTTGGACCATTTTTAAAGTCATTTTCAGCCAGGTGTCCGGTTACTTTTGATCACATAGTATACAAGGTATGGTGGAAGTGGACCTCTGCCACCACTGAAACTACCGCTACTCACGTACTGGTAAACCGCACCATTTATTCCTTTTACCCATAGCTTTCGTCTCTCCATCTGAGCAGCACTCGTGTATTCTCAACCAGCTTCACCCGGCAGCAACTAATCAGCCACAAACACTTGCAGTGATTCGCCAAGACGGTGGCACGTTAGCAAACACGCTCGCCCGGGTAGCTCCCGCAATTAGTCAGCGGAGACCGGGTGTGGGGCGGAGGGTGCTGTAAACACGGCTATTAATCTCCGGCACGCTGCCTCCGGCCCAGTTAACCGTACCTCAGTCGTCGCCGCACTCGCCTAATATCTGCCCCGAATCTCTCACTGTCGAATCCACCCTTGGTTCTAGGCGCTACAGTCTGGAACCGAGCGACTGCTTTGGTCGCAGGTTCGAATCCTGCCTCGGGCATGGATGTGTGTGTTGTCCTCAGGTTAGTTAGGTTTAAGTAGTTCTAAGTTCTAGGGGACTGATGACCTCAGATGTTAAGTCCCATAGTGCTCAGAGCCATCTGAACCATCAATTTAGCTCAAATACGTAGCTAGTGATTGAATCACGACACAGACACTTTAACAATCTTGGCAACAAATAAATTGCGTGGATTTGTACTCACAGTAACCAACTGATCAACAGCCTTGCCATTGAATAAGTTCAGCTGCTACAGATGGCTCTGAGCACTATGGGACTTAACTTCCCATAGTGCTCAGAGCCATTTTTTTAAAATCCTCCCTTGACGTCAAATATGTGCGGTCGGGCAAGCCTGCCTACTCGGATCGCTAGACAACACTCAAACAAATCGTATTGATGAGTTTTATTACGAAATGAACAATGAGAATACTTAATCTTCGTCTACACTTACGTGATTTCTCTGCTATTCACAGTAAACTGCCTCGCAGAGGGATCAATGAACCACCTTCAAGCTGACTCTCTACCGTTCCACTCTCGAAGGGCACGGCGGGATAACGATCACTTAATGGTTCAAATGGCTCTGAGCACTATGGGACTTAACTTCTGAGGTCATCAGTGCCCTACTTAAACCTAACTAACCTAAGGACATCACACACATCCATGCCCGAGGCACGATTCGAACCTGCGAACGTAGCCGTCTCGCGGTTTCAGACTGTAGCACCTAGAACCACTCGGCCACTCTGATCGGCAAACGAACAATTAAATTTTTCTGTGCGAGCCCTGATTTCTCTTATTTTATCGTGATAATCATTTCTTCTCCCTATGTAGGTGGGTGGCAATAGAATGTTTTTCGCAATCGGAGGAGAAAACTGCTGATTGAAATTTCATGAGCAGTTCCTGTCGCAACGAAAAATGCCATTATTTTAACGGTTGCCACTTCAGTTCTCTCGTGTCATGTGTTTGACACTTTCTCCCCTATTTCGCGATAATACAAAACGAGCCGCCCTTCTTTGTACTTCTTCGATGTCATGTGTCAGACCAACTCATGCGGATCCCACACCGCACAGCAGTACTCCAGAATAGGGCGGACAAGCGTGGCGTGAGCAGTCTCTTTAGTAGACCTCTTGCACCTTCTAAGTGTTTTGTCAATGAATCGCAGTCTTTGCTTTGCTCTACCCACAGTGTTATCTATGTGATCGTTCCAATATAGGTTGTTTGTAATTGTAATCCCCAAGTATTTAGTTGATTTTGTGTGACTTACTGCGTAATCTAAATTTAGCTGTTTTTTTTTTAATTTTTTTTAGTACTCATGTGAATAACTTGACACTTTCCTTTATTCAGGGATGCCGGCCGCGGTGGTCTCGCGGTTCTAGGCGCTCAGTCCGGAGCCGCGCGACTGCTACGGTGGCAGGTTCGAATCCTGCCTCGGGCATGGATGTGTGTCATGTCCTTAGGTTAGTTAGGTTTAAGTAGTTCTAAGTTCTAGGGGACTGATGACCACAGATGTTAAGTCCCATAGTGCTCAGAGCCATTAGAACCATTTTATTCAGGGTCAATTGCCACTTTTCGCACCATACATATATCATATCTAAATTATTTCACAATTAATTTTGGTCATCTGGTGACTTTACAAGGTGCCAAATCACAGCAACATCTGCAAACAATCTAAGAGGGCTACTCAGATTGTCTCCTATGTCATTAATGTAGATCAGGAATAACAGAGGGCCTATAACACTTCCTTGGGGAACGCCGGATATTACTTCTGTTTTAGTCGACGACTTTCTTGGCCAAATCAGTCCAAAAAAAAAAAAAAAAAAGTTGTAGGTTGTTTTCGCTTGTCTAGGCGAATGCAGATGCTTGCTCCTATGTTTCGCTCAGTACAGAACACAAGTGAATGCATCATTCTATGGAAGATAGATAGCCGGCCGCTGTGGCCGAGCGGTACTGGGCGCTTCAGTCCGAAACCGAGCTGCTCTTACGGTCGCAGGTTCGAATCCTGCCTCGGGCATGGATGTGTGTGATGTCCTTAGGTTGGTTAGGTTTACGTAGTTCTAAGTTCTAGGGGACTGATGACCTCATATGTAAAGCCCCATAGCGCTCAGACCCATTTGAAGACAAACTACACGCGAACACACGGCATCGCCATGGGAACACTGTACATACAACTCGCGCTGACCTCCATCGCTTCTACAATGTGTGTGTGTGTGTGTGTGTGTGGTGGACGAACGACGGCGCTCTTCGCCTATGCAAGTCACGCAGCGGATATATCCACGACCTCGCCACTATGGTAACCTCCCTATGTACGTCACCCTGAAGGTATATCCAATACCTTGCTGCTACAGCAATCTCATGGTCGAGTACTGCTCACGGCCTCCAACTGACCAACATTCCCACACCCTGTTGTCGTCTGCACTGGTCCCACAGCCTCCTCCGCACCTGCCACGCGCACAGCGGTCGATAGTAATCGATTACCGCGGTCGACCGCGGCGTGTGGGCGCCCAGCATATAATCCTGCGACCGACCCCCGCGACTCCTGCACGTCGCTCAGCCACTCCCACGTGCCGCTTTTGCACATAGATTGCCAATCTGCGAGCAGCTGTCTCAGCGCGCTAATTCCGCCCCCCCCTTTCCTTTCATTTGTTCATTTTTTTTCCCCCCACTCTAAAGTCCGGGACTTGACGTGAAGGGCGGATGAGCGACTCGAATGCGTCTCTGACATCACGCCAGGACGCGGGTTTCGCCGCTGTACGCTGACATAACGCGGGCGGGGGGGGGGGGGGGGGGGGAGGGGGGGCGTGACGAAATGTGGCGACCCTGTGTTAGTGGTGGTGGCTGGGCAGTCCCGATCACCGTTTCAAGCGCCGCCTGCGGTCCACATCGTCAGCAGCCAGAAGGGACCCGGAGTAGTGACTAACCTTGCCGTACATAGCAAAAGACGAGCCTGTTTCCGGTAAAAACCTGGGATCAACAGTTGTCCTCCCAGAATGAGATTTTTCACTCTGCAGCGGAGTGTGCGCTGATATGAAACTTCCTGGCAGATTAAAACTGTGTGCCGGACCGAGACTCGAACTCGGGACCTTTGCCTTCCGCGGGCAAGTGCTCTACCAACTGAGCTACCCAAGCACGACTCACGCCCCGTCCTCACAGCTTTTTACTTCTGCCAGTACCTCGTCTCCTACCTCTCATGCGAACCTTGCAGAAGTAGCACTCCTGAAAGAAAGGATATTGCGGAGACATGGCTTAGCCACAGCCTGGGGGATGTTTCCGGAATGAGATTTTCACTCTGCAGCGGAGTGTGCGCTGATATGAAACTTCCTGGCAGATTAAAACTGTGTGCCGCACCGAGACTCGAAATCGGGACCTTTGCCTTTCGCGGGCAAGTGGTCTACCATCTGAGCTACCCAAGCACGACTCACGCCCCGTCCTCACAGATTTTTACTTCTGCCAGTACCTCGTCTCCTACCTCTCCTGCGAACCTTGCAGAACTAGCACTCCTGAAAGAAAGGATATTGCGGAGACATGGCTCAGCCACAGCCTGGGGGATGTTTCCAGAATGAGATTTTCACTCTGCAGCGGAGTGTGCGCTGATATGAAACTTCCTGGCAGATTAAAACTGTGAGCCCGACCGGGACTCGAACTCGGGACCTTTGCCTTTCGCGGGCAAGTGCTCTACCAACTGAGCTACCCGAGCACGACTCACGCCCCGTCCTCACAGCTTTTTACTTTTGCCAGTACCTCGTCTCCTACCTCTCCTGCGAACCGTGCAGAACTAGCACTCCTGAAAGAAAGGATATTGCGGAGACATGGCTTAGCCACAGCCTGGGGGATGTTTCCGGAATGAGATTTTCACTCTGCAGCGGAGTGTGCGCTGATATGAAACTTCCTGGCAGATTAAAACTGTGTGCCGGACCGAGACTCGAACTCGGGACCTTTGCCTTCCGCGGGCAAGTGCTCTACCAACTGAGCTACCCAAGCACGACTCACGCCCCGTCCTCACAGCTTTACTTCTGCCAGTACCTCGTCTCCTACCTTCCAAACTTTACAGAAGCTCTCCTGCGAACCTTGCAGAACTAGCACTCCTGGAAGAAAGGATATTGCGGAGACATGGCTTAGCCACAGCCTGGGGGATGTTTCCAGAATGAGATTTTCACTCTGCAGCGGAGTGTGCGCTGATATGAAACTTCCTGGCAGATTAAAACTGTGTGCCGGACCGAGACTCGAACTCGGGACCTTTGCCTTTCGCGGGAAACTGCTCTACCATCTGAGCTACCGAAGCACGACTCACGGCCCTGCCTCACAGCTTTACTTCTGCCAGTACCTCGTCGTGCTTGGGTAGCTCAGATGGTAGAGCACCTGCCCGCGAAAGGCAAAGGTCCCGAGTTCGAGTCTCATTCCGGTACACAGTTTTAATCTGCCAGGAAGTTTCAGTTGTCTTCCCGTCCCAACATTTTTGAAACTGCATGTGACTCATGGTTGAAGATCACCTTTCGAAGTTTGCCTTCAAATATACAGTTATGGAAATAAGGTTCTGCCTTGAGCAATGGCGAATTCCTAGAACACCAATACATGTGGTGGACTGAGCTCACTGAAGTGCTATATCACTATGCTGTCTTCAAATACTGTTAAAAAAAATTAGCAGCTGAAATTAATAAACGCTAAAATGATGATTTGGCCCTGTCTGACTAACCCCTGAAGCAGATCTTAAGATCTCTTAATTCTATAAATTATAATCCAAACATAAATGGATGATGAAGGCAACTAATCCTACTAAATGACGAACTATGTTCCTGCTTAAATATTTATTGTAGATTTAAAATAAAAAACTTCTATGTTACAAAGTTTCCTAAGTAAAACTGCTAATCAATTGCCCAACTCTGCCCCTTATTATGCCTGCGCGATCTAATGTCAATAACGCGAAATGGCTGACATCATCCACGTACCAAACACGAGAAGACACTACTTTCAAAGATGATCTAAGTTGGTGTGGGACCTCAGTGGAAATAAACTAACGTGATCACAGCAGTTTAGCGTTTACAGCCCTAATATGGTTAAATGATGATGGCGGGAGAGGACAAAAACTCTACCATCTGCTGAGCAAGATGCATGAGACAAGACTTCAAGAAGAGTATAATAATTCCAATCCCAAAGAATGCAGGTGTTGACAGATGTGAAAATTACCGTACTACCAGTTTAATAAGTCACAGCTGCAAAATACTAACGCGAATTCCTTACAGACGAGCCGGCCGCGATGGCCGTGCGGTTGTAGGCGCTGCAGTCTGGAACAGCGCGACTGCTACGGTCGCAGTTTCGAATCCTGCCTCGGTCATGGATGTGTGTGATGTCCTTAGGTTAGTTAGGTTTAAGTAGTTCTAAGTTCTAGGGGACTGATGACCTAAGATGTTAAGTCCCATAGTGCTCAGAGCCGTTTGAACCATTTTTTTACAGACGAATGGAAAAACTGGTAGGAGCCGACCTCGGGGAAGATCAGTTTGGATTCCGTAGAAATGTTTGAACACGTAAGGCAATACTGACCCTACGACTTATTTTAGAAGAAAGATTAAGGAAAGGCAAACCTACGTTTCTAGCATTTGTAGACTTAGAGAAAGCTTTTGACAATGTTGACTGGAATACTCTCTTTCAAATTCTGAAGGTGGCAGGAGTAAAATACAGGGAGCGAAAGGCTATTTACAATTTGTACAGAAACCAGATGGCAGTTATAAGAGTCGAGAGGCATGAAAGGGAAGCAGTGGTTGGGAAGGGAGTGAGAGGGGGTTGTAGCCTGTTATTCAATCTGTATATTGAGCAAGCAGTAATGGAAACAAAGAAACATTCGGAGTAGGTATTAAAATCCATGGAAAAGAAATAAAAACTGTGACGTTTGCCGATGACATTGTAATACTGTCAGAGACAGCAAAGGACTTGGAAGAGCAGTTGAGCGGAATGGACAGTGTCTTGAAAGGAGGATATAAGATGAACATCAACAAAATCAAAACGAGGATAATGGAATGTAGTAGAATTAAGTCGAGTGATGCCGAGTGAATTAGATTAGGAGATGAGACACTTAAAGTAGTAAAGGAGTTTTGCTATTTGGAGAGCAAATTAACTGATGATGGTCGAAGCAGAGAGGATATAAAATGTGGAATGGCAATGGCAAGGAAAGCGTTTTTGAAGAGGAAAAATTTGTTAACATCGACTATAGACTTAAATGGCAGGAAGTTGTTTCTGAAAGTATTTGTATGGATTGTAGCCATGTATGGAAGTGAAACATGGACGATAAATAGTTTAGATAAGAAGAGAATAGAAGCTTTCGAAATGCGGTGCTACAGAGGAATGCTGAAGATTAGATGGGTTGATCACATAACTAATGAGGAGGTACTGAATAGAACTGAGGAGGAGTTTGTGGCACAACTGGATTAGAAGAAGGGACTGGTTGGTAGGTCATGTTCTCAGGCATCAAGGGATTACAAATTTAGCATTGGAGGGCAGCGTGGAGGGTAAAAACCGTAGAGGGAGACCAAGAGATGAATACACTAAACAGATTCAGAAGAATGTAGGTTGCAGTAGGTAATGGGAGATGAAGAAACTTGCACAGGATAGGGTTGCATGGAGAGCTGCATCAAACCAGTCTCAGGACTGAAGACCACAACAACAACACTTCATTCAACACGTAAACGTCACTGCAGATATTCGGATTTAGGTTATGACATCTACATCTACATGACTACTCTGCAATTCACATTTAAGTGCTTGGCAGAGGGTTCATCGAACCACAATCATACTATCTCTCTACTATTCCACTCCCTAACAGCGAGCGGGAAAAAGGAACACCTAAACCTTTCTGTTCGAGCTATGATTTCTCTTATTTTATTTTGATGATCATTCCTACCTATGTAGGTTGGGCTCAACAAAATATTTTCGCATTCGGAAGAGAAAGTTGGTGACTGAAATTTCGTAAAAAGGTCTCGCCGCGACGAAAAACGTCTATGCTGTAATGACTTCCATCCCAACTCGTGTATCATATCTACCACACTCTCTCCCCTATAACGTGATAATACAAAACGAGCTGCCCTTTTTTTGCACCCTTTCGATGTCCTCCGTCAATCCCACCTGGTAAGGATCCCACACCGCGCAGCAATATTCTAACAGAGGACGAACGAGTGTAGTGTAAGCTGTCTCTTTAGTCGACTTGTTGCATCTTCTAAGTGTCCTGCCAATGAAACGCAACCTTTGGCTCGCCTTCCCGACAATATTATCTATGTGGTCCTTCCAACTGAAGTTGTTCGTAATTTTAACACCCAGGTACTTAGTTGAATTGACAGCCTTGAGAATTGTACTATTTATCGAGTAATCGAATTCCAACGGATTTCTTTTGGAACTCGCGTGGATCACCTCACACTTTTCGTTATTTAGCGTCAACTGCCACCTGACACACCATACAGCAATCTTTTCTAAATCGCTTTGCAACTGATACTGGTCTTCGGATACACGTGCCATCATGATGTCACGCAGACGAATGGCTGGTTTCTGCATGACCCGCTGGGGTGTCGGAACGCCGACGCTACCGACATCCTGAACGGTTTTTTCAGCTCAGCGGGTTATTGCCGTACACCCTGTCTTCATTACAGCCCCACAAAAACGAGTCGCATGAGTTCGCATCCGTAGAATATGGCGACCAATCGATGCCCATGCCTCTGGGTACCCTACAGCCAGAATCCGGCCCCCAAAGTGCGCTCCTTCAGGACATCGAACACTCTCCTGCTCGATGGGGTCGAGTTCCGTCTTGCATGAACCACTTCGAAATCAGGGTCTCTTTGGATAGTGGGGATGAAATCACCCTCTAAAACCTTCACGTACCGTTCGGTATTCACCGTGTCATCAGGGAACATCGCACTGGTTACCCGTGACTGGGCGTTGCACACCACGGTCACCCGATGAGTGTGAAGGGACTTCTCGCTCGCAAAATGCAGGTTCTCAGTCCCCGAGTTGCGCCAATTTTCCTGATTAGAAGCCGAGTGCCTCCTAACTGGTGGAACTGATCTGCTGTTGGACTCCCTCCGACTAATAGGCGCTGCCCGTGCACGGTTGATTACGCCTTTGGTGACATTTCTGAACAGTGTATCTGTGATACAATATCGACAGTCAACGGTATCTCCACGAGTTGTGGGAACTTTTTTCGATGTATGTGTTTTGCCTGTCTGTTCAGGAAACTGCGTTTTCTCAGCGCTATATGATAAATCCTTATTGTTTTCTTCTCTTTTACTGCATCTCTGTGTTTCACATTGAAAAGCAACAGTTTTCCAATAAAACATGAGTTAAACATAGACAGTTTCAGTTTTGCTACAGTGTTTACTTTCAAACAACAGACAGGAGGATATGTATTTCGAACACAAACGTCCGATATGTTCTACATGTACATCCATACTCCACAAGCCACGTGACGGTGTGTGGCGGAGGGTACCTTGAGTACCTCTATCGGTTCTCCTATTCCAGTCTCGTATTGTTCGTCGAAAGAAGGATTGTCGGTATGCTTCTGTGTGGTCTATAATCTCTCTGATTTTATCCTCACGGTCTCTTCGCGAGATATACGTAGGAGGGAGCAACATATTGCTTGACTCTTCGGTGAAAGTATGTTCTCGAAACTTTAACAAAAGCCCGTACCGAGCTACTGAGCGTCTCTCCTGCAGAGTCTTCCACTGGAGTTTATCTATCATCTCCGTAAGGCTTTCGCGATTACTGAATGATCCTGTAACGAGGTGCGTTGCTCTCTGTTGGATCTTCTCTATCTCTTCTATCAATCCTATATGTTACGGATCCCACACTGCTGAGCAGTATTCAAGCAGTGGGCGAAGAAGCGTACTGTAACCTACGTCCTTTTTTTTCGGATTGCATTTCCTTAGGATTCTTCCAATGAATCTCAGTCTGGCATCTGCTTTACCGACGATCAACTTTATATGATCATTCCATTTTAAATCACTCCTAATGCGTACTCCCAGATAATTTATGTAATTAACTGCTTCCAGTTGCTGACCTGCTATTTTGAAGCTAAATGATAAGGGATCTACCTTTCTTTGTATCCGCAGCACATTACACTTATCTACACTATCTACATTGGGACGTTAGCCTTTTATATATCCCCACTCAGTTTCTAAACAGTTCACCGCTTCTGGTTTTTAGGGAAATTTAACAAGTCACTGGTCACATACATTCAGAAAGCGATCGTTGTGGGTTAATGCCTGACAGGTATGCAACACACCTAACGTACATGTAATACAGGTACGATATTAACCGATCCAAGCTGCTACAGAATCTATTGTAGCCTGCGCTTCCTTGTGATAGTTTACAGTAGTTTATAACTCTACTCTCCACTATTTAACCGGATGCATGTCCTAGTTAAATGCGTTTCCACACTATACCAGTTTGTGAGTTTCTACATCTACATCCATACTCCACAAGCCTCCGGACGGTGTGTGGCGGAGGGTACCTTGAGTATCTCTATCGGTTCTCCTATTCCAGTCTCGTATTGTTCGTGGAAAGAAGGATTGTCGGTATGCTTCTGTGTGGGCTCTAATCTCTGATTTTATCCTCATGGTCTCTTCGCGAGATATACTTAGGAGGGAGCAATATACGGATTGACTCTTCGGTGAAGGTATGTTCTCGAAACTTCACAAAAGCCCGTACCGAGCTACTGAGCGTCTCTCCTGCAGAGTCTTCCACTGGAGTTTATCTGTCATCTCCGTAAGGCTTTCGCGATTACTAAATGATCCTGTAACGAGGTGCGTTGCTCTCCGTTGAATCTTCTCTATCTCTTCTATCAACCCTATCTGGTACGGATCCCACACTGCTGAGCAGTATTCTAGCAGTGGGCGAACAAGCGTACTGTAACCTACTTCCTTTGTTTTCGGATTGCATTTCCTTAGGATTCTTCCAATGAATCTCAGTCTGGCATCTGCTTTACCGACAATCAACTTTATATGATCATTCCATTTTAAATCACTCCTAATGCGTACTCCCAGATAATTTATGGAATTAACTGCTTCCAGTTGCTGACCTGCTATTTTGAAGCTAAATGATAAGGGATCTACCTTTCTTTGTATTCGCAGCACATTACACTTATCTACACTATCTACATTGGGACGTTAGTCTTTTATATATCCTCACTCAGTTTCTAAACAGTTCACCGCTTCTGGTTTTTAGGGAAATTTAACAAGTCACTGCTCACATACATTCAGAAAGCGATCGTTGTGAGTTAATGCCTGACAGCTATGCAACACACCTAACGTACAGGTAATACAGGTACGATATTAACCGATCCAAGCTGCTACAGAATCTATTGTAGCCTGCGCTTCCTTGTGATAGTTTACAGTAGTTTATAACTCTACTCTCCACTATTTAACCGGAATGCATGTCCTAGTTAAATGCGTTTCCACACTATACCAGTTTGTGAGTTTCTACATCTACATCCATACTCCACAAGCCTCCTGACGGTGTGTGGCGGAGGGTACCTTGAGTATCTCTATCGGTTCTCCTATTCCAGTCTCGTATTGTTCGTGGGAAGAAGGATTGTCGGTATGCTTCTGTGTGGGCTCTAATCTCTGATTTTATCCTCATGGTCTCTTCGCGAGATATACTTAGGAGGGAGCAATATACGGATTGACTCTTCGGTGAAGGTATGTTCTCGAAACTTCACAAAAGCCCGTACCGAGCTACTGAGCGTCTCTCCTGCAGAGTCTTCCACTGGAGTTTATCTGTCATCTCCGTAAGGCTTTCGCGATTACTAAATGATCCTGTAACGAAGCGCGCTGCTCTCCGTTGGATCTTGTCTATCTCTTCTATCAACCCTATCTGGTACGGATCCCACACTGCTGAGCAGTATTCTAGCAGTGGGCGAACAAGCGTACTGTAACCTACGTCCTTTGTTTTCGGATTGTATTTCCTTAGGATTCTTCCAATGAATCTCAGTCTGGCATCTGCTTTACCGACGATCAACTTTATAAGATCATTCCATTTTAAATCACTCCTAATGCGTACTCCCAGTTTATTTATGGAATTAACTGCTTCCAGTTGCTGACCTGCTATTTTGTAGCTAAATGATAAGGGATCTATGTTTCTATGTAATCGCAGCACATTACACTTGTCTACACTGTCTACATTGGGACGTTAGCCTTTTATATATCCTCACTCAGTTTCTAAACATTTCACCGCTTTTGGTTTTTACGCTTTTGGTTTTTACTGCTCACATACATTCAGAAAGCGATCGTTGTGAGTTAATGCCTGACAGGTATGCAACACACCTAACGTACAGGTAATACAGGTACGATATTAACCGATCTAAGCTGCTACAGAAACTACTGTTGCCTGCTCTTACTTATGGTAGTTTACAGTAGTTTATAACTCTACTGTCTGTCCCGATAGCTGAGTGGTCAGCGTGACGGATTGCCGTCCTACGGACCCGGGTTCGATTCCCGGTTGGGTAGGCGATTTTCTCCGCTCAGTGACTGGGTGTTGTGTTGTCTTCATCATCATTTCATTCCCATCCGGCGCACAGGTCGCCCGGTGTTGCGTCGGATGTAGTAAGACCTGCAGCAAGGCGGCCGGACCTGCCCCGTAAGGGGCCTGCAGGCCAATGACGTCAAACTCTACTCTCCACTATTTAACGCGAATAGCTATACCAGTTTATGATTTTGTACGAAGCTAATTCGTAACATTCAGTGTTTGCGCTTACACCTCCATGATGACGTCATATACAGAACACGTACAGACATGATGTATCCGTTGTGGGCACAACCATTGTTTATGCCATATTACTCTCGAAGTTATTAGTGATTCAGATCTGACGTTATTTTGTCACAGACGAAAGTTCGACAGACAACGAGATAGGGTTCAAAAATGGTTCAAATGGCTCTGAGCACCATGGGACTTAACATCTATGGTCATCAGTCCCCTAGAACGTAGAACTACTTAAACCTAACTAGCCTAAGGACATCGCACACATCCATGCCCGAGGCAGGATTCGAACCTGCGACCGTAGCGGTCCCGCGGTTCCAGAATGAAGCGCCTAGAACCGCACGGCCACGCCGGCCGGCCAACGGGATAGGGGTTCGCACATTAAAAATGTAGAAGAATACAAAGATTGGAAAAAAAACATGAAACGAATAACTGAGTACGTAGGGTGCAAGTTCTCCTATGAGGTGAGAGAAGAAAGGACTTCGTGGCAGGCCGCGTCAAACCACTAAGAATACTGATGACAAAAACAATTCCCGTTCTCGAGCATAAATCGGCTCTTCGTGTGTATCCGACGGGCGGTTGTAGCATAGGAGGGCAAAGGAGCAGCGGTTGTATCGATAGGGGCGCCTGCAGCTATCGACCACTCGCCGTAACTGCCACGCGCTGGTACGGATTCCCTGCCCACGGCGAACCTGTGCTCCGCCGCTGCCCCACTACTAACTGAAACACCCAAAAACCACAGCCGAACTTTGCCCGTTGTACTGACACTGTACCGACACGCTAAAGCACCATTATCGGACTCTATTTCGCTCTGATCGAGTCGCGTTTAACATCTCCTGCTCGTAAGGCACAAAAATTGCGAAATTACGACGTAGGAAACGTAGCTGAGTCTTAATAATGGTAAATGCAACCTAACACTATAACGTAAGGTAAACTCCGTCCACAGGCCCTGGCGGACCGAACGGTACCGACCGGCCGCCGTGTCGTCCTCAGCCTACAGGCGTCACTGGATGCGGATATGGAGGGTCACGTGGTCAGCACACCGCTCTCCCGGCCGTGTGTCAGTTTACGAGACCGGAGCCGCTACTTCTCAGCCAAGTAGCTCCTCAGTTTGCCTCACGAGGGCTGAGTGCACCCCCGCTCGGCTGATCGGATGGTGACCCATCCAAGTGCTAGCCCAGCCCGACATCGCTTAATTTCGATCATCTGACTGGAACCGGTGTTACCACTGCAGTAAGGCCGTTAGCGAACTTTATACAACTCGGTTAGATTTCATCAGGTTGATTCTAAACTCAGTATCGAATGAGGGGATGCACCAGAGAAAAAGATGCTGGTGAGATCAGAACGTGCGGCAATAGCTTTAACCGGAACAACGGCTGTCTCAGCGGTGTATGGGAGCGGACACTATGTTGAGAAGCCAGCTGATTAACCCACCAGCCGGCCGCGGTGGTCTCGCGGTTCTAGGCGCGCAGTCCGGAACCGTGTGACTGCTACGGTCGCAGGTTCGAATCCTGCCTCGGGCATGGATGTGTGTGATGTCCTTAGGTTAGTTAGGTTTAAGTAGTTCTAAGTTCTAGGGGACTAATGACCACAGCAGTTGAGTCCCATAGTGCTCAGAGCCATTTGAACCATTAACCCACCACCTGTCGCAACCAACATCAGTGCAGATGTTATTCCGCTACAGACATCGCTGTAAGCTCTGGTAGGTTCCGTGACTTCCTGACGCATCCTCCTGCATTTCGCTGCCGTCTTCTGGCGTTATGCAGCTTCCGGTGTATTCGCTAGATATGTAGAGGAACAGCTCCAAATTTGGAGTAGGGGTAATAATATGATTTTTCGCCTTGTAGGTGCTGCACGACGATAAGCTGTTCAAAAACTACTCTCATGCTCATACATTAAGGATAATTGCAGGATGTGGTGCCACACAACGTGGCACTACACGAAACTGGCGCTAACAGCATAGGCACATCGGGAACACACACGACACACATATATAAGTATTGGTGATAAGTTGAGAAATCCGTCGCGAAACACACAAAACGCCACTGTTTCCTGCGCATGTGTCCCGAAATCAATATGTCGTCCTGAGTGGCCGAGCGGTTCTAGGCGCTCCAGTCTGGAACCGCGCGGTCGCTACGGTCACAGGTTCGAATCCTGCCTGGGGCATGGATGTGTGTGATGTCCTTAGGTTGGTTAGGTTTAAGAAGTGCTAAGTTATAGGGGACTGATGACCTCAGAAGTTAAGTCCCATAGTGCTCAGAGCCATTTGGACCGAAATCAATGTGGGATATGATCACCACGCACAAGTACACAGGCCGCACAATGAGTTGGCATACTCTGGATCAGGTTGTCGAGCAGCTGCTGGGGTATAGCCTCCCATTCTTGCACCAGTGCCTGTCGGAGCTCCTGAAGTGCCGTAGGGGTTTGAAGACGTGCAGCGGTACGTCAACTGAGAGCATCCCAAACGTGCTCGAAGGGGTTTAGGTCTGGAGAACAGGCAGGCCACTCCATTTGCATGATATCTTCTGTTCCGAGGTACTTCTCCACGATGGCAGCTCGGTGGGGCCGTGCGTTATCATCCATCAGGAGGAAGGTGGGACCCACTGCACCCCTGAAAAGGCGGACATACTGGTGCAAAATGACGTCCCGATACACCTGACCTGTTACAGTTCCTCTGTCGAAGACATGCAGGGGTGTACGTGCGCCAATCATAATCCCACCCCACACCATCAGACCATGACCTCCATACAGGTCCCTTTCAAGGACATTGGGGGTTGGTATCTGGTGCCTGGTTCACGCCAGATGAAAACCCGGCGAGAATCACTGTTCAGACTGTACCTGGACTCGTCTGTGAACATAACCTGGCACCACTGTTCCAATGACCATGTAGTGTGTTCTCGACACCAGGCTTTACGGGCTCTCCTGTGACCAGGAGTCAGTGGAATGCACCTTGCAGGTCTCCGGGCGAATAAACCGTGTCTGTTCAGTCGTCTGTAGACTGTGAGTCTGGAGACAGCTGTTCCAGTGGCTGCGGTAAGGTCCCGAGCGAGGCTACCTGCAGTATTCTGTTGTCGTCTGCGGGCACTGATGGTGAGATACCTGTCTCCTTGTGGTGTTGTACACTGTGGACGTCCCGTACTGTAGCGCCTGGACACGTTTCCTGTCTGCTGGAATCGTTGCCATAATCTTGAGATCACACTCTGTTGCACACGGATGGCCTGTGCTACGACCTGCTGTGTATAACCAGCCTCCAGTCGCCCTATTATTCCACCCCTCATAACGTCATCTATATGTCTCCTCTGAGTCATTTTCACCACACAGTCACCATTAGCACGTCTGAAAACGTCTGCACACTTACTCGCTGCTCCGTACCGTGACATGCACCAACACACCTCTGCCTATGTGGACTGCTGCCAGCGCCACCGTGCGACGACTGCAGGTCAAATGCACCCCACGGTCATACCCCGAGGTGATTTAAACCCGCAAACCGCCCACCAAACCGTTATTTCACCGTGTATCACCATTATCCTTAATTTATGAGCATGAGTGTACACGCCAAGTCTGCTGTATGGTACTGCAAATACGGAAATAAATCTATACGTATATCATTGTATTTTACTATAGCATCATATTTAACAGTTTCCAATTGGTTGCACTCTTTTTATACAGGGACAACGATTCTAATATCTTGTAGTGATGACCTTTGCGTCGTATTTTTTCTATTAATCATACATGCTTTCGTAAAATGTACTTCATCATCATTCTGTTCATCATTAGTTTTAACTTTATTATTCATTCTTGGCAACTTTTTTTTTAAATCACTAGTTTTACTGGACTGGCCCCAGAAAAGGTACGTAGATGCAGAGTACCCTGTTACTCTCCCACTTCCCCTATATTTTTCTTCCGCCCTCATACACCCTCTCTACTATATCCCTATATAACAAAGCGGAACGAAATGTAATTTAATTGCCGGCCGGTGTGGCCGACCGGTTCTAGGCGCTACAGTCTGGAACCGCGCGACCGCTACGGTCGCAAGTTCGAGTCCTGCCTCGGGCATGGATGTGTGTGATGTTCTTAGGTTAGTTAGGTTTAAGTAGTTCTAAGTTCTAGGGGACTCATGACCTCAGTTGTTAAGTCCCATAGTGCTCAGAGCCATTTGAATTTTGTAATTTAAGTCTTTTACAATGTGACTATAGATGTACATTCACTGAAATGTTAAATGACCTAATGATGTTCGATGTGCCTAGTTATGCTTGTTTATTTGTACGAAGATTTTTGTGGATTAAACACATCTCAAGATGTAAAAATATATTTACACATCTAAGCGACCTATAACGTCATAAATCACAATACAAAATATTTTACACATAGCTGCACAACAGCAACGGTTTCACGCAATAAATTATGAACACTTGACCAGTTGCAATGGATAAAGAAATTCTTTACCTTGGTTTCCACAAATATAAATTTGTCTCCTTCAGAAGGTAACAACTTTACATTAGTAAGGACTAATGTACCATCACCATTTTTATAATTGTCAGCATAGATCCGTGTGTCAAAGATATAACATAGCACTAGAATTAGGGTTTATCAGGTATCGGTTGTGAGCACGGTTGTGAGCTCTGCAAGATCGATGAGCTATTTTATACACTCCTGGAAATTGAAATAAGAACACCGTGAATTCATTGTCCCAGGAAGGGGAAACTTTATTGATACATTCGTGGGGTCAGATACATCCCATGATCACACTGACAGAACCACAGGCACATAGACACAGGCAACAGAGCATGCACAATGTCGGCACTAGTACAGTGTATATCCACCTTTCGCAGCAATGCAGGCTGCTATTCTCCCATGGAGACGATCGTAGAGATGCTGGATGTAGTCCTGTGGACCGGCTTGCCACGCCATTTCCACCTGGCGCCTCAGTTGGACCAGCGTTCGTGCTGGACGTGCAGACCGCGTGAGACGACGCTTCATATAGTCCCAAACATGCTCAATGGGGGACAGATCCGGAGATCTTGCTGGCCAGGGTAGTTGACTTACACCTTCTAGAGCACGTTGGGTGGCACGGGACACATGCGGACGTGCATTGTCCTGTTGGAACAGCAAGTTCCCTTGCCGGTCTAGGAATGGTAGAACGATGGGTTCGATGACGGTTTGGATGTACCGTGCACTATTCAGTGTCCCCTCGACTGCGATGGAGCTCTGTATGCCACGGCAAACTGGCTGACACTGACGGCGGCGGTGCACAAATGCTGCGCAGCTAGCGCCATTCGACGGCGTACACCGCGGTTCCTGGTGTGTCCGCTGTGCCGTGCGTGTGATCATTGCTTGTACAGCCCTCTGGCAGTGTCCGGAGCAAGTATGGTGTGTCTGAGACACCGGTGTCAATGTGTTCTTTTTTCCATTTCCAGGAGTTTATTAACGTGATATACCCCAATTCTAGGGCTATATTTTATTTTTGACACATGGATCTATGCCGACAATTGTAGAAACGGCGATGGCACATTAGTCCTTACTAATGTAAAATTGTTACCTTCTGAAGAAGATAAATTTATATTTGTCGAAACCTAGGTAAAGAATTTCTTTATCCATTGCAACTGGTCGGCTGTTTATAATTTTATTACAATACAGAATGTTACTGAGGTTGTATACTTGCAGTTGGTAATATGTCAGTTTTTACACACGCACACACAGACACACATACACTAAATAGTTGACACACATACACTAAACAGTTGCGGCACAACACAACCGAAGATGACTATGAAAGAAGTTATGGATAATGAATTTGAATTACGAATGGGTGAGGAAGTCTGTAGTTTGACTAGGGTGAGAGCAAAATCCAAGGCATAATTTAAAGCAAAAACCACCATCTCTATTTATAACATCACTTGCTAATTTAATTTCAACAGCTCCTCTAATAGCACTATTCCAATAGCTGTAGTCTCCGTCTTGTGATATTCCATAGGATAACCGGTGCCAACATAATGTTCTGCAGTGTTGTAAGCGCCGGCCGGGGTGGCCGAGCGGTTCTAGGCGCAACAGTCTGGAACCGCGCGACCGCTACGATCGCAGGTTGGAATCCTGCCTCGGGCATGGATGTGTGTGACGTCTTTAGGTTAGTTAGGTTTAATTAGAACTGTTCTAGGCGACTGATGACCACAGATGTGAAGTCCCATAGTGCTCAGAGGCATTTGACCCATTTTTGTTGTAAGCACGTATGCCGCTTCTGCTTACCACATCGGCTCTCCACCGTCCTCATAATGTGACCAATAAATGATTCGCGACAACTGCAAGGAATAACCGCAGACACCCGCCTTACACGAATCAAAATCATCCTTTGCAGATCCTGGAATCCCCCTGATTTTTGGTCGTGGTCGAAAAACGCACTTCGTACTTTAAAAAAAAGTTTGGCTTCGCCATGGTTCCCAGAACTCCTGACGATAGACGTTGACTGTGGATACTGTATCACAGACGCAGTCGCATTGACTGTTCAGAGATGTCACCAAACCCGTCCAAGGATGTAAACAATGAGGCATGAGCAGCGCCTGTTAGACGGAGGCGGTCCGACAGAAGATCAGCTCCAGTGATTCCACCAGGAAGGAGGTACACGGCTCGTGTTGTCTGTGGTTCAATCATGGCTAGACGCTCAATACCGCATTGTTACTTTGTGCCAGGAAGGGCTCTCAACAGGGGAAGTGTCCACGCATCTCGGAGTGAACCGAAGCGATGTTGTTCGGACATGGAGGAGATACAGAGAGACAGGAACTGTCGATGGCATGCCTCGCTCAGGCCGCCCAAGGGCTACTACTGCAGTGGATGACCGCTACCTACGGAGGAACCCTGACAGCAACGCCACCATGTTGAATAATGTTTTTCGTGCAGCCACAGGACGTCGTGTTACAACTCAAACTGTGCACAATAGGCTGCATGACGCGCAACTTCACTCCCGACGTCCATGGCGAGCTCCATCTCTGCAACCACGACACGATGCAGCGCGGTACAGATGGGACCGACAACATTCCAAATGGACCGCTCAGGACTGGGATCACGTTCTCTTCACTCACAATTGTCGCATATGCTTTAATTAGACAATCGTCGGAGACGTATTTGGAGGCAACCTGGTGAGGCCGAACGCCTTCGACACACTGCCCAGCGAGTGCAGCAAGGTGGAGGTTCCCTGGTGTTTTGGGATGTTCTAGATTTCCGGAAAGCTTTTGACACCGTTCCTCACAAGCGACTTCTAATCAAGCTGCGGAGCTATGGGATATCGTCTCAGTTGTGCGACTGGATTCGTGATTTCCTGTCAGGAAGGTGGCAGTTCGTAGTAATAGACGGCAAATCATCGAGTAAAACTGAAGTGATATCAGGTGTTCCCCAGGGAAGCGTCCTGGGACCTCTGCTGTTCCTGATCTATACAAATGACCTGGGTGACAATCTGAGCAGTTCACTTAGACTGTTCGCAGATGATGCTGTAATTTACCGTCTAGTAAGGTCACCCGAAGACCAGTATCAGTTGCAAAGCGATTTAGAAAAGATTGCTGATGGTGTGTCAGGTGGCAGTTGATGCTAAATAACGAAAAGCGTGATGTGATCCACATGAGTTCCAAAAGAAATCCGATGGAATTCGATTACTCGATAAATAGTACAATTCTCAAGGCTGTCAATTCAACTAATTACCTGGGTGTTAAAATTACGAACAACTTCAGTTGGAAGGACCACATAGATAATATTGTCGGGAAGGCGAGCCAAAGGTTGCGTTTCATTGGCAGGACACTTAGAAGATGCAACAAGTCCACTAAAGAGACAGCTTACTCTACACTCGTTCGTCCTCTGTTAGAATATTACTGCGCGGTGTGGGATCCTTACCAGGTGGGATTGACGGAGGACATCGAAAGGGTGCAAGAAAGGGCAACTCGTTTTGTATTATCACGTTATAGGGGAGAGAGTGTGGCAGATATGATACACGAGTTGGGATGGAAGTCATTACAGCATAGACGTTTTTCGTCGCGGCGAGACCTTTTTACGAAATTTCAGTCACCAACTTTCTCTTCCGAATGCGAAAATATTTTGTTGAGCCCAACCTACATAGGTAGGAATGATCATCAAAATAAAATACGAGAAATCAGAGCTCGAACAGAAAGGTTTCGGTGTTCGTTTTTCCCGCTCGCTGTTCGGGAGTGGAATAGTAGAGAGATAGTATGATTGTGGTTCGATGAACCCTCTGCCAAGCACTTAAATGTGAATTGCGGAGTAGTCATGTAGATTATGTGGGGCCGACGTACGCCGCTGGTGGTCGTGGAAGGCGCCGTAACGGCTGTACGACACGTGAATGCCACCTCCGACTAGATAGTGCAACCATATCGGCAGCATATTGGCGAGGCATTCGTCTTCATGGACGGCAATTCGCGCCCCCATCGTGCACATCTTGTGAATGACTTCCTTCAGAATAACAACATCGCTCGACAAGAATAGCCAGCATGTTCTACAGACATGAACCATATCGAACATGTATGTTTATGGACGACGTGACCCACCAACCACTCTGAGGGATCTACGCCGAATCGCCGTTGAGGAGTGGGACATTCTGATGAAATTATGAAGAGTATGCCACGAGGAATACAGGCATGCATCAATGCAAGAGGACGTGCTACTGGGTATTAGAGGTACCGATGTGTACAGCAATCTGGACCACCACTTTTGAAGATCTCGCTGTATGGTGGTACAACATGCAATGTGTGGTTTTCATGAGCAATAAAATGGGCGGAATTGATGTTTATGTTGGTCCCTATTCCAATTTTCTGTACAGGTTCTGTAAATCTCGGAACCGAGGTGATGTAAAACTTTTTTGATGTGCGTATTTCCGCAAAATACGACGGAACCCACTGGAAATGCTACCTGCTACATGATATAAGCCGCACCTCTGTCTTATTATCATTCACCCGGTACCCGTTGGTCGATAGGACACCGCACGTCAGATCTATCATACACTATATCCTTGCTGAGGAAAGGTGACTTCGAGATGGGCGAACTCAGCTGGCAAACTCTCAACGTCCTAAATGAGATGAACCAAGGTACGGAGTTCACATTGAGCCATGTGGTGACAATGTCAGACTGCAGATACAATTCAGGATCAGTATCCTATAGCTGGCATTTCGCAACGTACCAACCACCTTCTTCCTGACCAACACATCAACCGCAGGGAAGACAACCACCGTTTTCTCTCCCTCCATTGTGAAACAAATATTTGGGTGGAATGGATTCAGGTGTTGTAAAAAAACTTCACTGCCTTAACGGCAAACAACAAAAGTATCTTCACTTGTGTGGCCATGTTGTCCGTAGTTGCTTTAAAATTCTTGAGGGTATTTTCGTTCTATCGTTGAGTGTTTTTTCTTCACCCGCCGCGTTTCGCTTTACTCAGGTAAAGGATCGTCAGTGCTCACGAATTAAATTATTTATGTTTTGGTTTGTTTTAAGATCGAAAAACAGTTCGGTAACAATATGTTGGTTTCTACTTGCTGGTAAAGATAGAAAAAGTGGTTTCGAATTAAGTTATTTACATTTTGATTTGTTGTAATGGGTCAAATGGCTCTAAGCAGTATGGGACATAACATCTGAGGTCATCAGTCCCCTAGACTTAGAACTACTTGAACCTAACTAACGTAAGGGTATGGACATCACACACACCCATGCCCGAGGCAGGATTCGAACCTGTGACCGTAGCAGCCGCGTGGTTCCGGACTGAAGCGCCTAGAACCGCTCGGCCACAGCGACCGGCCATTTGTTTTCAGATCGAAAAACATTTCGGTAACAATATGTTGGTTTTTACGTAGTAAAAAATTAAAATTAAATTAGTTACATTTTGATTTGCCTTAAGATCGAAAAATAGTTCGCTAACAATATGTTGGTTTCTACTTACTAGTAAAGACTGAAAAACAGTTCGGTTGCAACATGTTGGTTTTTACTCAGTAAGGAAAAACCAGCATAGTATTATGGAACTGTTTTTCAGTCTTCCTTCAAATCAAAATGTAAATAACTTAATGACAGACCACTGATGATGCTATTACGGCAATAATGAAAAACGCATTTTTTGCAGTTTCAACGACGGAACTAAAATACCCTGAAGAACGAAAGTATCGTCTACGTATCTGATGAAAGAAGTCAGCAGCTGTCGAAAACAACACGCGGCCGGCGTCCCCGCAAGTTTTTCGAACAGACGGGACCCTGTTTCGCGTGACCTCGTTTTCCAGAATCAAACAATCACTGCCTGACGTATTTCAAATTATCACAATGTACTCGCAATCGGGAAGACAACGGCTCAAACCCGCGTCCGGCCATCCTGATTTAGGCATTCCGCGATTTTCCTAAAAAGCTTCGGGCAGATGCCGGGATGGTTCCTTCGAAAGGGTACGGCCGACTTCCTTCCCTAATTCGATGTGACCGATGACCTCGCTGTTTCGTCCCCTCCCCCCAAATCAAGCGACCAACGCCGGCCGCTGTGGCCGAGCGGCTCTAGGCGCTTCAGTCTGCAAGCGCGCTGCGCTGCTGCTACGGTCGCAGGTTCGAATCTTGCCTAGGGCATGGATGTGTGTGATGTCCTTAGGTTAGTTAAGTTTAAGTAGTTCTAAATCTAGGGGACCGATGACCTCTGATGTTAAGTCCCTTAGTGCTTAGAGCCATTTGAACCATTTTTTTTTTTCAACGAACCAACCAACGTCGACAGGAGAGAATGTTATACCTTTCATAATTATTCTACCTCTCAACAACAACAAAAAATAAAAAAATAAAAATAAAAAATGAAATTAAAAAATAAAAAAAATAAAAAAAATAAAAAATGAAAATAAAAAGAAAATCGGAAGTAACAATTTTCAGTTTTTTTTGTCATTCATTCGATGACTAGCTTCGGGCCGGGAGCCATTTTCAGATAATCGTAACATAATCAAAAATGTTATTTCCGAAAATGCAAAAACCATGCCAAAAATGTGCACACGAACGGTAAGGGCGCATACAGATTTTTTTGACACTGCTTCTAAATTTCAGGAAACACCATCTTTTATTGTGTTAAGATTGTTTGAAAATGGGTCCCAGCCCGAAACTAGTCAGCGAAAGAATGACAAAATACAAAAAAATATTGAGAATCTTGTAACTCTGGACTGGTTTCTTCTTTGTACCGATTAACAGAACTTGTCCGCCCACAGCTATCCCAGTATGATGAAAGTTCGTATTTTCGCTCTGTTTCGCGGGAAGTTGTCCTGGGAGGCAGAGAGACGGAAGGAGACTGTTGCCCGAGACGGCATCAGAAGGAAAGGAAGCCGAACGCAGAAATCCGGAAGGAGAAATCGAGACGGCCTCGGTCTACGGCGGCGGCAGCGCCGCGCCTTCAATACCGTTGTTTACCACCGGCGGGTCCCGCGCCCCGATGCCAGAGCGGGCAAACAGGGTAATTTGCGTTCCGCCCCATCAGAGATTACGTCCCGGGGGAGGGGGCGGGGGTGGGGGGGGATGACGGGTGGGTGGCGATTTGCGGGGGCGGAGGAGCTGAGAGGCGTGGGGTGCGGGTGCTGCAGCTAGGGGAGGTGCGGCCAATGGAGTACAGTGCCGGGGGCGTGTCTGCTGGGTTACTAGGTCACCGCCGAGAAAAGGGGGCGTGGTCACGGGGGCTGGTGGTGCCCAAAAGCCACGCCCACAGCTGTGGCTACGAGCGCAGGTGGGCGGTGCCGGGGAATCCCCCCCGAATGAAAGAGGGGGCGTGGTCTACACTTGTACAGTGGCAAGGCGGGGACAGGAGAAGCGGTGTTTTTTTTTTTTTTAAGCATTTTCGAAGAGCGGATTCTAGGAATTTCTGGCCTGAATGAACTTTGACTGGCGCCTCTAGGTGATGGATGGCCGTCGTTAACGTAGTATTTTGTGGTTCCCCTGGAGAAAAAGCTCCATCGGTGCGTCCTCTTATTACTACCGAGGCTGTGGAATAACAGGCACTACGTAATTATCAGAAACCTCACAACTTCCTCCCACCCCGACCAATTAGTTAAAGAATCGACCTCCCATGGGGCAAATGTATTGAAACGTCTGATTACATTACAGATGAGTTATAGTTAGTTTCTTGTTCCATGGATCATTTCGCGCGTCAAATGATGTGGAACGACTCGCTTCCAAATTGCAAATAAATTTGTAAATACGGTTCATGCTGAGCATTTCCTAGCTTTCCCAGTTTCCAATAACAGAAATTGTTCGACGGAACAGAAGTAGCTGTCAAGGAGAAACTTTCTCAGTCTGTTTTCGATTTTGCCTTTTTCTGCCTGTCAGACATTTTATATCACTGATAACTTAACATAAATTTTTGTCGCATATGAAGAATGTATGGAGTGTAGCCATGCATGGAAGTGAAACATGGACGATAAATAGTTTGGACAAGAAGAGAGTAGAAGCTTTCGAAATGTGGTGCTACAGAAGAATGCTGAAGATTAGATGAGTAGATCACATAACTAATGAGGAAGTATTGAATAGGATTGGGGAGAAGACAAGTTCGTGGCACAACTTGACTAGAAGAAGGGATCGGTTGGTAGAACATGTTCTGAGGCATCAGGGGATCGCCAATTTAGCATTGGAGAACAGCGTGGAGGGTAAAAATCGTAGAGGGAGACCAAGAGATGAATACACTAAGCAGATTCAGAAGGATGTAGGCTGCAATAGGTACTGGGAGATGAAGAAGCTTGAACAGGATAGAATAGCATGGAGAGCTGAATCAAACCAGTCTAAGGACTGAAGACCACAACAACAACAGTAATGAAGAATGCTGCGACAAAAATTGCTCACCACTTCTTGTGCTCAAAACAACCTTAATATAGAGTAATGGAAGGCATTTTCCCTTCTGTTATTGCAACTATGTACATAGCCGTTCCTTTTGAACTCTAGTGGGTTAGCCGCCCGGTGTGGCCGTGCGGTTCTAGGCGCTTCAGTCTGTAACCGCGTGACCGCTACGGTCGCAGGTTCGAACCCTGCCTCGGGTGTGGTGTCCTTAGTTAGATTTAAGTAGTTCTAAGGGAATGGGTTACTTACAATAAACTTGATGAGCGGAAAAATATACTCTGAAGCTGTAGTCTGAGTGCCACACTTCTTAAACATAGTTACGTTTAGAAGATGGTCGTGGGTGATCGACACATATCGAGTGAAAGAGCCAGGAAAACGTCCCTGAAGATCATTTTTTTCCTTTACTTTGCTCAAGGGACGATCTGTCAAAAAATGGTTCAAATGGCTCAGAGCACTATGGGACTTAACATTTGTGGTGATCAGTCCCCTAGAACTTAGAACTACTTAAACCTAACTACCCTAAGGACACCACACACATCCATGCCCGAGGCAGGATTCGAACCTGCGACGGCAGCAGTCGCGCGGTTCCGGACTGAGCGCCTGAACCGCTAGACCACCGCGGCCGGCGACGATCTGTCATTATATATATATATCTTCTCTGTCGTTCGGTTCTCTTTCAAAGATGTTTTCTCTCCATTCACTCGTTATCTCAACGGCAACGCATATTCCAAATACTGTTATTATTTTATCCGAAAGACAACACTTATTCTAAATGCTGTCATTACGCAAAACTTTGAAATAGCGAAAGTTTCGCACGGATCCACGACTACTGCGAAAAAGGAAATTACAATGGTACTGGCAAGTGGAAAGAATGCAAGAATTAAGGCCGCGAAACGTAAATTGTGCTCCTGTGTTGACCTCACTGTACTTCTATGAACTATTTCTGTTAACCCAAGCTGCGCTGGAAAAAAAGTCTTTCATCGAAACCAGCCGGTTACTGAATAAAGCTGAAGCCTACGCTGTTACATGACGTCGTTTGTTAAATTTATAATAGCTGCGGAGTGCAACCAACAGAAAATATTTGGCAGCCGTTACACTTCACACATTTCTAAAATTCAATTGGAAACGCAGTAGCTCTCAGAAATGATTTGATGCAGAGAAGGAAAGAGTTGTGGAACTGCACATTCTCTTTGCAAAATAGACTCCTGGAAATGAAAAAAAGAACACATTGACACCGGTGTGTCAGACCCACCATACTTGCTCCGGACACTGCCAGAGGGCTGTACAAGCAATGATCACACGCACGGCACAGCGGACACACCAGGAACCGCGGTGTTGGCCGTCGAATGGCGCTAGCTGCGCAGCATTTGTGCACCGCCGCCGTCAGTGTCAGCCAGTTTGCCGTGGCATACGGAGCTCCATCGCAGTCTTTAACACTGGTAGCATGCCGCGACAGCGTGGACGTGAACCGTATGTGCAGTTGACGGACTTTGAGCGAGGGCGTATAGTGGGCATGCGGGAGGCCGGGTGGACGTACCGCCGAATTGCTCAACACGTGGGGCGTGAGGTCTCCACAGTACATCGATGTTGTCGCCAGTGGTCGGCGGAAGGTGCACGTGCCCGTCGACCTGGGACCGGACCGCAGCGACGCACGGATGCACGCCGAGACCGTACGATCCTACGCAGTGCCGTAGGGGACCGCACCGCCACTTCCCAGCAAATTAGGGACACTGTTGCTCCTGGGGTATCGGCGAGGACCATTCGCAACCGTCTCCATGAAGCTGGGCTACGGTCCCGCACACCGTTAGGCCGTCTTCCGCTCACGCCCCAACATCGTGCAGCCCGCCTCCAGTGGTGTCGCGACAGGCGTGAATGGAGGGACAAATGGAGACGTGTCGTCTTCAGCGATGAGAGTCGCTTCTGCCTTGGTGCCAATGATGGTCGTATGCGTGTTTGGCGCCGTGCAGGTGAGCGCCACAATCAGGACTGCATACGACCGAGGCACACAGGGCCAACACCCGGCATCATGGTGTGGGGAGCGATCTCCTACACTGGCCATACACCTCTGGTGATCGTCGATGGGACACTGAATAGTGCACGGTACATCAAAACCGTCATCGAACCCATCGTTCTACCATTCCTAGACCGGCAAGGGAACTTGCTGTTCCAACAGGACAATGCACGTCCGCATGTATCCCGTGCCACCCGACGTGCTCTAGAAGGTGTAAGTCAACTACCCTGGCCAGCAAGATGTCCGGATCTGTCCCGCATTGAGCATGTTTACGACTGGATGAAGCGTCGTCTCACGCGCTCTGCACGTCCAGCATGAACGCTGGTCCAACTGAGGCGCCAGGTGGAAATGGCATGGCAAGCCGTTCCACAGGACTACATCCAGCATCTCTACGATCGTCTCCATGAGAGAATAGCAGCCTGCATTGCTGCGAAAGGCGGATATACACTGTACTAGTGCCGACATTGTGCTTGCTCTGTTGCCTGTGTCTATGTGCCTGTGGTTCTGTCAGTGTGATAATGTGATGTATCTGACCCCAGGAATGTGTCAATAAAGTTTCCCTTTCCTGGGACAATGAATTCACGGTGTTCTTATTTCAATTTCCAGGAGTGTATATATCAATCTGGCGTATCCATTTGCACACTGTTGGAATTTTCACGGATTACTCAGGACAAAAAACAGATGTTGTTAGGGGGAATTGGGATGGAGAAAGAGAAAAATGTAAGTATTGTGTTAGTGGTGTGTTTAACCTTGTGTACGTATTGTCCGCAGGTGTGACCCATATGATATTGACCAAAAGTATGAAAGTGCGGTAGTGGATTCCTAATAGACGTACAGTCCATGGCGAAAATGGAAGTCTTTTGAAGAGTTTTACGGGACAGTGAAGCCACAGCAAATACAACTGTGACAGATAGCTGAGACTGGAGCAGGCTTGAATTACAACAAGCTCGTCTTGTTCAACTGCTGTACTCTAAAGGAGAACATGCGACCGCCGATAGCTACAACGTAGGTCGAGAAAGGGCGCATTGTCTTACCTTGTTGCTGTCCTTGCTGCGAAGGTACTTGGCGATGGTCTGCACCTGTAAAAGACAAACGAAACGGTTATGTCGAGTGACAGCAGAGAAAAGGAAACGACGACAGCACATAACTTTAAATACGGAATGACTTATGAATGGTGGGTTCCATGTGGTTCCCAAGTCGGGCAGCGACAGTGAACCATAAAATTACCAAATATGCAGCAACCGGTCGCAAAACCCATGTTTCATTTATTCACTTTTGCAAATCGATTTCAACTGATTAACAGCCATCATCGGTGCTACAAATACAAGAATAAAAATAATTAATAATGGTGACCAAATGAATAAATGTACTTAAAGCAAAGTAAACTAGTTAAATGTATATAGACGCATTAAACCATTTAAAATGAAGACACGAACTTACCTACCGACTAATATGTGAACAGAGTCGTAATACTGTCTTAAGCAGAGGTCAAAAATAAAGTGATACATCGCGAATTGACTATGACAACGAGAAACCATAAGAAGGCGCTGCGAAGCAAACTTGCCCTCTATGCGAAAAGATATAGCTAAACTGAATGAGATGAAGAAAGACATACAAAGTGAGGTAAAATATAATACTAAAACATTTACACGAAATTGATATGTCATTAACTGTACGCTAGATGGATGCCAACACCGTTTTACGGTTTGGCAAGCTGATTAACTTTTGCTCTTGGATTTAAATATGACAAATAGTTAAAAATATTAAAAAAAAAATTTTTCTGTGGTGTGCTTTTCATCTATGTTTGTTCCTTTTTACTAATTTGTACAATCGCCTGTTGGCGTGTATAACTGTACTATGCAGTTGACAAAATCTTTGTCAAAAGTTAATCATAATGCCAAACCATAAAACGGTGTTGGCACCCATCTAGCGTACAATTAATGACATATCCATTTCATGTAAATATTTTTGTATTTCTTGTTGGTTTACCAATTTTAATGGCCAGTAGTGTACTTGCAACAGCTGTTTTATCAGGAATATTGGTTGGTCGCACAAGAACATTGCCATGTTATGTAGCAACGTTGCAGCAATGTTGACGGCAACACTAATGCGGCCGCACATTGCCGTAAAGTACGGCCAGTGTAAACGATACCTAACGTGCGCCATGATCACCACTATTCGAGAGCGCTGCGTTCCGTCTCCATGGCTGGCATGCCACTACTGAAGTTCCGACCCTCATTTAACTGACGTTGATTTGTGTTTCCGTCTTTAAAAACTGACGTGTCACCATAGCGTAATCGGAGGCTGGCTGGGAGAGCCTGGTGTAGTGAGAGGCACAGGTAATCCCAGTCTTCAAGACGGGGCGTCGAGCAGATGCGCAAAACTATAGACCTATATCTCTGACGTCGATCTGTTGGAGAATTTTAGAACACGTTTTTTGCTCGCGTATCATGTCGTTTTTGGAAACCCGGAATCTACTCTGTAGGAATCAACACGGATTCCGGAAACAGCGGTCGTGTGAGACCCAACTCGCTTTATTTGTTCGTGAGACACAGAAAATATTAGATACAGGCTCCCAGGTAGATGCGATTTTCCTTGAGTACCGGAAGGCGTTCGATACAGTTCCGCACTGTCGCCTGATAAAGTAAGAGCCTACGGAATATCAGACCAGCTGTGGGGCTGGATTGAAGAGTTTTTAGCAAACAGAACACAATCAATGGAGAGACGTCTACAGACGTTAAAGTAACCTCTGGCGTGCCACAGGGGAGTGTTATGGGACCATTGCTTTTCACAATATATATAAATGACCTAGTAGATAGTGTCGGAAGTTCCGTGCGGCTTTTCGCGGATGATGCTGTAGTATACAGAGAAGTTGCAGCATTAGAAAATTGCAGCGAAATGCAGGAAGATCTGCAGCGGATAGGCACTTGGTGCAGGGAGTGGCCTGGTGTGGTGAGAGGTACAGGTAATCCCAGTCTTCAAGATGGGGCGTCGAGCAGATGCGCAAAACTATAGACCTATATCTCTGACGTCGATCTGTTGGAGAATTTTAGAACATGTTTTTTGCTCGCGTATCATGTCGTTTTTGGAAACCCGGAATCTACTCTGTAGGAATCAACACGGATTCCGGAAACAGCGGCCGTGTGAGACCCAACTCGCTTTATTTGTTCATGAGACACAGAGAATATTAGATACAGGCTCCCAGGTAGATGCGATTTTCCTTGAGTACCGGAAGGCGTTCGATACAGTTCCGCACTGTCGCCTGATAAAGTAAGAGCCTACGGAATATCAGACCAGCTGTGGGGCTGGATTGAAGAGTTTTTAGCAAACAGAACACAGCATGTTGTTATCAATGGAGAGACGTCTACAGACGTTAAAGTAACCTCTGGCGTGCCACAGGGGAGTGTTATGGGACCATTGCTTTTCATAGTATATATAAATGACCTAGTAGATAGAGTCGGAAGTTCCGTGCGGCTTTTCGCGGATGATGCTGTAGTATACAGAGAAGTTGCAGCATTAGAAAATTGCAGCGAAATGCAGGAAGATCTGCAGCGGATAGGCACTTGGTGCAGGGAGTGGCAACTGACCCTTAACATAGACAAATGTAATGCATTGCGAATACATAGAAAGAAGAATCCTTTATTGTATGATTATATGATAGTGGAACAAACACTGGTAGCAGTTACTTCTGTAAAATATCTGGGAGTATGCGTGCGGAACGATTTTAAGTGGAATGATCATATAAAATTAATTGTCGGTAAGGCGGTTGCCAGGTTGAGATTCATTGGCAGAGTCCTCAGAAAATGTAGTCCATCAACAAAGGAGGTGGCTTACAAAACACTCGTTCGACCTATACTCGAGTATTGCTCATCAGTGTGGGATCCGTACCAGATCGGGTTGAGAGAGGAGATAGAGAAGATCCAAAGAAGAGCGGCACGTTTCGTCACAGGGTTATTTGGTAACCGTGATAGCGTTACGGAGATGTTCAGCAAACTCAAGTGGCAGACTCTGCAAGAGAGGCGCTCTGCATCGCGGTGTAGCTCGCTGTCCAGGTTTCGAGAGGGTGCGTTTCTGGATGAGGTAGAATTAGAGAGATTCGAGCGCGCACGGAGGCTTTCCGGCAGCCGCTCTTCCCGCGAACCGTACGCCACTGGAACAGGAAAGGGAGGTGATGACAGTGGCACGTAAAGTGCCCTGCCGTACACACTTGCGGAGTATAAATGTAGATGCAGATGTCGAGAAGTGACTCGCAGGGCCGTCTTTGCGACGCCCGCTGCGCGGCGCTAGCTGCGGAACACGCACGTGTGTTTGAGTGCGTGTCCGGGAATAGTCGGGCCTCCCACGCTTCCCAGCGCTGCCACAGGAGCGGCTGCCCGGTTATTCCTGCCGCTCCCTGCTCTATTCCGGGACACATCTGGAGACCCCACTGAACGTTACCGCCAGCCAGCGAACAAAGTCTGCCTCAAGGTCACGTGTCATCAACACTGCCACTGACACCACCACCACCACCACCACCACCACCACTATCATCATCATCATCATCATCATCATCATCACCACCATCATCATCATCATCATCATGTTGTTGCTGTTGTGGTCTTCAGTCCTGAGACTCGTTTGATGCATCTCTCCATGCTACTCTATCCTGTCCAAGCTTCATCTCCCAGTACCTACTGCAACCTACATCCTTCTGAATCTGTTTAGTGTATTCATCTCTTTTTACCCTCCACGCTGCCCTCCAATACTAAACTGGTGATCCCTTGATGCCTCAGAACATGTCCTACCAGCCGATCCCTTCTACTGGTCAAGTTGTGCCACAAACTTCTCTTCTCCCCAATCCTATTCAATACTTCCTCATTAGTTATGTGATCTACCCATCTAATCTTCAGAATTCTTCTGTAGCACCACATTTCGAAAGCTTCTATCATCATCATAACCACCACGTAACTGCGCAGAAGCACTTTATGCTGTGTCACAGAGAGTAATTTTGTACGACCCTATCACTTCCCCACTCTTCCAAAAAAAACATTTTGTCAATAGAGTGAGTGATTATTCTGCAATTTTTTTTTTGTTTACCAGCGTACCGGTACGAAATGAGCGTTTTTTTGTGAAAATGAAACACTAATTTTGAGTTGAAAAGTAAAAACATTTTATTCAAAGTACTGACCATTGCTTTCTATACATTTTGACCACCTTTCTGGCCATTTGTGGACACCACGCCAATAGAAATGTTCGTCTTTTGAAGCAAACCAATCAGACACCCAATTTTCGACTTCTTCGTAGGAATCAAAGTGTTCCTCAGCCAATGCGTGTCCCATTGATGAAAACAAATGGCAGCCAGAAGGGGCCAAGTCTGGTGAATGAGGCGGGTGAGGTTGCAGCTCCCACCCAAGTGTTTTGATTGTATCCTGAACCAGTTTTGATTTGTGTGCAGGTACACTGTCGTGTAAAAAAAAATTCTTTGCCACGTCTTTCGGCCCATTCAGGCAAATCCAACACCTTCCATGAAAACGCTGACATGTTAAGCAAATCCAGTAGTATGTCACATAGCTCCGAATAAATCGTGACATTAAATAAACCAAAGTACTACAAGTAACGAGTGAGCAAATGGAATACCACAGACCAACACAAGAATGCCTAAATGCATGTCATACCTTCCCACCGTGAGACAGACGCAGTTCCGAGGGGAGAAATGAGAACAGAAGCCGAGAGCATAACTGTGTTAAACTGGAAGGCCCTACGATAAGGGACGGACACCCACGTCGCCAGCTAACCGCTAGGACCACCCCCCAGCCCATGTTAAATGCTAGAGACCTCCAGAAGAACAGTATAGGTCTCACGAGAACACAAAAAGGGCTACCCCAGCCTCAATTTTTAGCGTGAGACTTCTTCGCGTCTCTGTTACGTAAAGGACCACCCCCCAGCCCATGTTAAAACACAGAGCCCTCCAGAAGAACAGTATAGAAAAGAACCACACCCCAGCCGCAGGTTTTAGCGTGAGACTTTTTCGCGTCTCTGTTACGTTGCAAACTTTAAAAACATTTCCCCACCACGAAAAGTATAACGTTTCTCATTGGATAGACAGAATTTTTGTAGGCGGAGCTTAAGGTTAACATTGAGACCCTGATTGGTCAGATGAAAACACAGCCAGATGGTTTTTTTTTAAACCAACTTCGGTAAATGGTAGTAAGGAGAAGTTAGGAGAAGAGAGTTGCTTCCGAGTCGGCGAGGTGAGGGGAGCTGTGCTGCCTGCCGCCCCCTGACGAACACCGACAAGGTAATGAAAGCAAGCGATGCCGCATTTTTGAGCGCATAAGGCTTCACTCAGAACTGCAGAAGTCTCATCTGTTACACCCCCTTTTTGCGTAATACTAGTGTCGATCGTTAATTAAAGCTCATGGTGTTCACATTTCCTACTTGAAGTAAAAAAATCTGAAACGCGAATATTTTTCTGTTATATAGTTATTGAGAAACCACATCAGCCACTGTAATTTACGACAAGTTAGATACGTAATTAAAGATAATTGAGGGTCACTATAGATCATTTTGATAGTTTTCTCTCTTGTGAAACTTAATTTAAACCTAGATTATAGATGTGACATGGCATAGGTCATCCTTTGATCCATTGTAGAACTTGCGAACCCATTCAGGGAATATTCGTTCACATTTTTGTTGAACGCTTTTGTTTTTTACCACCTTGCATTAAAAAACTTCCTTTTATCAATACTGCAATTTAGAAACGATGTTTTGTGAGTAGAATAAAATTTCCAATGGTAAATTTAACTGCTTTTTCGACGTTATTTTACCAGCTAACTGAAAATAGGAAAGCCTTGAACCCCTTCCACTAAATTTAGTTAGTATTAAGATTCTTTTACAGGGAGTGCAGTGGAGCTGACGCTGAAATCATTAAGTATTTGGCTATATCATCGCTAGTCTGACTGAACTCTTCTGAACTCTACATGTCATGTGTGGTCTGGCGTCTCCTTACCAGCAACAGGTCCCACCTTCAAACTAGTCAATTCCCTAAAAAACACGCTCAGAGCATCGTTGCGCGAAAGTGGTAGGGAGACAAGATACAGAACAAACAGACACCATGCAGAATGTTAGACAATGCATAGTTAAAATTGATCATTTGTTGTCTGTGGCGATTAGTATTCGCCGGCCGGTGTGGCCGAGCGGTTCTAGGCGCTTCAGTCTGGAACCGCGTGACCGCTACGGTCGCAGGTTCGAATCCTGCCTCGGGCATGTATGTGTGTGATGTCCTGAGGTTAGTTAGGTTTAAGTAGTTCTAAGTTCTAGGGGACTGATGACCACAGATGTAAGTCCCATAGTGCTCAGAGCCTTTTGAACCATTTGATTAGTATTCACAGTTTCACCGGGTTTTAGAAGCTCGTGATACACCACACCTTTCTGATGCCACCAAACACACAGCAGTGTCTTCTTGCCGAATCGATTTGACTTTGCAGTCGATGGTGATGGTTGTCCAGAATTAACCCATAATTTTTCTCGTTTAGGGTTCTTAAAATAAAATCATTTTTCATCGCCAGTAACAATACGATTTTCTTTCATAAAAATGCTGCATTTTTACGTTTTCCACTGTGCCATTACAATATGAATGCAACAGAACTGATCTGGAGCCAATTTAGGGGATTTGTCGCGAGAAATAACAAGACTGTTACGATGTCAGACGTACCGGAACTAACGCACGCAGCTTTTTCACACGTCACAGCCGAACGCTGGCGTGATATACACTCCTGGAAATGGAAAAAAGAACACATTGACACCGGTGTGTCAGACCCACCATACTTGCTCCGGACACTGCGAGAGGGCTGTACAAGCAATGATCACACGCACGGCACAGCGGACACACCAGGAACCGCGGTGTTGGCCGTCGAATGGCGCTAGCTGCGCAGCATTTGTGCACCGCCGCCGTCAGTGTCAGCCAGTTTGCCGTGGCATACGGAGCTCCATCGCAGTCTTTAACACTGGTAGCATGCCGCGACAGCGTGGACGTGAACCGTATGTGCAGTTGACGGACTTTGAGCGAGGGCGTATAGTGGGCATGCGGGAGGCCGGGTGGACGTACCGCCGAATTGCTCAACACGTGGGGCGTGAGGTCTCCACAGTACATCGATGTTGTCGCCAGTGGTCGGCGGAAGGTGCACGTGCCCGTCGACCTGGGACCGGACCGCAGCGACGCACGGATGCACGCCAAGACCGTAGGATCCTACGCAGTGCCGTAGGGGACCGCACCGCCACTTCCCAGCAAATTAGGGACACTGTTGCTCCTGGGGTATCGGCGAGGACCATTCGCAACCGTCTCCATGAAGCTGGGCTACGGTCCCGCACACCGTTAGGCCGTCTTCCGCTCACGCCCCAACATCGTGCAGCCCGCCTCCAGTGGTGTCGCGACAGGCGTGAATGGAGGGACGAATGGAGACGTGTCGTCTTCAGCGATGAGAGTCGCTTCTGCCTCGGTGCCAATGATGGTCGTATGCGTGTTTGGCGCCGTGCAGGTGAGCGCCACAATCAGGACTGCATACGACCGAGGCACACAGGGCCAACACCCGGCATCATGGTGTGGGGAGCGATCTCCTACACTGGCCGTACACCTCTGGTGATCGGCGAGGGGACGCTGAATAGTGCACGGTACATCCAAACCGTCATCGAACCCATAGTTCTACCATTCCTAGACCGGCAAGGGAACTTGCTGTTCCAACAGGACAATGCACGTCCGCATGTATCCCGTGCCACCCAACGTGCTCTAGAAGGTGTAAGTCAACTACCCTGGCCAGCAAGATCTCCGGATCTGTCCCCCATTGAGCATGTTTGGGACTGGATGAAGCGTCGTCTCACGCGGTCTGCACGTCCAGCACGAACGCTGGTCCAACTGAGGCGCCAGGTGGAAATGGCATGGCAAGCCGTTCCACAGGACTACATCCAGCATCTCTACGAACGTCTCCATGGGAGAATAGCAGCCTGCATTGCTGCGAAAGGTGGATATACACTGTACTAGTGCCGACATTGTGCATGCTCTGTTGCCTGTGTCTATGTGCCTGTGGTTCTGTCAGTGTGATCATGTGATGTATCTGACCCCAGGAATGTGTCAATAAAGTTTCCCCTTCCTGGGACAATGAATTCACGGTGTTCTTATTTCAATTTCCAGGTGTGTATGTCACATTTGACGGCGTTACATGCGTTAGTATTACCTATTCTTTTTGAGGCCACTTACGTTAGTAAACCTCAAGGTGTGTTCCCTCGGTAGCTCGGAGAATGTCGAGGCGGTATTCCAGATCCCGCCAGGTGTTTCGTAACGTCACGGTACCCTCAGCAGCTTCTATCCTAGCCTTCAGTTCGTCGACGTCACCAAATGGTGTGACGAATACTCTGTCCCTGACATAGCCACAGAAAAAAAAGTCAAGGGGCGTAATGTTTGGAGAGCGGGTTGGCCAGAGTGTTGGACCGTTCCTTCCAGTCCACCGATTCGGAAATGGTTCATCCAGGAAATCACGCATTATCAAAGCCCAGAGGAGGGGTGCTCCATCTTGCTGGAAAAGTATCCATGGTTGACATTCTTCTAAGTGTGGGGCAAAGAACTGTTGAAAACGTCTAAGTAAATGTTAGCGGCAATGGATTTTCCCGCGAAGAAAAGCGATACATAAACCTCGTTATGCATTAGGCCGCACCAAACATTCGCTGTTTCACTGTCTCGCTGTGATTGTACAGTATCATGTGGAGACTCTGAACCCCATACACTGACATTATGCCTATCTACCGTTCGACAGACATGAAAAGTGGATTCATCGGTGAAGCATATGCGACTGAAGTAATCGTTAGCGCCAACAATCCTGTTGGGAATCTCAGTTTCAAATGCAGCACGTGTCAGCAAATCGTTCGGCTGCAAGGCCCCTGTACGATTTGCACTTTGTAAGCATGCAGCGTAAGCCTCTCACGAAGAATCTTCACCACACTTGCTTGCGCTATTTGAGGTTCACACGATGCTTGACGATTTGTTTCAGACGGACTCCGTTGACACGATTGCCGAACACGATTAAACAGTTGCGTCGCACACACGAGGCCTGCCACTTCGAGGACGACATTCAACGCAGCCTGTTTCGATAAACGTTGCATACCGTAGCTCGAAATTTACGCTGAAGACGGACCACCCTGTATAAACCAGTTGTGTCAAAACATTTGTGTAATGCACTGTTAGTTAGGATGACGTCTTCACTTGTATCATTATACAGGGTGAGTCACCTAACATTACCGCTGGATATATTTCGTAAGCCACATCAAATACTGACAAATCGATTCCACAGACCGAACGTGAGGAGAGGGGCTAGCGTAATTGGTTAATACAAACCATACAAAAATGCACGGAAGTATGGTTTTTAACACAAACCTACCTTTTTTTTAAAAGTGGAACCCCGTTAGTTTTGTTAGCACATCTGAACATATAAACAAATACGTAATCAGTGCCGTTTGTTGCATTGTAAAATGTTGATTACATCCGGACATATTGTAACCTAAAGTTGACGCTTGAGTACCACTCCTCCGTTGTTCTATCGTGTGTATCGGAGACCACCGAATTACGTAGGGATCCAAAGGGAACGGTGATGGACGTCAGGTACAGAAGAGACTGGAACAGCACATTACGTCCACATGCTAACACCTTTTTATTGGCCTTTTTCACTGACGCACTTGTACATTACCATGAGGGGTGAGCTACACGTACACACGTGGTTTCCGTTTTCAATTACGGAGTGGAATAGAGTGTGTCCCGACATGTCAGGCCAATAGATGTTCAATGTGGTGGCCATCATTTGCTGCACACAATTACAATCTCTGGCGTAATGAATGTCGTACACGCCGCAGTACATCTGGTGTAATGTCGCCGCAGGCTGCCACAATACGTTGTTTCATATCCTCTGGGGTTGTAGGCACGTCACGGTACACATTCTCCTTTAACCTACCCCACAGAAAGAAGTCCAGAGGTGTAAGATCAGGAGAACGGACTGGCCAATTTATGCGTCCTCCACGTCCTATGAAACGCCCGTCGAACATCCTGTCAAGGGCCAACCTAGTGTTAATTGCGGAATGTGCAGGTGCACCATCATGCTGATACCACATACGTCGACGCGATTCCAGTGGACCATTTTCGAGCAACGTTGGCAGATCATTCTGTAGAAACGCGATGTATATTGCAGCTGTTTGGGCCCCTGCAATGAAGTGTGAACAACGTTTCAAGCGTCAACTTTAGGTTACAATATCTCCGGATGTAATTAACATTTTACAATGCAACAAACGGCACTGATTACGTATTTGTTTATATGTTTACATGTGCTAACAAAACTAACGTGGTTCCATTTTAAAAAACGTAGGTGTGTGTTAAAAAACATACTTCTGTACATTTTTGTATGGTTTGTATTAACCACTTACACTAGCCCCTCTCCTCACGTTCGGTCTGTGGAATCGGTTCGTCAGTATTTGATGTGGTTTACGAAGTATATCCAGCGGTAATGTTAGGTGACACCCTGTATATGCCAAGTCTTCCCGACTGCCAGTTACGCCTCGCCTCTGCGCGTCGCCACCGACATGACTGGAAGAATGTTGCCTGGTCGGACGAGTCTCGTATCAAATTGGACGTGTACGGGTATGGAGACAACGTCATGAATCCATGGACGGATCTTGCATGTCAGCAGGAGACTGTTCAACCTCGCGGAAGCTCTGTAATGGTGTGGGGAGTGTGCAGTTGGAGTAATATGGGGCCCCTGATATCTCTAGATAGGACTGACAGGCGGCATGTACGCAAGAATCCTGTCTGATCATCAGCATTCACTCGTGTCCAATGTGCATGCCAACAGACTTGGGCAATTTCAGCAGGACAATGCGCCACCCCACACGGATGATGCCCTCGTCCCCTCCATCTACCCCTCCTACCAGCTTTGATCTCCCCTTTTTCCTCCTCCTGTGTTTTGCCTCCAGGGCACTCCCTCCCCATCCTCCCTCCTCTCCTCCCTCCTCCCCTGGCCTCCACAAACTCCCATACCCCCTCCCTTCCCCCTCCCTTCTTCTCTCCCACTGGCATCTTCCCCCCCCCCCCCTCCTCCCCTCACCCCTTCCCTCTTGTAGGCCCCTAGCTTTTTCGTGTGCGCCCGAGATCGTCGCCACTGTGCTATTTTTGTGTCTTCCCATCAGTTACTCAGTGTCTCTCCTTCATTCCTCTTCCGTTCACGTTTGAAACTCTGTGTCTCCGTTGTGCGCAGTGCTGAACGTTTTTATACAAACAGTGCGTCCGTGAACGCCAACATTTATTTTAATATCTATGTCTCCTGTTTTTATCCTCCATTTATGTTTGTCAATATGTCTTCCTGTTTTATGTATGTTTCTTTTCTGTCGCCGAAGAGCGGCATAGATAGGCCGCTGCCGGCCTACCTTTCTGCAAAGATTTTAAAATTACATTAAAGAAAAGAAACACCCCACACATCCAGCATTGTTACAGAGTGGCTCCAGGAACACGTTTCCGATGGGCACCAAACTCCTCGGACATGAACATTATTGAGCATATCTGGGATGCCTTGCAACGTACTGTCCAGAAGAGCCTCCATCCCTCATACCCTTACGGATTTATGGACAGCTCTGCAGGACTGATAGTGTCAGTTCCGTCCAGCACTACTTCAGACATTAGTCCATGCCACGTCGTGTTGCTGTACTTCTGCGTGCTCGCACAGGCCGTACATGATGTTAGGCAGGTGTCTTAGTTGCTTTGGCTCTTCAGTGTAAGATCGGGTATAGTGTTCAAATGGTTCAAATGGCTGTGTTCATCAGCCCTCTAGAACTACTTAAACCTAACTAACCTAAGGACATCATACACATCCATGTCCGAGGCAGGATTCCAACCTGCGACCGTAGCGGCCGCGGGGTTCCAGACTGTAGCGCCTAGAACCGCTTCGCTACTCCGGCCGGCGGGTATAGTGTGATCGCACACGTAGCGGCGTACTGATTTGGAAAGATCGGCTGTCTCCGGCCGATGTATGTCGTCGGTGGTACCGATCAATATGAGAGCCACTGTGACCGCGTTCTTCGCTGCCTCGTCCCGTCTGGCGACGGCATAAGCTCCATCGTCGTAGTCATCAGAGTATAGGGCACAGTAACGACAACAAACACAACAGCAGCCTACCCAGCCTCACTCCACCCACGTTCCCATTAGTTGAAAGTCTGCGTTTGGCAGGTGTCGCAGCCGCTTTGTTCGGAGCGGTTCTGCGGAGGCGGGTTCGCCGACACGAGAGGTACAACAGCCGCCGTGCGCGTACCGACATGAAAAAAAGAGGCTGGGCGGGGCGGAGTGGGAGGAGGAAAAACAAATACGACAGCTGCGGCAGGCAACGGAGAATTAGAAGGGCGTGCGTGTCAAGTCGCGCGCCACTTGGTTCGAGGCCAACGTAAGCAAACGAAGCGCGCCTGCCAGGGGGCACATCGGCAACACGCAGCACGAAGCTGCGTGGCGGGCAGCCTGCGCTGGCAGGCGCGCAACTCGAGGTACTTCTGCGGGACGATGATTTGTTGCGGTCTCACACGCGACATAAAAGTAACTATGCTGCCTGACAAAATACAGACAGGTCCAAAAAAATGTATCCACTGTTTAAAAGTCCATAACTGGCAAACTAATTAACAGAGTTGTGTCATTTTTGGTGGAAGTGTAGCTGAAAGTCCAACTTAAAGATATCACTGCAGGTGTTCGAAATGGTCACCATTAACATCCACACACAAACGATGCCGCAACTGACGACTGCAACGTGTTCAGTTGGATATTTGCACACGAATGTACGATGGATTCTCCAAGTCCATCCAATGTGCGTGGCTATTGTCGATGAACGACGCCCTTTAGTGCTCCCCACAGGTAAAAGTCCAGAGGAGTTAGGTCTGCGGAACGTGGTGGATACTCCACAGCATCTCTACGGCCTATCCATTTTTCCGCCGGCGCAGTTACCGGTGAGGTGTACCTTCAGAAGCTTCAGACACCCATTTTACCTGCCATCTTTTACTTGTACGGAGACGGGACAGTTTACTTTCAACAAGTTGGTGCCCCAGCCCACTACCAAAGTCGCGTTAGGGCGTATCTCGTCGAAAATCGACCAGGAAGACGGATAGGGCGTAGAGGTGCTGTGGAGTATCCATCGCGTTCCCCAGACCCAACTCCTCTGGACTTTTACCTGAGGGGATCACTAAAGGACTTCGTTTATCGACAATAGCCAAGCACATTGGATGAACTTCCAGAATCCATCGTCCATTCATGTGCAAATATCCAACTGAACTCGTTGCAGTCAATAGTTCGTGCTGGAGTTGGACGGCATCGTTTGTGTGTGGATTTTGATGGGTACCATTTCGAACACCTACAGTTGGACTTTAAGCTACACTTTCACCAAAAATGAGACAACTCTGTCAATTAGTTTGCATGTTATGGACTTTTAAACAGTGGATACAGTTTTTTGGACCCCTCTGTAAGTGAAGCACCCAGGCGGAAGCGAAATGAGACGGTATTGAACTTATTTCACTGATAACAAAACCGATTTGTAAAATGATTGGGGAAAGCGGCAACAAAACGACTGTTCACGTTGGCGTGTAGAGTGTATGAGTCTTACTTTCGGGAAGCCACACTATTCCGAAGACTGCAAGAGTTGGCACGTGCGAGAATTATCGTACAATCAGCTTAACAGTTCATGCGTCCACGATCCTGACAAGAATAACATACAGAAGAATGGCAAAAGAAAACTGCGGATGTTTTAGATGACGATCAGTTTGACTTTAGGAAAGGTAAGGCCGCCGGAGAGCCAATACCGGCGGGTTTGTGTCGAGGTCCGGTGAGGCGGCCAGTCTGTGGATGGTTTTTAGGCGGTTTTCCATCTGTCTCGACGAATGCGGGCCGGTTCCCCTTATTCTGCCCCAGCTGCACTATGTCGGCGACTGCTGCGCAAACAAGTTCTCCACGTACGCATGCACCACCATTACTCTACCACACTAGTCTGGTGTGAGACGTTCCCTGGGGGTGGGTTCACCGGGGGCCGAACCGCACAACAACCCTGGGTTCGGTGTGGGGCGGCGGAGGGGTGAAGTGGACTGCGGTAGTCGTCGTGGACCACTGCGGCTGGCGGCGGGAACGGAGCCTCTCAGTCGTTTCCGGGACCCCGGTTAACAAACAATGCAGTACAATATAAGGTGCTACACTGGACTTCTTTTAATTAAAGGCCGGCCGTTGTGGCCGTGCGGTTCTAGGCGCTTCAGTCTGAAACCGCGCGACCGCTACGGACGCAGGTTCGAATCCTGCCTCGGGCATGGATGTGTGTGATGTCCTTAGGTTGGTTAGGTTTAAGTAGTTTTAAGTTCAAGGGGACTTATGACCGCAGATGTTAAGTCACATAGTCCTCAGAGCCATTTGAACCATTTTTTTTAAATTAATGAGAGTCAAGCAGGGCCTGATGATGATAGCAAAATGTCCTTTAGACCCAACTTTGTGTGTATTCATACTGAGACGGTAATTACAGGTAGGAGGCCTCAGGTTTCACGTAGATCGGACGTTGGGCAGTACGACAGCTGCTGAAGCAAATACAACACCGACTGAAAAGGGAATGGCAACAAACCCTTTTTCTTCTTTCGCTTACGCCATAGTCCCGCAGCGATCGCAGGGCCGGCGCAGTTACAACGGATTTGGCAATGTTAGTTGTAGGGAAGGCCGGATGTCCTTCCTGCCGCCACCCCGTACTCCCCGAAACGGAATTAGTGTACCCAAACTGTCGGCGTCTAGTGTTAATCGTGAAATAGTGCTAACGTGTTTAAAATGTCTGCGACGCGTGTAACAAGCGGAGCTTCTGGACCACCTCAGTATTCACATAGCGGGATAAATGAACTCGAAACTTCGGGTTTGCTGCCAGATCCCAAAATCGATTCCACAAGAAACTTCCTGGCAGATTAAAACTGTGTGCCGAACCGAGACTCGAAATCGGGACTTTTGCCTTTCCCGGTAAGTGCTCTACCGACTGAGCACGACTCACCCCAGTAAGTTTCACATCAGCTCACACTCAGCTGCAGAGTGACAATCTCATTCTGGAAACATCCCCCAAGCTGTGGCTAAGCATGTCTCCGCAATATCCTTTCTTTGAGGAGTGCTAGTTCTGCAAGGTTCGCAGGAGAGCTTCTGTAAAGTTTGGAAGGTAGGAGACGAGGTACTGGCAGAAGTAAAGCTGTGAGGACGGGGCGTGAGTCGTGCTTCGGTAGCTCAGTTGGTAGAGCACTTGCCCGCGAAAGGCAAAGGTCCCGAGTTTCAGTCTCGGTCCAGCACTCAGTTTTACACTGCCCGGAAGTTTCATATCGGCGCACACTCCGCTGGAGAGTGAAAATCTCATTCCGGAACTCGATTCCATATTTCGTCGATCCAGCTGGTCGCCATCTTGAGGAAATGCTGCTTCTTCTGGTGAGTCCCTCCGAGAACTGACGCCAGACTGCAAATCGACGTCCTATATAGGCCGCCGTTGAGTACACGGCGCATGCGCCTGCCATCACGGTTTCTGCCTTCCAAAACAGGGAGGTGGCGCCGCCCTCAGTGAAACACTGCTGGCAACGATATATCGCAATCAAGGCCGCACCGAAGACGTTCAATTTTGATGCGAGATGGTACAAGATTCCACGTCCTAACAAGAGGAAACCCATTGTCTCTGCTAATTAAATTATCCGCCAACAAAATGGCAATTCCCTCTTTATAGACACTGTTCCAAAAACCGGAGGTGTTGGCAACTAACACAGTTTCGTCAAATTTCATACCGTGTGCCTCATTTGAGCAGTGTTCTTCTACTACCGATTTTTTTTTTCCTCGCTGTTGTAGCCTCGTATGACGGCGAAGTTCGACACACCTGTCATGAACTGTGCGACTCGAACGGCCAATGTAAGCCTTCCCACATTGACACCGAATTTTGGATACACCGGGTTTCCTAAGCCCCAAATCATCTTTCACAGAGTCGAATACTGCCATAATCTTAGAAGGCCGACGGAACACACTAGTAATGTTACAATTCCTGAAAATTCTTCCAATGTTAAACAGTATGCCACAGCGTAAAAAATAAAGGCCATCGATGTATGTCTCTGATCATGCACCTCCAGTGATGGTCCAGTCTCCCGAGGGTCAATCGGAAGAAATAATGCAAGAAGCGTCGGGCTCGATAGCATTTCTTCCGCAGAGAGAGCAGCCATTCTTTCCCTTAGGAATGATGATGAACTATAATCCGCTGGTCATAAGACTAAACCTGGTGTAAGCATTGTACTACGTTTTATTCCGCGTTTGCTGGATCCTCATTGGATTTCTGTTTCTTTGGGAGTGCACCCAAGCTGTCTCGAGTACTGTCAAGTACGGTAATGAGGAGGATAGGTTTTGTGCTGTGCGTTACTCCCACATCGAGTTAGCGACAATGCGGGACAACAGCTTTAGCGGCGCATTTAACTCGGACAGCACTGGCCGGTCAGCTGGTACAGCTAGCCTGGTGTGGCGTGGCCAGCTGCAGTTCACACGCAGAGAGAGGCGAGCACAGGAGCAACACAGCTTCGAATGTTATTTAATTTTCAAGCAGCATGAAATAATACATTGCAACTCTGCCACAATCCGCTCCTTTGACGACTAGACGAAAACCGCAACACGTAATCGTTTTTAGCTAACGTACTATTCTACTTAAAAACACGAATGATGAAAATTGCTGACTTTGTCACAGGTTAATTTTTCTGAATAAGCTGTGTGTAGCGTAAGAGAGTACTAAAGATTTCACGTAAAGTTAAATATTGAAACTACTGAAGGTATTACTAACAGTCAGTCATCTGGTAATCTCTTAGCTCCTTCCTCATCCCAATCCAAAAAGTACATTTCAGTTCTGGCAGTGTCACCTGCTACGTTGATAGCGAGTGTATCAACAACAGAATCCACGAAGCCAAACAGGCGCAGCATTTTCTCCTCTTCTTTTATGACGAGCCGTTCTATATCCCGCCATCGTTCGGCAGTGACGTGTGAGAAACTTGCGTGCGTTAGTTCCAGAACGTCTGGCAGATTAACAACCTTGTCACTTCTCGGGTTAAATCGCGCAGCTTGGCTCCAGATCAGTTCTGTTGGGCTCATATTGTAATGGTACAGTGGCAACGGTAAAAATACATGCTGTGCAAATGATTGTTTTTCATGTTTCTACGATATTTATCTGCCTCTGTGGTATAAAACGATGGGCACAGTCCAAATAAAAAGGATTTGGTTTTTCACATGTGCTTTAAAAAATTAAGGTGTTTGTGTTTTCTTACTTTAAACAACTTTTATTATCAGTCTTTCATAAAACATCGCTAATTAACAACTTGTATTTCAAATGGAAACAGGAATATCTCGCCCAGTGTGAAATTAGAAACAAGAAGATGATGAGTTGTATAATGACGAGATGTTTGTATGTGAAATTGAACGAGAAAAAAATGATATTGCGGAGATTTGAACCAACGCACGAGTAACCGCTATATTTTCACCTTCCATTACACTAAGGACTGCGTTGTTGTTGTTGTTGTGGTCTTCAGTCCTGAGACTGGTTTGATGCAGCTCTCCATGCTGCTCTATCCTGTGCAAGCTTCTTCATATCCAAGTACCTACTGCAACCTGCATCCTTCTGAATCTGCTTAGTGTATTCATCTCTTGGTCTCCCTCTACGATTTTTACCCTCCACACTGCCCTCCAGTACTAAATTGGTGATCCCTTGATGCCTCAGAACATGTCCTACCAACCGATCCCTTCTTCTAGTCAAGTTGTGCCACAAACTCCTCTTCTCCCCAATCCTATTTAATACTTCCTCATTAGTTATATGATCTGCCCATCTAATAATCAGCATTCTTCTGTAGCACCACATTTCGAAAGCTTCTATTCTCTTCTTGTCCAAACTATTTATTGTCCATGTTTCACTTCCATACATGGCTACACTCCATAAAAATACTTTCAGAAATGACTTCCTGACACTTAAATCTATACTCGATGTTAACAAATTTCTCTTCTTCAGAAACGCCTTCCTTGCCAATGCCAGTCTACATTTTACATCCTCTCTACTTCGACCATCATCAGTTATTTTGCTCCCCAAATAGCAAAACTCCTTTACTACTTCAAGTGTCTCATTTCCTAATCTAATTCCCTCAGCATCACCCGACTTAATTCGACTACATTCCATTATCCTCGTTTTGATATTGTTGATGTTCATCTTATACCCTCTTTTCAAGACGCTGTTCATTCTGTTCATCTGCTCTTCCAAGTCCTTTGCTGTCTCTGACAGAATTACAATGTCATCGGTGAACCTCAAAGCTTTTATTTCTTCACCACGGATTTTAATACCTACTCCGAACTTTTCTTTTTTTTTTCTTTATTGCTTGCTTAATATAGAGATTGAATAACATCGGGGACAGGCTACAACCCTGTCTCACTCCCTTCCCAACCACTGCTTCCCTTTCATGTCCCTCGACTCTTATAACTGCCATCTGGTTTCCATACAAATTGTAAATAGCCTTTCGCTCCCTGTATTTTACCCCTGCTTCAAAGAAAGCATTCCAATCAACATTGTCAAAAGCTTTCTCTAAGTCTATAAATGCTAGAAACGTAGGTTTGCCTTTCCTTAATCTTTCTTCTAAGATAAGTCGTAGGGTCAGTATTGCCTCACATGTTCCAGCATTTCTACGGAATCCAAACTGATCTTCCCCGAGGTCGGCTTCTACTAGTTTTTCCATTCGTCTGTAAAGAATTCGCGTTAGTATTTTGCAGCTGTGATTTATTAAACTGATAGTTTTGTAATTTTCACATCTGTCAACACCTGCTTTCTTTGGGATTGGAATTATTAAATTCTTGTTGAAGTCTGAGGGTATTTTGCCTGTCTCATACATGTTGCTCACCAGATGGTAGAGTTTTGTCAGGTCTGGCTCTCCCAAGGCTGTCAGTAGTTCTAATGGAATGTTGTCTACTCCGGGGGCCTTGTTTCGACTCAGGACTGCGCCATACGTTCAATGTGGGTTTGTTTATCGACTACAGGGAAAATTTCAAAGCCGATTAACAACACAAATTCATGAAAAACATTAAGGACAGCCTATTTCTCGGCACTTTACTTTTTAACCGTGTTCCACGCGCGTGTTTTACTACGGAACAGAAAGCAGCCTCAGCCATACTGTGCGTTAACAGCGCGACAATCAGAGCACAAGGCTGCAGAGGCTGTGACTGGACTCGATTTTTGCATAAAGACTACGTAGCTAAAGCGTGATTCACAGAATGGTCGATGACTGCTAACATTAAAATACTGCAAACTTTCATTTACCATAACATAATAGTAAGTTAGCTGAAACAAAAGTAGGGCCTACTTACAAGAGCATAACAACATTTACATCAGGTTTATTCTATCGATGAATGGATTATAGTAGTTCAATGTACAGGACACTGGACTCGCATTCGGGAGGACGATGGTTCAATCCCGCGTCCGACCATCCTGATTTAGGTTTTCCGTGGTTTCCCTAAATCGCTCCGGGCAAATGCCGGGATGGTTCCTCTGAAAGGGCACGGCCGACTTCCTTCCCCGTCCTTCCCTAATCCGATGAGACCGATGACCTAGCTGTCATGTCTCCTTCCCCAAAGAACCTAACCCAACCCCAATGCACAGGAAAATGGTTGTGGATGGCATGTTACGTTCGGGACCTGAAGATGACACCATGTCGTGTCGAAACTGGAAGCATATTTTTTAAAGGAATAAACGACGTTATATTCCCACACGGCCGCTGGCTTTGTCGTCAAAGAACCGGGTGATCAAAAAGTCAGTATAAATTTGAAAACTTAATAAACCACGGAATAATGTAGATAGAGAGGTAAAAATTGGCGCTCATGATTGGAATGACATGGGGTTTCTTTAGAACAAAAAAAAACCATGTTTACAAAATGTCCGACAGATCTCTTGCGCGTGTCCTTTGGTGATGATCGTGTGCTCAGCCTCCACTTTCGTCATGCTTGGCCTCCCAGGTCCCCAGACCTCAGTCCGTGCGATTATTGGCTTTGGGGTTGCGTGAAGTCGCAAGTGTATCGTGATCGACCGACATCTCTAGGGATGCTGAAAGACAACATCCGACGCCAATGCCTCACCATAACTCCGGACATGCTTTACAGTGCTGTTCACAACATTATTCCTCGACTACAGCTATTGTTGAGGAATGATGGTGGTCATGTTGAGCATTTCCTGTAAAGAACATCATCTTTGCTTTGTCTTACATTGTTATGCTAATGATTGCTATTCTGATCAGATGAAGCGCCATCTGTCGGACATTTATTGAACTTTTGTATTTTTTTGGTCCTAATAAAACCCCATGTCATCCCAAGCATGTGTGTCAATTTGAACCTCTCTATGTAAATTATTCCGTGATTTATTCAGTTTTCAAATTGATGCTGACTTTTTGATCACCCGGTACTTCACTTTTTCTGCTACGCAGCGTAGTTTGTGTGATAGAGAATCTCCTCCCGCAACTGTATTCCTCGCTGAGTACCCGCTGCTGTTTTATTGCTTCGTCTGTACCTGCCTTTGACGTGGGAGCGAGAGCGACTCACGAGTGCACCTTCTGGGAGGTGCATCGAGTTATGAGCTCCCACCTCGCCTGCTTGTAGTGTGGGTAGCCACCTATCACACCCTAAAATTGAAGGTGCCAATGCGGCGTCGTTTTTGAAATATTGCCTGTTGAAGTTTCCGCAGCTCTTGATATGCAGAAAAGTTTCACTACTTTGGCAAGTGAACGAGTAACCGAGCGGCGCCGGCACGGTAACTCAGCGTGTTCGGTCAGAGGGTTAGCTGTTCTCTGTAATAAAAAAACTGAGTAAATCGATCAACAACGAACTGAAACGGGTGTCTTGCGACGTCCGCCCCGAGCAGATGCAACGAACAAAAACGAACAAAATGAGATCAATTTAAAAAAAAAGAAAGCGTGTTCGGTCAGGGGGCTAGCTGCCCTCTGTAATAAAAAGACTGAGTTAATGGATCAACGACGAACTTAAACGGGTGTGTTATGACGTCCGCTCCAAGCAAATACAACGAATAAAAACGAAGAAAATGAGATTTTTTTTTAAAAAAAGAAAAGTGGCAAGCGAGCGAGACTGCCGTCCAGGCGACCTAGGTTCGAGACCCGTCTATGCTACTTTTGCTTCCTTTTCGTCAAATGCCTCTTCAAATTTATAATTAATCGTCAGAATTCCGCAAGGAATTGATTAAAAAGAATTACAAGGCGCTACAAATCAAAATTACACAATGAATGTCAAATTTTGTCAAAATTTGTTAGATCCTGCCGTTCTTCATTGTTAGGTGGAGCCCACAAAAGACCTCCTTGGTTTTTCACCAAATGTTCAAAATTGTCAAAATTGCACTGACTGACAACTCGTGAACAGCTTGCAGTTTTTGTTCCATTTTAAAGGATAAACGCCTGCCAAGCTTTCAACTGATGAGAAACGTTTATTCGGCAGTTATGACCGTCGCTACTCAGGTACACGGCGACAAGAGTCCCATTATTCGTGGAATGGCAGGTACAAATACGGAAACGCCAACGGTCACAGACCTTAAACAGGACTTAGGCAGGTTCGAATCCTGCCTCGGGCATGGCTGTGTGTGATGTCCTTAGGTTAATTAGGTTTAAGTAATTCTAAGTTCTAGGGGACTGATGACCTCAGATGTTAAGTCCCATACTGCTCAGAGGCAGATTTGAGGACTTTGGCGCGACGACGCGTCAACTACCTGACAGGTATAAAATTTTGTAGGAGACTGTCCCATAGTTTGCATGACGGGTTATGACTATTTTCGAAGAAATATTTTAACAACTTCTCTCAATTTTCAGGTAAATAGGCAAATTTGTGTATTCCAACGCTTTTGATTACGGTTAATTTCGTGTTAAAATAAAAAGAAACGCAAAAGATTGAAACAAAATGTGACATTTTTGAGGACTTTAGCGCGACGACGCGCCTACTATCTGACAGGTATAAAATTTTCTAGGACCCTGTCCCAAAGTTTGCAAGACGGGTTTATGACTATTTTCGAAGAAATATTTTAACAACTTCTCTCGATTTTCAGGTAAATACGGAAATTTATGTATTCCAACGCTTTCGATTACGGTTAATTTCGTGTTAAAATAAAAAGAAACGCAAAAGATTGAAACAAAATGTGACATTTTTGAGGACTTTGGCGCGACGACGCGCCTACTAACTGACAGGTATAAAATTTTCTAGGACCCTGTCCCAAAGTTTGCATGACGGGTTTATGACTATTTTCGAAGAAATATTTTAACAACTTCTCTCGATTTTCAGGTAAATACGGAAATTTATGTATTCCAACGCTTTCGATTACGGTTAATTTCCTGTTAAAATAAAAAGAAACGCAAAAGATTGAAACAAAATGTGACATTTTTGAGGACTTTAGCGCGACGACGCGCCTACTGTCTGACAGGTATATAATTTTCTAGGACCCTGTCCCAAAGTTTGCATGACGGGTTTATGACTATTTTCGAAGAAATATTTTAACAACTTCTCTCAATTTTCAGGTAAATAGGCAAATTTGTGTATTCCAACGCTTTTGATTACGGTTAATTTCGTGTTAAAATAAAAAGAAACGCAAAAGATTCAAACAAAATGTGACATTTTTGAGGACTTTAGCGCGACGACGCGCCTACTATCTGACAGGTACAAAATTTTCTAGGACCCTGTCCCAAAGTTTGCATGACGGGTTTATGACTATTTTCGAAGAAATATTTTAACAACTTCTCTCGATTTTCAGGTAAATACGGAAATTTATGTATTCCAACGCTTTCGATTACGGTTAATTTCGTGTTAAAATAAAAAGAAACGCAAAAGATTGAAACAAAATGTGACATTTTTGAGGACTTTAGCGCGACGACGCGCCTACTATCTGACAGGTATAAAATTTTCTAGGACCCTGTCCCAAAGTTTGCATGACGGGTTTATGACTATTTTCGAAGAAATATTTTAACAACTTCTCTCGATTTTCAGGTAAATACGGAAATTTATGTATTCCAACGCTTTCGATTACGGTTAATTTCCTGTTAAAATAAAAAGAAACGGAAAAGATTGGAACAAAATGTGACATTCGATTTGTAATTTTGATTTATAGATGCTTGTAATTCTTTCTAATCAGTTCCTTGCAAAATTTTCAGGGGTAATTATAAATTAAAACACGCATCTGAAAAAACAAAAGTAGCATAGACGGGTCTTGAACCAGGGGCGCCTAGACAGAGTTTTTTTTTTTTTTTTTTTTTAAATAAGGAACCGCTGCGGGAGCAAGACGTCAGGTAGGTCAGGGGTCGACACCGGAAGCCTGGCCATCCCGCCGCCAACCCCAAGCAGCGTCTTCGAGGATCGAAGGATCAGGAAGAGGATTTAGTGGGTTGGCCTATGTTGTTTTATTTCTTTCTGTCTTTAATTTTTTAATAACATTTTTAATTTTTTTGTATTTATGGATATATTTTTGTTTCATTGCAAAAAAAAGATCCTACAACTGCCTTAGCCGAGCGTCCGAGTCGTCGTCTCGTCTGTTGTCGGGGGGGGGGGGGGGGTCCCCCTATTCCGTCCGTAGAGGATCAATATGTTCGAGGATTCTTCTTCATTTTCAGCGTCTCACACCCGGAACGCCCCAGTGAACAGGAGGATCCGTAAACAATGAACCTAAGTAGTTTGCGAAACGGGTTCTGTACTTCGCGTGGCGGCTGAAAGCTGCACGTGACGTCATCAATAGGCACCAAAAGTCTGCCTTTGGGAGCATGCCTTACAGCCAGTTAATGGCGTACGTCCCGGTTGACCACTCGGCTACTCGTTCACTTGCCACGGAGCCGCAAGAGCTGCGGAAACTTTAACAGGCAATATTTCAAAAACGAGGCCGCATTGACACCTACAGTTTTAGTGTGTGACAGGTACCTATCCTCGCTGTAAGCAGGCGAAGTGGGAGCCCATAACTCGACGCCACCTCTCAGAAGGTCCCCTTGACAGGCGCCCGGTAGAGTAGGGTGGGCGGCGCGATGCGATATGCCCTGCGGCGTCGTGTGGCCCGGTCCAGCCTACCTTGTGCGAGATGTAGAGCTCCTGGCCCTGCAGCAGCAGGAAGGCGCGCGTCCACGTCTGCTTGCCCGGGTCTCGAACCCAGACCGGCGAGAAGATGGGCGGCAGCACCGCGGAGCCCCCCACCACGGCCTGCAACAGGGGAGCGAGCGGGTGCTGAGTAAAAACGCAAAGTCCTGTTCCTATTAATAAAAAAAAAACTACATGTCTGTAAGAGTCCGTGGTCATTGATGATGATGATGTTCGGTTTGTGGGGCGCTCAGCTGCGCGGTCATCAGCGCCCGTACAAAGTCCCAACTTTTTCACGTTCGTTCTAACCACTGTCAGCAATTGTGAGGATGATGATGAAATGATGATGACAACACAAACACCCAGTCCTCCGACAGAGAAAATTCCCAACCCGGCCGGGAATCGAACCCGGGACCCCGCGATCCAAAGGTAGCAATACAACCCACTACACCGCGAGCTGAGTTCTTCGTGGTCATTACGAATATTTTCTGAATAAAACAGGGTGCTCTGATTGTTGCCTGCATCATGACTGGAACAGGGAATTGTATCTATGCTTCATAGATGTAGAAAAGGCATATGACCGGGTCCCTAGGAGGAACTTATTGTCTGTTCTACGAGATTATGGAATAGGAGGCAAACTTTTGCAAGCAATTAAAGGTCTTTACATGGATAGTCAGGCAGCAGTTAAGAGTTGACAGTAAACTGAGTTCGTGGTTCAGAGTAGTTTCAGGGGTAAGACAAGGCTGCAACCTGTCTCCACTGTCGTTTCATATTATTTATGGATCATATCTTCTAAACAATAGACTGGCTGGGGTGAGATCAAGATACGTGAACACAAAATAAGCAGACTCGCATATGCGGATGACTTTGGCAGATTCGATTGAAAGTTGGCAAAGTAATATTTCGGAGCTAGCTCAGAAATGTAAGGACTATTAGCATATCCAAAACGAAATTAATGTCAGTGGGAAAGAAATATAAATGGATTGAGTGCCAAATAGGAAGAACAAAGTTAGAACAGGTGGACGGTTTCAAGTACTTAGGATGCATATTCTCACAGGATGGCAACATAGTGAAAGAACTGGAAGCGAGGTGTAGCAAAGCTAATGCAGTGAGCGCTCAGCTACGATCTACTCTCTTCTGCAAGAAGGAAGCCAGCACCGAGACTAAGTTATCTGTGCACCGTTCAATCTTTCGACCAACTTTGTTGTGTGGGAGCGAAAGCTGGGTGGATTCAGGTTACCTTATCAACAAGGTTGAGGTTACGGATATGAAAGTAGCTAGGATGATTGCAGGGACTAGTAGATGGCAACAATGGCAGGAGGGTGTCCACAATGAGGAAATCAAAGAAAAACTGGGAAAGAACTCTATAGATGTAGCAGTCGGGGCGAACAGGCTTAGATGGTGGGGTCATGTTACAGGCATGGGAGAAGCAAGGTTACCCAAGAGACTCATGGGTTCAGCAGTAGAGGGTAGGAGGAGTCGGGGCAGACCAAGGAGAAGGTACCTGGATTCGGTTAAGAATGATTTTGAAGTAATAGGTTTAACATCAGAAGAGGCACCGATGTTAGCACTGAATAGGGGATCGTGGAGGAATTTTATAAGGGGGGCTATGCTCCAGACTGAACGCTGAAAGGCATAATCAGTCTTAAATGATGATGATGAAACAGGGTGATTTTTTTTTTGCACAGTGCACAAATTCTGGTGACTGCTCGACGAGAGGATATGGAACAAAAAATGTGTAATGAACTTACCTCCAGAAATACATGATACTAGAGACCATTTACTCAATCACACAACGTTACAGAGACTGCGGTCTAATACGCGCTGTACCATGCAGATACAGTTACAATATGCATGGTTTCCTCCTTGACGGTGGTACTGTTCCACACACATCGTGTCCTAGTTCCCTGTCCTGCCATAGTAATTGGTAATGTAGTTTCCGATTCACATCTCTTGCTGACTGAACTTGCTGTGCATGTGATACAGAGTTGTACACAATGGAAAGCTTGCTGCGGGAGTGGCCGCGCAGTTAGAAGCGCCATGTCACGGATTGCGCGGTCCCTCCCACCGGCGGTTCCATTTCTCCCTCGGTCATGGCGTCTGTGTTGTTCTTAGCACCGCTTGTGTGTGACTCAAGGGACCGATGACCTCAGCAGTTTGGTCCCTTAGGAATTCACTCACATTTGAATATTTTTGAGAGCTTGCCGACATGGTGTGTACTAGCACTCCGTCTTCAGGCCACGAGCGGCCTACCGGTACCATCCGACCGCCGTGTCATCCTTAGTAGAGGATGCGGATAGGAGGGGCGTGGGGTCAGCACACCGCTCTCCCGGTCGTTATGATGGTTTTCTTTGACCGAAGCCGCTACTATTCGGTCGAGCAGCTCCTCAATTCGCATCGACACATTGATTTTGATCTCAAATTTCTGTATGTAACGCACTTGTGATGCGACATGCGCATTGTGTATTCTAGTTTGATATCTTCCTGTAGTTTGCACTGTTAGGTGAGGAAAACATTACGAGGGAAAACATTAGCATAATAATGGTGCAGAAGTGGAAGAAATTTTTTTCACATATACTACAGATTATACATAAATTGAAGAAGAAAGAAAAAATTATGTGATATTATATAAGAGTAGCAGAGATGAAAGTGTGATTAAACAATATAAATTTTATAGGGCACATAGTATAGGAAATCATTCAAAAAACAAAAAACAAAAAAATTATGAGCAGTTGGCAGTTTCCATTAACATGCTAAACAAAAAACTAAAGTAGAAACACTAAAAAATGTGAAGAGCACTGGACAATCAGTCTAATTTCTCATGCAGCTAAAGTCTTGCTAAGAGTGTTGAATAGAAGGTTATATGGCAAGCTGGATAGAGGGATTGCAGAGGAGCAGTTTGGATTTAGAAGAGGAAAAGGAACAAGAGATGCTATTGTCCTGTTAAGAACTACAGTGGAAAGATATATGGAAAAAGTGTAGAGAAACCTTGGCTGTGTTTATAGATTTAAAAAAGGCTTTTGACAGTGGAACAAGCTGTTGGATATTTTGAAGAGGATAGGAGTAGATTGGAAAGAGAGACGACCGATACAGAATCTATACTTACACCAGAAAGTAAGGATAAGGATTGGACATGAAGTGTCAGAAGGAAGCAGCACTGGACGAGGTGTTAGACAAGGTTGTTGCCTTTCTCCACTGTCTAACGTATACCTTGCAGAGATTATTGAGAAAACCTTAGATGGGAAAAGAGGAATATGTATTCGTGGAAAGAGAATAGAATGTATAAGATCTGATGACATGGTATTAGGGGCAGAAATTGAGCGGACAGTGAATAACATGCTGAAAGATCTGAATGAAGCTTGTGTGGAATATGGGATGCAAATAAACACAGCGAAAACAAAGAGTGTGGTCATCAGTACAAGACGCAGCACTCCGTCTTCAGGCCACGAGTGGCCTACCGGGACCATCCGACCGCCGTGTCATCCTCAATGGAGGATGCGGATATGAGAGTTGTGGGGTCAACACACCACTCTCCCGGTCGTTATGATGGTTTTCTTCGACCGGAGCCGCTACTATTCGGTCGAGGAGCTCCTCAATAGGCAATACGAGGCTGAGTGCATCCCGAAAAATGGCAACAGCGCATGGCGGCCTGGATGGTCACCCATCCGAGTGCCAACCACGCCCGACAGCGCTTAACTCCGGTGACCTCACCGGAACTTTTTTTTTTTTGTAACGTAATAAGCCTTTATTTACAAGTGAACATATACATTGCTTGATCAAATATACTTTTAGGTTTTACACATACAGTAATCGTATCTTTTTTCTATAGTCTTTCTTTTATTTTCTTTATGATTTCGTTCTTTCTGATAAGCAAATTTTGTTTCTAATTATTTTCTTTTTTTATATTTGTCGGTTTCTAGTCTGATTTTTCTGCGCTGTGGTGTTTTTTGGCTCTAGTTCTGGGTGCACTTGTTAGTGCTGTATTTTTTAATTATTTTTTAAGGAGTATTGGATGACATTTAATGAGATTAATTTGATTGGTGCCAAATGATGGCGTTGCCTATGGTGTTTTCTTAGAGAAAGGCATTTGGCTGCGGGCGGCGGGATGCATGGTTGTATAAGATCTATCCTCACCGACAACGACCGGAGCATTCAATGTCTCCAACACGTGGCTGACCGCTTGTCTGAGACAGAGTCGTTTCAGGATGCAGTAAATCGTCAACGACGTACCCGAAATGTTCTGACACCGCTCTTGCAGGAAAACGTGATTAACACTGTGCAAGGCGACCCCCGTGTCAGTACCGGGAAGTTGGCCTGCCAGTACAGGGTAAGCCAGGCGACCGTGTGGGAACATTCTCCATGACAGTTGTTACTGCCCTTATCACTTACGACGTGTGCAGGGCTTATTAGCGGTAGACTTTCCACATCGGAAGCCGTTTTGTCACTGGTTTCTTCAACAGCCCACCAAGATTCCGGGATTTGTGTCATCCTTTACCCAGTATGGTATCTTCAGAAGAGCGGTGCGTTTCGCCACAGGGTTATTTGGTAAGCGTGACAGCGTTACGGAGATGTTTAGCAAACACAAGTGGCAGACTCTGCAAGAGAGGCGCTCTGCATCGCGGTGTAGCTTGCTGTCCAGGTTTCGAGAGGGTGCGTTTCTGGATGAGGTATGGAATATATTGCTTCCCCCTACTTATACCTCCCGAGGAGATCACGAATGTAAAATTAGAGATTAGAGCGCGCACGGAGGCTTTCCGGCAGTCGTTCTTCCCTCGAACCATACGAGACTGGAACAGGAAAGGGAGGTGATGACAGTGGCAAGTAAAGTGCCCTCCGCCACACACCGTTGGGTGGCTTGCGGAGTATAAATGTAGATGTAGAACACTAGCAATAACATCTTCATTTCGATCAAAATAATCACAATTATACTCGTGATAATCTTATCCTTTGTCATTCCCCGACTGTCATGGGGACACGTGGTACGGCATCGAGAAAAAGTTTGTTGCGAACTGCACAGAGCAGTAATGGCAAAAACATGAGAAGCAGATGTGGGGGATATAAAAGACGGGTGTACAAAGATGTTGAAGGTAACGGGTACACCACAGAGATGAAAGGATGAACATTATAGAGGAGGAGATGGGGGAGCAGAGGAACCAGATGAACTGACAGGACGGCTGAGGAATGAATGAAGGCATGCGTGGCCCGCTGCAATGTTCCACCAAGGCCGGCATTCCTTCCAACCGGAGCAGGGACGCGCCAGTCAATATCCAAGTGTCTGAGCGCGCCGACAAAGGCACCGCCAGGTGTGCCAGTACTGGCATGTGGCTGTCTCATTAACACAAACACTCTTCATTCTTCTTGCGTGTATGCTCGGTTTACCACATTCGCCATGCCTTCTCTCACTCGCTATACAGCACAGGAGGTACAGTCAGTAACGCTTCTGATGCAGAGTGTCCCACGTTTTTAGGTTCTAATTTATACGAATGGTAGAGTCAGATGTAGAAGTCCTACCCTGCTTCCTTACAGAAACGATCGTAAGGAGAAGAGCTTAGGTGTAAAATAGTGGCAAGCAAGTACAACGTATACAAGAAAAGATTAGAGGTAGAAGGATAGGAAGAGGTGGAGGTTCGGATAAAGAAGACAAAAGAAGAAGTAAACTGACTGAGGTTAAGAGTAGATAAAGGAACCAAGAAAAGAAACAAAGAGACTGAGGTAAAGGAGGAGATAAACAAATCAATGGAAGAAATGAGGAAATGCAGATAGAGAAGAGATGACATAAACAAGAGAACAGAAAAAGAGAGAGACTGTAATAGAAGAGAGAAGCAAAGTTTAAACAGAAAAGATATAAAGATAGAGACAAACGTGGGAGCAGAGGAGAGGAAGGCAGAGAAGAGTGGAGGAAAGAGGGGTGCAAGGAAAGACATAGAAGTAGGGATTATAGAGGAGAAAAAATAAAGATAAGGAATAGAAGAGATTTGGGGATAATGAATAGAATGTGTGCTGAGGAAAAGAAGAGGATGATGCAGTAATGAAGAAGAGAATGATGCAGACACAAAGACTAGATTGATGCAGGAATAAAAAAGACAATTATGCAGAGGTAAAGAAGATAATGATGGAGAAATGCAGAATAATAGTGGAACCAATAAAGAGAGAAGAGAAATAAATATAAGAAATTAATAATGAGTGGGAGAAAGAGATTGATGAGGAAGGTGGGAGAACGATATGTAGATTAATTAGAAAAGAAGTACAGAGGAAGAAACATAAAGTTATTAGAAAAGAGATATAGATTCAGAAAGGAAGAAGTATTAGAGAAGAGAGAGAGACGAGTAAGAGACAAAGAATTGTGACACGACTTTGTGTTCTCCTGCCTTCACAAACACACACAGCAGAACACACAGGGGTTGTTATCTAGGGAGCCACTTTTGCCGGGTACCCACCATGAGCGCTGCCTGCGGGTCCAGCGGCGTCGACGGCGCGGACGTAGACGAGCAGACAGCCTGTCCCGGCCAGTGGCCGTGGCGCGAGTCCAGCGTGGGGGTGGAGGGGGCGGAGGTGCCGGCGCAGCACGCCCCCAGGTCCACCATGTCGGCCGGGAAGAACTGCTGAAACACCACACCGGGCAAGCACCACGTCAGCATCACTGCACAACCGCACACAGCTGCTGATAAGAAAACCTCTATCAACTAACAGTTTCGATCATCTCATCTTCTTCAGACATCATACCAGTTCAATAAATTCCGGAACATTCGTAATTTCACGCGAATGGTATGTCGGAGCAAAATGCGGTTGGCATCCCTGCATACGCCTGTGGTTAATGTGTAACAGCCGGAAATTTCATCGTTGTATGTCTGCTAGTTATTGGTCAGTGCTGTATTGAGTTTGCGAATTTCGAGGAGGCAGAGATGCAGGAGCAACACGTTCTAACAACTCTACCACAACAAAGGTCAAAAATTAATTATGATTGTAGTGTTGTTCACGCTGCTAAATATTGCATTTTCGGGCAACAACAAAGTTATGTTACGTGGCAGGTGTCATTAGAGTACAGTTGTCATTTCTTGAAATAATGGATAACCTAGACACTCATCTTTTCGTGTTTTCCACGCTGGTCTCGTCGCGAACTCATGGCTCAATCGTCGAAAATCTAGGTGGTAGTGATTCCAAGCTTGGATGCAAAGAGGTCTAGGTGTTATTCTGCGATATTCAAAAGTTTTATAGATGTGTTTCACAAACCATTCTTGAAGATTAAATTTTTGCAAGTTAGGACAATGGTGATGTAAAAGAAGTAATCATCATTCCGAATTTAAGTTACACTTCTTTTTTATTACTTTTGTTGCAATATCACGTAACTCGTTCCAAAACATCACTTCACAATATAAAACATACTTGAAAATATCTTCCTCACTGTTGAAGTTGACATTTCAAATGGTGCAAATGGCTCTGAGCACTATGCTACTACTAACTACTGACGTCATCCATCCCCTAGAACTTAGAACTACTTAAACCTAACTAACCTAAGGACATCACACACATCCATGCCCGAGGCAGGATTCGAACCTGCGACCGTAGCGGTCGCTCGGCTCCAGACTGTAGCGCCTAGAACCGCACGGGCACTCCGGCCGGCTTCACATTTCATAAACTGACGACAATTTGCGTCATTTTAACATGACGACCAAAGCTTGACCCTCTAACAACCGCTTATGCGGCCAAAAATCAGAGTTACAAGTACGTCAATGATCATAGTGACAAAAGACAAAAGACAAAAGTGACAAAAGAAAAATAACACATAAGAATAATATCATTGCAATATATATATATATATATATATATATATATATATATATATATATATATATATATCGAAGTACCTCTACATTAATGAAATCAAATCTGAATGTTGTCACAGATATATGTTAACTATTTTACACACACACAGTAGAATATTGCTGGTATCGAGAGGTTCGGGTGCAGTACCGTAATGGTTACGTAATTCAAGTACCATTACAACGTTAAATTTTGCTTGGAACTGTAGAATACCTTTACAGAGAGACACCAAATGACGCAGGAAGCCTGCGGCGATGAGTAATCAAACCACACTCGGTGTTACGAATGGTTCACGCGGTTTAAAAATGGCCGGACGGAAAATAAAGATGACCCTCGTTCAGGATGCCCTTGGACGACTACCGACGACGCTCAAGTCAGAAATTTCAACGAAATTCTGCGTGCCAGTGGAAAGCTGGCTGTCCGAGGGAATGCAAAAGAATGTAACATTTCAGTTCGATCACGTCATAAAATGCTGACACAGCATCTTGGAATTCATCGTGTTGCCGCCAGGTGCGTCCCTCGCCTCGTGAGTCGAGAGCAGAAGGACTTTCGCCTTGCAACCTGTGAAGGGCTCTTGGATCGCGCAAATCAGAACGAGATGTTCCTTAAATCATAACTTGAGATTAGACGTGCGTCTACGGTTATGAGTTTGAGACCAAACACAATGGTTCGGGAGACATTCTCCAAGAGCGAGAAAAGCTTGTAAGGGCGAGGCAAAATGTCAAAGCTATGCAGATACACTACTGGCCATTAAAATTGCTGAACCACCAAGATGACGTGCTACAGACGCGAAATTTAACCGACAGGAAGAAGATGCTGCGGTATGCAAATGATTAGCTTTTCAGAGCATTCACACAAGGCTGGCGGCGGTGGCGACACCTACAGCGTGCTGACTTGAGGAAAGTTTCCAACCGATTTCCCGTACACAAACGGCAGTTGACCGGCGTTGCCTGGTGAAACGTTGTTGTGATGCCTCGTGTAAGGAGGAGAAATGCGTACCATCACGTTTCCGACTTTGACAAAGGTCGGATTGTAGCCTATCGCGATTGCGGTTTATCGTATCGCGACGTTGTCGCTAGCGTTGGTCGAGATTCAATGACTGTTAGCATAATATGGAATCGGTGGGTTCAGGAGGGTAATACGGAACGCCGTGCTGGATCCCAACGGCCTCGTAGCACTAGCAGTCGAGAAGACAGGCATCTTATCCGCACGGATGTAACGGACCGTGCAGCCACGTCTCGATCGCTGAGTCAACAGATGGGGACGTTTGCAAGACAACAACCATCTGCACGAACAGTTCGACGACGTTTGCAGCAGCAAGGACTATCAGCTCGGCGACCGTGGCTGCGGTTACCCTTGACGCTGCATCACACACAGGAGCGCCTGCGACGGTGTACTCGACGACGAACCTGGGTACACGAATGGGAAAACGTCGTTTTTTCGGATGAATCCAGGTACTGTTTACAGCATCACGATGGCCGCATCCGTGTTTGGCGACATCGCGGTGAACGCAAATTGGAAGCGTGTATTCGTCATCGCCATACTGGCGTGTGATGGTATGGGGTGCCATTGGTTACACGTCTCGGTCACCTCTTGTCCGCATTGACGGCACTTTGAACAGTGGACGTTACATTTCAGATGTGTTACGACCCGTGGCTCTACCCCTCATTCGATCCCTGCGTAACCCTACATTTCAGCAGGATAATGCACGACCGCGTGTTGCAGGTCCTGTACGGGCCTTTCTGGACACAGAAAATGTTCGACTGCTGTTCTGGCCAGCACATTCTCCAGATTTGTGACCAACTGAAAACGTCTCGTCAATGGTGGGCGAGCAACTGGCTTGTCACAATACGCCAGTGACTACTCTTGATGAACTGTGGTATCGTGTTGAAGCTGCATGGGCAACTGTACCTGTACACACCATCCGAGCTCTGTTTGACTCAATGCCCAGACGTATCAAGGCCGTTATTATGGCCAGAGGTGGTTGTTCTGGGTACTGATTTCTCAGTATCTATGCACGCAAATCGCGTGAAAATGTAATCACATGTCAGTTCTAGTATATTTGTCCAATGAATACCCGTTTATCATCTGCATTTCTTCTTGGTGTAGCAATTTTAATGGCCAGTAGTGTAGTTTTCTTTGACTTATTTATGATGAAGGATTAGTTCACCATAAATTCATGCCATAGGGATAAACTCTCAGTTCGATGGTAGTACCGGGACGCTTTGCGACGCCTGCGAGAAAATGTGAGAAGGGAACGTCCTCAAATGTGGCGAGACAATTCGTGCCTCTCGCATTACGGTAACGCACCCGCACATTCATCCCTGTTGGTGCGCGACTGTTGCAAAAAAGAAGAAATCACTGTTCTGGCCCATCCTATATACCCTCCAGACCTGGCGCCTGCGGACATTATTTTTTATTTACGAAGTTGCTAACACCGTTGAAAGGACGAAAATTTAGAACGATAGACGGGATAAAAAAAAAAAAATCGCAGACGACGCTTCGTGCGAGCCCAGGAGTGGAAACTTGGTTGGGAGCGGTGGTAATAATTGTGGAGGACAGAACTTCGGACACCGTGCACAATAAGTAAAAAGTCACAAAAAATGGTTCAAATGGCTCTGAAGACTACGGGACTTAACTACTGAGGTCATCAGTCCCCTATAACTTGGAACTACGTAAACCTAACTAACCTAATGACATAACACACGTTCATGCCCGAGGCAGGATTCGAACCTGCGACCGTAGCGGTCGCGCGGTTCCCGACTGTAGCGCCTAAAACTGCTCGGCCACAGCGGCACGTTCTAAGTCCGTGAGTCCGGCGGAGCGCCCCATTCATTGCCAGTCACGCCGGCGAGTAGTACGTGAGCGTACAACAATTTTGTGGGCAAAATTCCGGAATTTTCTGAACAGACCTCGCACATACTTCGTAAGCCACAGTACGGTGAAAGCCAGTAGGTACCCTGCAACAATACGATACTCCGTTCATCATCAAGACTAATCGTGATGTAAACATTACACCATGAATTCTTCCGCTTTGCTTGAATCGCATTCTTCGACCATAAATATAATAGACCGACCCTGACGTCATTTTCGTGGCTCCAACATCTCTCGGCTGAAGTCTCGTGAATGTTGGCAAAACATGGTTGTTTCGTGTTGCGCTTATGGCTGTGCTCAGCGTTTTGTCGGAGGAAATGGCATTACATTTCACATGTAAGGGTTTGTATGATAGGGCAGATGCGTTTATTGAAATCTACTGAACTGACTTTTATGGTTTTTTTTACACTTGAAATAGAGTATCACGTAAATGAAAGTGTGGAAAGTAATGGCTGTAAAGTCAGACTCATATTACATTTTGGAAAGTATCTGCGATAATTCGGTTACAGAAGTAAGTATAACTGTTTCTCGTTCCTACTCATAGGTTCCCTAACGATGAAAACCGAAGGCAGCTTTGGATGCAGGCCCTGAAACGGAGAAACTTTAAGCCATCTGCACATACGCGCCTTTTTGTATATGGTTCAAATGGCTCTGAGCACTATGGGACTCAACTGCTTTGGTCATCAGTCCCCTAGAACTTAGAACTACTTAAACCTAACGAACCTAAGGACATCACACACATCCATGCCCGAGGCAGGATTCGAACCTGCGACTGTAGCAGTCGCACGGTTCCGGACTGCGCGCCTAGAACCGCGAGACCACCGCGGCCGGCTTTTGTATATACAAGTGAGATTATATAATAAGGTAAGAGCACCTATAGTCGACACATGAAGAGAATTTTTTTTCTACCTTCTAATACTGTTAAATAAATGTAGGCTCCAAAATTATTTTCTGAAACTTCAAAGCCTCACCTTTCATCTAAAATATCATTTTTTTAAACTGATAATTTATACTTTTGTAAAAATAATAGGAAGTAACCTTTGTAGTGCACCTAAAATTGCTGCTATAAAATGAACCTGCTCGTAAAGTCGACAATTTTGGCACCTATAGCTGACATAATTCCCACATCCAATTTTCTTTTATAAGTGACTAGAGCTCAAAACGCGGCGAACCCAATATTAAAAGTTTTGACAAGAGTCCACTCTTACTGTTTAAAAGAATTTAACGACATTTTACTTTAACTGATAGTTTATAGTAATTTCGTCCCGCTGCCCACAGAGTGGCTTACGATGTATATGTTAGATTTTATAAATGGTACTGTGAACGAATCCAGTTCAAATGTAGTTGTGGCATAATTTTTCGCAAATAAAAAAGTAATTTTTGTTGGAAGCGTTAGCCAGTCAACTGAGAAATGTTGGGGAAATACGATACAAACATAGGATGGCAGACCGCTGATTTGAAATATCGCCACGTTTTGCCAAGTCACGTGGTTTATGTTGGAGCCACACCAGCCCTGTAGCTTCTGCACAGCAAGGTCAGTCTACTAGCATCTATGGTCGAAGATCTCATTGGTTTTCGTTTGACGTGGAGCGGAAGCCAAGCTGTGACCAGTACAGTCAACTACGATCATAAGGATACGTTTTATGCTGTGTTACACGAACATAGACAGCGATAATATGGGACAACACCTTTAGCGGCGCATTAAACTTGGACAGCAGTGGTCGGCTAGCGGTCCAGCTAACCTGCAATGGTGTGAGCCGTTGCAGTTCAGACGTAAAAAGAGACGAGCAAAGAAACGATATAGCTTCGAATGTCATTTAATTTTTAGAGAAAATGAAATAATGTTCGACAAAACACCAGCACTACCGCACGCTTCCTAGGTGACCAGACGGAAAGCATAAAATTCTCTCGTTCTCACCTGATATGGTTTTCTATTTACAAGCAAGAATGATGAAAATTCCTAACTTAAGCACAGGGTAATTTTTCTGAGCGTGCTGTATGGGATGCAAAATCATACTGCAGGGATTTCACTGTTGAGTACTGAAGCCACTCAAGGTATTAATTACAGTCAATGATCTGGTAATGTTTTAGCTCCTTCCTTATCCCAATACGGGAAACACATTTGAACTCTGAAAGTGTCACCTGCTATGTTGATAACGAGCATAACAACAACAGAATTCACGAAGCCAACCCGGCGCCGCATTTTCTTCTTTTATGAAGAACCAATCTACCGGGTGATCAAAAAGTCGGTATAAATTTGAAAACTTAATAAACCACGGATTAATGTAGATAGAGAGGTAAAAATTGACACACATGCTTGGAATGAGATGGGGTTTGATTAGGAAAAAAAAGTGTTGCTAGACGCCTGAAAGATGTCTTGATCGCGTCGTTTGGTGACGATCGTGTGCTCAGCCGCCACTTTCGTCACGCTTGGCCTCCCAGGTCCCCAGACCTCAGTCCGTGTGATTATTGCCTTTGGGGTTACCCGAAGTCGCAAGTGTATCGTGATCGACCGACATCTCTAGAGACGCTGAAAGACAACATCCGACGCCAATGCCTCACCATAGCTCCGGACATGCTTTATGTCCTGTTCACAACATTATTCCTCGACTACAGCTATTGTTGAGGAATGATGGTGGACATATTGAGCATTTACTGTGAATAACATCATCTTTGCTTTGTCTTACTTTGTTATGCTAATTATTGTTATTCTGATCAGATGAAGCGCCATGTGTCGGACATTTTTTGAACGTTTGTATTTTTTTGGTTCTAATAAAACCCCATGTCATTCGAAGCATGTGTGTCAATTTGTACCTCTCTCTCTACATTATTCCGTGATTTATTCAGTTTTCAAATTCATTCTGACTTTTTGAGCACCCAGTATATTCCGCCAGCGTTCGGCAGTGACAGGTGACAAAGCTGCGAGCATTTGTTCCAGTACGTCTGGTGGTGTAACAATCTTCTTATTCCTCGCGACCAATCCCGTAACTTGGCCCGTGATCAGTTCTGTTGGGTTCATAGTGTAATGGTACAGTGGCAAATGTAAAATTGCGGCATTTGTATGGTGTGCTCGATACTGTGAAAATTATTGTTTTTCGTGTTACTATGACACTTATCGACATCTGTGTTATAGACACAGCGCAAATAAAGAGGATTTGGTTTTTTCATTTTTGCCCTAAAAATTAAATTGTTATGATTCCTCAATTTCAGCAACTTTTATTAACAGTCTTTTATGAAATGTCGATAATTAATAATTTGTACTTGATATTCCACGCTCAAAGTGTAATTAGAAAGAAGTAGACGTGAATTATTCACAAAAAATGATGATGAATTTCACAATTACGAGAAGCAGGTATTTCAAATTGAACGAGATAAATCACTGACGTAGATGAGATTTGACCGGCACACCATGAACTGTAGTAGATTTTCAGTTAAATGCGCTATCGATTCTGCTACACGTGCTGCTGGTATTACTGTGCCAACGGAATCTAAGAGAATCCCACGGAAAACATCAAAGCCGACTATATAAGCATATGGAAAAATTAAAGAGCTACCTATTTCTGGGCACTTTTTAACCGTGTTTCACTACGGAACAAGAAGCAGACTGAGCCGTTTTCATACTGCGCACCAAAGGCGCAACAATCGGAGCACAACAATGCAGAGGCTGTGACTGAACACGATTTTGGAAATGGAAACTAGGTAGCTAAAGCGTGATAAAAAACTTGATGACTATTAACACATTTTAATATCTTAAATTTTCTAATTTAGTCATAAAATATATCTCATACGTTAGTAGGACCTACTTCCAAGAGTGTAACAACACCAGTGTACAGGCGCCTGGAGTGACCGAGCGGTTCTAGGCGCTACGGTCCGGAACCGAGCGACCGCTACGGCCACAGGTTCGCATCCTGCCTCGGGCATGAGTGTGTGTGGTGTCCTTAGGTTAGTTAGGTTTAAGTAGTTCTAAGTTCTAGGGGACTGATGACCACAGATGTTAAGTCCCATAGTGCTAGGAGCCATTTGAGCGGTTCTAGGCGCTTCAGTCTGGAACCGCGCGACCGCTACGGTCGCAGGTTCCAATTCTGCCTCGGGCATGGATATGTGTGATGTCCTTAGGTTAGTTAGGTTTAAGTAGTTCTAAGTTCTAGGGGACTGATGACCACTGCAGTTAAGTCCCTTAGTGCTCAGAGCCATTTGAACCATTTTGAACACCAGTGTACATGTGCTACGGCTTCTGACCAATCATCGCGTTTGTGTTTGTTTACATCGTGTTTATTCTTATGGTGAACGGAGTGTAGTCATCTCCTTCCCTGTCCCACCCACAAACGGGGAGTAAGGAAAAAAAGTCTGAGAGTTTTTGTCGGATCGCCCATTTGAGTTACAAGTGCTATTCATGCCGTCGCGATAGGAATGGTTTCATCAGGAAGCAGTCTTAACCCTAGAACACCTAAGGGGGGGGGGGGGGTTCATTGAACCCACAATTTTTTTATGTCCCTGGTTTTGCCCAAGTAACTTTCATACTACATATTCCCTTTGAGTTATTGTTTGTTGGCTATTTTATGAAACGTTAGTGTCAACATGTTTTATAGGAAATTCCTTCTTTGAAAGAAAAAATAAATAAACTTATTATGGGTCCAACAACCTCCCCCCCCCCCCCCCTTAGGCTTCCATGCTGTAGAAAATTTCCCTTAGTAGGATTTCGTATTTCTCATCTCGACAACAATGCAAGTTAGTTTCTTGTTGGTTGGTATTCTTGATATTCCCAACAATCGGTTTACTTGCAGAAGAAGTGACTGTTGATGTCAGTCAGCTGTTATTTATCTTGTAAACTTGCAGTGAGTTAGTGCAGTTCCCAACACGTAGGCCTCCAGCAACTTTGGTGTCGTACACATCAAAAACGAAACCAAGTAACTACTTACTGATGTTGTCAATAATGCACCGAGATGGAGGTACTGTCGGGGAAGAGAAGAATAAAACCGAGATAAATGCATGTTATAATTCCACTTATGGTGGAATTGACACCATTGATCAAATGGCGCGTATGTATACCTGCAAGAGGGGAACACAGAGATGGCCTCTATCTGTATTTTACTCTTTCATCGACGTTTGTGCTATCAATGCAACCACCATATTCATCCAGCAACATCCGAGATGGAATGAAAAGAAACACAACAAATGGAAACTTTATCTTCTGCAAGATGGGAGGGAACTAGTGAAATTGAAGGTAGAAAAAAGAAGGGCCAATTCAAGAGCGTTATCTAACCAAATTGTTCAATCAGTGGAGACTATTCCACAAAATAAAATCAAAGAAGTGACAACAGAAGCATGTCAGCCTCCTGCAGGGAAAGGTCGGTGCCATATTTGTGTAAGAGAAGCTAAAACAAAGAAGCAGAAGTACAACAATCCAAGTAAACCAAAACAGTATTGTGGACAGTGTCATAAACATGTATATTGCATATGAACACATCTGTATTTTGTATTGTAATACACCAATTTTTTATTCACTCAATCCAATATTTATAACAATTAACAACATTTATAGCCGGCCGGTGTCGCCGTGCGGTTCTAGACGCGTCAGTCTGGGACCGCGTGACCGCTACGGTCGCAGGTTCGAATCCTGCCTCGGGCATGGATGTGTGTGATGTCCTCAGGTTAGTTAGGTTTAAGTAGTTCTAAGTTCTAGGGGACTGATGACCACAGATGTTGAGTCCCATAGTGCTCAGAGCCATTTGAACCATTTTGAACAACATTTATAAACCGATGCCTTAATTGAAATACATAACCATTTTGAAAGTTGTAATTTTTCGTCAGTAAACTTATTTAATACCTGTGGGCTCGTCGAACCCCCCCCCCCCCCATCCCCCTTAGGTATCCAAGTTAGAAAAAAAGGCTTGGGCGTCCTAGGGTTAATGGGATTAGTCGGCGACTGGCTATTAGCCAATGGGAAATTTCCAGTCTAGTACCTTGTCGTACATCTCGATGGATGGGTCAACTGCCTGGTACTGACATGACGGGCGCCTTCCACAGTGTTAATCACATTTTCCTCCAAGTCTGGTGTCCATTTTCTCTGCCTCATGATGACTGGGTGTGGTGTGATGTCCTTAGGTTTAAGTAGTTCTAAGTTCTAGGGGACTGATGACCACAGATGGTGAGTCCCATAGTGCTCAGAGCCATTTGAACCATCTGGCGTCCAAACATTTCGGGTACTTGCTACATGACTGCCTGCTCCCTGAAACTACCCTGTCTCACGCAAACAGCGAAACACTGTTGCAAACATAAGTTCATTACAACTTTCTTGCTCCGTATCCCCTCATGGATCAATCTACATCTACATCTACATCCATACTCCGCAAGCCACCTGACGGTGTGTGGCGGAGGGTACTCTGAGTACTTCTATCGGTTCTCCCTTCTATTCCAGTCTGGTATTGTTCGTGGAAAGAAGGATTGTCGGTATGCTTCTGTGTGGGCTCTAATCTCTCTGATTTTATCCTCACGGTCTCGTCGCAAGATATATGTAGGAGGGGGCAATATACTGTTTGACTCTTCGGTGAAGGTATGTTCTCGAAACTTTACAAAAGCCCGTACCGAGCTACTGAGCGTCTCTCCTGCAGAGTCTTCCACTGGAGTTTATCTATCATCTCCATAACGCTTTTTCGATTACTAAATGATCCTGTACCGAAGCGCGCTGCTCTCCGTTGGATCTTCTCTATCTCTTCTATCAGCCCTATCTGGTACGGAGCCCACACTGCTGAGCAGTACTCAAACAGTGGGCGAACAAGCGTACTGTAACCTACTTCCTTTGTTTTCGGATTGCATTTCCTTAGGATTCTTCCAATCAATCTCAGTCTGGCATCTGCTTTACCGACGATCAACTTTATATGATAATTCCATTTCAAATCACTCCTAATGCATACTCCCAGATAATTTATGGAATTAACTGCTTCCAGTTGCTGACCTGCTATTTTGTAGCTAAATGATAAGGGACCTATCTTTCTATGTATTCGCATCACATTACACTTGTCTACATTGAGATTCAATTGCCATTCCCTGCACCATGCGTCAATTCGCTGCAGATCCTCATGCATTTCAGTACAATTTTCCATTGTTACAACCTCTCGATACACCACAGCATCATCTGCAAAAAGCCTCAGTGAATTTCCGATGTCATCCACCATGTCATTTATGTATATTGTGAATAGCAACGGTTCTATGACACTCCCCTGCGGCACACCTGAAATCACTCTTACTTCGGAAGACTTCTCTTCATTGAGAATGACATGCTGCGTTCTGTTATCTAGGAACTCTTCAATCCAATCATACAATTGGTCTGATAGTCCATATGCTCTTACTTTCTTCATTAAACAACTGTGGGGACCTGTATAGAACGCCTTGCGGAAGTCAAGAAACACGGCATCTACCTGTGAACCCGTGTCTAAGGCCGTCTGAGTCTCGTGGACGAATAGCGCGAGCTGGGTTTCACACGACCGTCTTTTTCGAAATCCATGCTGATTTCTATAGAGTAGCCTAGAGTTCGTAAACGGTGGAAAAAATACGCGTAACAGGAACCGGAGACAATGTGTCCATTGTTGTTGCTGTTGTGGTCTTCAGTCCTGAGACTGGTTTGATGCAGCTCTCCATGCTACTCTATCCTGTGCAAGCTTCTTCATCTCCCAGTACCTACTGCAACCTACATCCTTCTGTATCTGCTTAGTGTATTCATCTCTTGGTCTCCCTCTACGATTTTTACCCTCCACGCTGCCCTCCAATGCTGAATTTGTGATCCCTTAATGCCTCAGAACATGTCCTACCAACCGGTCCCTTCTTGTTGTCAAGTTGTGCCACAAACTCCTCTTCTCCCCAATTCTATTCAATACCTCCTCATTAGTTATGTGATCTACCCATCTAATCTTCAGCATTCTTCTGTAGCACCACATTTCGAAAGCTTCTATTCTCTTCTTGTCCAAACTATTTATCATCCATGTTTCACTTCCATATATGGCTACACTCCATACAAATACTTTCAGAAACCACTTCCTGACACTTAAATCTATACTCGATGTTAACAAATCTCTTCTTCAGAAACGCTTTCCTTGCTATTGCCAGTCTACATTTTATATCCTCTCTACTTACCATCATCAGTTATTTTGCTCCCCAAATAGCAAAACTCCTTTACTACTTTAACTGTCTCATTTCCTAACTTAATTCCCTCAGCATCACCCGATTTATTTTGACTACATTCCATTATCCTCGTTTTGCTTTTCTTGATGTTCATCTTATATCCTCCTCTCAAGACACTGTCGATTGCATTCAACTGGTCCTCCAAGTCCCTTGCTGTCCTTGACAGAATTACAATGTCATCGGCGAACGTCAACGTTTTTATTTCTTCTCCATGGATTTTAATACCTACTCCTTATTTTTGTTTTGTTTCTTTATTGCTTGATTAATATAGAGATTGAATAACATCGGGGACAGTCTACAACCCTGTCTCACTGCCTTCCCAAGCACTGCTTCCCTTTCATGTCCCTCGACTCTTATAACTGCCATCTGGTTTCTGTACAAATTGTAAATAGCCTTTCGCTCCCTGTATTTTACCCCTGCTTCAAAAAGAAAGCATTCCAGTCAACATTGTCAAAAGCTTTCTCTAAGTCTACAAATGCTAGAAACGTAGGTTTGCCTTTTCTTAATCTTTCTTCTAAGATAAATCGTAAGGTTAGTATTGCCTCACGTGTTCCGACATTTATGCGGAATCCAAACTGATCTTCCCCAAGGTCCGCTTCTACCAGTTTTTCCATTCGTCTGTAAAGAGTGTCCTTTGCACTACCACAATTATGTAGGTGGAGCTGGACTTTTAGCCTGTATACGTAAAACTAAGACGCACTTTTACCTGCAGTCATACAGGTTTTTTACGCTCACCGACTCAACCGCAGCACACAACCACACCACACGCATTGCGGCGCTGTGTTTTTCGGCCGACGCCTCGCCCGCGGTATGTACACACGGAAAGTGCGCGCCACAGCCGACGAGCAGGTGGTTCGCGCTTCGCGTAGAACACGCGATCCGTCAATGAATGCCGAATACGGCTAGTTCTGCCGAGGCAGCGCCACACGCCAGATGGCTCCCCCCCCCCCCCCCCCCCCCCCCCAGGCTTGTAACAGGCGAGGGCGCGGACGGCCGCCATCTTTGCATGCCACCTTTGTTTACATGTGTCGGCGCTGCTGGCGTCCCACCACGGGTCTAATGTGTCTGTATCATTGTAGAGTGGGCTTCAGCACGAAAACTGGTTTGAAGCAGATCTCGAGGGCAGTGTATCCATGTCCACAACGTGCTGACAGTGGTAAAGTCCACCCCCAGTAGCTGAGTGGTAGCACCCTGGCTGCTGTGTCATAAGTCGCCAGTTCAAATCCAAAGGCTGGCAATTATTTCTTCCTTAACCCTTAACTACTATCGACCGTCTCTCAGACCGCTACTAATTTTTGTGTCGAGGTATTTCTCACACCCCTGCAAAGCCAAAAGGACTCTTCCGTGTACCTTCCTATTGGCTGTGAAGCTACACGTGCCAGCATTCTTGCATTGTTGCTGCTCTTTGTTTCGTAATTATTAGCCTTGAGAGGTCTCACAGACGTACCATAGTGTCTGTGTGCCACATTTTAATTGCATGCTACTGTTACTCCATGGTGGGGAAAGCTGGGCCTTCTGTGCAACGTGCGTTATGTGAGGCAGACGTCTTCACTTGCGACATGAGCTTCACACACTGAAAGAAGAATTCGAAAATCGAAAAACGAGCACCTTTTGCCCTCCTCGCCTGAAGAGGGAAACAAGGTATCCATGTCAACAGCATGGTTTTCCAATTTGTTTGGAGTGTTGCAAGAAGTGTCTGCAGGTGGAAATTGACTAAAGTATGATTCAGTGGTACATGAGAACAAGTATTCAGTTTTTACTTGTAATTTTAGAAGTAAAATGGTGGCAAAGTTTCTTCATTCATACACTAATGGACAGAAATATTCGCTCTACATTGCAAAGTGAGTCGTAAACTGAAAGCTGACTTCACACACAATTTATCGTAAGTCACGTAGGATTTTTCCGCCTAGATATATTGTCAATTTGTAATATAATCCCTCTGATGAAAATCTATGCCGAGCGGTTCTAGGCGCTACAGTCTGGAACCGCGCGACCGCTACGGTCGCAGGTGCGAATCCTGCCTCGGGCATGGATGTGTGTGATGTCCTTAGGTTAGTTAGGTTTAAGTAGTTCTAAGTTCTAGGGGACTGATAACCACAGATGTTGAGTCCCATAGTGCTCAGAGCCATTTGAACCATTTTTAAAAATCTATGTGTGCGTAGAGAGCTAACTATTTGCTCTTATTTTCGTAACTCATAACATAAAAATAGACTCCAGATTTCGCTTTGTTTTAATTGCCGAAGTGTTTAAAATACCGCAGTGTTTAAAAAAAATCAAATTTCTACAAAAGCCACCTCTACGAAGTGTAATGGATGACTGGAAGTCAAGAAACTATATATATATTCAGCAAAATTCTGATTTGATATATAAAATAGAAAAATGCGGTCTGTGAGACGCCTCCATAGTAATTGTGTTCCTGTGAATGACTATAGTAGTTAAGGGATAAAATAAAAAGAAAAAAGGATAGCTAGAGTGTTCGCAATGCAAACAGGACATCCCGGGTTCGACATTTTCACCTTTCCCCGTTGATATATATCAACGTAAAAAAAAAAAAAAAGGTCGGCCGCGGTGGCAGAATGGTTCTAGGCGCTTCAGTCCGGAACCGCGCGACTGCTACGGTCACAGGTTCGAATCCTGCCTCGAGCACGGGTGTGATGTACTTACGTTAGTTAGGGTTAAGCAGTTCTAAGTTCTAGGGGACTGATGACCTCCGATGTTAAGACCCATAGTGCTCAGAGCTATATATATACAGGGTGAGTCACCTAAGGTTACCGCTGGATATATTTCGTAAACCACATCAAATACTGACGAACCGATTCCACAGACCGAACGTGAGGAGAGGGGCTGGTGTAATTGGTTAATACAAACCATACAAAAATGCACGGAAGTATGATTTTAACACAAACCTACGTTTTTTTTAAAAAAATGGAACCACGTTAGTTTTGTTAGCACATGTGAACATATAAACAAATACGTAATCAGTGCCGTCTGTTGCATTGTAAAATGTTAATTACATCCGGACATATTGTAACCTAAAGTTGACGCTTGAGTACCACTCCTCCGTTGTTCGATCGCGTGTATCGGAGAGCACCGAATTACGTAGGGATCCAAAGGGAACGGTGATGGACCTCAGGTACAGAAGAGACTGGAACAGCACTTTACGTCCACATGCTAACACCTTTTTATTGGACTTTTTCACTGACGCACATGTACATTACCATGAGGGGTGAGCTACACGTACACACGTGGTTTCCGTTTTCAATTACGGAGTGGAATAGAGTGTGTCCCGACATGTCAGGCCAATAGATGTTCAATGTGGTGGCCATCATTTGCTGCACACAATTGCAATCTCTGGCGTAATGAATGTCGTACACGCCGCAGTACATCTGGTGTAATATAAAGAGGTGGTCAGCGCGACAGAAAGTCAATCCTTAGGGCCCGGGTTCGATTCCTGGCTGGGTCGGAGATTTTTCTTCTGTGTTGTCCCAATCATCATCATCATCATTTCATCCCCATCGACCAGCAAGTCGTCAATGTGGCGCCAAAGCGAAAGACTTGCACCCGGCGAACGGTCTACCCGACGGGGGCCCTAGTCACATGACTGTGGCAAAGCCGTAGACTCCGAATACGGCACTAGTGGAAATTTTCCTCGCCAAATTAACTATACAAAAATGGGTCAAATGGCTCTGAGCACTGTGAGACTTAACGTCTGAGCTCATCAGTCCCCTAGAACTACTTAAACCTAACTAGCCTAAGGACATCACACACATCCGTGTCCAAGGCAAGATTCGAACCTGCGACCGTAGCGGTCGCGCCGTTCCAGACTGTACCGCGTAGAACCGCTCGGCCACCACGGTCGGCAAATTCGGACCACATATGAATTAGTTTCTATGTGTAAATTATGCAATCCGCGTTAGTGTATTTTTATTAGTTCTTCAGGTTATTTCGCACAATGTTTCCGTAAACATTGTTGTGTTCTTGAGTCCTGAGACTGGTTTGATATAGCTCTCCATGCTACTCTATCCTGTGCAAGCTTCTTCATCTCCCAGTACCTACTGCAGCCTACATCCTTCTGAATCTGCTTAGTGTATTCATCTCTTGGCCTCCCTCTACGATTTTTACCCTCCACGCTGCCCTCCAATGCTAAATTTGTGATCCCTTGATGCCTCAGGATATGTCCTACCAACCGATCCCTTCTTCTAATCAAGTTGTGCCACAAACTTCTCTTCTCCCCAATCCTATTCAATACCTCCTCATTAGTTACGTGATCGGGTGATCTTCAACGTTTTCTGTAGCACCACATTTCGAAAGCTTCTGATCTCGTCTTGTCTAAACTATTTATTGTCCACGTTTCACATCCATACGTGGCTACACTCCATACAAATACTTTCAGAAACCACTTCCTGACTCTTAAATCTATACTCGATGTTAGCAAATTTCTCTTCTTCAGAAACGCTTTCCTTCCACTGCCAGTCTACATTTTCTATCCTCTCTACTTCGACCATCATCAGTTATTTTGCCCCTCAAATAGCAAAACTCATTTCAGTACTTTAAGCATCTCATTTCCTAATCTAATTCCCGCAGCATCACCCGATTTAATTCGACTACTTTGCTTTTGTTGATGTTCATCGTATATCCTCCTTGAAACACACTGTTCATTCCGTTCAGCTGCTCTTCCAGGTTCTTTGCTGTCTCTGACAGAATTACAATGTCATTGGCGAAGCTCAAAGTTGTTATTTCTTCTCCACGGATTTTAATTCCTACTCCGAATTTTTCTTTCCTTTCATTTACTGCTTGCTAAACAAGCAGATTGAATAACATCGGGGAGAGGCTATAGCCCTGTCTCACTCCCTTCCCAATCACTGCTTCCCTTCCATGCCCCTCAACTCATATAACTCCCTTCTTGTTTCTGTAGAAATTGTAAATAGCCTTTCGCATGCTGTATTTTACCCCTCCCACTTTCAGAATTTGAAAGAGAGTATTCCAGTCAACATTGTCAAAAGCTTTGTCTAAGTCTACTAATGCTAGAAACGTTGCCTTTCCTTAATCTATTTTCTGAGGTAAGACGTTTCAAATTTCGATCTTACACTATGAAAGTTAGTTGAAAAATTAGTAAGAACAAATACTCTGAAAGCAATTCTACTTTGATATTCCCTTTTTTTCATAAAAACCGCCTTTCTTGAGTGCATTGTATTTTATTTGTTCCAGACGCTTTTCGCCTTTTCGTTTAAGGAATTTTCCGTAGAATCTAGAACGATACAGTTTTGTTTTGATGTGCGATATTCATGGGGCCGGCAGCTGTGGCCGAGCGGTGCGGTTCTAGGCGCTTCAGTCCGGAACCGCGTTGCTGCTACAGTCGCAGGTTCGAATCCAGCCTCGGGCATGGGTGCATGTGATGTCCTTAGATAGCTTAGGTTTAAGTAGTTCTAAGTCTAGGGGACTGATGACCTCAGATCTTAAGTCCTATTGTGCTTAGAGCCATTTGAACCATTTGATATTCGTAGATTACGAAACAGTTCACGTCTTTTGTTTTACGTAAATTAGTGATTACTTACGTAAACCATCTCGTCATGGTCATGGAAAGTTCGGCAACTTACACGGGCGCTGGTGACCATATGTTGACCTCAGCAGGGTTTGGTACCAACAGGAACTTACCATCATCACCGCTTACGTAAACAATAAGACGTGAATTGTTTTTATAATCTATATCGTACATCAAAACAGAACTGTATCATTCTAGATTCCTCTGAAGATGCGTTAAAAGTAAAAGGCACAATGCGTCTGGAACAAATAAAATACGTCGTAGCAAGAGAAAAGCGGTTTTTATGGACAAAACGAATATTTCTGTGCTTGCTACGGGTAATGGCTGCGCGAAAAGAAACCTTAATTCTACTTGTATATTAATTTGGCTATTTTCATAAATCAATCTATTTCGAGATATTCCCCATGATGGAGTAAAATGGCCCAACCCGTATATTTGTGAGATTTTAACATTACGTGTGAAACACTACGTGAAACAATCAATAAGCCAAGTATAACAACTTCCAAAAAACGTTAATAGTTAGACTGAATTATTGAAGAACCCTGGACTGTGTAATGGTACTTGAATTACGTAACCATTACGGCACCTAAACTCAACCCCGCGATACCAGCAATTTTCTACTGTTTTTCTGTAAAGTAGCTGAAATATTTCTGAGACAACATTCAGATTTGATTTCATTAATGTAGAGGTACTTTGATACATCGATACGTTTATGTTGCAATGATATTATTCTTACTTGTATTCTTTCTTTTGTCACAATGATCTTTGTCGTACTTGTAACTCTGATTTTTGGGAGCGTAAGCGATTATTAGTTAGAGAGTCGGACCTTGAGAAAGTCAAGTCTTGGACGTCATGTTGAAAAGACGCATATTGTAGTCAGCTTATAAATGAACTTTAACAGTGAGGAACATGTTTTCAAGTATGTTTTGTATTGTGAAGTGATGTTTTGTGTGTGGCGTGATATTGCAGCAAAAGTAATAAAAAAGAAGTGCAGCTTAAATTCGGAGTGCTGATTACTTTTTTTTACATCACCACTGTCCTAACTTACAAAAATGTAATCTTCAAGAATGGTTTATGAAACACATCTATAAAACTTTTGAATATCGCATAACAACACCTAGGCCTCTTTGCATCCGAGCTTGGAATCACCACCACCTAGATTTTCGACGATTGAGCCACGATTTTACAACGAGACCAGCGTGGGAAACACGAAAAGACGAGTGCCTAGTTTATCCATTATTTCAAGAAATGACTTTATTAACTGTGCTCTAATGACACCTGCCACATAATAACTTTGTTGTTGCCCGAAAATGCAGTATTTAGCAGCGCCAGCAACACCACAATCATTATTAAATTTGGACCTTTGTTGTGGTAGAGTTGTTAGAACTGAAAACTGCAAAACAGTTTGTTTCAGACTGCACGCAGAGCAACATACAAGTTTTGTAAAGTGTTCCAAGTAACAGTGTGACGTATTATCTCTTGAGCTTAAGATTGCATTGCTGAAAAACAGTATTAGTTCAGAAGCAATGTTTATGCAATATTATCAACGTGTACTCTGTCTATTAACTTTCCGTTCAGGACAAGAAACAAAGAAAGATGTGTCATACGTGTGGGCTTCAGCAGGAATAATTCAGGATCCTTAACCGCGTTATACCCTATAATTTTTACCTCCTCACACTTCTCTCCATTACCAAACTGCAGCCGGCCGCTGTGACCGAGCGGTTCTAGCCGCTTCAGTCCGGAACCGCGCTGCTGCTATGATCGCAAGTTCGAATCCTGCCTCGGGCATGGATGTGTGTGATGTCCTTAGGTTAGTTAGGTTTAAGTAGTTCTAAGTCTACGGGACTGATGACCTCAGATGTTAAGTCCCGTAGTGCTTAGAGCCATTTGAACAATCAGAAGTTGCTCCTGGAAGCACCTGTGGCGGGTGACCGGGTTAGCCGTTTACTAGTATAGAGCAGCCAACCGTAACTTCAGTTCATCGACATAATTCAAGCATCATTCCCGAGGGAATGTATATATGACTGCGATCCAAACAGCACAATTTATGAGAGGTTCGCCTTTTCAGAGGACGTGGAAAACAGGTCGGAAGTGATTAACTTGTGCGCCTCTTTCGCCGAGCGAGGGTAAAGCAGCGTTACTCTCCTGCCATCTAGCGGCAGCAGCCGTTACTCCGAGCGCTGCAGTCCTGCACGGTGTCGACTCCAAGCGGCAGACGGAGGTACTAGTTAGAGGTACCATATTTCCCGCCACAGCGGCAAAACGAAACCACGTTGTTTTTCTTGCAAACGACGTAGCCTGCTTTAAGAGCGACGAGTGACAAATCCTGACGATTTTTTTTGTTTAGCTCGCTCAGTCGGGAACAGAGCGACACTTCCGGAAAACAATTGCTAACGCAAGATTTTTTTTTTTTGTCTCCTTGAGAACTCCACATGTAATCCATATTCTGCAACCACTATGGAGCGAATGGCAGAGGGTACGTTCCACTGTGCGAGTTATTAATGCTTTGGGCCGGTCTCACGTGTGGTTTGTAAGGAATCTCCTTTGCAGACTGACTGCAGTTCCATAGTATTCTGCCAATAAACTGACGTCTACCATCTGCTTTACCCACAACTAAGTGTATCTGATCATGTTGCACTCAGGTGTTTGAAAGGAATTCGTCGATTCCAATTATGATTTTGTATTAAAGGATACTACGCTTTTTCCTTTTGTGAAGTGAACAGTTTTCCATTTTTTGGAATTTAAACCAATGCCTTGTACTTATCTTTTCGTGGCGGTAAATAGTTACAACAGAATAAAATATTATTTTTCAAATATGAAATTACTTTTTTGGTGACTGTTAATTACAAGAACTCATGAGATCCTTTCCAGCGTATAACAGAGCTTGGTTTAAATCTGCGAGGAAGTTTCATATCAGCGCACACTCCGCTGCAGAGTGAAAATCTCATTCTGGAGAACTTAGTTTGTAAGCACAGGTTTTTACCCAGTTTATGGCTGAAAAGTTACTCCCAACTGAGGCGGTGGTTACAGGAAAAGTCAAAGTAGGTTCAAAGAGTTTTACACTTTCAAAATAGGCCTTTGCAGTCTGGAGTCCATTTAATAATAAAATTTAATAAATCAGCAACACTTTTGTGAAGCATTTCTCCAAAAATAACCCCAAGCACCCGTTGTCGTCTCAAAACGAGAGAGAAAACGTCTCAAATGGCTCTGAGCACTAAGGGACTTAACTTCTGAGGTCACCAGACCCCTAGAACTTAGAACTACTTAAACCTAAGGACATCACACACATTTATGCCCGAGCCAGGATTCGAACCTGCGACAGTAGCGGTCGCGCGGTTCCAAACTGTAGCGCCTAGAACCGCTCGGCCACTCCGGCTGGCGGAGAAAATGATTCTTGGCAATCTGTTAGTGGTTGAGTGCAATATGCATTAGAATTATGCACACTACAAAGTTACAGAAATAACAAAGTAGAAGCTAGGGTCTCCATATTGTAATTGCTCTATCACTGTCTAAAGCAGAGCCTTCCAACGACTGCTTCTAAATTGACCATAGCATCATTCCTTGGTTGGTTCAACCATATGTTCGCCATGACTGACTCTTTCCCATATTCTTTCAAATCTGTCATATTTCGTTTTCAACATTTCATGGAATTCATTAATTTCTGTTGTACATTAGCCAATGCCGTAACCTCTGACTTTCAAATAGCAAATAAGTCATCAGTGAGAGGGAAATACCTGCAAAACCGTATAGACTCAAACTGACTTACATTCTGATTTCAAATCTGGCAGTTTGTTTTGTTTTGTTTTAGCGCGTAAAAATACTACGGTCATACGCGCCCATGTCAGAACCTTAAAACATTAATACGAAAAAGGAGTCAAAAACGACTACACGTTAAGCCCATTCTATGGGAGAAAAGAGATCTAAGAACAAGGGCTTCCTGTTGGAGAAAGGTCCACAAAATACGTCGTGGAGACAAGGGAGGTTCTGATCCAGAAATGTCCTTCGCCATTTTGCTACGACGCAGCAGCGTAAAACGCGGTCTACATCTACATGGATACTCTGTAAATCACATTTACGTGCCTGGCAGAGGGTTCATCGAACCACCTTCACAATTCTCTATTATTGCAATATCGTATACGGCGCCGAAAGAACGAACACCTGTATCTTTCCGTACGAACTCTGATTTCCCTTATTTTATCGTGGTGATCGTTTCTCCCTATGTAGGTCGGTGTCAACAAAATACTTTCGCATTCGGAGGAGAAAGTTGGTGATTGGAATTTCGTGAGAAGATTCCGTCTCATCGAAAAACGCCTTTCTTTTAACGATTTCCAGCCCAAATCCTGTATCGTTTCTGTGACACTCTCTCCCATATTTCGCGATAATACAAAATGTGCTGCCTTTCTTTGAACTTTTTCGATGTACTCCGTCAGTCCTATCTGGTAAGGATCCCACACAGCGCAGCAGTATTCTAAAAGAGGTCGGACAAGTGTAATGTAGGCAGTTTCCTTAGTAGGTCTGTTCCATTTTCTAAGTGTCCTGCCAATAAAACGCAATCTTTGGTTAGCCTTCCCCATAGCATTTACTTGTGTTCCTTTGAATTTAAGGTGTTCGTAATTGTAATACCTAGGTATTTAGTTGAATTTATGGCTTTTCGATTAAACTGATTTATCGTGTAACCGAAGTTTAACGAGTTCCTTTTAGCTCTCATATGGATGACCTCACAGTTTTCATTATTCTGGGTTTTGCACCATACAGATATGTTTCGTAAATCGTTTTGGAATGTCTTTTCATCTTCTGATGACTTTATTAGTAGAAAAACAACAGTGTCATCTGCAAACACCCTAAGACGGATGCTGAGATTATCTCCAAAATGGTTTATATAGATAAGGAACAGCAAAGTGCCCACAACACTACGTTCGGGGACGCCAGAAATCACTTCTGTTTTACTCGATGACTTTCCGCCAATTACTACACGCTGTGATCTGACACGAAATCACGAGTCTATTCACATAACTGAGACGATATTCCATAAGCACGCAATTTTACTACGAGCCGCTTGTGTGGTACAGTGTCAAAAGCGTTTCGGAAACCCAGGAAGACGGAAATCTGAAATACTTCATCCGAGTGAAGAGCTAGTTGTGTTTCACAGGAACAATGTTTTCTAAACCCATGTCCACTGTGTGTCCACAGACCATTTTCTTCGAGGTAATTCATGATATTCGAACACAATGTATGCACCAGAATCCTCTTGCATATAGACGTTAATTTGGGCCTGTAATTTAGTGGATTACTCCTTCTACCTTTCTTGAATAATGACGTGTGCTATTTTCCAGTCTTTGGGTACGGATCTTTCGTCAACCGAACGGCTGTATACGATTCTGAAATATGGAGCTATTGCAGCCCTAGCGTCGTTAGCTAAAACGGCCGGTAACTCAGAACGTAAGAGGTCGAAAAAGGGCATTCGGTCAGAAATGGCGGACTGCGAAAGGTTGAAAGCACTATGCACAAAGCGGTGGGGGATAACCACTGAACAAATGGCGGTGGCTAAAGCTACCGTGCGCAACAGACAATCCGGCTAAAATGACCTTGCGGCGAGAGGGGCAAGACGAGGTTGTTGGGAGAGGTTTTACTTCCCGCGCGTTTTTGCCGTGAAGGGGAGACCAGAGGTGAAGACGAAGAGACACCACGTGCTGACGGAAGGCAATACGGATATCGTCGGAGAGAATGGAAGAGCTAGTGGACAGTACCTCGATGCGTTATCTTGTTGAAAAATGTATCCAGCTGACTGCGGTATAAGGCGCGCACCGACCTAAAGGCTAAACTTGGCTGTGTGCCAACTTCACGCATTCGTTTTCTTTTCTTTACTTCCTCGTGTAGAACCCAGGTTATTTCCGTTGACACTGAAGAAAATTAACAGTACCGTTCAAAATGACTGAAAAACTCTTCGATTTGTTATTCTCTGGCACCACTTCCGAGAACACTGAATTCAGTCGACAAGTGAATCGACTGCGATCCATTCACATGATCTGTAATAACTGTAGCTCCGTTGTCACTTTGAGGCTATTCGTGTACACTAACAAGAGAACCTCCCCATGGCACCCCCTTCAGATTTAGTTATAAGTTGGCGTAGTGGATAGGCCTTTAAAAACTGAACACAGATCAATGGAGAAAACAGGAAGAAGTTGTGTGGAACTGTGAAAAAAATACCAAAATATACAAACTGAATAATCCATGTGAAAGATAGAGCACATCAAGGACTACGCGAGCTCAGGAGCGCCGTGGTCCCGTGGTTGGCTTGAGCAGCTGCGGAACGGAAGGTCCTTGGTTCAAGTCTTCCTTCAAGTGAAAAGTTTACTTTCTTTATTTTCGCAAAGTTACGATCTCTCCGTTCATTCATTGACGTCTCTGTTCACTGTAATAAGTTTCGTGGCTCTGTTTTGAGACCGCACCGCAAAACCGTGCGATTAGTAGACGAAAGGACGTGCCTCTCCAATGGGAACCGAAAATATTTGATAGCAAGGTCATAGGTCAACCGATTCCTCCACAGGAAAACACGTCTGATATAGTCTATACGACACTGGTGACGGCAAGTGCGTCACATGACAGGAGTATGTTGTCGACACACCTAACTTGTACACTTGGCGAATGGGTAAAAAGATTCTTCTACCTTGCCCGATTTAGGTTTTCTTGTGTATGTGATGATCACTCCCAAAAAGGTGATGAAAACGAAAGTTTGTCACATATACTGCAACAAATGAATGCGACAGTTTCACAGTCGCGCAGTTTTCCCTGTGCTCTGTCAAAACATATGTTTTTAACGGTTTGAAATGTAGACTGTCAAATCCTGCGTATGTCTAAGCAAATCTGAACATGTACTGGAATTTTGGAGAGCGGAGTTGATTATGGTTGAGTGCCTGAACTTTGATAATTGTCTGAAAATAAAAAATGAAACTTTTCACTCGAGGGAAGACTTGAACCAAAGACTTCTGGTTCCGCAGCTGCTCGCTAACCACGGAAGCACGGCGCTCCTCAGCTCACACAACCCTTGATGTTGCTATCTTCCGCAGGGACTCCTCAGTTTGTATATTTTGGTTATTTTTTTCATAGTTCCATACAACTTCTTCCTGTTTTCTCGATTGATCAGTGTTCAGTTTTTCAAGGCCTATCTTGAAAGGAGAATATAAGATGAACATCAAAAAAAGCAAAACGAGGATAATGGAATGTAGTCAAATTAAATCGGGTGATGCTGAGAGAATTAGATTAGAAAATGAGACACTTAAAGTAGTAAAGCAGATTTGCTATTTAGGGACTAAAATAACTGATGATGGTCGGAGTAGAGAGGATATAAAATGTAGACTGGCAATGGCAAGGAAAGCGTTTCTGAAGAAGAGAAATTTGTTAACATCGAGTATAGATTTATGTATCAGGAAGTCTTTTCTGAAAGTATTTGTATGGAGTGTAGCCATGTATGGAAGTGAAACATGGTCAATAAATAGTTTGGACAAGAAGATAATAGAAGCTTTCTAAATGTGGTGCTACAGAAGAATGCTGAAGATTAGATTGGTAGATCACATAACTAATGAGGAGGTATTGAATAGGATTGGGGAGAAGAGAAGTTTGTGGCACAACTTGACAAGAAGAAGGGACCCGTTGGTAGGACATGTTCTGAGGCATCAAGGGATCACAAATTTTGTACTGGAGGGCAGCGTGGAGGGTAAAAATCATAGAGGGAGACCAAGAGATGAATACACTAAGCAGATTCAGAAGGATTTAGGTTGCAGTAAGTACTGGGAGATGAAGCAGCTTGCACAGGATAAAGTAGCATGGAGAGCTGCATCAAACCAGTCTCTGGACTGAAGACCACAACAACAAAAACATATTTTTATCCTCCATGTATGTTTCTTTATACACTACTGGCCATTAAAACTGCTACAACAAGAAGATGATGTACTACAGACGCGAAATTTAACCGACAGGAAGTAGATGCTGTGATATGCAAATGATTAGCTTTTCACAGCATTCACACAAGTTGGCGCCGGTGGCGACACCTACAACGTGCTGACACGAGGAAAGTTTCCAACCGATTTCTCATACAAAAACAGCAGTTGACCGGCGTTGCTTGCTGAAACGTTGTTGTGATGCCTCGTGTAAGGAGCAGAAATGCGTACCATCACGTTTCCGACTATGATAAAGGTCGGATTGTAGCCTATCGCGATTGGATTTATCTTATCGCTACATTGCTGCTCGTGTTGGTCGAGATCCAATGACTGTTGGCAGAATATGGAATCGGTGGGTTCAGGAGGGCAATACGAAACGCCGTGCTGCATCCCAACGGCCTCGTATCACTAGCAGTCGAGATGACAGGCATCTTATCAGCACGGCTGTAACGGATCGTGCAGCCACGTCTCGATCCCTGAGTCAACAGATGGGGACGTTTGCGAGACAACAACCATCTGCACGAACAGTTCGACGACGTTTCCAGCAGCACGGACTATCAGCTCAGAGAGCACGGCTGTATTTACCCTTGACGCTGCATCACAGACAGGAGCGCTTACGATGGTGTACTCAACGACGAACCTGGGTACACGAATGTCAAAACGTCATTTTTTCGGACGAATCCAGGTTCTCTTTACAGCATCACGATGGACGCCTCTGTGTTTGGCGACATCGCAGTGAACGCACATTGGAAGCGTGTATTCGCCATCGCGATACAGGCGTGTCACCCGGTATGATGGTATGGGGTGCCATCGGTCACACGTCTCGGTCACCTCTTGTTAGCATTGATGGCACTTTGAACAGTGAACGTTCCATTTCAGATGTGTTACGACCCGTGGCTCTACCCTTCATTCGATCCCTGTGAAACCCTATATTTCAGCAGGATAATGCGTGACCGCACGTTGCAGGTCCTGTGCGGGCCTTTCTGGATACAGAAAATGTTCGACTGCTGCCCTGGCCAGCACATTCTCCAGATCTCTCACCTATTCAAAATGTTTGGTCAATGGTGGCCGAGCAACTGGCTCGACACAACTACTCTTGTTGAACTGTGGTATCGTGTTGAAGCTGCATGGGCAAGCTGTACCTGTACACGCCATCCAAGCTCTGTTTGACTCAATGCCCAGGCGCATCAAGGCCGCTATTACAGCCAGAGCTGGTTGTTCCGGGTACTGATTTGTTACGATCCATGCACCCAAACTACGTGAAAATGTAATCTCATGTCAGTTCCAGTATAATATATTCGTCCAATGAATACCCATTTATAATCTGCATTACTTCTTGGTGTAACTGTTTTAATGGCCAGTACTGTAGATGTCACATTTATTACTTTCAGTTAAAATTAATTTATACAGGATGTTTCCGTGAACGCGTGTAATAATGTAACAGGACGTACAGAAGGCTCCAGTGAAGAATGTGAGGTAGGGAACCGGGATCGGAGATGCCAGCTTAAGGAGATATCGAAGCAAACTTGTCTAACGCTTTGTCTAGCATTACTGTATTGCAGCTTATTTGCAACTAACATGTGTACAAGTTTACACGTACTGTGCGGTTTATTCACATGTAGATGCTTTATTTCCTACAAGGTAACGAGGTTGACGAGCCTGATTACTTTGACGTACTTCCTGGTCGCTGGATCGGAAGGAGAGACCCTATTCCATGCCTGCGAGGTCACCTGACATGAGTCCCATTGATTGTTTCGTATGGGGATATCTACCGTCACTTGTGTATGAGAACCCAGTAAATACGGAGATGGAATTAGCTGACTGTGATGTGATTCGAAATGCACCAGGAATATTTGTTAACTAATGTCAATAAAAAAGTACGCAGTAATGTCATTTTATTCCTGTTATCTCCTTAAGGTGGCTTTACGACCCCAGGTTCCCTGCCTGAAATAGTTCAGTGGAGCATGCTCTACGTCCTGTTAAATTTCTGCACTTGTACGGAAACATCCTGTGTACCATTGTATGAGATGCCATACGGAACGAGTACTGAGCTGGTGCGTTTCTGTCGCCAGTTGCCATCGATTCTCAGTTTCATCTTTGAGTCGACTTCGATGTCGATTCTTCGAGCATAGATATTAGTAGACTGGCGTGGCTCCAGCATAAACCACGTGATTGTTGGAAAAACGTGGCGGGATTTCAAATCCTATGCTTGTATCGTATTTCCCCCACATTTCTCAATTGACTGCCAAACGCTTCCCACAAAAATTACTTTTTTATTTTCGAAAAATTAAGTCAGAACTACGTTTGATCTGGATTTTTTCACAGTTGTTGTTGTGGTCTTCAGTCCTGAGACTGGTTTGATGCACCTCTCCATGCTACTCTATCCTGTGCAAGCCTCTTCATCTCCCAGTACCCACTGCAGCCTACATCATACTGAATCTGCTTAGTGTATTCAAATCTTGGTCTCCCTGTAGGATTTTTACCCTCCACACTGCCCTCCAATACTAAACTGGTGATGTCCTGATGCCTCAGAACATGACCCACCAACCGACCCCTTTTTTTAGTCAAGTTGTGCCAAAAGTTCCTCTTCTCCCCAATTCTATTCAATACCTCCTCATTAGTTACGTGATCTACCCATCTAATCTTCAGCATTCTTCTGTAGTACCACATTTCGAAAGCTTCTATTCTCTTCTTGTCTAAACTATTTATCGTGCACGTTTCAATTCAATACAAATACTTTCAGAAATGACTTCCTGACATTTAAATCTATACTCGATTTTAACAAATTTCTCTTCTTCAGAAACGCTTTCTTTCTTATTGCCAGTATACATTTTATATCCTCTCTACTTCGACCATCATCAGTTATTTTGCTCCGCAAATAGCAAAACTCCTTTACTACATTAAGTGTCTCATTTCGTAATATAATTCCCTCAGCATCACCCGACTTAATTCGACTCCATTCCATTATCCTCGTTTTGCTTTTGTTGATGTTCATCTTATATCCTCCTTTGAAGACGCTATCGATTCCATTCAACTGCTCTTCCAAGTCCTTTGCTGTCTCTGATAGAATTACAATGTCATCGGCGAAGCTCAAAGTTTTTATTTCTTCTCCATGGATTTTAATACCTACTCCGAATTTTTCTTTTCTTTCCTTCACTCATTGCTCAATATACAGATTCAATAACATCGGGGAGAGGCTACAACCCTGTCTCATCCCCTTTCCAACTGCTGCTTCCCTTTCATGCCCCTCCACTCATTACTGCCATCTGGTTTCTGTACAAATTGTAAATAGCCTTTCGCTCCCTGTATTTTCCCCGTGCCACCTTCAAAATTTGAAATAAAGTATTCCAGTCAACATTGTCAAAAGCTTTCCATAAGTCTACAAATGCTAGAAACGTAGGTTTACTCTTCCTTAACCTAGCTTCTATTATAAGTCGTAGGGTCAGTATTGCCTCACGTGTTCCAACATTTCTACGGAATCCAAACTGATCTTCCCCGAGGGTGGCTTCTACTAGTTTTTCCATTCGTCTGTAAAGCATTCCCGTTAGTATTTTGCAGCTGTGACTTATTACACTGATAGTTGGATAAAAAAACTTACATTCGATAATCTAACCATGTATGTTCAAAATACCCATATGTGTAAAAATTTCTTAGACCTTCGCTGAGCAGCGACCACCTGGTATTTCATAGAATTCCTTACGCACCACGGCGCGGAATAGGAACTGTTCATAAATTGTATCGATAGAGATATTTTGTGTTTGTTATTTTTTGACAGCTGAAGAACTGTAATCCTCTTCTGTTAATTTTTAAACACGACGGTGGCGTATATGGCTTGGTCCGCAATCACTAATTAGTTATTATAAAATATTACTATTGTGCAGTGCTATGTAACAATTTATGTGTGCAGCTAAGATGAAATGTTGAAAATGTTAGAGGACTTTATTTAAAGAAACAGCCAGCAAGGTATAAAATTGAAATGTACGGATCCTATTGTTAGAAATACTGACTAAGGTAATTAAATTGGCTATTGTGCTCTCAAATGCTGTAGTGCGTATTTATTATTTAAAGTATTTCTATGCTATCCATCTCCTATTAATAGCAACAGACCACGGTCGCAGGTTCGAATCCTGCCTCGGGCGTGGATGTGTGTGCTGTCCTTAGGTTAGTTAGGTTTAAGTAGTTCTAAGTTCTAGGGGACTGATGACCTCAGATGTTAAGTCCCATAGTGCTCAGAGCCATTTGAACCATTTTTTTTCAATTTAGCCATCATTGTTATTGTTAGATTTTTTATTATTTCTCAAAATCTTTGTCTTCAAATCTCGATATTTAGCATAACAAACTCCTTAAAAAAATAAAAATTGAGTATGAACTGAAAATGACAGGAAAAAATTAATACTGATTGTGTCAGTCTTTCAAGTGGACTGCATTGAGTAGACTTCCGTGAAAAATATGAAAACACTAATTTCATACAAGGTATAATTTATTTGAAAAAAATACAGTTACAACAGAGTACTCCATCAGTATGCAGTTTTAATTTTCAGTTCTTAATGAGATGAGTTCAATCAGACCTTTGAGTCCATTATTTCTGATATATTAGGTTCCAAACTTAAAACTTTCACTCTGAAATCCGACCGCATGTCGAGCTGATTCCTATATTTGTTTTTCATCAAACACATGGAAGAAAACGTTTGATCACATGGATATGACGTTGCAAATGGAAGGATCTTTTCCATTGGCTTAACTCCAAGTTTCTTGTAGTCCTTGTGTGCTGACGGCCAGAAGTCTTGTAATTTTATCACCGATGTAAATGTTAATGATCGTACCGCAGCTGGACAGATCCACAAGTTGATCTGGCTCTTCTTGAGTGACGTCTTGGATTTTGTCTGTTTCTTCACAGCTGAAGGGATTGCGAATCCATCTGTCGTCAGAGTCAGGTTCAGGGAAATACTCCCTGAAAGTGGTGGCTAGGCTGTGTAGATGCTCGGCTACATTGATCTTTATCTGGTCAGGCAAACTCTCCTCTGATGACTGCAAGAATTGTTTTAAAGTAGATAAGCTAGTTAGTGACTCGTTTTATATCCTTGACGCCCAGATCTGACACTTTTTGACGATAGCAATAATCTTATGCTCAACGTTGACCATGTCTACATTTTTTCCTTGTAAACTCAAGTTTAACACATTCAAGTGTTCAAACACATCAGCTAAGTTCGCAACTGAGCAAAGCCAAGAGAAGTTAGTCAGAAAATCCGCGTACTTTGTGTCAATAAGCAAGACTCGAACCTCATCTCTAAGTTCAAAAAAATCTTGACAAGATCTTACCTCGAGTAAGCCATCTTACTTCCGTGTGAATAAGAATTTGCTCATGTTCACTGCCGATCTCTTTACACTCTAGGAAGACGCTAGACGCAGAAGTTAGAGTTCGCTAAAGCTCTGCTCATGGAGGAAGCGGCCAAAACAAAAAAAATCTGTTATCATACGAAATATATTTAATATATTTTTCATTATGATAGCATCTTGCGAGCCACTCTGGCATAGCGCGAGACCCCTGGGGGGTCCGCGGAACACCTGTTGGGAACCATTGCTCTAGGGAGACGGGTTGCATCACGTCAGCATCCACCAAGCACTCTCCAAGACTTGCGAGCAGCTCTGCAAGAAGAATGGACGCTATTCCCCCAACATGAGACTGATGACATCATTCACAGCATGTCCCACCATTGTCAGGCGTGTACTGCTGCCACAGGTGGTCACAGGCCATACTGAGCACATTAACCAGTTGCTCGTTAAGTTGGAAAGAATAGAACATTTTTGTCTACCGGTATGCAATTTGCTGTTGTTTGCGTTCTGCACTCTTTACATTGTTTCTACTTTACTGTCATCTGTTTACACTGTTTTGTGGCCAAATAAAAGCAACCTCGCAAAATTTCCTTTTGTTGCTTTAATTTGGGACACCAGTATATTTCTTCAAACAATCAACGCTTCCACCCCTCTGCTGGGATCTTCTCCAGGATCTTCCGATGTCCACTGTAGACACCGGTGTTGATAAAGATCAGTCTACGGTGGACGCCTCGTTATCCTGACGAAGGTCCCAGCAGAGAGGTCGAAACGTCGATCTGTCTGAAGAAATGTGGCGCGGCCTAAGAACCCAGATAATTTTTTTACTTCAGAGACAACGGCCACGAAAGCCTTCAGGCTTACATGGTTAACATGTTACTTTACTTTACCTAGCTCGTCCTTAGGTTTTGCAGAGACTGTTTACGATTGTATGCAGTAAAAAACATCAGAGAAGTCTACATGTAAGTGTGCGTAGATACTCTGAAAGCTACCGTACGGTGCGTGGCGGAGGGTACCCGGTACCACTACTACACATTTCTTTTCTATTCTACACGCAAACAGAGCGAGGCAAAACCTACTGCCTACATGCCTCCATATAAGACCTACACTAAATTCTCGTATATTATCTTCGTGGTCCTTAGGCGCAGTGTACACTACTGGCCATTAAAATTGCTACATCACGAAGATGACGTGCTGCAGACGCGAAATTTAACCGACAGGAAGAAGATGCTGTGATATGCAAATGATTAGCTTTTCAGAGCATTCACACAAGGTTGGCGCCGGTGGCGACACCTACAACCTGCTGACACGAGGAAAGTCTCCAAACAATTTCTCATACGCAAACAGCAGTTGACCGGCTTCGCCTGGTGAAACGTTGTTGTGATGCCTCGTGTAAGGAGGAGAAATGCGTACCATCACGTTTCCGACTCTGATAAAGCTCGGATTGTAGCCTATTGCGATTGCGGTTTATCGTATCGCGACATTGCTGCTCGCATTGGCCGAGACCCAATGATATCCAGAATATGGAATCGGTAGGTTCAGGAGGGTAATACGGAACGCCGTGCTGGATTGCAACGGCCTCGTATCACTAGCAGTCGAGATGACAGGCACCTTATCCGTGCGCCTGTAACGGAACGTGCAGCCACGTCTCGATCCCTGAGTCAACAGATGGGGACGTTTGCAAGACAACAACCATCTGCACGAACAGTTCGACGATTTTTGTAGCAGCACGGAATATCAGCTCGGAGACCGAGGCTGCGGTTACCCTTGACACTGCATCACAGACAGGAGCGCCTGCGATGGTGTACTCGACGACGAACCTGGGTGCACGAATTTTTTCGGATGAATCCAGGGTCTGTTTACAGCATCACGATGGACGCATCCGTGTTTGGCGACATTGCGGTGAACGCACACTGGAAGCGTGTATTCGTCATCGCCATACTGGCGTATCACCAGGCGTGATGGTACGGGGTGCCATCGTTTACACGTCTCGGTCACCTCTTGTTCGCATTGACGGCGCTTTGAACAGTGGACGTTACATTTCAGATGTGTTACGACCCGTGGCTCTACCCTTCATTCGATCTATGGGAAACGCTACATTTCAGCACGATAATGCACGACCGCATATTGCAGGTCCTGTACGGACCTTTCTGGATACAGATAATGTTCGACTGTTGCCCTGGCCAGCACATTCTTCAGATCTGTCACCAACTGAAAACGTCTGGTCAATGGTGGCCGAGCAACTGGCTCGTCACAATACGCCAGTCACTACTCTCGATGAAATGTGGTATCGTGTTGAAGCTGCACGGGCAGCTGTACCTGTGCACGCCATCCAAGCTCTGTTTGACTCTATGCCTAGGCGTATGAAGGCCGTTATTACGGCCTGTGGTGGTTGTTATGGGTACTGATTTCTCAGGATCTGTGCACCAAAATTGCGTGAAAATACAATCACATGTCAGTTCTAGTGTAATATATTTGTCCAATGAATACCCGTTTATCATCTGCATTTCTTCTTGTTGTAGCAATTTTAATGGCAAGTACTGTATGTTGGCGGCAGTAGAACCGTTCGGCAGTAACCTCCAAATGTCGCTTCTCTAAATTTTCTCAATAGTGTTTCTCGAAAAGGTCGTCGCCTGACTGCCAAGGATTGCCATTTAAGTTGCCGAAGCATCTCCGTGACACGTACATGTTGTTCATACCTACTGGTAACAAAAATCTAGCAGCCGGGCTCTGAATTATTTTTATGTCTTCCGTTAATTCGATCTGGTTCGGTTCCCAAACAGTGGAGCAGTACTCAAGAATAGGTCGCACAAGCGTCCTACACGCGGTCTTCTTCACAGGTGGCCCACTGTCTCCTAAAATTCTCGACCACTCGCCTTCCCTACCACAGTTCTCACTTGCTCGTTCCACCTCATAGCGCTTTGCAACGTTACGCCCAGATATTTTAACTGCTTGACTGTGTCAAGCAGGGCACTAACAGTACTGTACCCGAATATTACAGGTTTGATATTCCTACTCATCCGCATTAACTTACATTTAGAGCTAGCTCTCATTCATCACACCAACTGGAAATTCTGTCTGTCTTGTACGTTCCTACAGTCCCTCAACTTCGACACCTTACAGGTTGGTGCCCACCCTGTGCGCCAAACCTTTTACCAGATGTATGCAGAGAACAACAGCGGTCCTGTCACACTCCCCTGGGGCAGTCCTCACAATACCCTTGTCTCTGATGAACACTCGCTGTCGAGGACACCGTACTGGGTTCTGATATTTGGAAACTCTTCGAGCCACTCACATATCTGTTTTCTTATTGCTTATGCTCGTACCTTCGTTAACAGCCTGCAACGAGGCACAGTATCAAATGCTTTCCGGATGTCTAGAAATACTGAAGCTGCCTGTTGCAGAGTGCGCAGTCTATCATGTGAGAAAAGGGCAAGCTAAGTTTCCACGAGTCACTGTTGCAGAAACAACGAAACAAACGTGCCAAATTTAAACTCCTCAACATTGGCGATCCTTTACAGAAGCTGGAAACTTGGTGTGCGTAGTTCAATGCGAGACGCCTACAACAGTTTCCACAGCAAAACTTTGTCTCGAAACCTGGCAGAAAATCCAAAGAGATTCTGGTCGTATGTGAAGTATGGTAGCGGCAAGAAACAATCAATGCCTTCTCTGCGCGATAACAATGGAGATACTACCGAAGACAGTGCTGCCAAAGCAGAGTTACTAAACACACTAAAGTCATCAGAAGATCAAAACAAACTGCAAAACGATTTAGAAAAAGGGATCTGAATGGTGCGAAAAGTGGCAGTTTACCCTCAATAACGAAAAGTGTGAAGTCACCCACATGAGTGCGAAAAGGAACCCGTTGAACTTCGGTAACACAGTCTAATCTAAAAGTCGTAAATTCGACTAAGTACCTAGGTATTACAAGCAAGAACAATTTAAATTGGAAGGAAAACATAGAAAATATTGTGGGGAAGGCTAATCAAAGACTGCGTTTTATTGGCGGAGCACCTAAAAAATGTAACAGGTGCACTAAAGGAGACTGCCTACACTACGCTTGTCCGTCCTCTTTTAGAATACTGCTGCGCGGTGTGGGATCCTTACCAGGTAGGAGTGACGGAGTACATCGAAAAAGTTCAAAGAAGGACAGCACGTTTTGTATTATCGTCAAATATGGGAGACAGTGTCACTGGAATGATACAGGGATTCGGGTGGACATCAGTAAAACAAAGGTGTTTTTTGTTGCGACGGAATCTTCTCACGAAATTCCAATCACCAACTTTCTCCTCCGAATGCGAAAATATTTTGTTGACACCGGCCTACGTAGGGAGGAACGAGCACCAAGATCAAATAAGGGAAATCAGAGCTCGTACGAAAAGATACTGGTGTTCATTCTTTCCGCGCGCTACACGAGATTGGAATAATGGAGAGTTGTGAAAGTAGTTCGATGAACCCTCTGCTACGCACCTAAATGTGAGTTGCAGAGTATCCATGTAGATGTAGTTGTATTCAGTCTGGAACCGCGTGACCGCTACGGTCGCAGGTTTGAATTCTGCCCCAGGCATGTATGTGTGTGCTGTCCTTAGGTTAGTTAGGTTTAAGTAGTTCTAAGTTCTAGGGGACTGATGACCTCAGATGTTAAGTCCCACAGTGCTCAGAGCCATTTTTGTAGTTGTAGATGCAGATGCTTCCTAAAACCATACTGATTCGGGGACTTAAGTTTCTCAGTCTCAAGAAATTTTGTTACATTCGAACTGAGAACATGTCCAAGAAATACTGCGTACCATTGGCGTGGAGCAACACTTTATCGCCAGGCCCATCGTCCAATAAATCACGGATCCAGTTCGAGGACGGTGACGCAACACGGCGTGAGTAAATGTCTCAGCTGGAGAGGCCAGCCTGCAAACAACGAGACGGGGCCAGCTGGAGCGACTGCGCGCTTCAGTTCCTCGACGACGGCGATCCAGTTGTCGCTGGTTGGTGGGGCGCCCTCTCAGTGACCGCCGTGTGACCCGCGGCTGGAGCCTTTGACGCGCCGAGCGCCCTTATCTGACGAACTGAGTGGCAAGCAGGACGCGCGGTCCTTGAGATGGCGTCAGACCAGCAGATAGCCGGCACTCTTTGCGTAAGTGGCGCCATTAAGCTGGCGCCAGCGGCCGGCCATTGACGCGACCGGCTGGCGCATGAATGGCGACACCATTCATCGGCCGCCGCTGTAAACACACGCACGCACTTGTCTTGTCTCTGCCTGCCCCCCCCCCTCCCCCCGGCGTCTCGTCCCCCAAGACGACTATATAGGGTCAACGTATTGAAAGAAGGACACTGTGAAACTATCAAATACTGTGGTGGCGAATTTTTATTCGCACACAAGTAATGGCAGTCGACCGATCATCTCCAAAGTGTCAGGATTGATCCTTTGTGTCAGATATACAGTATCAGATCACCTTACTTACTTACTCGTTCGGCGTCACAGAGGCATAATTTACAATATTCTTATCACCATATACTAAAAAAGAAAACAATATAATTCTACACTATATTATATATATTTTTGAGCCACTCTATGGCTGAGTCACTGAGTCTATGTATGAGTTCACCACCATAGCCATACACTTTGCACACGAGTAGATGGTCCATTGTCTGTATTTCACCGCACTCACATACAGCGCTGTCTGCCAGGCCCCACTTGTTCATCAGGTGTTTACATCTCCAAACACTCGTTCGGACCTGGTTTAGAGCTGTCCACACTCTTCTTGGTAGGTTGAAGCCATCAATCTTCTTGTTCGGATCGTGTACTAAGTTTTTGTTCTTAAATTCACTTGCCGACCATACTTCGTTCCAGGCCGTCCTCGGCTCAAAGGCTTGTAGTTCTTCGCCGATTTTCCAAAAAGGTGATCTGGATTTAAGCCCGTTTGTCGGTGTCAGATCTTGGTGGATAGGGAGGTGTGTCAGCCCTTTGCCCTTCGGACCTATGACCTCGCTGTTTGGTCCACTCCCACAAATCGACCAACCCTTCGCCATTATGATGGCTTGAACACTGCTGGGGACACATTCAATATCTTCCCCAAGAAGCGAAACCAAGGGAAGCATAGCTTGGACACTTAGGTCTGGAGAGCGACGTCGACATTCTAAGACATCCCTCGTCAACTCTCTGCCCTTGAGACTGATGGCCTGTTTGGTCCTCTCCCCCAAATCAACCAACCAAGCAACCCTTCGCCCTTATGATGGCTTGAACACTGCCAGGGACACATTCAATGGGGTGCCTGAATATCTGTGGAGGAATGGCAACCCGTTCTTCCTCAACAGACGAAACCAGAGGAATCATAGCTTGGACACTTAGGTCTGGAGAGCGACGGCGACATTCTAAGACATACCTCGTCAACTCCCTGCTCTTGAGACCGATTACCTCCCTATTTGGTTCTCTCACCCATATCATCCAACCAACCAACCCTTCGCCCTTATGATGGCTTGAACACTGCTGGGGATGCTTTCAATGAGGTGCATGAATGTCTGTGGAGGACTGGCAACCCACACTTCCTCAAGAATCGAAACCAGGGGAGGCATTGCTTGCACACTTAGGTCTGGAAAGCAATGTCGGCATTCTAAGACATCCCTCGTTAATTCTCTGCACTTGACACTGATGACCTCACTGTTGGGTCCTCTCTCCAAAATCAACCAACCAACCCTTCGCCATTATGATGGCTTGAACACAGCTGGGGACGCTTTCAGTGAGGTGCCTGAATATCTTCTTCCTCAACAGCCGGAAGCAGGGGAAGTATAGCTTGGACACTTACATCTGGAGAGCGACACGAGATTTAAAAAAATGGCTCAAATGGCTCTGAGCACTATGGGACTCAACTTCTGAGGTCATTAGTCCCCTAAAACTTAGAACTAGTTAAACCTAAATAACCTAAGAACATCACATACATCCATGCCCGTGGCAGGATTCGAACCTGCGACCGTAGCGGTCTCGCGGTTCCAGACTGCAGCGCCAGAACCGCTAGGCCATTGCAGCCAGCGAGATTCTAAGACATCCTTCGTCAACTCTCTGCCATTGAGACAGATGACCTCGCTGTTTGGCCCTCTCTACCAAATCATCCAACCATCCAACCCTTCGCCCTTATGATGCTTGAACACTGCTGCGACACTTTCAATGACGTGCCTGAATATCTTTGGAGGAATGGTAACCCATTCTTCCTTAACAGCCGAAACCTCAGAAAGCAGCCAAGTTGGACACTTAGGTTTAGAGCGATTTCAACATCCTAAGCCACCCCTCAGATGTTGCATTGGATTGGGGTCGGGACACCGGGCAGGCCAGTCCATTTCAGGAATGTTACTATCTGCACAACCATGAACCACGAACCGTGGACCTAACCGTTAGTGGGGAGGCTTGTGTGCCTCAGCGATACACGTAGCCGTACTGTAGGTGCAAACACAATGGAGGGGTATCTGTTGAGAGGCCAGTCAGACGTGTGGCTCCTGTAGAGGGGCGGCAGGCTTTTCAGCAGTTGCAGGGGAACAGGCTTGATGATTGTCTGCGTGCCTCAGCGATACAGGTAGCCGTACTGTAGGTGCAACCACAACGGAGGGGTATCTGTTGAGAGGCCAGACAGACGTGTGGTTCCTGTAGAGGGGCAGCAGCCTTTTCAGCAGTTGCAGGGGCAACAGCCTGGATGATTGACTGATCTGGCCTTGTAACAATAACCAAAACGGCCTTGCTGAGCTAGTACTGCAAACATCTGAAAGCAAGGCGAAACTACAGCCATAATTTTTCCCGAGGGCATCCAGATTTACTGTATGGTTATTGGAAGTGAAACATGGACGATAAATAGTTTGGACAAGAAGAGAATAGAAGCTTTCGAAATGTAGTGCTACAGAAGAATGCTGAAGATTAGATGGGTGGATCACATAACTAATGAGGAAGTATTGAATAAGATTGGGGAGAAGAGAAGTTTGTGGCACAACTTGACCAGAAGATGGAATCGGCTGTCAGGACATGTTCTGAGGCATCAAGCGATCACCAATTTAGTATTGGAGGGCAGTGTGGAGGGTAAAAATCGTAGAGGGAGACCAAGAGACGAATACAGTAAGCAGATTCAGAAGGATGTAGGCTGCAGTAGGTACTGGAAGACGAAGAAGCTTGCACAGGGTAGAGTAGCACAGAGAGCTGCTTCAAACCAGTCTCAGGACTGAAGACCACAACAATAACAACAACTACCCGCAAACCACTGCCTGACAGGTGCAACTTTATGAAACAGCGGATTTTCTTGCTCATACAAACAACGATCGTTTCCAAACTATTTCTTTACTGTACATAGTTCACTGTGCCGTAAAATGCGTTCATATCACTAGACATTTACTGATGTCTTGTGGAATAATGGGACCACACCATAAGGACACCTCTATACAGCTGGCCTAAGTGGCCGTGCGGTACTGGGCGCTACAGTCTGGAAGCGAGCGACCACTGCAGTCGCAGGTTCGAATCCTGCCTCGGGCATGGATGTGTGTGATGTTCTTAGTTTAGTCAGGTTTAATTAGTTCTACTTTCTAGGTGACTGATGACCTCAGAAGTTAAGTCACTTAGTGCTCAGAGCCATTTGAACCCCTATACAGTAACACCACCTCCTCTGTTTTTTTAAATTTCGCCTTACATATGATGGCAGGTGACGTACTCTAAGCACTCTGCAACTCCAAACCCTTCCATCGGATTGCCACAAGCTCCAACTCACATGTTCCGAGTCAACCAGTGTCCAGTGCTGTCAGTCTATACACCACCTCAAGCATCGCTTAGCACCGAGTGCAGGAATGTGTTGTTTCCAGGGAGCTGCCTTACCACTGTTCGTTTCAACTGCCTACAAATAATCTGGACTGCTGGTATCACTTTGGAACTATCGAGTGATTCTTCCCGCCGATTGCGTGCAATTTTTTTTACAGCCATCCTGCACAATACGCGACGGTGCCTGTCAAGCTGTCCACGGAGTGTCCCTGGTCTTGGTTTAGCTCTGGCTGTACCTTCACATTTCTACTTCGCAATCCCATCACTTTGCCAACGGACCTGCCGCGGTGCCGACACCGGTTCCCGTGAGATCACTGAACAGAAGCACTGTTCAGCTCGGCCAGCACTCAGATTGGTCACCATCCAGGTCTGCCGAGTGCTGTTTGGATTGGACACCATCCGGGTCTGCCGAGTGCTGTTTGGATTGGTCACCGTCCGGGCCTGGCGAGTGCTGTCTGGATTGGTCACCTTCTGGGCCTGCCGAGTGCTGTTAGGATTGGTCCGTCTGGGCCTGCTGAGTGCTGTTTGGATTGGTCACTGTCCATGCCTGCCGAGTGCTGTTTGGATTGGTCACCGTGTGGGCCTGCCGAGTGCTGTTTGGATTGGTCACCGTGTTGGCCTGCCGAGTGCTGTTTGGATTGGTCACTGTCCAATGCCTGCCGAGTGCTGTTTGGATTGGTCACCGTCCGGGGCCTGCCGAGTGCTGTTTGGATTGGTCACCGTCCGCACCTGCCGAGTGCTGTTAGGATTGGTCACTGTCCGGGCCTGCCGAGAGCTGTTTGGATTGGTCACTCTCCGGGCCTGCCGAGTGCTGTTTGGATTGGTCACCGTCCGGGGCCTGCCGAGTGCTGTTTGGATTGGTCACCGTCCAGAGCCTGCCGAGTGCTGTTTGGATTGGTCACTGTCCGCGCCTGCCGAGAGCTGTTTGGATTGGTCACTGTCCGGGCCTGCTGAGTGCTGTTTGGATTGGTCACCGTGTGTGCCTGCCGAGTGCTGTTTGGATTGGTCACCGTCCGGGGCCTGCCGAGTGCTGTTTGGATTGGTCACCGTCCGCACCTGCCGAGTGCTGTTAGGATTGGTCACTGTCCGGGCCTGCCGAGTGCTGTTTGGATTGGTCACTGTCCGGGCCTGCCGAGTGCTGTTTGGATTGGTCACTGTCCGGGCCTGCCGAGTGCTGTTTGGATTGGTCACCATCCAGGGCCTGCCGAGTGCTGTTTGGATTGGTCACAGTCCGCACCTGCCGAGTGCTGTTAGGATTGGTCACTGTCCGGGCCTGCCGAGTGCTGTTTGGATTGGTCACCGTCCGGGCCTGCCGAGTGCTGTTTGGATTGGTCACTGTCCGGGCCTGCCTAGTGCTGTTTGGATTGGTCACCGTCCGGGCCTGCTGACTGCTGTTTGGATTGGTCACTGTGTGCATGCCGAGTGCTGTTTGGATTGGTCTCCGTCCGGGCCTGCCGAGTGCTGTTTGGATTGGTCACCGTCCAGAGCCTGCCGAGTGCTGTTTGGATTGGTCACTGTCCGGGCCTGCCTAGTGCTGTTTGGATTGGTCACTGTCCGGGCCTGCCGAGTGCTGTTTGGATTGGTCACCATCCAGGGCCTGCCGAGTGCTGTTTGGATTGGTCACCGTCCGCACCTGCCGAGTGCTGTTAGGATTGGTCACTGTCCGGGCCTGCCGAGTGCTGTTTGGATTGGTCACTGTGTGTGCCTGCCGAGTGCTGTTTGGATTGGTCACTGTCCGGGCCTGCCGAGTGCTGTTTGGATTGGTCACCATCCAGGGCCTGCCGAGTGCTGTTTGGATTGGTCACCGTCCGCACCTGCCGAGTGCTGTTAGGATTGGTCACTGTCCGGGCCTGCCGAGTGCTGTTTGGAATGGTCACCGTCCGGACCTGCCAAGTGCTGTTTGGATTGGTCACTGTCCGGGCCTGCCTAGTGCTGTTTGGATTGATCACTGTTCGGGCCTGCCGAGTGCTGTTTGGATTGGTCACTGTCCGGGCCTGCCGAGTGCTGTTTGGATTGGTCACTGTTCGGGCCTGCTGAGTGCTGTTTGGATTGGTCACTGTGTGTGCCTGCCGAGTGCTGTTTGGATTGGTCACTGTTCGGGCCTGCTGAGTGCTGTTTGGATTGGTCACTGTGTGTGCCTGCCGAGTGCTGTTTGGATTGGTCACCGTCCGGGCCTGCCGAGTGCTGTTTGGATTGGTCACCGTCCAGAGCCTGCCGAGTGCTGTTTGGATTGGTCACTGTCCGGGCCTGCCTAGTGCTGTTTGGATTGGTCACTGTCCGTGCCTGCCGAGTGCTGTTTGGATTGGTCACTGTCCGGGCCTGCTGAGTGCTGTTTGGATTGGTCACCGTGTGTGCCTGCCGAGTGCTGTTTGGATTGGTCACCGTCCGGGGCCTGCCGAGTGCTGTTTGGATTGGTCACCGTCCGCACCTGCCGAGTGCTGTTAGGATTGGTCACTGTCCGGGCCTGCCGAGTGCTGTTTGGATTGGTCACTGTCCGGGCCTGCCGAGTGCTGTTTGGATTGGTCACTGTCCGGGCCTGCCGAGTGCTGTTTGGATTGGTCATCATCCAGGGCCTGCCGAGTGCTGTTTGGATTGGTCACCGTCCGCACCTGCCGAGTGCTGTTAGGATTGGTCACTGTCCGGGCCTGCCGAGTGCTGTTTGGATTGGTCACCGTCCGGGCCTGCCGAGTGCTGTTTGGATTGGTCACTGTCCGGGCCTGCCTAGTGCTGTTTGGATTGATCACTGTTCGGGCCTGCTGAGTGCTGTTTGGATTGGTCACTGTGTGTGCCTGCCGAGTGCTGTTTGGATTGGTCACCGTCCGGGCCTGCCGAGTGCTGTTTGGATTGGTCACCGTCCAGAGCCTGCCGAGTGCTGTTTGGATTGGTCACTGTCCGGGCCTCCCTAGTGCTGTTTGGATTGATCACTGTTCGGGCCTGCTGAGTGCTGTTTGGATTGGTCACTGTGTGTGCCTGCCGAGTGCTGTTTGGATTGGTCACCGTCCGGGGCCTGCCGAGTGCTGTTTGGATTGGTCACCATCCAGAGCCTGCCGAGTGCTGTTTGGATTGGTCACTGTCCGCGCCTGCCGAGTGCTGTTTGGATTGGTCACAGTCCGGGCCTGCTGAGTGCTGTTTGGATTGGTCACTGTGTGTGCCTGCCGAGTGCTGTTTGGATTGGTCACTGGCCGGGCCTGCCGAGTGCTGTTTGGATTGGTCACCGTCCGGGGCCTGCCGAGTGCTGTTTGGATTGGTCACCGTCCGAACCTGCCGAGTGCTGTTAGGATTGGTCATTGTCCGGGCCTGCCGAGTGCTGTTTGGATTGGTCACCGTCTGGGCCTGCCGAGTGCTGTTTGGATTGGTCACTGTCCGGGCCTGCGTAGTGCTGTTTGGATTGATCACTGTTCGGGCCTGCTGAGTGCTGTTTGGATTGGTCACTGTGTGTGCCTGCCGAGTGCTGTTTGGATTGGTCACCGTCCGGGCCTGCCGAGTGCTGTTTGGATTGGTCACCGTCCGGGGCCTGCCGAGTGCTGTTTGGATTGGTCACCGTCCGCACCTGCCGAGTGCTGTTAGGATTGGTCACTGTCCGGGCCTGCCTAGTGCTGTTTGGATTGATCACTGTTCGGGCCTGCTGAGTGCTGTTTGGATTGGTCACTGTGTGTGCCTGCCGAGTGCTGTTTGGATTGGTCACTGTCCGGGCCTGCCGAGTGCTGTTTGGATTGGTCACCGTCCGGGGCCTGCCGAGTGCTGTTTGGATTGGTCACCATCCGCACCTGCCGAGTGCTGTTAGCATTGGTCACTGTCCGGGCCTGCCGAGTGCTGTTTGGATTGGTCACCGTCCGGGCCTGCCGAGTGCTGTTTGGATTGGTCACTGTCCGGGCCTGCCTAGTGCTGTTTGGATTGATCACTGTTCGGGGCTGCTGAGTGCTGTTTGGATTGGTCACTGTGTGTGCCTGCCGAGTGCTGTTTGGATTGGTCACTGTCCGGGCCTGCCGAGTGCTGTTTGGATTGGTCACCGTCCGGGGCCTGCCGAGTGCTGTTTGGATTGGTCACCGTCCGCACCTGCCGAGTGCTGTTAGGATTGGTCACTGTCCGGGCCTGCCTAGTGCTGTTTGGATTGATCACTGTTTGGGCCTGCTGAGTGCTGTTTGGATTGGTCACTGTGTGTGCCTGCCGAGTGCTGTTTGGATTGGTCACTGTCCGGGCCTGCCGAGTGCTGTTTGGATTGGTCACCGTCCGGGGCCTGCCGAGTGCTGTTTGGATTGGTCACTGTCCGCACCTGCCGAGTGCTGTTAGGATTGGTCACTGTCCGGGCCTGCCGAGTGCTGTTTGGATCGGTCACCGTCCGGGCCTGCCGAGTGCTGTTTGGATTGGTCATTGTCCGGGCCTGCCTAGTGCTGTTTGGATTGATCACTGTTCGGGCCTGCTGAGTGCTGTTTGGATTGGTCACTGTGTGTGCCTGCCGAGTGCTGTTTGGATTGGTCATTGTCCGGGCCTGCCGAGTGCTGTTTGGATTGGTCACCGTCCGGGGCCTGCCGAGTGCTGTTTGGATTGGTCACCGTCCGCACCTGCCGAGTGCTGTTAGGATTGGTCACTGTCCGGGCCTGCCTAGTGCTGTTTGGATTGATCACTGTTTGGGCCTGCTGAGTGCTGTTTGGATTGGTCACTGTGTGTGCCTGCCGAGTGCTGTTTGGATTGGTCACTGTCCGGGCCTGCCGAGTGCTGTTTGGATTGGTCACCGTCCGGGGCCTGCCGAGTGCTGTTTGGATTGGTCACCGTCCGCACCTGCCGAGTGCTGTTAGGATTGGTCACTGTCCGGGCCTGCCGAGTGCTGTTTGGATCGGTCACCGTCCGGGCCTGCCGAGTGCTGTTTGAATTGGTCACTGTCCGGGCCTGCCTAGTGCTGTTTGGATTGATCACTGTTCGGGGCTGCTGAGTGCTGTTTGGATTGGTCACTGTGTGTGCCTGCCGAGTGCTGTTTGGATTGGTCACTGTCCGGGCCTGCCGAGTGCTGTTTGGATTGGTCACCGTCCGGGGCCTGCCGAGTGCTGTTTGGATTGGGCACCGTCCGCACCTGCCGAGTGCTGTTAGGATTGGTCACTGTCCGGGCCTGCCTAGTGCTGTTTGGATTGATCACTGTTCGGGCCTGCTGAGTGCTGTTTGGATTGGTCACTGTGTGTGCCTGCCGAGTGCTGTTTGGATTGGTCACTGTCCGGGCCTGCCAAGTGCTGTTTGGATTGGTCACCGTCCGGGGCCTGCCGAGTGCTGTTTGGATTGGTCACCGTCCGCACCTGCCGAGTGCTGTTAGGATTGGTCACTGTCCGGGACTGCCGAGTGCTGTTTGGATTGGTCACCGTCCGGGCCTGCCGAGTGCTGTTTGGATTGGTCACTGTCCGGGCCTGCCTAGTGCTGTTTGGATTGATCACTGTTCGGGCCTGCTGAGTGCTGTTTGGATTGGTCACTGTGTGTGCCTGCCGAGTGCTGTTTGGATTGGTCACTGTCCGGGCCTGCTGAGTGCTGTTTGGATTGGTCACTGTCCGGGGCCTGCCGAGTGCTGTTTGGATTGGTCACCGTCCGCACCTGCCGAGTGCTGTTAGGATTGGTCACTGTCCGGGCCTGCCGAGTGCTGTTTGGATTGGTCACCGTCCGGGCCTGCCGAGTGCTGTTTGGATTGGTCACTGTCCGGGCCTGCCTAGTGCTGTTTGGATTGATCACTGTTCGGGCCTGCTGAGTGCTGTTTGGATTGGTCACTGTGTGTGCCTGCCGAGTGCTGTTTGGATTGGTCACTGTCCGCGCCTGCCGAGTGCTGTTTGGATTGGTCACTGTCCAGGACTGTCAAGTGCTGTCGGCAAGCGGGGTGCACTCGGCCCTTGTGAGGCCAATGGAGGAGCTACTGACTGAGGAGTAGCGACAACGGATATGGAAACTGACAACGGCTGGGAGAGTAGTGTGCTGACCAAATGCCCCTCTGTATCCGCATCCAGTGACGCCTGTGGCGTGAGGATGACACGGCGGTCGATCGGTACCGTTAGGTGTTCATGGCCTGTTCAGACGGAGTTTAGTTTAGTGTACTATTCCTGTTCAAGTCGTAGTACGAAGAATACCTGTAAAACATCACAGAGCCACATCTGGTGTGAACCACACCTTCTGTACACTTCTGCTGAGGCACCTCAGTGGGACTTCACTACACTGGACGCCTAGCGCCATCTGAAAAGAGGGGAATCTGATACTCGTCGGGACCACACTAGACGCCTCCAGCCACTCCAGCCACTGTGCATTCTCCGCTCATGGCCCACAGACGGCGTGCGCCTTTTTGTGGCGCTGTGAGGAACGCCCTTCTGCGACGTAGCAGACATACACACTCTTGTGGGCGGTTCCTGGCTAGTTGCTACCGGGAAGAGCTAGTATCGCTGGGGCATAGCGAGTGGTGTCATATCCAGGAAGTAGCGGCTGCCACTCACACCTCCTATGACCAACGTCTGCCCTTCAGCAGACTGACAGTGACTGAGCTGCAAGTCACGCAGAATGTCGCAATCAGTGGGCGCACCTTGGTTTTGCCTGACAGCCTGCACTTCCTGCTCTAACCGCGCGGCGCTTTTAGAATGTCCGCTTTACACAGAACGATTGCGAAGGCCGTAACCACACCAGCATTTAAGACGACCATATTACATAGATGTTGTTATTGTGGTTGCTGTCTTGACTCACAAGGCTGGTATGGTGTAGCTCTTCATGCTACACATTACTTCTTCTCCACACCCCTAAAAACACACATTTTTCGTATTAGTTGCATTGTGCTGCAACCTACTACCAGGCACTCCACATCAGCGATCTCAGTAGTCATTAGATATCGTGAGAGAGCATAATGGGTCGCTACGCGGAACTCACGGACTTCGGAAGTCATCAAGTGATTGGGTGTCACTTGTGTCATACGTCTGTACGCGAAATTTCCACAGTCCTAAACATCCCTAGGTTAGTGATAGTGAAGTGGAAACGTGAAGGGACACGTACAGCACAAAAGCGTACACGCCGACATCGTCTGCTGACTCAACAGCCTCATACACGTGTAAAGAGCAATTAAACCTCCAACGTTCCAAATGGGCAACTAATTCGAAAGATCTGAAGGACAATACGGCACGCCAAAGGTCTTGGAACCTAGTCCATGATACAAGGCGCAGGAACTCGTCGCAGGAGATCGCCGTTAGGAGAGCCGAGCAGAACCTACAGTACTGTGGCTAACACCAGGCTGCCTAAAATGTAACTATTCTAAAAATCGGGAAAAGGTCTTTATTTTGAATGAAATGTGGAAATATTGGCAAAACTTCGGTATATTCTGAAGTTTAGATTTACAAGTTGACTGCCAAGCACAGGCTGATAGTAACACAATCATGCACAAACCCTTTCATTCACGTTAGCGACTTTATGGTAACGTATTTCCCGAAATCTGAACAGCTACTAAACGCGGGTCTTTCTTAAATGAAAATGCTCACCAAACTATTAAGTTTATCGGTGTCAAATGCAATCAAGTTTTTGGTCACCGATCTGCTCAATATGCCACGCCGAATTACTGTCTTTTCTCATACACAAAATTACTTGAAAGCCGTACTTTCTAAAAAAACTCACCTGAATAAATATGGCTTCACTTTAAAGCACATTTGAAGGATGTAGCACAACTATAACTGGCTCCCAGGTTGGTGCCATATATCTCGACTTTCGAAAGACGTTCGACTCAAAGTATTCTATCAGACAGGGGACAGTATGTCGTCCTGAGCGGGGTGACTTGAACAGAAACAAGCGTACCATCAGGTGTGCCCCAGGGCAGCGTAATAGGTCCTATGCTTTTTACGATTTACATAAACAATCTGGTTGATGGTATTCACAGCAGCATTAGACTGTTTGCCGATGATGCTGTAGTCTACAGGAAAGTAGTATCACACGAAAGTTGTGAACAAATCCATGAGGATATGCAGAAAATAAATACGTGGTGTTCAAAAATGGCTCTGAGCACTATGGGACTCAACATCTGTGGTCATCAGTCCCCTAGAACTTAGAACTATTTAATCCTAACTAACCTAAGGACATCACACACATCCATGCCCCAGGCAGGATTCGAACCTGCGACCGTAGGAGTCGCGCGGCTCTGGACTGAGCGCCTAGAACCGCTAGACCAAATGCGTGGTGTAATGACTGGCAGTTATCTCTCAATATTAGTAACAATGGGACTTAACTTCTCAGGTCATTAGTCCTCTAGCACTCAGAACTACTTAAACCTAACTAACCTACGAACATCTATGCCCCAGGCAGGATTCGAACCTGCGACCGTAGCGGTTGCGCGGTTCCAGACTGTAGCCTCTAGAACAGCTCGGCCACTCTGGCCGGCTGACTAACAGAGACCTCTGACAGTTGAAGAGGGTCGTAATGTGTAATAGGGAGACATCTGTCCAGATCAACACATTGGAATTCCAGACTGCATCAGAATCCACTGCAAGTACTATGACAGTTAGGCGGGAGGTGAGGAAACTTGGATTTCATGGTTGAGCGGCTGCTTATAAGCCACACATCACGCCGGTAAATGCCAAACGACGCCTCGCACGGTGTAAGGAGTGTAAACATTGGACGATTGAACAGTGGAAAATCGTTGTGTGGAGTGACGAATCACGGTACACAATGTGGCGATCCGTTGGCAGGATGTGAGTATGGTGAATGCCCGGTGAACGTTGTCTTCGAGCGTGTGTAGTGCCAACAGTAAAATACGGAGGCGGTGGTGTTATGGTGTGGTCGTGTTCTTCATGGAGGGGGCTTGCACCCCTTGTTTTTTTGCGTGGCACTATCACAGCAGAGCCCTACATTGATGTTTTAAGCATCTTCGTGCATCCCAATGTTGAAGAGCAATTCGGGGATGCCGATTACATCTTTGAACACGATCGAGCATCTATTCATAATGTACGGCCTGTGGCGGACTGGTTACACGGCAATGTCCCTGTAATGGGCTGGCCTGCACAGAGTCCTGACCTGAATCCTATACAACACCTTTGGGACGTTTTCGAACGCCGACTTCGTGCCAGGCCTCACCGACCGACATCGATACCTCTCCTCAGTGCAGCACTCTGCGAAGAATGCGCTGCCATTCCCCAAGAAACCTTCCAGCAGCTGATTGAACGTACGCCTGCGAGAGTGGAAGCTGTCATCAAGGGTAAGGGTGGGCCAACACCATATTGAATTCCAGCATTACCGATGGAGGGCGCCACTTGTAAGTCATTTTCAGCCAGGTGTTCGGATACTTCTGATCACATGCAACCTACAAAATGTTCCACCTCCTTGCTGTACTCAAGCTTGATCTGCCTCTACAACACTTACTCGCCAGATTTTCTTCACCGAGTGAAGTGGCGCAGTGGATAGCACACTGGAATCGCATTCGGGCGAGCGACGTGTCAAACCCGCATCCAGCCATCGTCATTTAGGTTGCCCGTGGTTTCCCTAAGTCGCTTAAGGCAAATGCTGGGCTGGGTCCTTTGCAACAGGAAGGCTGCATTCCTTCCCATCTTTCCTTAATCATATGGGACCGATGACCTGGCTGTGTGGTCCCCTTCCCTGTATCAACCAAGCAAACAACACTTTCTTGCATAATGAGATTTTCACTCTGCCGCAGAGTGTGCGCTGATATGGAACTTCCTGGCAGATTAAAACTGTGCGCCGGACCGAGACTCGAACTCGGGACCTTTGCCTTTCGCGGGCAAGTGCTCTACCACCTGAGCTACCCAAGCACGACTCACGCCGACTCCCCCAGCTTTACTCCCGCCAGTTAATACTTTCTTCCACTGACAAACTGGCTGTTGGTTTCTGTCTCGGGTTCTTCGACCGATGTTTGTCCCATGAGTTTTCTGTCGGCTACGGCCTTTCTGCCATACATTCCCAGAGTGACGGACAGAATCTGGAGTATATTGCGCGAACACGGCGTAAGGTATATTTACAAACCGACAAAGAAGATCGGCAAGGGAGAAATGGAACTGCCGGCCGTGGTGGCCGAGCGGTTCTAGGCTCTTCAGTCCGGAACCGCGCTGCTGCTACGGTAGCAGGTTCGAATCCTGCATCGGGCACGTATGTGTGTGATGTCCTTAGCTGAGTTACGTTTAAATAGTTGTGGGCTAAAAAAGGGAATGCTGCGAAGATAGAAGAGATATTAGGCATAAGGATGAGATAAGGCGAAGAGGCGAACAATTGTGGCAAGAATTATGGGAAACATAAGAAACAGGTCGCACAACATTTGAACTTCTTCCTAACGTCAGGGAACTATTGGGCATGAGATACTTTGAACCTACCCGAGGACTGATCCACTTTCTCACTGGTGATGGGCCACACCCGACATACACTCCTGGAAATGGAAAAAAGAACACATTGACACCGGTGTGTCAGACCAACCATACTTGCTCCGGACACTGCGAGAGGGCTGTACAAGCAATGATCACACGCACGGCACAGCGGACACACCAGGAACCGCGGTGTTGGCCGTCGAATGGCGCTAGCTGCGCAGCATTTGTGCACCGCCGCCGTCAGTGTCAGCCAGTTTGCCATGGCATACGGAGCTCCATCGCAGTCTTTAACACTGGTAGCATGCCGCGACAGCGTGGACGTGAACCGTATGTGCAGTTGACGGACTTTGAGCGAGGGCGTATAGTGGGCATGCGGGAGGCCGGGTGGACGTACCGCCGAATTGCTCAACACGTGGGGCGTGAGGTCTCCACAGTACATCGATGTTGTCGCCAGTGGTCGGCGGAAGGTGCACGTGCCCGTCGACCTGGGGCCGGACCGCAGCGACGCACGGATGCACGCCGAAACCGTAGGATCCTACGCAGTGCCGTAGGGGACCGCACCGCCACTTCCCAGCAAATTAGGGACACTGTTGCTCCTGGGGTATCGGCGAGGACCATTCGCAACCGTCTCCATGAAGCTGGGCTACGGTCCCGCACACCGTTAGGCCGTCTTCCGCTCACGCCCCAACATCGTGCAGCCCGCCTCCAGTGGTGTCGCGACAGGCGTGAATGGAGGGACGAATGGAGACGTGTCGTCTTCAGCGATGAGAGTCGCTTCTGCCTTGGTGCCAATGATGGTCGTATGCGTGTTTGGCGCCGTGCAGGTGAGCGCCCCAATCAGGACTGCATACGACTGAGGCACACAGGGCCAACACCCGGCATCGTGATGTGGGGAGCGATCTCCTACACTGGCCGTACACCTCTGGTGATCGTCGAGGGGACACTGAATAGTGCACGGTACATCCAAACCGTCATCGAACCCATCGTTCTACCATTCCTAGACCGGCAAGGGAACTTGCTGTTCCAACAGGACAATGCACGTCCGCATGTATCCCGTGCCACCCAACGTGCTCTAGAAGGTGTAAGTCAACTACCCTGGCCAGCAAGATCTCCGGATCTGTCCCCCATTGAGCATGTTTGGGACTGGATGAGGCGTCGTCTCACGCGGTCTGCACGTCCAGCACGAACGCTGGTCCAACTGAGGCGCCAGGTGGAAATGGCATGGCAAGCCGTTCCACAGGACTACATCCAGCATCTCTACGATCGTCTCCATGGGAGAACAGCAGCCTGCATTGCTGCGAAAGGTGGATATACACTGTACTAGTGCCGACATTGTGCATGCTCTGTTGCCTGTGTCTATGTGCCTGTGGTTCTGTCAGTGTGATCATGTGATGTATCTGACCCCAGGAATGTGTCAATAAAGTTTCCCCTTCCTGGGACAATGAATTCACCGTGTTCTTATTTCAATTTCCAGGAGTGTATTTATGTTGGTTCGGGAAAAGGGCCAGACCCGCGTGTGAATGTGGTGCGTTGGAGGGTACCCCCGATCATTTGGTCTACGAGTGCCCCCTTTTCAATGATGCAGCATCCACATTACGTGACCAATTACCTGACCATGACACATACCACCTGCTTAGACAAGAAGGCACTTTTCAAATCCTTAACCAATTGGCGGACGAGGTATCACGAGGAGTGTTAAAAGTATACCTGAGGGAGTAAACTAATGAACAATTTGAGACGCACCAGACACTGAATCTAGCGCTCTGTTCCTATACCGGCAGTGCGTGGACAGGCCGACTTTCCTTGTAGTCTGGAATCCAACCGCGTAAAGGAGTAGGGGGGACTGATGTGCGACACCACCGATACAGGACAAAGCATCGGACTTGGCTTAGATTAGGATTGGGAAACTACATATTTCAGGAACCTGCAGCGAATTTCATGGCCTGCCCAGTTTCAGGGCCACGATCATCGGATTAGCTCGATGAGCAAGGCTCTAAAAAAGTAGGTTTATAAATTAGTGACACAACTGTGACTCTGCAGGCAGTAGAGCTGGGTTAAGCGTACGTTATATAAAGTTAATATTAGTAATAGTAAATTAGTTGCCCATTGTTATCTAGTTATAGCCGCGCGGGATCAGCCGAGCGGTCAGGGGCGCTGCAGTCGTGGACTGTGCGGCTGGCCCCGGCGGAGGTTCGAGTCCTCCCTCGTGCATGGCTGTGTGTGTTTGTCCTTAGGATAATTTAGGTTAAGTAGTGTGTAAGCTTAGGGACTGATGACCTTAGCAGTTAAGTCCCATAAGACTTCGCACACATTTGAACATTTTTTTAATCTAGTTATAGCTGTAGCTCACTAATAAATTAAATTTGTATCCAGCGCCAATTAATGTTGGATAAAATTAGGACCCAATAATCATTTAGGGAAGTAGTTTAAGTCGTATAAATATTATAAATTTGTAATAAAGTTCTAGGGGACTGGTGACCTCAGATGTTAAGTCCCGTAGTGCTCACAGCCATTTGAACCATTTTGAGAAAAGGGACGCAATTGCAATGTCGGCAATATACTACATACCATGCAAAAAATATGGCTCTGAGCACTATGCGACTTAACTTCTGAGGTCATCAGTCCCCTAGAACTTAGAAGTAATTAATCCTAACTAACCTAAGGACACCACACACATCCATGCCCGAGGCAGGATTCGAACCTGCGACCGTAGCACGTACCATGCACATGCGGAAAGGTTTATCTCGGAATCACTGGACGATCAATCTACACCAGGATCAAAGAACGTAAGCGAAATTGCAGGTTGGGGGAGGTGGAGAACTTATAATGCTGCTTAAAATCCGTTTTTTATTCATACGACCGGTTTCGGTTAATCCAGAACCATCTTCAGATCTGATATTTCAGTTACAGGAGTAACCCGTACAAATACAGCAACTTTCACATGCTACGTCACAAGTGACAGGTTACTCCTGTAACTGAAATATCAGATCTGAAGATGGTTCTGAATGAACCGAAACCGGTCATATCAATAAAAAAAATTTGCAATCAAGACGGATTTGAAGTAACATTATAAAATCACTGATTGCTGTTATCCCATAAGACATTATATCTGCTTTTGCAAAGTGGAGAAATTAGATGTGTCAGAGCACACGCTGTGTAAGCCCAGCTGCGTGGTAAATTTTGCCGGCACCCAAGTTTTGGCTGTAGAGCTATCACTCCCACTTGTTCAGGGAGGATGTAGAAATACACGAGAAAGAAGAAGTGTCATGGTAAACGGATCCTGGCTTCCCGTACTGCAGCGAACGACCGTCGCAGGTAGCGAGAGGAGAACCGCACCGGAAATGACCGCGGAGAAGCCCTCGGACGTTGCCGCGCCAGGTAGAAACTACATAGTCTGCGGCTGCAAGCTCGGCTCCAGTTCACCAACGGCAATGGAGAGTGAAGATTTGACAATGCCAGCCACTCGTGCTGGCGAAACTTCAGTCAAATCACCGGACGAATGTCGACCGAAGAACCCGCGACAGAAGCCAACAAATTGTCAACAAGTGGCCATGAAAGCCTTAACAACTTTGCTCCATTACCAGATCGACGATTCCTTGGCGCTTCGGGATGCGTCCTCTCAACCGAGCCCTTCTTTTTGTGAACCTATACCTAAAAATTTATTTTCTCCACAATTCGTCTCTGTACCTCTCCAATTTTATCATCTATCCTTCATCATCCTTCCACAGCAGCTAAATTCAAAAGCTACACTACTGGCCATTAAAATTGCTACTCCAAGAAGAAATGCGGATGATAAACGGGTATTCATTGGAGAAATATATTATTCTAAACTGACATGTGATTACGTTTTCACGCAATTTGGGTGCATAAATCCTGAGAAATCAGTACCGAGAACAACCACCTCTGGCCGTAATAACGGCCTTGATACGGCTAGGCATTGAGTCAAACAGAGCTCGGATGCCGTGTACAGGTACAGCTGCCCACGCAGCTACAACACGATACCACAGTTCACCAAGAGTAGTGACTGGCGTATTGTGACGAGCCAGTTGCTCGGCCACCATTGACCAGACGTTTTCAGTTGGTGAGAGATATGGAGAATGTGCTGGTCAGGGCAGCAGTCGAACATTTTCTGTATCCAAAAAGGCCCGTACAAGACCTGCAACATGCGGTCGTGCATTATCCTGCTGAAATGTAGGGTTTCGCAGCGATCGAATCAAGGGTAGAGCCACGGGTCGTAATACACCTGAAATGTAACATCCACTGTTTAAAGTGCCGTCAATGCGAACGAGAGGTGACCGAGACGTGTAACCAGTGGCACCCCATACCGTCACTCCGGCTGATACGCCAGTATGGCGATGACGAATACACGCTTCCAATGTGCGTTCACCGCCATGTCGCCAGACACGGATGCGACCATCGTGACGCTGTAAACAGAACCTGGATTCATCCGAAAAAATGACGTTTTGCCATTCGTGCACCCAGGTTCGTCGTCGAGTACACCACCGCAGACGCTCCTGTCTGTGATGCAGCGTCAAGAGTAACCGCAGCCACGGTCTCCGAGCTGATAGTCCGTGCTGCTGCAAACGTCGTCGAACTGTTCGTGCAGATGGTTGTTGTCTTGCAAACGTCCCCATCTGTTCATTCAGGGATCGAGACGTGGCTGCACGATCCGTTACAGCGGTGCGGATAAGATGCCTGTCATCTCGACTGCTAGTGATACGAGGCCGTTGGGATCCAGCACGGCGTTCCGTATTACCCTCCTGAACCTATCGATTCCATATCCTACTAACAGTCACTGGATCTCGACCAACGCGAGCAGCAATGTCGCGATACGATAAACCGCAATCGCGATAGGCTGCAATCCGACCTTTATCAAGGTCGGAAACGTGATAGTACGCATTTCTCATCCTTACACGAGGCATCAAAACAAAGTTTGACCAGGCAACGCCGGTCAACTGCCGTTTGTGTATGAGAAGTCGGTTGGAAACTTTCCTCATGTGAGCACGTTGTAGGTGCCGCCGCCGGCGCCAACCGTGTGTGAATGCTCTGAAAAGCTAATCATTTGCGTATCACAGCATCTTATTCGTGTCGGTTAAATTTCGCGTCTGTAGCACGTCATCTTCTTGGTGTAGCAGTTGTAATGGCCAGTGGTGTACCACCCTATTCCTGTCTCAAGTGTTCACCGTCCACGCTCCATTTCGCCACGAGCCTACACTCCAGACACATACTTTCAGAAGAGACTTCCCAAGAGTTAAAATTATAATTCATACTAACAAATTCCCCTTCTCCAGAAACGCTTCTCTTGCTACTCTCAGTTTACATTTTATGCGCGCTCTGCATCGTCGGTCGTCAGTTACTTTGCTATTCTACTAGCCAAATTCATGTACTACTTACAGTGTTCATTTCCTGATGCACCCAAATGAGCTACTAAGACATTATCCACCGCGCGGCACTGAATACCCCCCACTGGCGCTGAGGCTGTGTGACGTGGTATGAGAAACGCGGGATGACCGCCCGATTAGAGGCGCCATGTCACGGATTGCGCGGCCCTCCCGCCGGAGGTTCGAGACCTCCCCTGGGCATAGCCGTGTGTGCTGTTCTTGGCGTAAGTTTGTTTAATCAGTGTGTAAGTCAAGGGACCGATGACCTCAGCTGTTTTGTCCATTAGGAATTCACACACATTTGATGCGGTATCATAAGCATACACGGTGATTCCATGATGCTGTTGCAGACTCTCATTGGTGTTGGAGAAGACTAAATGTACCAATGTAAGATAAAGATCCGTGAACTGGAAACGAAAGGGTCAAAACTTGTAAGCAAAGTCGTTCTGGCACTGATGTCCATGAGACTTCAGGGTAGACAGCTTTCAGAGGTGGTAGTAGGCACCAAAACAAGAAGAAAGTGTCCAGTAAACAGGGGCTCTAAAATGCATACTGTACCACCTTGGGCATTTTCGATACTGTGGAACACAGCTTTTCTGGTGAAAAAATGTGCCCACAGCTCTTTAAGTATGCACCTAGTGCCTTTTCTCTTGTTTGTTTTCGTCCATACTATGTCCTCCGAAAATATGGAGACAAAAGAGCTTGTAGCAAAATGTGTTTCACAGCGTCAAAGATGAGCAAGCGCTCATAGGCGATGCGCCGCGAAAGGTACTGGCCTAGCGCGACAGCCATCTAGCGGCAGAACGGGTGAAACTACGAAAATTAGCAGACACATTATCCCAGCGCTAGAGTAGAGAGGGTTCTGAACTGCCATCTGTCCGCGATTGAGGAAGTTTTGCGCATGCGCACTAGGCAGCGATAACTCGCGCATGCGCATAAAGAAGTACCCCAGTGCTGTCTGTTTGTTATTTGGTTATCGTTAGGTGGCTGACGGCCTTGGGAGAGCCAGTCCTGACACAACCCTACCATCTGGTGAGCAAGATGTATGAGACAGGCGAAGTACCCTCAGACTTCAAGAAGAATATAATAATTCCAATCCCAAAGAAAGCAGGTGTTGACAGATGTGAAGGTTACCGAACTATCAGTTTAATAAGTCATGGCTGCAAAATACTAACACGAATTCTTTACAGACGAATGGAAAATCTAGTAGAAGCCGACCTCGGGGAAGATCAGTTTGGTTTCCGTAGAAATACTGGAACACATGAGGCAATACTGACCCTACGGCTTATCTTAGAAGAAAGATTAAGGAAAGGCAGACCTACGTTTCTAGCATTTGTAGACTTAGAGAAAGCTTTTGACAATGTTGACTGGAATACTCTTTTTCAAATTCTGAAGGTGGCAGGGGTAAAATACAGGGAGCGAAAGGCTATTTACAATTTGTATAGAAACCAAATGGCAGTTATAAGAGTTGAGGGGCATAAAAAGGGAAGCAGTGGTTGGTAAGGGAGTGAGACAGGGTTGTAGCCTCTCCCCGATGTTATTCAATCTGTATATTGAGCAAGGAGTGAAGGAAACAAAAGAAATATTCTGTATTAAAATCCATGGAGAAGAAATAAAAACTTTGAGGTTCGCCGATGGCATTGTAATTCTGTGAGAGACAGCAAAGGACTTGGAAGAGCAGTTGAACGGAATGGATAGTGTCTTGAAAGGAGGATATAAGAGGAACATCAACAAAAGCAAAAGGAGGATAATGGAATGTCAGGTGATGCTGAGGGAATTAGATTAGAAAATGAGACACTTAAAGTAGTAAAGGAGTTTTGCTATTTGCGGAGCAAAATAACTGATGATGGTCGAAGTAGAGAGGATATAAAACGTAGTCTGGCAATGGCAAGGAAAGCGTTTCTGAAGAAGAGAAATTTGTTAACATCGAGTATAGATGTAAGTGTCAGGAAGTCATTTCTGAAAGTATTTGTATGGAAGTGAAACATGGACGATAACTAGTTTCGACAAGAAGAGAATAGAAGCTTTCGAAACGTGGTGCTACAGAAGAATGCTGAAGATTAGATGGGTAGATCACATAACTAATGAGGAGGTATTGAATAGGATTGGGGAGAAGAGAAGTTTGTGGCACAACTTGACCAGAAGGAGGGATCGGTTGGTAGGACATGTTCTGAGGCATCAAGGGATCACCGATTTAGTATTAGAGGGCAGCGTGGAGGGTAAAAATCGTAGAGGGAGACCAAGAGATGAATACAGTAAGCAGATTCAGAAGGATGTGGGTTGCAGTGGGTTCTGGGAGATGAAGAGGCTTACACAGGATAGGGTAGCATGGAGAGCTGCATCAAACCAGTCTCAGGACTGAAGACAACAACAACAAAGGTGGCTTTTGGCTAATTTAGGATTTTCGAATTGGGCATATTTCCGCATTTTTGTCAGTAAGTTGGTTTCATACATGCAGAAAAAGTTTTGTACCAGTAGACTCCTTTACACGAGCTATTTGCGAAAGCGTTTTTTACATTGATTGCTTGGTATTCTAGAAATGAAATGGTGCACAGAGGAGTTAAGCGTCTTAATTCAGGAAAGGTGTATGTATGACCCATTGTATCATAATAAGGTACGTGGGCAGTCGTTTCTTTCTGAGAAATATGCATACATCTACATCTACATCCATACTCCGCAAGCCAAATGACGGTGTGTGGCGGAGGGTACTTTGAGTACCTCTATCGGTTCTCCCTTCTATTCCAGTCTCGTATTGTTCGTGGAAAGAAAGATTGTCGGTATGCTTCTGTGTGGGCTCTAATCTCTCTGATTTTATCCTCATGGTCTCTTCGGGAGATATACGTAGGAGGGAGCAATATACTGCTCGACTCTTCGGTGAAGGTATGTTCTCGAAACTTCAACAAAAGCCCGTACCGAGCTACTGAGCGTGTCTCCTGCAGAGTCTTCCACTGGAGTTTATCTATCATCTCCGTAACGCTTTCGCGATTACTAAATGATCCTGTAACGAAGCGCGCTGCTCTCCGTTGGATCTTCTCTCTCTCTTCTATCAACCCTATCTGGTACGGATCCCACACTGCTGAGCAGTATTTGAGCAGTGGGCGAACAAGCGTACTGTAACCTACTTCCTTTGTTTTCGGATTGCATTTCCTTAGGATTCTTCCAATGGATCTCAGTCTGGCATCTGCTTTACCGACGATCAACTTTATATGATCATTCCATTTTAAATCACTCCTAATGCCTACTCCCAGATAATTTATGAAATTAACTGCCTCCAGTTGCTGACCTGCTGTATAAAGGATCTTTCTTTCTATGTATTTGCAGCACAGTACACTTGCCTACATTGAGATTCAATTGCCATTCCCTGCACCATGCGTCAATTCCTCCTGTATTTCAGTACAATTTTCCATTGTCACAACCTCTCGATATACTACAGAATCATCCGGAAAGAGCCACAGTGAACTTTCAATGTTATCCACACGGACATTTACATATATATTGTGAAAAGCAACGGTCCTACGACACTCCCCTGCGGCACACCTGAAATCACTCTTACTTCTGAAGACTTTTCTCCATTGAGAATGACATGCAGCGTTCTGTTATCTAGGATCTCTTCAATCCAATCACACAAGTGGTCTGATAGTCCATATGCTCTTACTCTGTTCATTAAACAACTGTGGGGAAGTGTATGAAACGCCTTTCGGAAGTCAAGAAACACGGCATCTGCCTGTGAACCCGTGTCTATGGCCCTCTGAGGCTCGTGGACGAATAGTGGGATCTGGGTTTCACACGATCGTCCTTTTCGAAACCCATGCTGATTCCTACAGAGTAGATTTCTAGTCTCCAGAAAAGTCATTATACTCGAACATAATACGTGTTCCAAAATTCTACAACTGATCGACGTTAGAGATATAGGTCTATAGTTCTGCACATCTGTTCGACGTCCCTTTTTGAAAACGGGGATGACCTGTGCCCTTTTCCAATCCTTTTGAACGCTACGCTCTTCTAGAGACCTACGGTACACAGCTGAAAAAAAGGGGCAACTTCCTTCACGTACTCTGTGTAAAATCGAACTGGTATCCCATCAGGTACAGCGGCTTTTCCTCTTTTGAGCGATTTTAATTGTTTCTCTATCCCTCTGTCGTCTATTTCGATATCTACCATTTTGTCATCTGTGCGACAGTCTAGAGAAGGAACTACAGTGCAGTCTTCCTCTGTGAAACAGCTTTGGAAGAAGACATTTAGTATTTCGGCCTTTAGTCTGTCATCCTCTGTTTGACTACCATTTTGGTCACAGAGTGTCTGGAGATTTTGTTTTGATCCACCTACCGCTTTGACATAGGACCAAAATTTCTTAGGATTTTCTGCCAAGTCAGTACATAGAACATTACTTTCGAATTCATTGAAAGCCTCTCGCATAGCCGTCCTCACACTACATTTCGCTTCGCGTAATTTTTGTTTGTCTGCAAGGCTTTGGCTATGTTTATGCTTGCTGTGAAGTTCCCTTTGCTACCGCAGCAGTTTTCTAACTCGGTTGTTGTACCACAGTGGTTCTTTTCCATCCCTTACGATCTTGCTTGGCACATAATCATCTAACGCATATTGTACGATGGTTTTGAACTTTGTCCACTGATCCTCAACACTTTCTGTACTTGAGACAAAACTTTTGTGTTGAGCCGTCAGGTACTCAGAAATCTGCTTTTTGTCACTTTTGCTAAGCAGAAAAATCTTCCTACCTTTTTTAAAGTTTCTATTTACGGCTGAAATCATCGATGCAGCAACCGCTTTATGATCGCTGATTCCCTGTTCTGCGTTAACTGTTTCAAATAGTTCTGGTCTGTTTGTCACCAGAAGGGCCAATATGTTTTCGCCACTAGTCGGTTCTCTGTTTAACTGCTCAAGGTAGTTTTCAGATAATGCACTTCAAAAAATTTCACAGGATTCATTGTCCCTGCCACGTTACACGGTGATTTTCGATTTGTGTCGTAATGGCTTACTTACGAAAGTTCATGTTTGAGTTGATTGCATCTCTTGCGTTATTTCGGTAGGCCAGAAAAGAGAAACTGGCACTGACATGGTAGAAATTCGCCAGTATACGTAATGTTACAACCATCCTGCGACATAGCAAGGCTTTTACCGCTATTTTTATCAGTGATCTAGATTGGTATTATCAAAAACGTATAAACATATGATTCTATTCTTACATTCGAGTATGTGAGTAAGATAGCCTCCCTCATGACTGTGTCACACTTGCTAAATCCACCCTCTATCACAGACAGCAGCTTCTCGAAACAGGCCATGTACCGGGTGATCAAAAAGTCAGTATAATGTTGAAAAGTTAATAAACCGCGGAATAATGTAGATAGAGAGGTAAAAATTGACACTCATGATTGGAATGACATGGGGTTTCTTTAGAACAAAAGAAAACCAAGTTCACAAAATGTCCGACAGTAGCGAGTCCTTTGGTGGTGATCGTGTGCTCAGCCGCCACTTTCGTCATGTTTGGCCTCCCAGGTCCCCAGACCTCAGTCCGTGCGATTATTGGCCTTGGGGTTACCTGAAGTCGTAAGTGTATCGTGATCGACCGACATCTCTAGGGAAGCACAAAAAGACAACATCCGACGCCAATGCCTCACCATAACTCCGGACATGCTGTACAGTGCTGTTCACAACATTATTCCTCGACTACAGCTATTGTTGAGGAATGACGGTGGACATATTGAGCATTTCCTGTAAAGAACATCGTCTTTGCTTTTGTTTTACTTTGTTATGCTACTTATTGCTTTTCTGATCAGATGAAGCCATATCCGTCGGACATTTTTTGAACTTTTGTGTTTTTGTTTTTGTTTTTTGTTCTAATAAAACCCCATAACATTCCAAGTATGTGTGTCAATTTGTACCTCTCTAATTACATTATTCCGTGATTTATTCAGTTTTCGAAATCATACTGACTTTTGATCACTTGGTACATCCTCACGAAGTTTCGAAATTCCTGCGGTTCTTCGAGCCTCAGCCCTTTCATAAGCAGCGAATATAATCCCTTCCCTTCGTCCCTTGTTTTCAGCCAGAGTCGAACTCAACAACGTCTGGCTTCTCGTTTCCGTCGTCGTTCTGCCCTAATCTGAAGATTTACTGTCACTGCCAGGGCAATAGCTGCAAAAACAAGTGGATCCTCCATGTGCAAAACGCAATATACATAGATATACCTTTGTAACTAGGTGTCGCAATATAAAAGCAATGAATCTGTAATTCACTACAGTAGCAACCTGCATCAGATAATAACAATTACTTAATACATAACGATAGAAAACAATTTCTTATTAAATAGGATCCTTGAGCTCACATAAATAATTTGGACGAATGACGTTCAGCCGAGCCTTGTGGCCGCCCGGTTCTAGGCGCTTCAGCCCGGAACCGCGCTGCTGCTACGGTCGCAGGTTCGAATCCTGCCTCGGGCATGGACGTGTGTGATGTCCTTAGGTGAGACAGTTCTATTTGCGTTTCGCCCGTTATTACCGTCAACTCCGTCTGCCCCTGATAGCTGAGTGGTCAGCGTGACGGAATATCATACCTAATGGCCAAGGTTCGATTCGGGGCTGGGTCGGGGATTTTCCCCGCCGAGGGACTCGGTGTTTTGTTGTCCTTATGATCATCATTTGATCCCCTTTGAGACACAAGTCGCGGAAGTGGCGTCAACTCAAAAGTTTTGTAGCGGGCAAATGGTCTACCCGACGGGAGGCTCTTGACACACGGCATTTACACTACTGGCCATTAAAATTGCCACACCACGAAGATGACGTGCTACAGACGCGAAATTTAACCGACATGAAGAAGATGCTGTGATGTGGAAATGATTAGCTTTTCAGAGCATTCACACAAGGATGGCGCCGGTGGCGACACCTACAACGTGCTGACACGAGGAAAGTTTCCAACCGATTTCTCATACACAAACGACAGTTGACCCGCGTTGCTTGCTGAAACGTTGTTGTCATGCCTCGTGTAAGGAGGAGAAATGCGTACCATCACGTTTCCGACTTTAATAAAGGTCGGTTTGCAGCCTATCGCGATTGCCGCTTATCGTATCGCGACATTGCTGCTCGCGTTGGTCGAGATCCAATGTCTGTTAGCAGAATATGGAATCGGTGGGTTCAGGAGGGTAATACGGAACGCCGTGCTGGATCGCAATGGCCTCGTATCACTAGCTGTCGAGATGACAGGCATCTTATCCGCACGGCTGTAACGGATCGTGCAGCCGCGTCTCGATCCCTGAGTCAACAGATGGGGACGTTTGCAAGACAACAACCATCTGCACGAACAGTTCGACGACGTTTGCAGCAGCACGGACTATCAGCTCGGAGACCGTGGCTGCGGTTACCCTTGACGCTGCATCAGAGACAGGAGCGCCTGCGATGGTGTACTCGACGACGAACCTGGGTGCACGAATGGCTAAACGTCATTTTTTCCGATGAATCCAGTTTCTGTTTACAGCATCACGATGGTCGCATACGTGTTTGGAGACATCGAGGTGAACGCACATTGGAAGCGTGTATTCGTCATCGCCATGCTGGAGTATCACCCGACGTGATGGTATGGGGTGCCATTGGTTACACGTCTCGGTCACTGCATTGACGGCACTTTGAACAGTGGACGTTACATTTCAGATGTGTTACGACCCGTGGCTCTACCCTTGATTCGATCGCTGCGAAACCCTACATTTCAGCAGGATAATGCACGACTGCATGTTGCAGGTCCTGTACGGGACTTTCTGGATACAAAAATGTTCGACTGCTGCCCTGTCCAGCACATTCTGCAGATCTCTCACCAATTGAAAACGTCTCGTCAATGGTGGCTGAGCAAATGGCTCGTCACAGTATGCCAGTCACTACTCTTGATGAACTGTGGTATCGTGTTGAAGCTGCATGGGCAGCTGTACCTGTACACGCCATCCGAGCTCTGTTTGACTGAATGTCCAGGGGTATCAAGGCCAGAGGTGGTTGTTCTGGGTATTGATTTTCCAGGATCTATGCACCCAAATAGCGTGATAATGTAATCACATGTCTGTTCAATATATTTGTCCAATGAATACCTCTTTATCATCTGCATTTCTTCTTGGTGGAGCATTTTTAGTGGCCAGTAGTGTATTCAATAAATGATTTTTTTTTATGAATTTGGTCGCATTACTTATGGAACGCACCTTGTATACCCCGCATGTGTGGTGTAATGCGTGTACGTGAACCAGCCTGTAGTTGCAAATAATCGCCGTTGGGGCGCTGGTGCATAGCCTAGAGTCCACGTTAATTGGACGTTCCTTACTCGTTGAGGTCCATACTACCAACTCTGAAAGCAGCCTACACTAGAATCTTAGCAACAACAGTAGATTGTTCCAGCAATAAGCGCTACCCGCACTGTGGGATGAAGAGATTAGGTACACGAGAGGGAATCGTGGCGCGCTTCCCCAAAGAAACGAGAAAGCGGACCAACAAAAAATGATAATAAAAAAAAGGCAGAGATCGCCGCAGGGACAGGCAGACAGCAAAAGGAAGACAGTAGTGTTGCGTCAGGGGGAGAGGGCGCGAGTCAGCGACCGGCGCACGGCTGACGCGTCAGCGCGTATCGGCATCTGGCGCTGTCAGAGTCCCACGTCTGGGGCTTATCTGCGGACTGTGGCCGCAGAATCTGGGCCACGCCGGCTGTGGGCAGACACACAGAAGAGAGGGACAGAGAGAGGCAGACACAAAGTACCGCCGCCAAGGCTGGAGGCGGCCGGCTTCCAGGAACTCGCCGCTAGCTCGCCATTAGCTAGCCAGCGATAACACGGCCGGCCCGCCTGTGCATGCGTGCGTGCCACGTCAGCCAGACCGCTCGCTGCCAAGTGCCAGGGTTGTAGCAGCCACGAGCTGCGACACGGCCGCGATCTGAACACCGACCCCAATGTAGAATAAATTCCCTTTACTTCACGTCAGGGGTTAGAAATTGCACTGCTGCCCATTGAAATTGCTACACCAAGAAAAAATGCAGATGATAAGCGGGTATTCATTGGATAAATATACTAGAAATGACGTGCGATTACATTTTCACGCAATTTGGGTGCATTGATCCTGAGAAAGCTGGCCCTAATAACGGCCTCGATACGCCTGTGCATTGAGTCAAACAGAGCTCGGATGGCGTGTACAGGTACAGCTGCCCGTGCAGCTTCAACACGATACCACAGTTCACCGAGAGTAGTGAGTGGCGTATTGTGACGAGCCAGTTGCTCGGCCACCATTGACCGGACGTTTCCAAATGGTGAGAGATCTGGAGAATGTGCTGGCCAGGGCAGCAGTCGAACATTTTCCGTATCCAGAGAGGCCCCTACAGGACCTGCAACATGCGGTCGTGCATTATCCTGCTGAAATTTAGGGATTCGTAAGGATTGAATGAAGGGCAGAGCCAAGGGTCGTAACACATCTGAAATGTAACGTCCACTGTTAAAAAGTGCCGTCAATGCGAAAAAGAGGTGACCGAGACGTGTAACCGATGGCACCCCATACCATCACGCCGGGTGATACGCCAGTATGGCAATCACAAATACACGCTTCCAATGTGCAATCACCGCGATGTCGCCAAACACGGACGCAACCATCGTGATGCTGTAAACAGAACCTGGATTCATCCGAAAAAATGACGTTTTTCCATTGTTGCACCGAGGTTCCTTGTTGAGTAGACCATCGCAGGCGCTCCTGTCTGTGATGCAGCGTCAAGAGTAACCGCAGCCACGGTCTCCGAGCTGATAGTCCGTGCTGCTGCAAACGTCGTCGAACTGTTCGTGCAGATGGTTGTTGTCTTGCAAACGTCCCCATCTGTTTACTCAGGGATCGAGACGTGGCTGCACGATCCGTTACAGCCGTACGCATAAGATGCCTGTCATCTAAACTTCTAGTGATACGAGGCCGTTGGGATCCAGCACGGCGTTCCGTATTACCCTCCTGAACCCACCGATTCCATATTCTGACAACAGTCATTGGATCTCGACCAACGCAAGCAGCAGTGTCGCGATACGATACATCGCAATCGCGATAGGCTACAATCCGACCTCTATCAAAGTCGGAAACGTGATGGTACACATTTCTCCTCCTTACACGAGGCATCACGGCTACGTTTCACCAGGCAACGCCGGTCAACTGCTGTTTGTGTATGAGACATCGGTCGGAAACTTTCCTCATGTCAGCACGTTGTAGGTGTCGCCACCGGCGCCAATCTTGTGTGAATGCTCTGAAAAGCTAATCATTTGCATACCACAGCATCTTCTTCCTGTCGGTTAAATTTCGAGTCTGTAGCACGTCATCTTAGAATGGTGGACCTTTCAAGCGGTGTGCGGACATTTGCCACGCCGGACGTTTGCCACGGTTTTACATGTTCAGAAGGGTTGGGTCCCTTGTCTCCCCCTCCACCTCATCGCTTACTGAGCCTTTCCGCTGGTTTCTCTTAACATAGGACCAGAATCTCTATGGATTTTCCGCAACATTTCTAGAGAGAGTTTCGTTGTGGAAACTATTAAATGCATCTCGCATTGAAGTCCGCATCAAATATCGAGCCTCAGTAGCAAAACTTTGCCAATCTTCGAGATTTTCCGCTCGTCTGAATTACACTTGGCTTTTTCGGTGCTCCTGCGCCAGCTTTCTGTCGTTTTTTTTGTGTACCATGTGGGATCAGTACCGCCTCTTATTAATTTATTTGGTATGAATCTCTCGACTGCTGTTGATACTATTTCTTTGAACTTAAGCCACATATGGTCTTCTTCTCAGATAGTTTGGAAGGATTGGAGAGTGTCTCTGAACCGAATTTGTAGTTGCTATTATAAATAGATATATTTCGCGTTTAGTTTTGGTGAATTTCTTTGTTACGGCACTGAGCCTCGCTACGACTGTGTGTTCACTAATCCCTGTATCCGCCGTGAAGCTGAGGATTGTTTGTGGCTAAGAGGTCAGGTGTGTTTTCGTAACCATTTACAATTTGAATGGCCTGGTGAACTTATTCTTCAAAATAATTTTTAATAAAGCATTTGGAACAATTACGGAAGTTGTTTTCAATCTACAATAGGGTCTGAACATGTATTTTTGTCAACATATGGAGGGTAGATTGAAGTCACTGCGAACTATAATTGTATGATTAGGGTACCTATTTGTGATGAGACTCAAGTTTTCTTTGAACTGTTCAGTAACTGTTCCATCTGAGACCGGGAGACAGTTACTAATTTATTCCGGTTGTCGAATATAACCTCTGCCCATACTAAGTCACAGGAACTGTCTGCTTCAATGTCAATTGTGAACTGAAACACACGTTACATTATTTTTTCGTAAGTTGTGCTTCTTGTTTCTGTTGTAGTGCAGATCATTACAATTATGGCTTTTCCCTCGAAAACCTAGGCTGCTTTCTCTGTGACCCTGTAAATACCACAGGTAAACAGTGTAGAACAACAACGTACGTCACAAGCATAGCATTCTCCATTACTTCATTTCCTTATTTCTAACATTTTAAAATTGTACGTCGACTTTATATGAAATGTCAATCATAGATGTTCTTATCTCTATTTAGTGAACGTATTTTCAGTCATATTTTGAACCGCTACAGTTTATTGTTTCGCCGCAAACGATATCGGATTTTAGAGAGAAAATTAATATGGAGTATGTCGTTCTCCTTTTCAAATATTCCCATTCCCATTTCTCCTTTCCTTATTGTCTTTTGGGCATGAAGTTGTAGTAATTAAAGTAGGCACAAATGCAGTGGTCAAAAAAGATTAGCGAACACACGCATTCTCTTTACATCGTTCCTTTCTTGTTGCTCCCATGCCGATGGACTGTTTCTATCGCAATCAGTAAGCGTGAAAGGAAGCTACCGTACAGGCAGAGGGATCTATATTTGTACTTGGCAGAACTAATTACATACTGACATAATCGTCGCTATTGCTTTAGTTTCCCAAAAGTTACAAATATTTCGATTTTTCGGAAAAGAAGCTCAGTATTTGGCCAAGGTGTCGAAGAAGGAGGTCGCTTACGTACTGGTTGTATCGGGTAAGATGTGGAGGCGGCGGTTTGATAGCGGACAGAAGAAGTACGAGGAAGGGAGTCCCTTACCTGAGAGATCGTTACTCAAGCTACCTAGCGAAGGGGAAAGTGTGGCAAATGTCCGGTGTGGCAAATGTCCGCCATTCCGTAGCTGTACACATTTTTCCCCCTTCTTTTCAGAATCTAGACCCCCACCCCTTCTTCTGCCGGCAAAACCGAGCGGCCTTCTCCGCCAGTTCCTGAGGAGATACGCGGTGTAAACAAGTGTGTTTACCTGCGAGCCCGCTGTTCGCTTGAGACGCGTGGAGGCGGTCACGCAAACTTGTTTACTGACCGCTTAGTTTTCCGTCGGAATTTGCCCCTCCGGTATCTTGTTGTGCCCTTCTTCCAATCCACACACGTACATTAAAACATTTATTTTCTATTTTTTTTTTTCAGCTGTGATGGCCATTCTATTTCCTCCGGCCCGAATTCCCTGTTGCGCATATCCTGTTTCCGAGCTGGAGGCGCTTACAAATGAACGCTCGATCCAATGCCGTCCGTGATATAATGCTTGTGCCAGGGTTATCATAAAGTTACAATTATCACTTCCAAACAAATAAAGTTATCACTCTCACAGTCGCCGGCCGCGGTGGCCGTGCGGTTCTAGGCACTTCAGTCCGGAACCGTGTGACTGGTACGGTCGCAGGTTCGAATCCTGCGTCGGGCATGGATGTGTGTGATGTCCTTAGGTTAGTCAGGTTTCAGTAGTTCTAAGTTCCAGGGGACTGATGACCACAGATGTTAAGTCCCATAGTGCTCACTTGAATCTAGACACATGTTAGTGTGCCGGCCGTGATGACCGAGCGGTTCTAGGCGCTTCAGTCTGGAACAGCGCGACCGCTACGGTCGCAGGTTCGAATCCTGCCTCGGGCATGGATGTATGTGATGTCCTTAGGTTAGTTAGGTTTAAGTAGTTCTAAGTTCTAGGGGACTGATGACCTCAGAAATTGAGTCCCATAGTGCTCAGAGCCACTTGAATCTAGATACATCTTTGTGTGCCGGCCGTGGTGGCCGAGCGGTTCTAGGCGCTTCAGTCTGGAACAGCGCGACCGCTACGGTCGCAGGTTCGAATCCTGCCTCCGGCATGGATGTGTGTGATGTCCTTAGGTTAGTTAGGTTTAAGTAGTTCTAAGTTCTAGGGGACTGATGACCTCAGATGTTAAGTCCCATAGTGCTCACTTGAATCTAGACACATGTTAGTGTGCCGGCCGTGATGACCGAGCGGTTCTAGGCGCTTCAGTCTGGAACAGCGCGACCGCTACGGTCGCAGGTTCGAATCCTGCCTCGGGCATGGATGTGTGTGATGTCCTTAGGTTAGTCAGGTTTAAGTAGTTCTAAGTTCTAGGGGACTGATGACCTCAGATGTTAAGTCCCATAGTGCTCACTTGAATCTAGACACATGTTAGTGTGCCGGCCGTGATGACCGAGCGGTTCTAGGCGCTTCAGTCTGGAACAGCGCGACCGCTACGGTCGCAGGTTCGAATCCTGCCTCGGGCATGGATGTGTGTGATGTCCTTAGGTTAGTTAGGTTTAAGTAGTTCTAAGTTCTAGGCGACTGATGACCACAGATGTTAAGTCCCATAGTGCTCACAAGGGAACCTCCCCACCCCTCTCAGATTTAGCTATAAGTCGGCAAAGTGGATAGGCCTTGAAAAACTGAACACAGATCAATAGAGAAAACGGGAAGAAGTTGTGTGGAACTATGAAAAAAATAATCAAAATATACGAACTGAGCAGTCCATGCGCAAGATATGCAACATCAAGGTTAATGTGGGCTCAGCGCTACGGTCCCGTGGTTAGCGTGAGCAGCTGCAGAACGAAAGGTCCTTGGTTCAAGTCTTCCCTCTGAGGGGGGGGGTGCGATGAGGAGGTTCCCTTGTTAGAGCCATTTGAAGCATTTCGAACCGGTAACGGTACTTTTTGAATAAAGGAACTGAAAATAAATTTGTGGCTGGTTGCTGTCCCAACACCAACAACATTTGTCTTCAAATAACAGCCACGGTCTCCGACCATGTCATCACGTGAGAAAACTGAATTAAACGTAAATTAGTTAAAAACTATGGCGATCACACACTATATTCGGATTTAGGTTATGACACGTTCGATACGCCTGCCATCCTTGACGCAGACGAACAGCGAAATCCTGCATGGCCCGCCTGAAGTGTTGGAACATCGGTGCTGTCGATGTAATCCTGAATGGCTGTTTTGTGCTCAACAATGACTTTGGGCATATTTCCGTACACGTTGTCTTTAATACAGCCCCCACAAAAAGGAGTCGCATGTGTTCAGATCCGGAGAATATGGCGGCCAACCGAGGCCCATGCTTCGACCATAAATATAATAGACCGGCCCTGACGTCATTTTCGTGGCTCCAACATCTCCGGGCTAAAGTCTCGTGAATGTTGGCAAAACGTGGCTGTTTCGTGTTGCGCTTATGGCTGTGCTCAGCGTTATGTCGGGGGAAATGGCATTACATTTCACATGTAGGGGTTTGTATGATAGGGCAGATGCGTTTATTGAAATCTGCTGGAGTGACTTTTATATGTTTTTTACACTTGAAATAGAGTATCACGTAAATTAGAGTGTGGAAAGTGATGCCTGTAAAGTCAGACTCATATTACATTTTGGAAAGTATCTGCGATAATTCCGTTACAGGAGTAAGTATAACTGTTTTCTCGTTCCTACTCATAGGTTCCCTAACGATGAAAACCGAAGGCAGCTTTGGATGCAGGCCCTGAAACGGAGAAACTTTAAGCCATCTGCACATACGCGCCTTTTTGTATATCGTTCAAATGGCTCTGAGCACTATGGGACTCAACTACTTTGGTAATCAGTCCCCTAGAACTTAGAACTACTTAAACCTAACGAACCTAAGGACACCACACACATCCATGCCCGAGGCAGGATTCGAACCTGCCACCGTAGCAGTCGCACGGTTCCGGACTGCGCGCCTAGAACCGCGAGACCACCGCGGCCGGCTTTTGTATATACAAGTGAGATTATATAATAAGGTAAGAGCACCTATAGTCGACACATGAAGAGAATTTTTTTTCTACCTTCTAATACTGTTAAATAAATGTAGGCTCCAAAATTATTTTCTGAAACTTCAAAGCCTCACCTTTCGTCTAAAATATCATTTTTTTAAACTGATAATTTATACTTTTGTAAAAATAATAGGAAGTAACCTTTGTAGTGCACCTAAAATTGCTGCTATAAAATGCACCTGCTCGTAAAGTCGACAATTTTGGCACCTATAGCTGACATAATTCCCACATCCAATTTTCTTTTATAAGTGACTAGAGCTCAAAACGCGGCGAACCCAATATTAAAAGTTTTGACAAGAGTCCACTCTTACTGTTTAAAAGAATTTAACGACATTTTACTTTAACTGATAGTTTATAGTAATTTCGTCCCGCTGCCCACAGAGTGGCTTACGATGTATATGTTAGATTTTATAAATGGTACTGTGAACAAATCCAGGTCAAATGTAGGTGTGGCATAATTTTTCGCAAATAAAAAAGTAATTTTTGTTGGGAGCGTTAGCCAGTCAACTGAGAAATGTGGGGGAAATACGATACAAACATAGGATGGTAGACCGCTGATTTAAAATCCCGCCACGTTTTGCCAACAGTCACGTGGTTTATGTTGGAGCCACACCTGCCCTATAGCTTCTGCACAGCAAGGCCAGTGTACTGGTATCTATGGTCGAAGGACCCATGCTAGTGGGCTCTGGGTACCACAGAACCAAAGTGCTCCTCCAGGACATCAAACACTCTCCTACTTCGGTGGGGCCGACATTCGGCTTGCATTAACCACATCGTGTCGAAATCAGGGTCACTTTGGATAATGGAGATGAAATCGTCTTCCAGAACCTTTACGTACCACTCGGTAGTTACCGAGCCATCGAACAAAATCGCGCCGATTATTCCGTGACAGGACATCAAAAAATGGTTCAAATGGCTCTGAGCACTATGGGACTTAACATCTGTGGTCATCAGTCCCCTAGAACTTAGAACTACTTAAACCTAACTAACCTAAGGACAGCACACACATCCATGCCCGAAGCAGGATTCGAACCTGCGACCGTAGCGGTCGTGCGGTTCCACACTGAAGCGCCGGACATCACACACCACACAGTCGCCCATTGAGGGTGAAGAGACTTCTCTATCGTGAAATGCGGATTCTCAAGCCCCCAAATTTTGCCTGTTGACGAACCAGTCCAAATGAAAGTGGGCTTCCCGCGCATGCGCACCTAATTCCCATCATGCTCCGCGGCTAACCTTGCAGTTTGAACGTCGTATCACAAACGGTTCAAAAGTTACGATGATTTTCAAAAACTGGTTCAAATGTCTGTGAGCACTATTGCACTTAACATTCGCTAGATCTTAGAACTACTTAAACCTAACTGGCCTAAGAACATCACACACATCCATGCCCGTAGCGGTCGCGCGGTTCCGGACTGAAGCGCCTAGAACCGCTCGGCCACCACGGCCGGCACACAAAGATGTGTCTAGATTCAAGTGGCTCTGAGCACTATGGGACTCAATTTCTGAGGTCATCAGTGCCCTAGAACTTAGAACTACTGAAACCTAACTAACCTAACGACATCACACACATCCATGCCCGAGGCAGGATTCGAACCTGCGACCGTAGCGGTCGCGCTGTTCCAGACTGAAGCGCCTAGAACCGCTCGGTCATCACGGCCGGCACACTAACATGTGTCTAGATTCAAGTGAGCACTATGGGACTTAACATGTGAGGTCATCAGTCCCCTAGAACTTAGAACTACTTAAAACTAACTAACCTAAGGACATCACACACATCCATGCCCGAGGCAGGATTCGAACCTGCGACCGTAGCGGTCGCGCTGTTCCAGACTGAAGCGCCTAGAACCGCTCGGTCATCACGGCCGGCACACTAACATGTGTCTAGATTCAAGTGAGCACTATGGGACTTAACATCTGAGGTCATCAGTCCCGTAGAACTTAGAACTACTTAAACCTAACGAACCTAAGGACATCACACACATCCATGCCAGTAGCGGTCGCGCGGCTCCGGACTGAAGCGCCTAGAACCGCTCGGCCACCACGGCCGGCACACTAACATGTGTCTAGATGCTTAAGTTCAGATAGTGCATGTGTTGAGATAGAACTGCGGTGGAGTTGACACGTGAGGGAAGGAAGCGCAGCCGGTACTCACCTGCGGGCTGTGGAAGAACTCGTACTTGGAGAAGTCCTTGCGGAAGACGAATTTCTTGGCCTCGCGGTGGCCGAACGGCTGCGCGTCGAGATGCACGGCCAGTACCTCCTCGTGGTCCTCCAGCGAGCGCTCTGGAAGCACACAGCAGCACGTCACCCCGGCACGTACCACTCGGCGCTACAGCACAGCACAGACAACCAGGGACTACATATACACAGGGGCAGAGCATGGAGGTAAAAAATGAGAGTTGTCGTGACGCCACAAACTTGAAGCCGACCCAAGTGAAGATCCGCCGTGTTAGCTACCCCAAAACATTCGCTTCTGGTCGTTTGATTCCGTGCAGTCGTGAGGTGTTTTGATAAAAAAGTGCCGGCTTGCGCCGCTTACTGGTGTACTAATCGTCCTGATTGTAGTCTAAAGTTCAAACAAACCCCATTTCATTCGTAAGTGGACTTATTAATAGCTATTTTCTTGTATATACTTGACGTTCTGATGCACTGTAAAGTTCTACAGTATGGTATCATTTCTGTGATTTGACTTTAGATTTCCTATCAGTCCATTGCGAAGAACTCTCTGGAGGTGTGCAGTACACTTGGTTTTCATTGTTCGGTTATTCCCAAGTAACTGAAAAGTTCTTATAATGTTACTTAAAAGCCGTCTTGATTGCAATTTTTTTTTTATTCATATGACCGGTTTCGGTTCATTCAGAACTATCTTCAGATCTGTAAAAATAATGATACTAATTTACTATTTCACGGAAGCAAATCTTTTTCATCCCATCTAATCAACATCAAATGTACCAGAGCGTACCTGATATTTCAGTTACAGGAGTAACCCGTCCAAATCCAGCAGTTTTCACATGCCACGTCACATAAAATTGGTTGGCAGAGTGCACGTCATTTATATTAATTATAACACTATTACCGACAGGTGGCGTGTGGTACATTTGTTACATTCCATTTGCACATACTGTATTCAGTTTAGCTGGGACGCTAGCTGACATATTTGTAAATCATTTAGAAAACAAATTCTTTGGTGAAAATCCTAATATCGCTGAGAAAATTGTATATTACAGGAGATATGTTGACGACTCCATTTTATTATACAAAGGAGATAAAAATGATATCGAAAACTTAGCACAAAAAATGAGCTCTCAACACCCGAAAATTAGATTCACCATGGAATTTGAAGAAAACAACCGTATAGATTACTTAGATTTAACACTGATAAAGAAAGATGGCAAGCATGAATTCAGCATATCAGAAAACCTACGTGTACAGATCTCGTTATCAATGAGCGCTCTTGTCACCCACCGCAATACAAATGGGCATATTTTACTTCGATGGTATACAGGCTACTAAGATTGCCACTAAGCCATCAGGAAGTAGAAAAGGAGTTAAGTGTTTTAAAACAAGCGGCCGTAGCGAACAGATATACGTGTAAGCAGGTGATGGAGATTTATAGGAAGATAAAGAAGAGGCAAATGGAACAAATAAAAGGAAGTCAAGTAGCAGTTAAGAGGAACAACAAGAAAAAATATGTAGCTCTCACTTACAGTGGAAGAATTACAGATAAAATTGAAAGATGCTTTCGTAAATCCGACGTTAAAATAGGGTTCCGAACAAATAACACGTTAAAATTGAAGCTCCGGCATAGAATATGTAATAGTAGGAATAAATTTCAGGATTCAGGTGTATATAAGATCAAATGTAATGACTGCTGTAAACAATATATAGTAGGGCAGACTGGTAGGAACTTTGAAACCAGATTCAGGGAGCACACCTACTCTCAAAACAAAACAGCTTTTGGGGCGAATATGGCTGCGACAAAGCACTCAGTCACGAACATTGAACACAATTTAGACATCCTGCATAGAGCCCATAAGGGACGGTTTCTTAACATTTTGGAAGAAATTGAAATATACACCCACAAAAATAAAGATCCGGATTTAATCCTCAACGAACAAAAGCGAATTCAGTCATAACGCCTATTTTAGCATTTATGACGACCTACTAGGATGACAACTGTTGCGTGTGGAGATCCAGGCCGAGGGACGAGAGATGGTGCGCGGTGGAGAAGCCGGAAGACGCGTGCAGCGCCTGGCGTCTTTTTATTATTAATGCTGACAAGTACAGATTTTAACCTTGACATCTACATATTTTAGATAAGTATTTTTAATTTAAAAAAAGATCTACTGAATACAGTATGTGCAAATGGAATGTAACAAATGTACCAGACGCCACCTGTCGGTAATAGTGTTATAATTAATGTAAATGACGTGCACTCTGCCAACCAATTTTATGTGACGTGGCATGTGAAAACTGCTGGATTTGGACGGGTTACTCCTGTAACTGAAATATCAGGTACGCTCTGGTACATTTGATGTTGATTAGATAGGATGAAAAAGATATGCTTCCGTGAAATAGTAAATTAGTATCATTATTTTTACAGATCTGAAGATGGTTCTGAATGAACCGAAACCGGTCATATGAATAAAAAAAAAATTGCAATCAAGACGGTATTTAAGTAACATTATAAAATCACTGATTGCTGTTATCCCATAAGACATTATGTCTGTTTTTGAAAAGTTCTGGCAAGAAATGTCCTGGAAATGGGGACTAATGTTTTTTTGTCACTTTCCACTTCCCATAATGGTGTTATATGGGTTGACTGTTACATGACCAACTGTATTTGCTTTACAGTACATTTATTCTCCGATCGCTTTTCCCCCCCTTCTTACTCAGTCTATTATTTATTTAATGAAGTGGGAGCAAGTACGTAAAATGCGTTAAATAAACACTTCAAAGTGTCACCAGTAAGAAAAATTGTGCTTTAGGTCTCAAAAACGAGAAAATAAATACGCAGAAATAGCAGAAAAAAGGACGAATTAGCAGGGATATAATCGCTAATGTGTGGCAAATTCGGTGTTTTTCGGACACTTGCTAAAGTACTAGAGTACTGTCAAGTCTTTTTTGCAAGACTATCACTGCAAAAATGTACGTCAGGCTCCGAATACTATAAAGCGCCGTATCATACCGAATACTACCAAAAATCGAGTGCATCTGCACTGAGACACCTATCTCAAAGAAGCAGAATGCAATATCACTTGCCCTTAAAAGTTAGGTAGCTGGTTTGTTCCCGGTATCAAATGGATACTGTAGAAAAGTCTGCGCAACATATATAAGTAATTGACGACACGTACGAAAAGAATCCGTCTGTGCTAGGGATGTAGTACATTCGAATTATACAGGGCGCTATACGGATTAACACACGACGTCCCGAGAACACGTGACCAGGCCGGCAATGTATGTTGACAACACGAAGTCTGTTCTGCGCGTGTGAATGCGGGTAGCATTCCTCTCACGCTAGGTGAGGAGAGCCCTACGTCATCGTGGCGTAAAGCTACGTTGTGCTGACGTAAGTAAAACTAAATCGATTTCATGAGTACGTAATCGATCTTTGCAGTTGTACCACAGAGGTTGCACGGTAACGTGAATGCTAAATGTAAATACATGTGTAGAAACGAAGTTATAGCAATTGCGTGGTATGTCAGCCCAGTTGAATTACTTATTAAGCTATAATCTCAACACTGTGGGATGTTATTGTGTGTGTCTTGATTTAATAAACGTCTCAACGAAGGAACCATAAACCACGTGGACAGAAACGTGAAATAGGGAGAAATTAAACTGTTTCGCATTTTTATAAAAGCCAATGGATTGTACATAATTTTTCTGGGCAGAAACGTTAAACTGAGAAATTAATGTGGTTCCAAAGATAATTCCGAATGTTGCTGGAATTTTAATTTTGCTTTCTTGTTGCAGATCCACTCACAAAACTTTGCTCTTCAGAAGTAAATTATTGCTAATGAGTGTAATGGATAATGTAACCTGTTTATAACACATGTCATTATTTTTCTTTATACGCTGTATAATATGAAAAAACAATGATATTTCGCCTGTAATTGTTACTCATATTTTAATATTTAAGTTGTATCAACTATAATAAAGTAAGTTTTCTAATACTTGCCAAATGATGTTGAGCACCGACTGTCACAATGGGTGAGCTACTTGACAAAAGAACCTCAACATCCCACTGTTTTTAGCAGCACGAAGTGATGTTTCACATGCGATAGTGGAATACTGTGTTTGTTTATTCTCTCAATACACGTGTTATAAAATTTGGGGGTATTTGGCCTGATTACGATAGCTCTTTTCATATCCCCTAAGAGTCATACAAAATGTAGCTGAAAATGGCAACAGCACCCATTGCTTTCACTCGCTTAAAATTCTGGTAAATGTGACTTGCATGTCATTGTTTTTTCACAGTATACGACGTATGAAGAAAAATAATGACATGTGTTATAACAGGTCAGTACATTGTAATCATCAGCAATAATTTATTTCTGAAGAGCAAAAGTTTCTGTGCTGATCTACAGCATGAAGGCAAATATGAAACACTTCAATTTCTGTATATTTCACGTTTCTGTCCATATGATTTATGGACAATTAATAGCATGTTTTTTATAAAATGACTAGACGATATTTTTGACTTTCGTTACTGTAATGGTTCCTTCGTTCAGACATTGATTACATCAAGAAACATACAATAACATCAAAAATTGTTCAGATTACAGCTTAATAAGTAATTCAACTGGGATGAGGATAGCATACAACTGCTCTACTGATGTAACTTCGTTTCTGCACAATTATTTACATTTACCTTTCACGCTACTGCGCAACCTCTGTGGTACAACTGCGAAAATCGATGTACGTACTCATGAATTTGATTTAGTTGTATTTACCTCAGGACGACGTAGCGTTACGCAACAACCAGAGACTACATACACACAGGGGCAGAGGCACGGCACTCAGCGCACCCAGCGGCGCCACGCTGAACTACTGGTCGCCATGTTTTGTGTGGTCACTGACAAGGGGAACCCCCAGTCACAACCTCCCTCAGATTCAGTGGTGAGATGGCCCAGTGTATAGCCCGTCAAAAACTGAACGAAGACCAAGCATGAAAACTGGCAGAATGTGTACTAAACTGTGGAAAAAAGGAGCACAATAGAAACAGCGAATGACACAAATTTAAAATTTGCAATATCGAGCGACGTTAATGATAGTCGTGTTGGGGTTACGTTTTTTTTTTCTTTTTAATAGGGAGGTGGAGATCCAGGTTCAAATATCCCCCGTGTCCCATTTTTTTTTTCAAAAATTACGAGCTGTCCGTCCAGTCATTGACCTGTGTGTTTGCTGTACTGAGATCTGTGCACATCCAGACGTACATGTATGTTATTTGTTTTACACAAGTACCACACGTTACGACTCTTGCCATCTACATGTACATCTACATCCATACTCCGCAAGTCACCTGACGGTGTGTGGCGGAGGGTACCTTGACTACCTCTATCGATCCTCCCTTTTATTCCAGTCTCGTATTGTCCGAGGAAAGGAAGATTGTCGGTATGCCTCTGTGTGGGCTTCAATCTCCCTGATTTTATCCTCACGATCTCTTCGCGAGATATACATAGGAGGGAGCAATGTACTGCTTGACTCCTCGGTGAAGATGTGTTCTTGAAACTTCGACAAAAGCCCGTACCAAGCTACTGAGTGTCTTTCCTGCAGAGTCTGCCACTGGAGTTCATCTGTCATCTCCGTAACGCTTTCGCGATTGCTAAATGATCCTGTAACGAAGCGCGCTGCTCTCCATTGGAACTTCTCTGTCTCTTCTATGAATCCTAACTGGTACGGATCCCACACTGCTGAGCAGTATTTGAGCAGTGGGCGAACAAGCGTACTGTAACCTACTTCCTTTGTTTTCGGATTGCATTTCCTTAGGATTCTTCCAATGGATCTCAGTCTGGCATGTGCTTTACCGACGATCAACTTTATATGATCATTCCATTTTAAATCACTCCTAATGCCTACTCCCAGATAATTTTTGGAATTAACTGCTTCCAGTTGCTGACCTGCTATATTGTAGCTAAATGATAAGGGATCTATCTTTCTATGTATTCGCAGCACATTACAGAGATTCAATTGCCATTCCCTGCACCATGCGTCAATTCGCTGCAGATCCTCCTGCATTTCAGTGTAAAAGTCGTCAGTGAACGGCTAGGAAACGGGCTCCGCCGACAAGGTTTCAAACCGATTTTTCGAAGCAGTCACAGGATCTTAGGTTCCACCAAGGATGTAGTCAACAATGTTAACACTGCAGGTGTTTACGAACTACGGTGTGAGTGCGGAGCTGCCTACACAGGAGAAACAGGCAGACCTGGCAGCTTACGAGTAGCAGAACACGGACGCTATGTCCGATCACAACAACGTAACAAATCGGCGATGGCGGAACACCACCGTGGCTGTGGACAACCTTTCAGGTCCCAGGAAGCCCGAGTTCTGGCGCAAGAATCGTGGGTGCGAGGACGCAAAATAAGGGAGGCGATCGAAATTATTAAGCAGGCTGACAACATCAACAGAGAAGATGGCTACAAACTCCAGGCGCCTTCGCTGCCGGCCACCCCAGACCAACGAGCTGCGAACGGGACACGGGCGTGTCTGCACAAACAGCTGTAGCGCAACTGTCAGTCCACTTCAGGAGGAAAGCTTGCCGAAGCTTGCCGACCACGAGCCGAACGCTGATTGGCCGACAGCTAACAAACCGCTGACGGCATGTACATCCACGAACAGCCTCTTGCCTTCCATCTTCCCCTTACGTCATTACTAGCCAGTCATATTATAGAGCCAAGTAAAAGTTCTGCAACAGTGACGTCAGACATCGATAGTCTGTAATAAACGCACTACTGGCCACTGAAACTGCTTCGCCATCAAGATGACGTGCAACAGACGCGAAAATTAACCGACAGGAAAAAGATGCTGTGATATGCAAATGATTAGCTTTTCAGAGCATTCACAGGAGGTCGGCGCCGGTGGCGACACCTACAACGTGCTGACATGAGGAAAGTTTCCAACCGATTTCTCATACACAAACAGCACTTGACCGGCGTTGCCTGGTGAAACGTTGTTGTGATGCCTCGTGTAAGGAGGAGAAATGCGTACCATCACGTTTCCGAGTTTGGTAAAGGTCGGATTGTAGCCCATCGCGATTGTGGTTTATCGTATCGCGACATTGCTGCTCGCGTTCCTGTGACTGTTAGCAGAATATGGAATCGGTGGCTTCAGGAGGGTTAGACGGAACGCCGTGCTGGATCCCAACGGCCTCGTATCACTAGCAGTCGAGATGACAGGCATCTTATCCGCACGGCTGTAACGGATCGTGCAGCCACGTCTCGATCCCTGAATCAACAGACGGGGACGTTTGCAAGACAACAACCATCTGCACGAACAGTTCGACGACGTTTCCAGCAGCATGGACTATCAGCTCGGAGACCGTGGCTGTGGTTACGCTTGACGCTGCATCACAGTCAGGAGCGCCTGCGACGGTGTACTCGACGACGCACCTAGGTGCACGAATGCAAAACGTCATTTTTTCGGATGAATCCAGGTTCTGTTTACAGCATCACGATGGTAGCATCCGTGTTTGGCATCATCGCGGTGAACGCACATTGGAAGCGCGTATTCGTCATCGCCATACTGGCGTATTACCCAGCGTGATTGTATGGGGTGCCATCGGTTACACGTCTGGGTCACCTCCTGTTCTTATTGACGGCACTTTGAACAGTGGATGTTACATCTCAGATGTGTTACGACCCGTGGCTCTACCCTTCATACGATCCCTGCGAAACCCTACATTTCAGCACGATAAAGCAGGAGCGCATGTTGCAGCTCCTGTACGGCCCTTTCTGGATACAGAAAATGTTCGACTGCTGCCCTGGCCACCACATTCTCCAGATCTGTCATGAATCGAAAACGTGTGGTCAATGGTGGCCGAGCAACTGGCTCATCACAAAACGCCAGTCACTACTCTTGATGAACTGTGGTATCGTGTTGAAGTTGCACGGGCAGCTGTACCTGTATACGCCATCTGAGCTCTCTTTGACTCAATGCCCAGGCGTACCAAGTCTTTTATTACGCCCAGAGGCGGTTGTTCTGGGTAGCTCGTTGCAGTTCGGCCGAAACGTCGGTTTTAGTTTATTATAGTTGTTAGCTTTCAGCAATGACGCGGCATTATATCCAGAAGAATATTAGTCACTATGACACCGGCCGCGGAAGCCTACGTTCGTACAACAAATCCATATCTACCTTTATACTCCGTAAGCCACCCAATGGTGTGTGGCGGTGGGCACTTTACGTGTCACTGCCGTTACCTCCTTTTCCTGTTCCAGTGGCGTACGGTCCGCGGGAAGAACGACTGTCTGAAAGCCTCCGTCCGCGCTCCAATCTCTCTAATTTCACATTCGTGATCTCCTCGGGAGGTATAAGTAGGGGGAAGCAGTATATTCGATACCTCATCCAGAAACGCACCCTCTCGAAACGTGGACAGCGAGCTACTCAGCGATGCAGAGCGCCTCTCTTGCAGGGCCTGCCACTGGAGTTTCCTAAACATCTCCGTAACGCTATCACGCTTACCAATTAACGCTGAGACGAAACGCGCCGCACTTCTTTGAATCTTCTCTATCTCCTCCGTCAACCCGATGTGGTACGGATCCCACACTGACGAGCAATACTCAAGTATAGGTCGAACCAGTGTTTTGTAAGCCACCTGCTTTGTTGATGGACTACATTTTCTAAGGACTCTCCCAATGAATCTCAACCTCGTACCCGCCTTACCGACAATTAATTTTATATGATCATTCCACTTCAAATCGTTCCGCACGCATACTCCCAGATATTTTACAGAAGTAACTGCTACCAGTGTTTGTTCCGTTATCATATAATCGTACAATAAAGGATCCTTCTTTCTATGTATTCGCAATACATTACATTTGTCTCTGTTATGGATCAGTTGCCACTCGCTGCACCAAGTGCCTATCCGCTGCAGATCTGCCTGCATTTCGCTGCAATTTTCTAATGCTGCAACTTCTATGTATTCTACAGCATCATCCGCGAAAAGCCGCATGGAACTTCCGACACTATCTACTAGGTCATTTATATATATTATATGTTGTTGTTGTTGTTGTGGTCTTAGTCCTGAGACTCGTTTGATGCAGCTCTCCATGCTCCAGTGCAAGCTTCTTCATCTCCCAGTACCTACTGCTACCTACATCCTTCTGAATCTGCATAGTGTATTCATCTCTTAGTCTCCCTCTACGATTTTTATCCTCCAAGCAGCCCTCCAATACTAAATTGGTGATCGCTTGATGCCTCAGGACATGTCCTACCAACCGATCCCTTCTTCTGGTCAAGTTGTGCCACAAACTTCTCTTCTCCCCAATACTATTCATCACCTCCTTATTAGTTATGTGATCTACCCATCTAATCTTTAGCATTCTTCTGTAGCACCACATTTCGAAAGCTTCGATTCTCTTCTTGTCAAACTATTTATCGTCCATGTTTCACTTCCATACATGGCTACACTCCATACAAATACTTTCAGAAATGACTTCCTCACACTTAAATCTATACTCGATGTTAACAAATTTATCTTCTTCACAAACGCTTTCCTTGGCATTGCCAGTCTACATTTTACATCCTCTCTACTTTGACCATCATCAATTATTTTGCTAACCAAATAGCAAAACTCTAAATTACTTCAAGTGTCTCATTTCCTAATCTAATTCCCTCAGCATCACCCCATTTAATTCGGCTACATTCCATTATCCGCGTTTTGCTTCTGTTGATGTTCATATCTTCCTTTCAAGACTCTGTCCATTCCGTTCATCTGCTCTTTCACGTCCTTTGTTGTCTCTGAGAGAATTACAATGTCTTCAGCGAACCTCTAAGATTTTATATCTTCTTCATTGATTTTAATACCTACGCCGAATTTCTCTTTTGTTACCTTTACTGCTTGCTCAATATACAGATTGAATAACATCGGAGATAGGCTACAACCCTGTCTCACTCCCTTCCCAACCACTGCTTCCCTTTCATGTCCCTCGACTCTTGCAACTGTCATATGGTTTCTGTACAAATTGTAAATAGCCTTTCGCTGCCTCTATTTTACCCCTGCTACCTTCAGAATTTGAAAGAGAGTATTCCAATCAACATTGTCAAAAGCTTTCTCTAATTATACAAATGCTAGAAACGTAAGTTTGCCTCTCCTTAATGTTTCTTCTAAGATAAGTCGTAGGGTCAGTATTGCCTCACGTGTTTCAGTATTTCTACGGAATCCAAACTGATCTTCCCCGAGGTCGGCTTCTACTAGTTTTTCCATTCGTCTGTAAAGAATTCGTGTTAGTATTTTGCACCTGTGGCTTATTAGACTGATTGTTCGGTAATTTTCACATCTGTCAACATCTGCTTTCTTTGGGATTGGAATTATTATATTCTTCTCGAAGTTGAGGGTATTTCGCCTGTCTCATACATCTTGCTCACCAGATGGTGGAGTTTTGTCAGGACTGGCTCTCCCAAGGCCGTCAGTAGTTCCAATGGAATGTTGTCTACTCCGGGGGCCTTGTTTCGACTCAGGTCTTTCAGTGCTCTGTCAAACTCTTCACGCAGTGTCGTATCTCCCATTTCATCTTCATCTACATCCTCTTCCATTTCCATAATATTGTCCTCAAGTACATTGCCCTTGTATAGACCCTCTATATACTCCTTCCACCTTTCTGCTTTCCCTTCTTTGCTTAGAACTGGGTTTCCGTCTGAGTTCTTGATGTTCATACAAGTGGTTCTCTTTTCTCCAAAGGTTTCTTTAATTTTCCTGTAGGCAGTATCTATCTTACCCCTAGTGAGATAAGCCTCTACATCCTTACATTTGTCCTCTAGCCATGCCTGCTTAGCCATTTTGCACTTCCTGTCGATCTCATTTTTGAGACGTTTGTATTCCTTTTTGCCTGCTTCATTTACCGCATTTTTATATTTTCTCCTTTCATCAATTAAATTCAATATTTCTTCTGTTACCCACGGATTTTTATTAGCCCTCGTCTTTTTACCTACTTTATCTTCTGCTGTCTTCACTACTTCATCCCTCAAAGCTACCCATTCTTCTTCTACTGTATTTCTTTCCCCCATTCTTGTCAATTGTTCCCTTATGCTGTCCCAGAAACTCTGTACGACCTCTTGTTTAGTCAGTTTATCCAGGTCCCATCTCCTTAAATTCCCACCTTTTTGCAGTTTCTTCAGTTTTAATCTACAGGTCATTACCAATAGATTGTGGTCACAAATCCACATCTGCCCCTGTAAATATCTTACAATTTAAAACCTGGTTCCTAAATCTCAGTCTTACCATTATATAATCTATCTGATACGTTTGAGTGTCTCCAGGGTCCTTCCATGTATACAACCTTGTTCAATGATTCTTACACCAAATGTTAGCTATGATTAAGTTGTGCTCTGTGCAGAATTCTACCAGGCGGCTTCCTCTTTCATTTCTTAGCCCCAATCCATATTCACCAACTATGTTTCCTTCCCTCCCTTTTCCTACACTCGAATTCCAGTCACCCATGGCTGTTAAATTTTCGTCTCATATATATATATATATATATATATATATATATATATATATATATATATTGTGAAATAGTGTTGTCTGAAGTAGAACAGGCGGAGCGTGGGGTTGTGGGTGTTTGAGTGGAGGAATGCTGTGGAAGCGGCCGGTCCCACAGCTGCCTGGCGACGCCCCAGCTGCCTTGCTGGCGCCAGCACGCACGCAGCTGTGTAGACGCGGCTGGACCTAGCTCAACGCGGCCGCCGTTGGCCCACCTCGCTGGCGCCAGCTGCCGCCGCACCGCGGCTCCCACTGGCGCCAGTCCAGGCCAGGCAAGCCCCGCGCCGCTCTCTCTTATAAGGTGCTAACGCTGATGCTGGCGCCGTTATTAATGGCGCCAGCCGGCGATTCAATAACCATCTGTCGAACACCGCTCAGGGGGTTGGCGGCAGCTTTATATTGATGCACGCTCCACCTTCTGAGCTCTACTGCGCCTAATAAAGTTTTTTTTTTACTTTTTTCAAAAGTTCTCTGTGATGTCTACAGGGTGGTCCATTGATCGTGACTGGGCCAAATATCTCACGAAATAAACGTCAAACGAAAAAACTATACTCCTGGAAATTGAAATAAGAACACCGTGAATTCGTTGTCCCAGGAAGGGGAAACTTTATTGACACATTCCTGGCGTCAGATACATCACATGATCACACTGACAGAACCACAGGCACATAGACGCAGGCAACAGAGCATGCACAATGTCGGCACTAGTACAGTGTATATCCACCTTTCGCAGCAATGCAGACTGCTATTCTCCCATGGAGACGATCGTAGAGATGCTGGATGTAGTCCTGTGGAACGGCTTGCCATGCCATTTCCACCTGGCAATGCAGGCTGCTATTCTCCCATGGAGACGATCGTAGAGATGCTGGATGTAGTCCTGTGGAACGGCTTGCCATGCCATTTCCACCTGGCGCCTCAGTTGGACCAGCGTTCGTGCTGGACGTGCAGACCGCGTGAGACGACGCTTCATCCAGTCCCAAACATGCTCAATGGGGGACAGATCCGGAGATCTTGCTGGCCAGGGTAGTTGACTTACACCTTCTAGAGCACGTCGGGTGGCACGGGATACATGCGGACGTGCATTTTCCTGTTGGAACAGCAAGTTCCCTTGCCGGTCTAGGAATGGTAGAACGATGGGTTCGATGACGGTTTGGATGTACCGTGCACTATTCAGTGTCCCCTCGACGATCACCAGAGGTGTACGGCCAGTGTAGGAGATCGCTCCCCACACCACGATGCCGGGTGTTGGCCCTGTGTGCCTCGGTCGTATGCAGTCCTGATTGTGGCGCTCACCTGCACGGCGCCAAACACGCATACGACCATCATTGGCACCAAGGCAGAAGCGACTCTCATCGCTGAAGACGACACGTCTCCATTCGTCCCTCCATTCACGGCTGTCGCGACACCACTGGAGGCGGGCTGCACGATGTTGGGGCGTGAGCGGAAGACGGCCTAACGGTGTGCGGGACCGTAGCCCAGCTTCATGGAGACGGTTGCGAATGGTCCTCGCCGATACCCCAGGAGCAACAGTGTCCCTAATTTGCTGGGAAGTGGCGGTGCGGTCCCCTACGGCACTGCGTAGGATCCTACGGTCTCGGCGTGCATCCGTGCGTCGATGCGGTCCGGTCCCAGGTCGACGGGCACGTGCACCTTCCGCCGACCACTGGCGACAACATCGATGTACTGTGGAGACCTCACGCCCCACGTGTTGAGCAATTCGGCGGTACGTCCACCCGGCCTCCCGCATGCCCACTATACGCCCTCGCTCAAAGTCCGTCAACTGCACATACGGTTCACGTCCACGCTGTCGCGGCATGCTACCAGTGTTAAAGACTGCGATGGAGCTCCGTATGCCACGGCAAACTGGCTGACACTGACGGCGGCGGTGCACAAATGCTGCGCAGCTAGCGCCATTCGACGGCCAACACCGCGGTTCCTGGTGTGTCCGCTGTGCCGTGCGTGTGATCATTGCTTGTACAGCCCTCTCGCAGTGTCTGGAGCAAGTATGGTGGGTCTGACACACCGGTGTCAATGTGTTCTTTTTTCCATTTCCAGGAGTGTACAAGGAACGAAACAGCAAGCAGAGAGCTCTCATTAAGTTTCTTTCGGCGGAAAACCAAAGCATAGCAGATATCCATAGGCGCTTGCAGAATTTCTGCGGAGAAATGGCAGTCAACAAAAGCACGGTGAGGCGTGTTCCGTCATCGCAGCAAGGTCGCGCAAACCTGTCCGATCTCCCGCGCGCCGGCCGGCCGCACACGGCTTTGACTCCCGCAGTGTTGAAACGTGCGGACACACTCATTCGAGGTGATCGACTGATCGCAATGAAAGCACTTCGCTGCTCAACCGGACGTCTCTGTTGACAGTGCTGACACACTCGTCCGCCAGTTGCGGTACACAAGGTGTGTGCCGTGTTCCTCGCCGCCTAAAGCCGTCTGCACACGGATCGTGCATGCGAACGTTGAGCGCTGAGCGAGCCGAGTTTCTGACGTCATAGCGTGGAATAGCACGCTCGGGAGTCTTTCCCAAAGTGTAGAGCAATATCTGGCATGTCAGATATTCTGAGCGTCCGTCTGAGCGTTGACCAATGAGATGTCACAGCGCCACCTACGTCACACGCACGCCGTCTCCCTTCAGTACAGAGTTGTGAGGCGCCATATTGGCATTCATTTCAAACCTACATGTATATATGCCGTTTCTGAGCACCAGCAAATTGAGAATCACTGGAAAACGCGTAGTTAACTGTGTGATTAGATGCAATAAAATATGAGAAACATCATATGCGTGGTAGAAGAATTATTGTAAATAGCGTATTATGAGAGTATGCTATTTGAAGGCAGCAATGCACTGAGGACGCACCCAAAACGCATTCTTATTGGTACAATTTGTTACAGTAAAATTTCAGTCAGTAACATAGTTACGATTAAAGCTTTCAGTAAGTGCTAAGATTGGTAAGATGCTAGGAACAGCAATTAACTACAAATTGTTGGTTTAGCAGCCGCCACGGTAGCTCAGTGTGTTCGGTCAGAGAGCTGGATGGCCTCTGTAACAAAAAACTGAGTGTATAACCCTAGCTTCTTATTTGTTACATAGTTTAATTTCTTTGCGTGTTTTTGGGTACTTGCATTGTTTAATTCGTATATTTCGGGCGTATTATAGTATTTGAGGGTTGTAGCATCGCGCCTTAGTACCTGAATAGTGCAAATTCGCGTAGTCGTCTGTCTTCTGTTTTTGTTGTGAACGGCCAGAGTCGGTTGGCCAGTCAGTGTGCTCCCTGCCGCCGTTGGATAAGCAGCTGCAGCAGCAAGTCGTATAACCCTAGCTTCTTATTTGTTACATAGTTTAATTTCTTTGCGTGTTTTTGGGTACTTGCATTGTTTAATTCGTATATTTCGGGCGTATTATAGTATTTGAGGGTTGTAGCATCGCGCCTTAGTACCTGAATAGTGCAAATTTGCGTAGTCGTCTGTCTTCTGTTTTTGTTGTGAACGGCCAGAGTCGGTTGGCCAGTCAGTGTGCTCCCTGCCGCCGTTGGATAAGCAGCTGCAGCAGCAAGTCGTATAACCCTAGCTTACTTATTTGTTACATAGTTTAATTAATTTCTTTGCGTGTTTTTGGGTACTTGCATTGTTTAATTCATATATTTCGGGCGTATTATAGTATTTGACAGTTGTAGCATCGCGCTTTAGTGTTTACTTCGTAGATTCTTATTTAAATTGCGTGTGAGTTTCGTATAGGAGGTGCAGTTTCGAGTTTTAGTTACTGTAATCGTAAATTCAGCAGATTGTAGCGCAGTCGTTAGGCATTTGTACAGGTTAGTTGATACATTCTTTGCGTGTTCCGCTTGCGTTATCTAGGCACCGACTCGTGTTTCAGTAACTGTTGTTAAACATCGATTAGAATGGACAGGGACTGCGATTGCTGTGTTCGGATGAGGGCTGACTTGGCATCCCTTCGCTCACAGCTGCAATCGGCGCTGACTTCGGTCGCGCAGCTTGAGGCTGTTGCCAATGGGCACCACTGTGGGGAGCCGGACTCGGGTATCACGGGGATGTCAACCTCATCCCGTCTGTCCCCAGACCGGTCTGCCGCTGTGGTTGCCCCGGTTGCTGCCCGCAGTGGAGCTGAGCCCTCGCCTGTGGTTGATTGGGAGGTCGTTCCAAGGCGTGGCAGGCAGCGAAAGGCGTCCCCGGAAGCTGACCAGAAAGCCTCCCCGGTGCGTCTGACAAACCGGTTTCAGGCACTGTCTCTGGCTGAGCCAGATGCAGCTGCCTGCCCTGTTTCAGAGGATCATTCTCAGCCTTCAAGGTCCGGGCAATCGCAGAGGTTGGGCTTACTGGTAGTTGGGAGCTCCAATGTTAGGCGCGTAATGGGGCCCCTTAGGGATATGGCGGCTAAGGAGGGGAAGAAACCCAGTGTGCACTCCGTGTGCATTCCGGGAGGAGTCATTCCTGATGTGGAAAGGGTCCTTCCGGATGCCATGAAGAGCACAGGGTGCAGCCAGCTGCAGGTGGTGGCACATGTCGGCACTAATGACGTGTGTCGCTTTGGATCTGAGGAAATTCTCTCTGGATTCCAGCGGCTATCTGATTTGGTGAAGGCTGCCGGTCTTGCTTATGAGATGAAGGCAGAGCTCACCATCTGCAGCATCGTTGACAGAACCGACTGCGGACCTTTGGTGCAGAGCCGGGTGGAGGGTCTGAATCAGAGGCTCAGACGGTTTTGCGACCGTATTGGCTGCAGATTCCTTGACTTGCGCCATAGGGTGGTGGGGTTTCGGGTTCCGCTGAATAGGTCAGGAGTTCACTACACTCAGCTGGCGGCTACACGGGTAGCGGAGGCTGTGTGGCGTGGACTGGGCGGTTTTTTAGGTTAGAAGGCCTCGGGAAAGTGCGGGATGGGCTGCAATGTCAAAGGGTGCTTGGCAATTACAGGACGTGCTTGGATCAAGGAACAGTCGGAATTATAGTTGTAAACTGTTGTAGTTGCGCTGGAAAAGTCCCTGAGCTTCAAGCGCTAATAGAAAGCACAGAAGCGGATATCGTTATAGGTACAGAAAGCTGGCTAAAGCCTGAAATAAGTTCTGCAGAAATTTTTACGAAGTCTCAGACGGTGTTCAGGAAAGATAGATTAGGCAGAATTGGTGGTGGAGTGTTGGTGTCTGTCAGTAGTGGTTTATCTTGTAGTGAAGTCGAAGTAGATACTCTGTGCGAATTGGTGTGGGTGGAGGTTATACTTAACAGCCGAATTAAGTTAATAATTGGCTCCTTCTACCGACCCCCAGACTCCGATGATACAGTTGCGGAACAGTTCAAAGAAAGTTTGAGTCTCGTAACAAATAAATACCCCACTCATACGGTTATAGTTGGTGGGGACTTCAACCTACCCTCGGTATGTTGGCAAAAATACTTGTTCAAAACCGGTGGTAGGCACAAAACGTCTTCCGAGATTGTCCTAAATGCATTCTCCGAAAATTATTTAGAGCAGTTAGTCCACGAACCCACGCGAATTGTAAATGGTTGCGAAAACACACTTGACCTCTTGGCCACAAACAATCCAGAGCTGATAGAGAGCATCATGACTGATACAGGGATTAGTGATCACAAGGTCATTGTAGCTAGGCTCAATACCATTTCTTCCAAATCCATCAGAAACAAACGCAAAATAATTTTATTTAAAAAAGCGGATAAAGTACCACTAGAAGCCTTCCTAAAAGACAATTTCCATTCCTTCCGAACTGACTATGCGAATGTAGACGAGATGTGGCTCAAATTCAAAGATATAGTAGCAACAGCAATTGAGATATTCATACCTCATAAATTGGTAAGAGATGGAACGGATCCCCCGTGGTACACAAAAAAAGGTCCGAACGCTGTTGCAGAGGCAACGGAAAAAGCATGCGAAGTTCAGAAGAACGCGAAATCCTGAAGATGGGCTAAAATTTACAGTCGCGCGAAATTTGGCACGTACTTCGATGCGAGATGCCTTTAATAGGTTCCACAACGAAACATTGTCTCGAAATTTGGTAGAAAATCCGAAGAAATTCTGGTCGTATGTAAAGTACACAAGCGGCAAGACGCAGTCAATACCTTCGCTGCGCAGTGCCGATGGTACTGTTATCGACGACTGCGCCGCTAAAGCGGAGTTATTGAACGCAGTTTTCCGAAATTCCTTCACCAGGGAAGACGAATGGAATATTCCAGAATTTGAAACACGAACATCTGCTAGCATGAGTTTCTTAGAAGTAGATACCTTAGGGGTTGCGAAGCAACTCAAATCGCTTGATACGGGCAAGTCTTCAGGTCCAGATTGTATACCGATTAGGTTCCTTTCAGATTACGCTGATACTATAGCTCCCTACTTAGCACTCATATACAACCGCTCGCTCACCGATAGATCTGTACCTACAGATTGGAAAATTGCGCAGGTCGCACCAGTGTTCAAGAAGGGTAGTAGGAGTAATCCATTTAACTACAGACCTATATCATTGACGTCGGTTTGCAGTAGGGTTTTGGAGCATATACTGTATTCAAACATTATGAATCACCTCGAAGGGAACGATCTATTGACACGTAATCAGCATGGCTTCAGAAAACATCGATCTTGTGCAACGCAGCTAGCTCTTTATTCGCACGAAGTAATGGCCGCTATCGACAGGGGATCTCAAGTTGATTCCGTATTTCTAGATTTCCGGAAAGCTTTTGACACCGTTCCTCACAAGCGACTTCTAATCAAGCTGCGGAGCTATGGGGTATCGTCTCAGTTGTGCGACTGGATTCGTGATTTCCTGTCAGGAAGGTCGCAGTTCGTAGTAATAGACGGCAAATCATCGAGTAAAACTGAAGTGATATCAGGTGTTCCCCAGGGAAGCGTCCTGGGACCTCTACTGTTCCTGATCTATATAAATGACCTGAGTGACAATCTGAGCAGTTCTCTTAGGTTGTTCGCAGATGATGCTGTAATTTACCGTCTAGTAAGGTCATCCGAAGACCAGTATCAGCTGCAAAGCGATTTAGAAAAGATTGCTGTATGGTGTGGCAGGTGGCAGTTGACGCTAAATAACGAAAAGTGTGAGATGATCCACATGAGTTCCAAAAGAAATCCGTTGGAATTCGATTACTCGATAAATAGTACAATTCTCAAGGCTGTCAATTCAACTAAGTACCTGGGTGTTAAAATTACAAACAACTTCAGTTGGAAGGACCACATAGATAATATTGTCGGGAAGGCGAGCCAAAGGTTGCGTTTCATTGGCAGGACACTTAGAAGATGCAACAAGTCCACTAAAGAGACAGCTTACACTACACTCGTTCGTCCTCTGTTAGAATATTGCTGCGCGGTGTGGGATCCTTACCAGGTGGGATTGACGGAGGACATCGAGAGGGTGCAAAGAAGGGCAGCTCGTTTTGTATTATCGCGTTATAGGGGAGAGAGTGTGGCAGATATGATACACGAGTTGGGATGGAAGTCATTACAGCATAGACGTTTTTCGTCGCGGCGAGACCTTTTTACGAAATTTCAGTCACTAACTTTCTCTTCCGAATGCGAAAATATTTTGTTGAGCCCAACCTACATAGGTAGGAATGATCATCAAAATAAAATAAGAGAAATCAGAGCTCGAACAGAAAGGTTTAGGTGTTCGTTTTTCCCGCTCGCTGTTCGGGAGTGGAATAGTAGAGAGATAGTATGATTGTGGTTCGATGAACCCTCTGCCAAGCACTTAAATGTGAATTGCAGAGTAGTCATGTAGATGTAGATGTAGATGTAGGATCAACCACCGAACTTGAACAGGATGTCTTGCGACGTCCACAACGAAAAAAAAGTAAAAAAAAAAAGACTTGGTGAGTAGCGTCGCTGATATGTGAAACTTTTATGTTTAAGCAGTGGCTCGCGACTCGCCAGTACGTCATTTTTTTTCGTAACATTTGTGTTTTTATTAGGTTCTGTTACTTTATTATTAATGTAATATAAGCATATACTATAATTTTTGATGTTATGTAAATTTAAGTTCACCTTTCTTTGGGTGTTCGATTGGCTTGATCTACAGGACAACTTGCGCTACTTCTGTAAAGCCATTTTGTTCCTTTTTCTTTTACGCTTCGTAATTCACGCGTTGCAAAGGTTCTGTTACCGGATAGGAACAGTGATCAAGTAAGACTAACCATAGAGTTTCACTAAAATGTGGGAATGATGAGATAATGTTTATCTTACGTGGAGAAGTATTGGCTGGTTCAAATGGCTCTGAGCACTATGAATTTCTGAGGTCATGAGTCCCCTAGAAGTTTAGAACTACGTAAACCTAACCAACCTAAGGACATCACGCACATCCATGCCCGAGGCAGGATTCGAACATGCGACCGTAGCGGAAGAAGTATTGCTAATTTGTACCGCACTGTTTGTAATGGAGCTTTTATAAGCCCGTGTCCTCATTGATTGGACATGGTACTATCCTTTTCGTGGACAATGGAGGAAATGCACGTTTTAATAGAGCTAATGTGGGAATTTTACGCTTTCCGTTTAGTCAACCGTGTGATTTACCAACTACAAACTTCCCGCAACTGCCGCCCGAGTGCGTTGTGATAGCGTGTACCACGTTGGGGCCCACGTACCGTGTGCACGAGTCGCATCATTTCTGAGCTTTCAGCAACACTTGGCACGCTCAGCGTAACGTTCGGCAGCACGGACCGTGTGCCGACGGCTTGACAAACGACCATAAAGAGCAGTGAAGGACCATCTGTGCGGAATTGCTTGCGCGGTAAGGGGCTGATCGTGAAGATTTACTGTCGAACGTCCTCACGGGCGATGAAACATGGGTTCATCACTCCGAACCGGAAAGGAAAGGGCAATCCATAGATTGGGGGCACGCCACCTCTGCTTCTAAGAAGAAGTTCGAAGCTAGTGAAGTGTTATAATGGTCTTCTTGGACTGTGGACGGGTTATATTCTCTTTGACATCCTTCTTCTGGTACTCTGAAGGGATTATTCTGTTTGATGTCCTCACTCATCGCGCAACGGTCGACTCGGAGGTGCATTGTGCTGCTTTTGGCACAAAAATGAAGACTACGCAAGGCCCCGCACACAACTCTGCTCTCCCGAGAGCAGCTCACTAAACTCCGTAGAACTGTCCTTCCTCACTCACCCTACAGCCCCGGTCTCGCACCTTCCGACGTCCATCTACTTGGCCCAATGGATGATGGTGGTGTCTGGTTTGTGGAGCACTCAGCTGTGCGGTCATCAGCACCCGTACAAGGTCTCAGTTTGTAGGCAGTACAATGTTTTACTCGGCCCGTCTAGCCACTGTCACAATGACGGGTGATGAGCACGAAATGATGGGGACGACACAGACACCCACTCCCCAGGAAGAGAAAATCCCCAACCCGGCCGGGCAATGAACCCGCGACCCCGTGACTCAGAGGTATCAATGCCAGCGACTAGACCATGGCCCGTGGACTGGCCCTATGAACAATGCACTCCACAGGACGTACAGTCGTGGACAAAGCGAGCGAGACCCCTCGCCTTTCCGTTATGCTGATCTGCACAGCTTCAAAGTCTGCTACACAGCATAACAGGCAAGGCGACGATGTGCTACCAACATACTATGCATAAGCGTGAAATTCAAAAACTGTACTAACTTTGTCAGACTGTTTTCAATCATCTGTAAGACTATATTAGTGATGATTAGTGTGTTAAACGAACATGCAAATATAAGATCTAAATGAGAGAAGAAACGCTAATTAGCATCCACTATACTAACAAAAATGAATTTCAGCTTATCGAGATAACATGATTGTTTTAGTAAGACAAAGTACCCCAGATCGTTACGAATTAGCATAATATTTTGCACATTCGGCCGCGAAACGGTCTGTGTCAACCAGTCATACTGGACTACCGTTGCTGACCTACCATGAAAGTGTGCAAATGTAGAAGATTGACAATGAAATTTAGTAGGCAGTAACAAGTATGAAATTCTAGAAGAGTATCATATTGACATCGACAGTGCGCCAGTACGGAATAAAGGTAGCAATAAAACGTATTGGGGGGGGGGGGGGGGGGTGCGACAATTTCTTAAATGCGCTTTACTGATAGTCCATCTGCCTCTATCGAGATTAGGACCGAAAACAAAACAGACCTCCCTTGCAGTGGCAAACACCGTTCACTACGCTGGCAGACAACCTAGGCAAACAGCCCTCTATTATTACCCCAGACAAGTCGGCAATTTCACAATGAAAATGGCAAAATGATCTGCAGTTTCTGTTCCATAGAACTTTCTGGACTCGAAAACTATGAATTTTCTATCTTTATGTCACCAGTTATGTGACAATCATTCAGAATGTGTATCGAAATAACAAAATACTGTTATTAGCGAGTAAATTTAGTAGGATAATTCTGCACCACCCCAGGAAATAAACGGTGACATAGCTGCCAATCTTTCGAATTCTCCATTAGACCTGAACGTTTATTAGCCGAAGTGTTTCTTTATCTAGCTAGCAATGGGAATGCCCGCACATCTAAAACGTTGGCATTAATACTGGGATGTGAATTACCACGTGTATAGGCAAATGGATTTTATTTGCATTCCTGTAAAGATGATTTGGATCGAAAGCGTAGCTACGATTAATATGCTGATGTATCGACTGCAGCTAGAACATTTTCGAATAAAGACTAGGGGGAATTATTTATGTGGACCTCATCTTCAGTAACTGTCGAAGCTATTTTCGTTGATAGGATTTAGTCACCTAAATCTGTCAAAATGGAACCCTACAAGTCTCACTTTCTTGACCTTCTATCTGTCTACCTAACCGTTAAAACCCGTTTACCTCGAGTACGGTTACACATAATAAGAGGAAATGTATCGCACTTCCTGCGATATACGGTCCCATGGTGGTGTAAAAAAGTGAGCTCCTATGTCTACGAAATCTAAAGATACGGCAGTTTATGTAAAGAAAATTTACGCGACAGGTCAAGAAATGGCTCTAAGATCTATGAGACCAAATTACTTAGGTCATCAGTCCCCTAGAACTTAGAACTACTTACACCTCCCTAACCTAAGGACATCACACACATCCATGCCCGAGGCAGGATTCGAACCTGCGACTGAAGCAGCCGCGCGGTTCCGGACTGAAACGCCTAGAACCGCTAGGCCAAAGCTCCCGGCGAAACGCTTTTCACCTCTTGTATAATGATAATATCTACTGTCTAGTGAGGATAAACTGTATTCGCCAGCAACTCCGATCGTTTGATCATGGAACTTTTACGAAGCTACATTCAAATATTGTTCGAAGTCGTTAGCAATATCCAGTTATAAACACCCTAGGAACGTCGTATGCGATATCCACTTCTGAAGACGATGGCAGATACTGCAGTACTCTAACAAGTAGTTAAGAATTTATTGTTATTGGTCCGTGCATAACACTATTTCAGTATCAATTTAACGCACCTAGGTTTAGTCAGCATTACGAGGTGCATTCAAGTTCTAAGGCCTCCGATTTTTTTTCTAATTAACTACTCACCCGAAATCGATGGAACTGGCGTTACTTCTCGACATAATCGCCCTGCAGACGTACACATTTTTCACAACGCTGACGCCACGATTCCATGGCAGTGGCGAAGGCTTCTTTAGGAGTCTGTTTTGACCACTGGAAAATCGCTGAGGCAATAGCTGCACGGCTGGTGAATGTGCGGCCACGGAGAGTGTCTTTCGTTGTTGGAAAAAGCCAGAAGTCACTATGAGCCAGGTCAGGTGAGTAGGGAGCACGAGGAATCACTTCAAAGTTGTCATCACGAACAAACTGTTGCGTAACGTTAGCTCGATGTGCGGGTGCGTTGTCTCAGTGGAACAGCACACGCACAGCCCTTCCCGGACGTTTGTTGCAGTGCAGGAAGGAATTTGTTCATCAAAACATTTTCGTAGGATGCACCTGCTACCGTAGTGCCCTTTGGAACGCAGTGGGTGAGGATTACGCCCTCGCTGTCCCACAACATGGACACCATCATTTTTTCAGCACTGGCGATTACCCGAAATTTTTTTGGTGGCGGTGAATCTGTGTGCTTCCATTGAGCTGACTGGCGCTTTGTTTCTGGTCTGAAAAATGGCATCCACGTCTCATCCATCGTCACAACCGACGAAAAGAAAGTCCCATTCGTGCAGTCGTTGCACGTCAACATTGCTCGGCAACATGCCACACGGGCAGCCGTGTGGCCGTCTGTCAGCATTCGTGGCGCCCACCTGGATGTCACTTTTCGCATTTTCAGGTCGCCATGCAGGACTGTGTGCACAGAACCCACAGAAATGCCAACTCTGGAGGCGATCTGTTCGACAGTCATTCGGAGATCCCCCAAAACAATTCTCTCCACTTTCTCGATCGTGTCATCAGACCGGCTTCTGCGACCCCGAGGTTGTTTCGGTTTGTCGTCACACGATGTTCTGCCTTCATTAAACTGTCGCACCCACGAACGCACTTTCGACACATCCGTAACTCCATCACCACATGTCTCCTTCAACTGTCGATGAATTTCAATTGGTTTCACACCACGCAAATTCAGAAAACGAATGATTGCACGCTGTTCGAGTAAGGAAAACGTCGCCATTTTAAGTATTTAAAACAGGTCTCATTCTCGCCGCTGGCGGTAAAATTCCATCTGACGCACGGTGCTGCCATCTCTGGGACGTACTGACAACGAACGCTGCCTCATTTTAAAACAATGCGCATGTTTCTATCTCTTTCCAGTCCAGAGAAAAAAAAAATCGGAGGCCTTAGAACTTGAATGCACCTCGTAATATAGACTTACACATGGTTGAAAAAGTCTGACAAAGTTCGGATAGTTTTTCAGTTTCACGCCTGTGCATAGTATGTTGTAGTGACGGGCTAAACTGCGATTTTCCTATATCAGTGATTTCTGTGAATGCTACTTTTCAGTATCTGCTATTCTTAACAGTGATTTGCCGCAGTTAAGGAACTTGGGTCGCGTATCCCTCCGCCACTGCGATTTCTGCTACTTCCGCGATTTCTGCTACTTCTCCGATTTCTGTGACTTCTGCTACTTCTGCGATTTCTGTGACTTCTGCGATATTTGTGACTTCTGCTACTTCCGCGATTTCTGCTACTTCTCCGATTTCTGTGACTTCTGCTACTTCTGCGATTTCTGTGACTTCTGCGATATTTGTGACTTCTGCTACTTCCGCGATTTCTGCTACTTCTCCGATTTCTGTGACTTCTGCTACTTCTGCGATTTCTGTGACTTCTGCGATATTTGTGACTTCTGCTACTTCCGCGATTTCTGCTACTTCTCCGATTTCTGTGACTTCTGCTACTTCTGCGATTTCTGTGACTTCTGCGATATTTGTGACTTCTGCTACTTCCGCGATTTCTGCTACTTCTCCGATTTCTGTGACTTCTGCTACTTCTGCGATTTCTGTGACTTCTGCGATATTTGTGACTTCTGCTACTTCCGCGATTTCTGCTACTTCTCCGATTTCTGTGACTTCTGCTACTTCTGCGATTTCTGTGACTTCTGCGATATTTGTGACTTCTGCTACTTCCGCGATTTCTGCTACTTCTCCGATTTCTGTGACTTCTGCTACTTCTGCGATTTCTGTGACTTCTGCGATTTCTGCGACTTAGCACCGTATGAAAAAGTTACATCTGTCCACACAGAAAATTGCATCTCAACAACTCTGTCATCGGTAAGTAAGTTTTACGTTTGTTGGCTTTAATTATGTATTAAAGAAACAACTGTGAAAATATTAATAGTGTAATTAATATGTAAGTAGCCATACAGTACCGTAGTAGTTCTTGTTTAGAAAATGAATTCTAACATATTGTTATGTTCACAGGTGCCCGAACTACATTTCAGTCACTCAGTAAAGTGATAACTCAAAATATCATTGTCGACAGATCTGGAGAAATTGCCACTGCGTCTTTAGACCGTTTTCGTCAGACGAGAGGTTAGTTTCTAAGTGTTTCGATGGACTTAATTACTTCAGTGAGATCGTCCTTGCAAATGTGAAATATACCCCATTGAGTGGCTTTCATTGCAGCAAATATTAGCAATCTACTTTGTCAATTATATTGCTTGTAATTAGTGACAGCAAAAATTGTTTAAAATCCTCGTGATTTTGCAGACACAGTTCTGACTCTTGATTACTGGTTGCTGTACGTATCTATCCACATAAAGGCTCTTGAGAGAGACTCGTGAAGATTCAGGACAGCTCTTAGAGTCTTTGCAGTTTAAAAGTGACATAATTGTGAAATAAGTGTGCAGATGAGTGATTAAACTGTGCTTTATTGAAATTGTTATGCGATTTTAAAGGAATAATAAATGTTAAATACAGTAAGTGAATAATGAAAATATCATTTTCCAAATGTTTAAGCCGTCCTATACCCATAATTTTCCGCCACATATTTACTGGTAAACACTTGTTGGAGAGTGACATGTCGCCCCCCCCCCCCCCCTTCTCCACAATCTTGGTGTGACACTGACTTGTAACATATCCCGAAGTCTACAATATGCATTTTGAGGCTGTTGAGTTGAAAGTGGGAAGTACAGGTCTTCCAATTAAATCAGGAATAGCTTAAGTGCACTACTTGAAAGTAACACAGGAAAAGCTTACTTCTGTAGGTGGTTGTAGTGTCGGCAAAAAGTTCGTGTGTGTGAAGTTGCCATGTAGAACACCAGGGCCAAAACTTTTATCCCGAGTCATGAACTGTGCCGGAATAAAAGCGAGGCATTCATATGACTCAATAATGCTGTTTTCATTTCACTACACTTATACAGATGTCTGAGTTCTGCTGTGTTAACATAGCAAAGTCCTGTAGACATGTGGAGTATTAACCAAAATTGTCATATTGGAAGCAGAATCACATTTGTTACGTTACTTGATATTTTCAGGAGAAAAAGGCAATGTTGCTTCTTATTAATATAATACATTCAGAGTCACAGCTGTATTTGACCAATCATAACTGATGCTGATTGTGCATGTCGTAATATAATGTGAAGGGCTTATTTCATAGTGGTACAAGTCCATTACCTCCACTTTTCTGTCTATAATGCTTCTGAAATTAATGATCCAAACAAACATTAATAAACGTTTATTTCTAGCAAGAAGCCATGTGCTTGAATATTTCTGGTATCTCAACTGTAGATTTTTCAGCGCTCATTTACCTTTACGACTCCGTATTTCAAAATGAACAAGAATGGACTTGTACCACTAATGAAATAATTCCTTCATACGCACACACAGCACACCGATTTCGTGAGGCACAAGGCTCTTATAACGAAGTACGTACGTCGGTCAACAGATGGCACTAGGAAAAGAAAGTTAACTGTGCTTTTTAGTTGCTACTTGCGACTCTTAGTTGCGATTTGTCACTGAAATCGCAGAAAGCAGTACGGAATTCGGCCAACAGATGGCTCACGGCGTTTGTTGTGAAATGCTTCTTGCGCCTGCTAACTGTGACTGAAATCGCAGTTAGATTTTGTAAAGTTGTTACTGTGATATCTGTGACTTCTCAATCACTGTGATTTCTAACAGATACGCGATTTCCTGCCCACCACTAGTATGTTGGTAGCACCTCGTCGCCTTGCCTGTTATGCTGTGTAGCAGACTTTGAAGCTGTGCAGATCAGCAGAACGAAAAGGCGAGGGGTCTCGCTCGCTTTTTCCACGACTGTACGTCCTGTGGACTGCATTGTTCATAGGGCCAGTCCACAGGCCATGGTCTAGTCGCTGGCATTGCTACCTCTGAGTCACGGGATCGCGGGTTCATTTCCCGGCCGGGTTGGGGATATTCTCTTCCTGGGGAGTGGGTGTTTGTGTCGTCCCCATCATTTCGTGCTCATCAACCATCATTGTGACAGCGGCTAAACTGGGCCGAGTAAAACATTGTACTGCCTAAAAACTGAGACCTTGTACGGGTGCTGATGACCGCACAGCTGAGTGCCCCACAAACCAGACACCACCATCATCCATTGGGCCAAGTAGATGGACGTCGGAATGTGCGAGACCGGAGCTGTAGGGTGAGTGAGGAAGGACAGTTCTACGGAGTTTAGTGATCTGGTCTCGGGAGCGCAGAGTTGTGTGCCAGGCAGTAAGACATTGGTTGCGACATCGGCTAGTAGAACGGTACCATGATGAAGCGGGCACTCAGCTGTGCTTTTGCTCGCATTGGTACTGTTTGCAGTTTTCCGACCTCTGTTGGAGGGCAGACGGTATCGTTTAGTCGGCACGGTTGCTGCTGTTTGTCTTCTCGTGCTGACTGGCGCCACTCGGTTTCACAAGCATTGCCTGTCCGCTAGTGGCAGCAGCAGCTGTTATTGATATGTAGTAACTGTTGCCCTATCTTTGGGGCGACGTGGTTGTTTTTTCCGGGTCGTGTGAGTGTGCCAGTTCGCTGGCGGCGCGCACGGACTCCAGGATGGAAGGGCTGTGGTCACAGGGGTGCACGATCTCGTCGCAAACCAGATCCAGTAAGCTTTAAGATGAGTGCATTTCAATCCAAGTAGGGCGGAGTCAGTCACCCGAATGGGCCACGTAGTACGCATGTGATGTTGTGAAGGATTATCACTGCGCCATCATGTGCAGTTTGGTGGATCTGCGTAGCGCTTAGTACTTGAAGACCTTGCTGTGTTAGAAGCACTTGGATCCGTGAATAGACGGTGTGGTTACGCAACTGTGAATTAATAAAGCAATTGAAGAGATTTGCTTCATTCTGCCAACAGCCGTCGGAGTTGTCACAGTGAGTTCAGTGTGGGTTTGTGTGCCTAATGAATTTGATGTCAGATTAGATTAGTTCCATAGATCAATGTTGAGGAGATCCTCGTGGATGTGGAACGTGTCACCATTTTTTAAGCTGAAATAACAATACTAATAGTATAAATATATACAACCCATCATTCGTTTCTATTAAAAAATTCGCCAATGGGGAAGAAAGAGTTGGCCACTAGTAAGTCTTTCAGGCTCCTTTTAAACTGATCTCCATTTGTAACTAAATATTTTTATGTTTGGTGTCAAATTGTTGAAGACGAGTGTTCCTGAGTAGTGGACCTCTTTTTGAACTAAAGTAAGTGCTTTTAAGTCGCTGTGCAGATCATTTTTGTTCCTGGTATTGTATCTATGAACTAAGCTGTTTGTTGGAAAAAGAGATATATTATTTAGGACAAATTTCATTAAGGAGTAAATATACCGAGAGGCAGTAGTTAGTATACCCAGTTCTTTGAAGAGGTTTCTACAAGACGTCCGTGAGTTTACTCCACAAATAATACGTATTACACGCTTTCGGACTCTGAAAACTTTTGTTTGACTTGAAGAGTTACCCAAAAATATTGTACCATATGACATTATGGAATGAAAACAAGCTTTTCCATTCTTATGTTGATTATGTCTGCTAACACTTGAATTGCAAATACAGATTTGCTAAGGCGTTTCTGCAGTTGTGTGGTGTGCTCCTCCCAACTGAATTTATTATCAAGTTGTAACCCCAGGAATTTAAGACTGACAACCTCTTATATCTGCCCTTCTTCGTACTTTATGCATATGCTGGGTGCAAAGCTCTTACAGGTTCTGAATTGCATATAGTGAGTCTTTTCGAAGTTTAATGTCAGTGAGTTGGCTTTAAACCATTTATTAATATCCATGAAAATATCATTAGCAGATCTTTCTAGAACTACACTCGACATACTATTTGTTGCAATACTTGTGTCATCTGCAAATAAAACGAACTCTGCTTCTGGCAGTGTAACTGATGAGAAATCATTAATGTACACGAGAAAAAGCAATGGCCCTAAGATGGAGCCTTGTGGGACACCACATGTAATTTCTTCCCATTCTGATGATGACTGATGACTTAATTCGCTAGTCCCTTGCACTGACACCCTTTGTTTCCTAAGAGCGAGGTATGACTTGAACCATTTTGCAGCACTGCCCGTGACACCACAGAATTCTAATTTATTTAAAAGGATGTTGTGGTTTACACAATCGAATGCCTTTGTCAAATCACAGAAAATACCTGCTGCTTGTAACTTGTTATTTAATGAATTAAGTACATTTTCAATGTAGGTGTAAATAGCCTTTTCGATATCAGAACCCTTCAGAAATCCAAACTGTGTTCTTGATAATATGTTATTTGTGGTCAGATGGTTGAGAAGCTGCCTGTAGATTATTTTTTCTAAAACTTTTGAGAATGCTGGCAAAAGTGAAATCGGTCTGTAGTTTGATGGCATCTTTTTATTCCCTTTCTTGAATAGAGGCTTAACATCTGCATATTTCAGCCAGTCAGGAAATGTCCCAGTTATAATTGACTGGTTACACAAGTAACTTAGAATTGTACTAAACTCACAAGAACATGCCTTAATTAACTTTGTTGATATTTCATCATAACCACTAGAATGCTTTGTTTTTAAAGATTTTATTATGGAAGTTATTTATTTTGGTGATGAGAGTGACATATTCATGTTCCTAAAGCTATTTGTAAAGGGTAGTTTCAGATATTCAAGGGCATTATTTACTGATCCTGGCAATCCCATTCTATCACTAACGGATATAAAGTACTTGTTAAATAGATTTGCCACACTATGGCCATCGGTAACTAATATGTCATCTACCCTTAATGCTATTCGCTCCTGTTCCTTTCTGGTTCTACCAGTCTCCTCCTTCACCATATCCCATATCGTTTTTATTTTGTTCCCTGACGTTGCTATCTTCTTCTCGTAGTGCATTTGTTTACATGCCTGAACTACTTTTTTTTAATATTTTACAGTATTCCTTGTATTTAGCTAAATCATCAGCATTGGAGCTATTCTTGGTCGACAGATACATTTTCCTTTTTGTCTTACAGGAAATCTTTATTCCTTGTGTGATCCATGGTTTTATTATAGACTTCTGTTTAATTTGATTAACTTTTAGAGGAAAACAGTTTTCAAACATGGTACTGACATTGTTCATGAATGTGTTATATTTTTCATTCATGTCATGAGCACTATAAACATCTTTCCAGTTCATATCTTTGAGCAGTTTTCTAAAACTCTCTCCTGTACTCAGATTTAGCAGTCTTGATAATCTCCTTAGAATTTACATCTAAAACAAGGAGCTGATAGTCCATTTATTACAGGTACTTGGTTTTGGCTCGCCTTCCGGTTGTTTCCGCAATGACGTGTGGTTGCTGATTCTGGTTTTGCCTCGCACGCAAATCGAGTTGGGCTGTAGTTACTATTAGTTTGTCTGGTGTTCTGTATCATGACTTGTTTGTTCAGATTTTCGTGTTTGTCGAATCGGACGGAAAGCTGGTAGTGGCTCCTTTCTCGTTCCGGACGGTCTAAACACAGTGTTCTGGGGGCGTAGTTCAGTCCGCCAGTACCAGCTTTGGCGTATTGTTCCATCGTTGCATTTGGTTTATCGGATGGCAGGTAGCTCCAGCAATATTGTCATTAGTCATCCATTAGACTGCCACTAGTCTGAATTACCATCTTGTGAAGTGAATGCAACTCTTGGCTGCCTGTCTCATCGCTCGCGAAAGACTTTACTTTCTCAGAGGTTGATTCCTGGAGCACCGTCCGTGACTGGCCCTTCTGTTCTATTATTCTATTATTTATTACCATACTTTGTAATGCTTACATTAAAGGTTATGTTTGTCTAGTTAATGGCTCTGGTCGACTTCTGGAATAAATCTAGCAGGCTATGAGTTGTGTTACAAGGTTACCTTCATTTTATTTCATCTGTTTCGTGACCAGCTACTTGGTCCTCTAATGACAGTTCGATAACCGTAGAACGGTAAAGGGGAGAAAATGTTGCGTTGCTATTCAAGCACTCCGTCTGCAGGCCATGAGTGGCCTACCGGGACCATCCGACCGCCGTGTCATCCTCAGAGGAGGATGTGGATAGGAGAGTTGTGTGGCCAGCACACCGCTCTCCTGGTCGTTATGATTGTTTTCTTTGACCGAAGCCGCTGCTGTTCGGTCGAGTAGCTCCTCAATTGGCATCACGAGGCTGAGGCGAAAAATGGCAACAGCGCATGGCGGCTGGATGGTCACCCATCCGAGTGCCGGCCACGCCCAACAGCGCTTAACTCCGGTGATCTCACGGGAACCGGTGTATCCACTGCAGCAAGGCCGTTGTCACAGGTTTCTAATTTTTTTATATAATTGCCGTTCCCGGCGTGTAAGGCCTTCAGCCGTGATTGTGGTCATTTGCTTTGAAAAAATAATTCGATATTTCTATTTTACAAGTAAGCCTTAAAACCTTATTTACTGCCATTCCCGGCGTCTGATACCGTCTGCTGTGTTTTTGGTCACTTACCTTTTAATATTTCAATACCTGTAAGTTGTAATTGCAGCGAGTTCTAAAACATTCTTAATTTATTGCCATTGTTGGCGTGTAAGGCCTTCAGCCTTGATCACAGTGGCTTGTTTTTTTTTTTTTTTTTTTTTTTAAATCATTGTCTGTATCTGTAGTTTATGGTGATTTGCTAAATTGTAACGAAATGAAAATACTATTACTTACACTGTTTTTTATTCCTTCATTAATAACGTGTGGGTTTTTAATTTATTGTTGAGTCAGGAATTACTGTTTTAAAAATAAATGTGTGTAACTGTAAAAGGCAACCAATGGTAACTGATTATGGCCCCGTCCGCAATCGTAACTGAATCCTGCCTTCCCTTGACTGTCAGGTCACAGGCACGTACTCATTTTCCAGGGCCTGGAAGAAACATTGCCGAATTCCAACACAGTACGCAAGACGCCTGGGACAGCCTTTAGCCGGGTGCCATTCCGTACCTTGATGATCGTTTGCGCGAGAGAATACACGCCTGGGTTGCCGCCAGAGGCGCCCTTTTTTTGCGACGTGTGTTTCGCTTGGTCTGAATTTGTTACTACATACTCGTTCAATTATGAATGCTTGTTACATCAGTTGTCAATAAACTATCTTGTGCTTGAAGGTCTTGCATTTTGTTTTCATGTCTGAATAGCTCGTAAAATGATGTAAGTTCGCAGGAACATTCAGTGCTGTAGGTACTCTCTGCAAAATGCGTTGGAAATAGACTTAGGAGTCATGCATGATGCTGAAGTTTTACTGCAAAAATAGCGAAAATGTAGTAATCGATGAATCTTTTTTTCCTTTTCTTATTTCGTGAGGGGTGTTAGCGACGAAAAGTTTGGAAAAAAAATTGTAATTTTTGTTGCTAGTAGCTAAGTGCTGCTGTTCCCAAATACTGCACGGATATAGTCCGGGTAATTTGCGCGCCATGATTTGCGCTGCCTCAAGAGCTACTCGTATACCCAGTTTCTAACTGACTTACTTTGTTGAAACTTTAACGTACGATTGCAGACCTGGAGTATATTGTGACACCATTTCAAATTCTTAAACTAGGTAAATAATTATACGAAAGTCTGAAAATTAATTTTTTGTTGTATGAGTAAGCTGTTTGATACGCAACCTGCAACCTGGACTGGGTGATTGCTATAGCCCGTCAGTAATACAGATCGCTGCCGACAGACAAAATTCAAAGAAGAGGTGCACCGTTTGTTACGACTCTGCCGAGTCAACGTGATAGCGGCGCAAAGATGTTACACGCGTGAAACGTTACATGACATGTATCAAATGTGAATTCCTAAGGGTCAAAACTGCTGAGGTTATCAGTCCCTAGACTTACACCCTAATTCAACTAACTTATGCTAAGAACAACACACACACCCACGCCCGAGGGAGGACTCAAAGCTCCGGCGGGAGTGGCCGCACAATCCGTGACATGGCGCCTAAAACCGCGCGGCCATGACACGTATCATCATAATAGCCTATCTGTGCATTCCTTTGCTTTTATCTCACTCTTTCACAAGACGACGAGAATCAAAAGCGATAGTTAATTCTACCACGCCATTCGAACACGTAAGCCACATCCGCCTTCGCATCCTCCATTAACAGTAATTTAATGAATGAAAACTGTAATTCCCTATTACGTGAAAGCTTACGAGACACATCAGCTGGGCGAACATTAACATTCGGAAGAAATTATTATTAATATGCAGTCGTACGCCTGCGGTGAACATCATTAACAAACAACTAGGTAATAATTAAAATCTATTCAGTGTCTTCTGTGAATTATTCGTTCACACTGAGATACTTGTTCGCAGAGTCCAATTCTCAATTATGCAAAGAAAGCTATCTGTTCTGTTTTCGTTGTTGTTGTTGTGGTTGTTTTCAGCCCGAAGGCTTGTATGATGCAGATCTACATCTACATATATACTCCGCTAGCCACCAAGCGGTGTGTGGCGGAGGGCACAATTCACGCCAAAGTCATATCCCCACCCCTTCTGTTCCACTAGCGGACCGTGCGAGGGAAAAACGACTGTCTGAACGCTTCAGTGCGAGCTCTAATTTCCCTTATCTTTGAATGGGGATCATTGCGCGATTTGAAAATTGGATGTGCTCTACATCCTCGGCGAAGATCGGCTTTCGGAATTTTGTGAGCAGCCCCTTCCGTTTATCTGGAAGTGTGTCCCACTTCAAACTTTCTATGAGATTTGTAGCGCTCTCTCGTGATGGCAAAACGTACCAGTCACGAATCTTGCCGCTCTTCTTTGGACCTTCTCAATTTCCTGAATAAGACCAAACTGGTAAGGCTCCCATACAGACAAACAGTACTCTAAGACTGGACAAACTATTGTAAGTTTGTTGAAAGACTGCATCGCTTCAGGATTCTACCAATAAACCGCAATCTAGAGTTCGCCTTACCCGTTACTTGTGTAATATGACCGTTCCATTTGAGATCATTTCGAATAGTCGCGCCCAGATACTTGACTGCTGTTACCGCTGCCAAATACTGGGCATTTATTTTGTACTCGTACAATGGGGATATTGGCTTTGATATACGCAGTAGGTTACACTTACTAATATTGAGAGATAACTGCCAGTCATTACACCACGCCTTTATTTTCTGCAGGTCCTCATTGATTAGTTCACAACTTTAGTGTGGTACTACTTTCCTGCAGACTACAGCATCATCGGCAAACAGTCTAATGCCGCTGTCAATACCATCAACCAGATCGTTTGTGTAAATCGTAAAAAGGAGACGACCTATTGCGCTGCCCTGGGGCACACCGGAAGTTACTCTTGTTTCTGCTGAAGTTACCGTGTTCAGGACGACATACTGCTCCCTGTCTGTTAGAAAACTTTCTATCCAACCGCATAATAAGAGTGGACGATCAAGAACGAAGTGCTCGTATTAAGAAGGGTGTAAGACAAGGCTGTAGCCTTTCGCCCCTAGTCTTCAATCTGTACATCGAGGAAGCAATGATAGAAATAAAAGAAAGGTTCAGGAGTGGAATTAAAATACAAGGTGAGAGGATATCAATGATACGATTCGCTGATGACATTGCTATCCTGAGTGAAAGTGAAGAAGAATTAAATGATCTGCTGAACGGAATGAACAATCTAATGACTACACAGTACGGTTTGAGAGTAAATCGGAGAAAGACGAAGGTAATGAGAAGTAGAAGAAATGAGAACAGCGAGAAACTTAACATCAGGATTGATGGTCACGAAGTCAATGAAGTTAAGGAATTCTGCTACCTAGGCAGTAAAATAACCAATGACGGACGGAGCAAGGAGGACATAAACAGCAGACTCGCTATGGCAAAAAAGGCATTTCTGGCCAAGAGAAGTCTACCAATATCAAATACCGGCCTTAATTTGAGGAAGAAATTTCTGAGGATGTACGTCTGGAGTACAGCATTGTATGGTAGTTAAACATGGACTGTGGGAAAACCGGAACAGAAGAGAATCGAAGCATTTGAGATGTGGTGCTATAGACGAATGTTGAAAATTAGGTCGACTGATAAGGTAAGGAATGAGAAGGTTCTACGCAGAATCGGAGAGGAAAGGAATATGTGGAAAACGCTGATAAGGAGAAGGGACAGGATGATAGGACATCTGCTAAGACATGAGGGAATGACTTCCATGGTACTAGAGGGAGCTGTAGAGGGCAAAAACTGTACAGGAAGACAGAGATTGGAATACGTCAAGCAAATAATTGCGGACGGAGGTTGCAAGTGCTACTCTGAGATGAAGAGGTTAGCACAGGAAAGGAATTCGTGGCGGGCCGCATCAAACCAGTCAGTAGACTGATGACCAAAAAAAAAAAAAAAAAATGAGGGACTCCTAGACTGTTGTACCGCATTTTTTTTAATTCCCAACACGTGGTCGCCCCGCTAGCTGCACTGCTGGTAGTCACCAGCGATTCCTTCCACTGATTCCGCCATTTTACAATCATCCACCGCAACGCTCGACGGTCCTAGCCCACCAGTAAACGGGGCCTGCCTGGTCTCGGTTCAGGTGTGTTTCTTCCTTCCCATTCCCTCTTCACAAACACACCACCTGGTACAGCTTTAGAAGGGTTGAGTCGTCCCTAATGGAGTTCTTGCTCAGATCATGTCCAATGACTAGTCCCTAGTCCATGTCGGAAGTCACTGAGCCGTCTCTCCTCCACTGACAGCAAAACACCCCCACCCCCACACTGGCAGCTCCGCCTTCCTCGTCCGGACACATCTGACCGGAGAGTGCCGTGCGCAGGGCTGGCCCGCCTTCCAGAGCTCGTCCAGCTGGAGCCAGAAGACACGCAGCGGGTCGCCGTGCAGAAGAGGAGCTACTATTTTCTCGGCTGGCCGCGGCCGCCTCTGTCCAAACACTTCAGCCGGGCCGACGGGAGCTGCTCCCCGCGGTGTCTATTTATATGGGCGACGGGCGGGCGCCTCACTTCGGCCCGTTCTAGCGCAGGTCAGCGTCGAGTTTCCCGGAACACCAGTTGGCGCGTCACGGCGGCAGCTGAGCCCAGACCTTGAGGTATTTGGCGCCGGGCGTGGCGCCCCCCTGGGCCGGGGCCAATGTTTACAGCTTTAAATCTCGCGCGGTCCAAACAGCGCACTTCCTCCCACACCACAGCCAACACATCCACCCGCACGGCAGCAGCTCTCCAGACCACATCTTTCTTTCGCAGGGTCGGCGGATTTGGCAATGTTGCCCGATGCCCTTCCTGCCGCCCCAAGACGGAACCAGTGTACACCAACTGTTTTCGTCTAGTGTAAATCGTGAAATAGTGCGGACGTCATTCAAATTTCTGCGACGCCTGTAACCGAGGCAGGACGTGGGGACCAGCCCGGTATTCACTAGTGGAATGTGGAAAACCGCCTAAAAACCACATCCAGGCTGGTCCTCGTCGTTAATCCTCCGGGTGGATTCGATCTGGGGCCGGCGCGCCCTCCCGAGTCCAGGAAGCGGTGCGATCAGCCCGGTATTCACCTAGTGGGATGTGGAAAACCGCCTAAAAACCACATCCAGGCTGGTCCTCGTCGTTAATCCTCCGGGTGGATTCGATCTGAGGCCGGCGCGCCCTCCCGAGTCCAGGAAGCGGTGCGATCAGCCCGGTATTCACCTAGTGGGATGTGGAAAACAGCCTAAAACCCCCTTCCAGGCTGGCCAGCACACCGGCCCTCGTTGTCAATCCTCCAGGTGGATTTGATCCCGAGTGTTAGCGCACGCGGCTGCTCTGGTGGGTCAATCCAGACCACATCTACCAGACAAATAAATAAAAACAGCTACAGCCGTCCTTATGATTTCATTTTATTTTGTCGCTACCAGTTACAAAGCTTCAGTATTGATGTGCGGCTATTGTGATCAAAATGCCCAACGGGCGTGTGCTATGTGTGCTGCTCGGTATCCTGGACGACATCATCCAAGTGTCCGGACGTTCGTCGAATAGTTACGTTAATTAAGGAAACAGGAAGTGTTCAGCCACATGTGAAACGTCAACCACGGCCTGCAACAAATGATGATGCCCAAGTAGGTGTTTTACTTGCCGTAGCGGCTAATCCGGACGTCAGTAGCAGATAAATTGCACGAGAATCCGGAATCTCAAAAACGTCAGTGTTGAGAATGCTACATCGACATCGATTGCACCCGTACCATATTTCTATGCACCAGGAATTGCATGGCGACGACTTTGAACGTCGTGTACAGTTCTGCCACTGAGCAAAGGGGAAATTACGGGACGATGACAGATTTTCTGCACGCGTTCTATTTAGCGATGAAGCGTCATTCACCAATAGCGGTAATGTAAACCGGCATAATATGCACTATTGGGCAAAGGAAAATCTACGATGGCTGTGACAAGTGGAACATCAAGGAACTTGGCGGGTTAATGTGTGGTGCGGCATTATGGAATGGCCCCCATTTTATCGACGGCAATCTAAACGGTGCAATGTATGTTAATTTAGTACGTAATGTTCTACCGATGTCACTACAAGATGTTTCACTGCATGACAGAAAGGCGATGTACTTCCAGCATGATGGATGTCCGACACATATCTCGAGTGCGGTTGAAGCGGTATTGAATAGAATATTTCGTGACAGGTGGATTGGTCGTCGAAGCAGCATACCGTGGCCCGCACGTTCACCGGATCTGACGTCCCCGGATTTCTTTCTGTGGAGAAAGTTGGAGGATATTTGCTATCGTGATCCACCGACAACGCCTGACAATATGCGTCAGCGCATTGTCAATGCATGTGAGAACATTACGGAAGGCGAACTACTCGCTGTTGAGAGGAATGTCTTTACACGTATTGCCAAATGCACTGAGGTTGACGGACGTCATTTTGAGCATTTATTGCATTAATGTGGTATTTACAGGTAATCACGCTGTAACAGCATGCGTTTTCAGAAATGATAAGTACAGGTATCACATTGGAATAACTGAAATAAATTTCCTCTATTGTATTTTAAAAAGCGTATCTGTTACCAATTGTTGCTCTAAAATTGAGAGCCATGTGTTTGTGACTATTACAACGCCATGTATTACAAAGCGAAAAAAGTGGTCCAACTAAAACATTCATGAATATGTAATAAAATGTGAGTGTTCCTGTTTAAAAAAAAACGTAGTTGATATCCGTTTGACCTATGGCAGCGCCATCTAGCGGGACAACCATAGCGCCTTCTGGTTTCACCGTTCAAGCTAGAGAAGTATCGTTGTTTGTAGTTTTTTCGTTTGACGCTTATTTCGTGAGATATTTGACCCGGGCACAATGAATGCACCACGCTATATATATATATATATATATATATATATATATATATATATATATATATATATATATATTATTGTTTATATATAAATATAATAATGTTTTCGATTTTTTCGAATTGTTGCATCCTTGAGCCCCCGTTCACCAGATGTACGTCTAGCGATTGGCGACTGACGCTACAGATCAGACTTTATTAATAATTATACTACAGGGTTACATCAGCAGTTACAGTTAGGTTACATCACCAGTTACAGTTACATGCTCAGCAAGTACACCAAGTCCTTTCATCCGTACACGTATTTTTTCGCCATATTGACCGGGCCAGAAATCTCACGAAATAAGCATCAAACGAAAAAACTACAGAGATCGAAACCTGCCTAGCTTGAACGGGGAAACCAGATGGCGCTATGGTGGGCCCGCTAGATGGCGCTGCCATAGGTCAAACGGATATCAAGCAGGTTTTTGTAAAACAGGAACCGACTTTTTTATTACATATTCGTGTGGTACGTAAAGAAATATGAATGTTTTAGTAGGACCACTTTTTTCGATTTGTGGTAGATGGCGCTGTAATAGTCACAAACGTGTAAGTACGTGGTATCACGCAACATTTTATTTATAGTCTTTGACAGTGTTCCAAAAGAAGTGGAAACTGGAAGATCCTGAGAAACAGCCCAGCAGCCGGCAGGGGTGACCGAGCGGATCTAGGCGCTACAGTCTGGAACCGCGCTACCGCTACGGTCGCAGGTTCGAATTCTGCCTCGGGCATAGATGTGTGCGCTGTCCTTAGTTAGGTTTAAGTAGTTTTAAGGTCTAGGGGACTGATGACCTTAGAAGTTAAGTCCCATAGTGCTCAGAGCCGTTTGAGCCAAAGAGCCCAGCAGAGGGTTTGAACGTCGATTATTTTATAGGAAATACACTCCTGGAAATTGAAATAAGAACACCGTGAATTCATTGTCCCAGGAAGGGGAAACTTTATTGACACATTCCTGGGGTCAGATACATCACATGATCACACTGACAGAACCACAGGCACATAGACACAGGCAACAGAGCATGCACAATGTCGGCACTAGTACAGTGTATATCCACCTTTCGCAGCAATGCAGGCTGCTATTCTCCCATGGAGACGATCGTAGAGATGCTGGATGTAGTCCTGTGGAACGGCTTGCCATGCCATTTCCACCTGGCGCCTCAGTTGGACCAGCGTTCGTGCTGGACGTGCAGACCGCGTGAGACGACGCTTCATCCAGTCCCAAACATGCTCAATGGGGGACAGATCCGGAGATCTTGCTGCCCAGGGTAGTTGACTTACACCTTCTAGAGCACGTTGGGTGGCACAGGATACATGCGGACGTGCATTGTCCTGTTGGAACAGCAAGTTCCCTTGCCGGTCTAGGAATGGTAGAACGATGGTTTCCATGACGGTTTGGATGTACCGTGCACTATTCAGTGCCCCTCGACGATCACCAGAGGTGTACGGCCAGTGTAGGAGATCGCTCCCCACACCATGATGCCGGGTGTTGGCCCTGTGTGCCTCGGTCGTATGCAGTCTAGATTGTGGCGCTCACCTGCACGGCGCCAAACACGCATACGACCATCATTGGCACCAAGGCAGAAGCGACTCTCATCGCTGAAGACGACACGTCTCCATTCGTCCCTCCATTCACGCCTGTCGCGACACCACTGGAGGCGGGCTGCACGATGTTGGGGCGTGAGCGGAAGACGGCCTTACGGTGTGCGGGACCGTAGCCCAGCTTCATGGAGACGGTTGCGAATGGTCCTCGCCGATACCCCAGGAGCAGCAGTGTCCCTAATTTGCTGGGAAGTGGCGGTGCGGTCTCCTACGGCACTGCGTAGGATCCTACGGTCTTGGCGTGCATCCGTGCGTCACTGCGGTCCGGTCCCAGGTCGACGGGCACGTGCACCTTCCGCCGACCACTGGCGACAACATCGATGTACTGTGGAGACCTCACGCCCCACGTGTTGAGCAATTCGGCGGTACGTCCACCCGGCCTCCCGCATGCCCACTATACGCCCTAGCTCAAAGTCCGTCAACTGCACATACGGTTCACGTCCACGTTGTCGCGGCGTGCTACCAGTGTTAAAGACTGCGATGGAGCTCCGTATGCCACGGCAAACTGGCTGACACTGACGGCGGCGGTGCACAAATGCTGCGCAGCTAGCGCCATTCGACGGCCAACACCGCGGTTCCTGGTGTGTCCGCTGTGCCGTGCGTGTGATCATTGCTTGTACAGCCCTCTCGCAGTGTCCGGAGCAAGTATGGTGGGTCTGACACACCGGTGTCAATGTGTTCTTTTTTTCCATTTCCAGGAGTGTATAACGCGGCCTTATAACCCAGTGCACGAAAGCTACATATTCTTGCATGTCAGTACGTCGATATTTCTTCAGTCTGTATATCGATAGTTTTAATCCATACATAGAGGGCCGATACTGAAGTTGATTAAGCGCAGATATATCGGACTGCCGGCAGAGTGCGGGCCGGCGCGGCTTCTGCCGCTCGGGCCTTCGCTGCCGGGGCCTCAGACAACGTGACAGGCCGCGGTGAAGGCGCCTTGCTCCGTGCCCAGGCGTGGCGTGGAGAAACCTTTAGTCAGGCTCGGAGGGCAGAAGGGGGGAGCCTTGAAGCCGGTCGGCAGCATCAGATGGGCCGCGTGATTAATGGCGGCCCGGCCGCTGTGGCTGCCTACAGCTCGGGACGTGGCCTGTTGCTCGTGGCAGGTGGCCACCAGCAAGGCGGACATCCATCATGGCCGCCGCCGCCGCCGCCTCTCTATACAGCCCGCGCTCTGAGGATTCCATTCTCGGAAGCGGCTTGCGGTAATCTGGCTGTTACCGCAACTCTGCACGGGCCTAAAGTAGCTGCTCCACAGGGCCCGCCCGCACCCTGTCGCTGTTGTACCAGAAAGCCCTGGCTAAAGTAGCCGCTCCACAGGGGCCGCCCGCACCCTGCCGCTGTTGTACCAGCAACCGAATAACCCTTCGTTTACGCTAAAGGCAACGCGCCAGAATGAACCTTACACTCTCTGCTGATCCATTGTCGACAACTCATATACACAGAAGCGCCAAAGAAACTAGTATAGCCATGCGTATCGAAATAGACATACACTACTGGCCATTAAAATTGCTACGGCAAGAAGAAACGCAAGTGATAAACGGATATTCATTGGACAAATACACTAGAACTGACGTGATTACATTTTCACGCAGTTTGGGTGCATACATACTGAGAAATCAGTACCCAGAACAACCACCTCTGGCCGTAATAACGGCCATGATACGCCAGGGCATTGAGTCAGACAGAGCTCGGATGGCGTGTACAGCTACAGCTGCCCGTGCAGCTTCAACAGGATACCACAGTTCATCAAGAATTGTGACGAGCCAGTTGCTCGGCCACCATTGACCAGACGTTTCCAACTGGTGAGAGATCTGGAGAATGTGCTGGCCAGGGCAGCAGTCGAACATTTTCTGTATCCAGAAAGGCCCGTACAGGACCTGCAATATGCGGTCGTGCGTTATCCTGCTGAAATGTAGGGTTTCGCAGGGATCGAATGAAGGGTAGAGCCACTGGTCGTAACACATCTGATATGTAACGTCCACTGTTCAAACTGCCGTCAGTGCGAACAAGAGGTGACCGAGACGTGTAACCGATGGCATCCCCTATATCATCACGCCAGCTGGTACGCCAGTATGAGGGTGACGAATACACGCTTCCAATGTGCGTTCACCGCGATGTTACCATACACGGATGAGACCATCGTGATGCTGTAAACAGAACCTGGATTCATCCGAAAAAAACGACGTTCTGTCATTCGTGCACCCAGGTTCGTCGTCGAATCTGTCTGTGATGCAGCCACGGTCTCCGAGCTGATAGTCCGTGCTGCTGCAAACGTCGTCGAACTGTTCGTGCAGATGGTTCTCGTCTTGCAAACGTTCCCTTCTGTTGACTCAGGGATCGAGACGTGGCTGCACGATCCGTTACAGCCGTGCGGATAAGATGCCTGTCATCTCGACTGCTAGTGATACGAGGCCGTTGGGATCCAGCACGGCGTTCCGTATTACCCTCCTGAACCTACCAATTCCATATTCTGCAAACAGTCATTGGATCTCGACCAACGCGAGCAGCAATGTCGCGATACGATAAACCGCAATCGCGATAGGCTACAATCTGACGGAAACGTGATGGTACGCATTTCTCCTCCTTACACGAGGCATCACAACAACGTTTCACCAGGCAACGCCGGTCAACTGCTGTTTGTGTATGAGAAATCGGTTGGAAACTTTCCTCATGTCACCACTTTGTAGGTGTCGCCACCGGCGCCAACCTCGTGTGAATGCTCTGAAAAGCTAATCATTTGTTTATCACAGCATCTTCTTCCAGTCGGTTAAATTTCGCGTCTGTAGCGCGTCATCTTCGTGGTGTAGTAATTTTTAATGGCCACTAGTGTATATGTGTCACTGCGGGATATCGATGGAAATGTTACTGTAATTGGTTCACGAAGGAAGAAGAAGTAAATATTCCAAAATTCGAAACCGCAACAGCTGTTAGCATGAGTGACATTAAACTAGATATCTTAGGTGTTGTGAAGCAACTCAAATCACTTAAGAAAGGCAACTCTTTCGGTCCATATGGTATACCAATGAGGTTCCTTTCAGAGTATGCAGACACAATACCACCTTTCTTAGCAATTATATACAACCGCTCACTTGACGAAAGGTCTGTTCCTAAAGACTGGAAGGTAGCACGGGTCATACCAATATTCAAGACAGATAATACCAGTAACCCATTGAATTACAGACCCATATCACTGACCTCAATTTGCAGTAGGGTTCTGGAGCATATACTGTACTCGGACATTATTAATCATCTTGATACATAGCCAACATGGATTCAGAAAATATCGTTCTTCTGCAACACAGCTAGCTCTTTATTCCCATGAATGCTGTCCACAAGGGGTCTCACATCGATTCCATATTCCTAGATCACAAGAAGGCTTTTGATGCAATTCTTCACATGCGACTATTAATCAAATTGCCTGAATATGGAGTATCGTCTCAGTCGTGTGACTGGATTCGTGAATCATCATATCTGGCGTCCCGCAGGGTAGTGTAAATGATCTAGGTGATAATCTGAGCAGCCCACTTACATTGTTTGCAGATTACGCTGTAATTTACCGTCCAGTAAAATCATCAGACGATCAATTCCAACTACAAAATAATCTAGAGAGGATTTCTACACTCCTGGAAATGGAAAAAAGAACACATTGAAACCGGTGTGTCAGACCCACCATACTTGCTCCGGACACTGCGACAGGGCTGTACAAGCAATGATCACACGCACGGCACAGCGGACACACCAGGAACCGCGGTGTTGGCCGTCGAATGGCGCTAGCTGCGCAGCATTTGTGCACCGCCGCCGTCAGTGTCAGCCAGTTTGCCGTGGCATACGGAGCTCCACCGCAGTCTTTAACACTGGTAGCATGCCGCGACAGCGTGGACGTGAACCGTATGTGCAGTTGACGGACTTTGAGCGAGGGCGTATAGTGGGCATGCGGGAGGCCGGGTGGACGTACCGCCGAATTGCTCAACACGTGGGGCGTGAGGTCTCCACAGTACATCGATGTTGTCGCCAGTGGTCGGCGGAAGGTGCACGTGCCCGTCGACCTGGGACCGGACCGCAGCGACGCACGGATGCACGCCGAGACCGTAGGATCCTACGCAGTGCCGTAGGGGACCGCACCGCCACTTCCCAGCAAATTAGGGACACTGTTGCTCCTGGAGTATCGGCGAGGACCATTCGCAACCGTCTCCATGAAGCTGGGCTACGGTCCCGCACACCGTTAGGCCGTCTTCCGCTCACGCCCCAACATCGTGCAGCCCGCCTCCAGTGGTGTCGCGACAGGCGTGAATGGAGGGACGAATGGAGACGTGTCGTCTTCAGCGATGAGAGTCGCTTCTGCCTCGGTGCCAATGATGGTCGTATGCGTGTTTGGCGCCGTGCAGGTGAGCGCCACAATCAGGACTGCATACGACTGAGGCACACAGGGCCAACACCCGGCATCATGGTGTGGGGAGCGATCTCCTACACTGGCCGTACACCTCTGGTGATCGTCGAGGGGACACTGAATAGTGCACGGTACATCCAAACCGTCATCGAACCCATCGTTCTACCATTCCTAGACCGGCAAGGGAACTTGCTGTTCCAACAGGACAATGCACGTCCGCATGTATCCCGTGCCACCCAACGTGCTCTAGAAGGTGTAAGTCAACTGCCCTGGCCAACAAGATCTACGGATCTGTGCCCCATTGAGCATGTTTGGGACTGGATGAAGCGTCGTCTCACGCGGTCTGCACGTACAGCACGAACGCTGGTCCAACTGAGACGCCAGGTGGAAATGACATGGCAAGCCGTTCCACAGGACTACATCCAGCATCTCTACGATCGTCTCCATGGGAGAATAGCAGCCTGCATTGCTGCGAAAGGTGGATATACACTGTACTAGTGCCGAAATTGTGCATGCTCTGTTGCCTGTGTCTATGTGCCTGTGGTTCTATCAGTGTGATCATGTGATGTATCTGACCCCAGGAATGTGTCAATAAAGTTTCCCCTTTCTGGGACAATGAATTCACGCTGTTCTTATTTCAATTTCCAGGAGTGTATATGGTGCGAAAAGTGGCAATTAGCACTAAACAAATAAAAGTACGATGTCATGCATATGAGTAGTAAAAGAAATCCGATAAATTTTGAGAATACGATAAATCGCACAAATCCAAGGGCTGTCAATTCGAGTAAATACCTAGGAATTGCAATTATGAGCAATTGGAAAAACCTCATAGATAATATTGTGGGGAAGGCGAATCAAAGACTGCGCTATCTTGGCAAAACAGTTAGAGGATGCGACAAAGCCACTAAAGAGAGAGCCTACATTACACTTGTCCGTCCTCTGCTGGAATATTGCTGCGCGGCGTGGGATCCTTACCAGGTAGGAGTGACGGAGGACACCGAAAAAGTGCAAAGAAGGGCAGCTCGTTTCGTGTTATCGCGCAATAGGGGTGAGAGTGTCAGTAATGTGATATGCGAGTTGGGGTGGCAGTCACTGAAACAAGGGCGGTTTCCTTTGCGGCGAGATCTATTTACGAAATTTCAATCTCCAACTTTCTCTTCCGAATGCGAAAATATTTTGTTGACACCTACCTACATGATCATCGTAATAAAATATGAATTCAGAGCTCGAACGGAAAGATTTTGGTGTTTATTTTCCCCATGCGCCATTCGAGAGTGGAATGGCAGACAAGTAGTATGAAAATAGTTCGATGAACCCTCGGCCAGGCACTCGAGTGTGAACTGCAGAGTAACCATGTAGATGTAAACGTGCAGAATACGGCGCTGCGGTCTGCAACGCAAGTGTTAGATCAGTTACTGATGCTACAAGGCAGCTTATCAAGAGTTAAGCGAGTTTGAACGAGGTCTTATAGACGGTGAAGGAGCGATGGGACACATCATCTCTGAGGCAGCGAGGAGGTTGGGATTTTCCCATAGGACCATTTCACGAGAGTACCGCGAATATGAGGAATCCGGGAAACATTAAATCTCCGACATCGCTGCGGCCGGAAAAAGAACATTTAAGACCAACGACACATGAAGAGAATCGTTCAAAGTGACAGAAGTCCAACCCTTCCGCAAATTGCTGCAGATATCAATGCTGGGCCATCCACAAGTGTCAGCGTGCGAACCATTCAAGCGGGATTAACCGAGCGGTCTGGGGCGCTGCAGTCATGGACTGTGCGGCTGGTCCCGGCGGAGGTTCGAGTCCTCCCTCGGGCATGGGTGTGTGTGTTTGTCCTTAGGATAATTTAGGTCCAGTAGTGTGTAAGCTTAGGGACTGATGACCTTAGCAGTTGTCCCATACGATTTCACACACATCTGAACATTTTGAACCATTCAATGAAACATCATCTATATGGGCTTTCGGAGCCGAAGGTCCACTCGTGTACCCTTGATGACTGCACGACACTGCTTTATACCTCACCTGGGCCAGTCCACACCGACATTGGACTGTTACCTGGTCTGACGATCTCGTTTCAAATTGTTTCAAGCAGATGGACGTGTACGGGTATAGAGACAACCTCATGAATCCATGGAAACTGCTTGTCACCATGGGACTGTTCAAGCTGGTAGAGGCTCTGTAATGGTATGGGGCATGTGCTGCTGGAATGATACGGGACCCCCGATACGTCTAGATACGACTCTGACAGGCGACACATACGAAAGCATCCTGTCTGATTTCCTGCATCCATTCATGTCCACTGTGCATTCTGACCGACAATTCCAGCAGTACAATGCGTCACCCCCCACGTCCAGGATTGCTACAGAGCGTCTCCAGGAACACTCTCCACAGCTTAAACATTCCGCTGGACACCAAACTCCCCAGACATGATCGTTATTGAGTTTATCTGGGATGCCTTGCCACGTGCTGTTCAGAAGAGATACCCCCTCCCCCCCGTTCTCTTACGGATTTATGTACAGCCGTGCAGGATTCATGGTGGGAGTTCCCTCCAGCAGTACTTCAGACATTATTCGAGTCCGTGCCACGTCGTGTTGCGACACTTCTGCTTGCTTAGGGGGGTCCTACACGATATTAGGCAGGGGTGTGTGTGTGTGTGAGTGTGTGTGTGTGTTGAAATGTGTGTGAATTCCGAAGGGACTGAACTGCTGAGGTCATCGGTCCCTAGACTTTTTTTTTTTTTTTTGGTCGTCAGTCTACTGACTGGTTTGATGCGGCCCGCCACGAATTCCTCCCCTGTGCTAACGTCTTCATCTCAGAGTAGCACTTGCAACCTACGTCCTCAATTATTTGCTTGACGTATTGCAATCTCTGTCTTCCTCTACAGTTTTTGCCCTCTACAGCTCCCTCTAGTACCATCGAAGTCATTCCCTCATGTCTTAGCTGATGTCCTATCATCCTGTCCCTTCTCCTTATCAGTGTTTTCCACATATTCCTTTCCTTTCCGATTCTGCGTAGAACCTCCTCATTCCTTACCTTATCAGGCCACCTAATTTTCAACATTCGTCTATAGCACCACATCTCAAATGCTTCGATTCTCTTCTGTTCCGGTTTTCCCACAGTCCATGTTTCACTACCATACAATGCTGTACTCCAGACGTACATCCTCAGAAATTTCTTCCTCAAATTAAGGCCGGTATTTGATATTAGTAGACTTCTCTTGGCCAGAAATACCTTTTTGCCATAGCGAGTCTGCTTTTGATGTCCTCCTTGCTCCGTGCGTCATTGGTTATTTTACTACCTAGGTAGCTGAATTCCTTAACTTCATTGACTTCGTGACCATCAATCCTGATGTTAAGTTTCTCGCTGTTCTCATTTCTACTACTTCTCATTACCTTCGTCTTTCTCCGATTTACTCTCAAACCATACTGTGTACTCATTAGACTGTTCATTCCGTTCAGCAGATCATTTAATTCTTCTTCACTTTCACTCAGGATAGCAATGTCATCAGCGAATCGTATCATTGATATCCTTTCACCTTGTATTTTAATTCCACTCCTGAACCTTTCTTTTATTTCCATCATTGCTTCCTCGATGTACAAATTGAAGAGTAGGAGCGAAAGGCTACAGCCTTGTCTTACACCCTCCTTAATACGAGCACTTCGTTCTTGATCGTCCACTCTTATTATTCCCTCTTGGTTGTTGTACATATTGTATATGACCCGTCTCTCCCTATAGCTTACCCCTACTTTTTTCAGAATCTCGAATAGCTTGCACCATTTTATATTGTCGAACGCTTTTTTCTGGTCGACAAATCCTATGAACGTGTCTTGATTTTTCTTTAGCCTTGCTTCCATTATTAGCCGTTACGTTAGAATTGCCTCTCTCGTGCCTTTACTTTTCCTAAAGCCAAACTGATCGTCACCTAGCCCATTCTCAATTTTCTTTTAGATTCTTCTGTACATTATTCTTGTAAGCAGCTTCGATGCATGAGCTGTTAAGCTGATTGTGCGATAATTCTCGCACTTGTCAGCTCTTGCCGTCTTCGGAATTGTGTGGATGATGCTTTCCGAAAGTCAGATGGTATGTCGCCAGATTCATATATTCTACATACCAACGTGAATAGTCGTTTTGTTGCCACTTCCCCTAATGATTTTAGAAATTCTGATGGAATGTTATCTATCCCTTCTGCCTTATTTGACCGTAAGTCCTCCAAAGCTCTTTTAAATTCCGATTCTAATACTGGCTCTCCTATATCTTCTAAATCGACTCCTGTTTCTTCTTCTATCACATCAGACAAATCTTGACCCTCATAGAGGCTTTCAATGTATTCTTTCCACCTATCTGCTCTCTCCTCTGCATTTAACAGTGGAATTCCCGTTGCACTCTTAATGTTACCACCGTTGCTTTTAATGTCACCAAAGGTTGTTTTGACTTTTCTGTATGCCGAGTCTGTCCTTCCGACAATCATATCTTTTTCGATGTCTTCACATTTTTCCTGCAGCCATTTCGTCTTAGCTTCCCTGCACTTCATATGTATTTCATTCCTCAGCGACTTGTATTTCTGTATTCCTGATTTTCCCGGAACATGTTTGTACTTCCTCCTTTCATCAATCAACTGAAGTATTTCTTCTGTTACCCATGGTTTCTTCGCAGCTACCTTCTTTATACCTATGTTTTCCTTCCTAACTTCTGTGATGGCCCTTTTTAGAGACGTCCATTCCTCTTCAACTGTGCGCCTATTGCGCTACTCCTTATAGCGTTAGAGAACTTCAAACATATATCGTCATTCCTTAGAACTTCCCTATCCCACTTCTTTGCGTATTGATTCTTCCTGACTAATGTCTTTAACTTCAGCCTACTCTTCATCATTACTATATTGTGATCTGAGTCTATATCTGCTCCTGGGTACGCCTTACAATCCAGTATCTGATTTCGGAATCTCTTACACACTACTTAAACTAACCTACTGTAACGGCAACACACACACCTACGGCTGAGGGAGAACTCGAACTTCTGGCAGAAGGGGCCGTGCAATCTTTGACATGGTAGGTATGCCAGTTTCTTTGGCTCTTCAGTGTATTTAACAATTAAATTCGTCTAACAGCCTTGCAATTGACATGTTACTTTATTTTATTTTCTCTACCAGTGTTGGCAATTCAGTATGTCATCTTCAGGCCCCACATGCACCTCCCAAAAATAGTCTACTGGGGCCATATGTTCCTGGATGGCGTCTATCTGTAGCTCGAGTGCTTCGTTTGAAGACTTGACTGCATCTATAGTCCACTTGTGTAGGTACTGGGACGCAACTTCAAATTCGTGTCAGCTAACAACATTCAAGTCGGGTGATGCTGAGGGAATTAGATTAGGAAATGAGACACTTAAAGTAGTGAAGGAGTTTTGCTATTTGGGGACCAAAATAACTCATGATGGTCGAAGTAGAGAAGATATAAAATGTAGACTGGCAATGGCAAGGAAAGCGTTTCTGAAGAAGAGGAATTTGTTCACATCGAGTGTAGATTTAAGTGCAGGAAGTCGTTTCTGAATGTATTTGTATGGAGTGTAGCCATGTACGGAAGTGAAACATGAATGATAAATAGTTTGGACAAGAAGAAAATACAAACTTTCGAAATGTGGTGCTGCAGAAGAATGATGAAGATTAGATGGGTAGATCACATAACTAATGAGGAGGCATTGAATAGAATTGGGGAGAAGAGGAGTTTGTGGCACATCTTGACAAGAAGGAGGGACCGGTTGGTAGGACGTGTTCTGAGGCATCAAGGGATCACAAATTTAGCATTGGAAGGTAAAAATCGTATAGGGAGACCAAGAGATGAATACACTAAGCAGATTCAGAAGGATGAAGGTTGCAGTAAGTACTGGGAGATGAAGAAGCTTGCACAGGATAGGGTAGCATGGAGAGCTACATCAAACCAGTCTCAGGACTGAAGACCAAAACAACAACAACAACAACAACAACAACCTTCATGGGCGGCACTGGGAAAATACTGGTGATCAATTGCCCATAACTGGCCTTGAGAGCGAGGTGGCGCAGTGGTTAGCACACTGAACTCGCATTCGGGAGGACGACGGTTCAATCCCGTCTCCAGCCATGCTGATTAGGTTTTCCGTGATTTCCCTAAATCGTTTCAGGTTAATGCCGGGATGGTTCCTTTGAAAGGGCACGGCCGATTTCCTTCCCAATCGTTTCCTAACCTGAGCTTGCGCTCCGTCTCTAATGACCTCGTTGTCGACGGAACGTTAAACAGTAACCATCACCACCACCTGGCCTTGATAAAGTACTGGAGGTTGTTTCTTGGATTGCTTAAATATTTACGTTAGCTCAAACCGTACATACTACCTGCCCAAGGACGTCACAGAGCCGCATCTCAACATCAGTACAGTGCCAGGAAAAGTGCCTTTACCTAGGTCCTGTAGATAATTGCCCTAGCAGTATTCTTGGACTATGGACACGAAATCACCAGTGAGGAAATAGTTCTGTGGGTAGACAGTGTTAGCTTGCAACATTCACACATCTATATTAGTGCTCTTTCTCAACAGTCATCCACTCTGTGACCAGCCATTAGCAGTACATCAGCATTCCAGTCCAGTTTTACAATGGCTGTGAGAATGAAGTCTGTTGGGCACATACCTACAAAGAGCTATGGCCAGGCTGGAGTTCTTGGACTCTTCAGTCAGCAGTGAGCACAAATTTTAGGCATCACCATCCCTATTCGGTCTTACAATGGTAATGGGAAAGAAGCCTGATATGTATATACCAATTCACACCTGTGATCTCAGCTCTATAATAATGCATTTGGTATCGTTGGCAGCCAGGGAGTTTGAGGTCAACAGTAAGTAGAAACTGCACTGAAACATCATAAGGGGTGCCAGCAAGGGCAATGTAGAAGATACACCCAATGATAAGGTACTGCCACAGCTCTATGATGAATAAATTTGTATCCTTGGCAGCTAATAACTTTGCATCAGCAGTAATTACAACTTTCAGACTCTGTTACTCTAGCTGTTCGATGGTAGTGAGGGAGGAGTTTGTTAGTTACTTTCTGATTTTTAACGGTGGCACACATGCCATTCCCGTGGACAGCAGATTATGTAGTCACCGTTATTAATCCTACTTATACAGAAGATGACAGAGAGGGAGGAGTTTTTTGGCAATACATCAACTCCAAGCCACAAGCAGACCTCGACATGGGGACCTTGCAGTCCACATGTACAGAGAAGAGCAGTGAGGAAGGAGTTTTTTTGGGAATGTAGCAATGCGGAGGTGTGACCATACCTTGATGATGCACCAGCAGGAGTCTATGGCAACCAGGCACTTTGCAGTCAGCATTACCGTTACCACTCATACTGAGGATACCTGGAGGATGGAGCTTTTGGCAAACATATCAGTGAGGAACAATGACCAGACCTCAGTGATGGCCCAGCTAGGGACTTTGGCAGCCAGGGGCTGTGCAGTCAGTAATATCATTACCACTTATACAGTGGACAACAGTGAGGAAGGAGTTTTTTGGGCAGGTATTAATGCCAAGCTGTAGTCAGACCTTGGTGATGCCCTGGGTGGGGTCTTTGGCAGCCAGGGAATCTGCAGAAAACATTATCATTATCACTCATACACATAGTAGCAGTGAGGAAGAAGTTGTTTGGAAACGTACCAATGCGGAGGTGTGGCCATACCTTGATGATGTCCCAGCAGGAGTCTATGGCAACCAGGGACTTTGCAGTCGGCGTTACGATTACCACTTATACTGAAGATAGCATGAGGCTGGAGCTATTGGGAAACATATTAACGCTGAACAATGGACAGACCACGGTGATGGCCCAGCTGAGGTCTTTGGCAGCCAGGGACTGTGCTCTCAGTAATATCATTACCACTTATACAGAGGACTGCAGTGAGGAAGGAGTTTTTTGGGCATGTATTAATGCCAAGGTGTAGTCAGACCTTGATGATGCCCCAGGTGGGGTCTCCTGCAGCCAGGGACTCTGCAGACAACATTATCATTATCACTCGCACACATAGTAGCAGTGAGGAAGAAGTTTTTTGGAAACGAACCAATGTCAAGGTGCGGCCATTCCTCGAGGATTGCCCAGCTGGGGTCCTAGGCAGCCAGGCACTTTGCAGTCAGCATTACGATTACCACGCATACTGAGGATAGCACAAGGATGGAGCTTTTGGGAAACATATCAGTGCTGAACAGTGACCAGACCTCGGTGACGGCCCAGCTGGGGTATTTGGCAGCTAAGTACTGTGCAGTCAGTAATATAATTATCACTTATGCAGAGGACAACAGTGAGGAAGGAATTTTTTGGGAACATATTAAAGCCAAGCTGTAGTCAGACCTTGATAATGCCCCAGGTGGGGTCTTTGGCTGCCAGGGACTCTGCAGAAAACATTACCATTATTACTCAAACAAATAGTAGCAGTGAGGAATGAGTTTTTTTGGAAACAGACCAATGCTGAGATGTGACCATATGTTGATGATGTCTCAGCAGGAGTCTATGGCAACCAGGGACCTTGCAGTCATCATTACCATTACCATTTATACTGTGAATAGCATGAGGATAGAGCTTTTGGGAAAATATCAGTGCCGAACAATGACCAGACCTCGGTGATGGGGCAGCTGGGGTATTTGGCAGCCAGAGACTGTGCAGTCATTAATGTCATTACCACTTATACAGAGGAGAGCAATAAGGAAGGAGATTTTTGGGCAGGTATTAATGCCAAGCTGTAGTCAGACCTCGGTGATGGCCCAGCTTTGATCTTTGCCAGCCAGAGACTGTGTAGTCAGTAATATCGTTTCAACTTGCACAGAGGACAGCTGTGAGGATGGAGTTTTTTGGGGACATATTAATTCCAAGCTGTAGTCAGACCTTGATGATGGCCCAGGTGGGGTCTTTGGCAGGCAGGGACTCTGCAGACAACAGTATCATTATCACGCACACACATAGTATCAGTGAGGAAGGAGTTTTTTGGAAACGTACCAATGCCGAGCCGTGGCCAGACCTCGACGATTGCCCAGCTGGGGTCCTTGGCAGCCAGGGACTTGGCGGCCAGCAGCAGGCACAGGTCCCCAGCACACAGATCGCGGCCCACCACCGCGCTCAGGCGTCCGCCACCGCCGTAGTCCTCACTGTGGAACACCAGCTCCTCCTGGAAAGTACAACACGGTGCTGTTACGCACACCAGCAGACCAGCTCCTCCTGGGAAGTACAACACGGTGCTGTTACGCACACAAGCAGACCAGCTCCTCCTGGAAAGTACAACACGGTGCTGTTACGCACACCAGCAGACCAGCTCCTCCTGGAAAGTACAACACGGTGCTGTTACACACACCAGCAGACCAGCTCCTCCTGGAAAGTACAACACGGTGCTGTTACGCACACCAGCAGACCAGCTCCTCCTGGAAAGTACAACACGGTGCTGTTACGCACACCAGCAGACCAGCTCCTCCTGGAAAGTACAACACGGTGCTGTTACGCACACCAGCAGACCAGCTCCTCTTGGAAAGTACAACACGGTGCTGTTAGGCACACCAGCAGACCAGCTCCTCCTGGAAAGTACAACACGGTGCTGTTACGCACACCAGCAGACCAGCTCCTCCTGGAAAGTACAACACGGTGCTGTTAGGCACACCAGCAGGAGGGACAAAGTACAGCTGCTGCGGTACTATGCCGCAAATCTGGAAGGTACAGCTCGAGACGGCAGTCAAGCAACTTCAAGAAATTTTCCGTGTGCCTGGATACGCAAGTGATTACCATTTCAGAGTGATGTCACAAAGTAGGCTACAGTAGGATTTTCATATCAGGAAAGGTCATGCAAATGTTTTGTATTCCAGTCTTTGATCACAATATCAATTCTTTAGACCAAGGATTTCCAAAGTGGTCGACATCGACCCCTTGGGGTCGACATAAACGAAAACTGATTTTGGGGGTCGACGAGGTCTGAAAATCGACCCCTATTAAATTAACACAAGTTCTAATTTAAAAGTTTCAAGATAGGTAGGTACTGTATTGTTTATGTTGTGTTACGTGTACTACGAATAATTAACATTTTTGTAGGAAATAGCATTGTTGCCGTAATTTAAAATCTCAAGTTCGTACAAGATGAAAAACTCGCAAGTCTGTGTGGACAAGCTTGTGTAAGATAATGAGTTCAAGCGTACATCTTTTTATTCTGTTAAATTTTGATGAGAAAATGAAGTCAACTTTACTCACTTAACCAAGTGCAAAGTTTTTCAGTTGGTACCTTAGTACCTACGTATATTCTATTAATAGGAAAAAACTAAAGATAGGCCTCCTTATTCATAATGATCTGCTAACTTAAAGCATTGCTAATTCTCACTCTTCTACTGACCTAAGTCAGAATGAAAAATAACACTCTGTAGCAACTGTATTAAGTTAGCGGACCATTATGAATAAGGGGTTGATCTTAAAAGTAGGTAATTTGTCCATGGGGGTCTGAGGTAACAATTCATTTTGGAAAAGGGGTCACTTGTCCAAAATAGTTTGGGGATCCCTGCTTTAGCCAAAAACCAGTTTCGGAACGTAATGACCATTTCCAGATCTGTTTTACACCATGGATGGTCATTACAGACTGAAACCGGTCATCGTGTAAAGTACTGATATTGTGATCAAAGACTGGAATCAAAAACATTTAATATCATTGGATGACTGGTGATAGGTCATGCAGAAGCTTTCTCGTTCAGAAATCCCATTTGGCAGATGGGAAGACCACATTAAGCATCTTGTACGAAGAAGAAAGGTCTAGTAATGGAATTTGATGTCCGCCCCAGTAGCTGAGTGGTCAGCGCCACAGACTGTCAATCCAAAGGGCCCGGGTTCGATTCCCGGCTGGGTCGGAGATTTTTCTCCACTCAGGGACTGGGTGTTGTGTTGTCCTAATCATCATCCTTTCATCCCCATCGACGCGCAAGTCGCCGAAGTGGCGTCAAATCGAAAGACTTGCACCAGGCGAACGGTCTACCCGACGGGAGGCCCTCGTCACACGACATTTCATTCCATTTCAATGGAATTTGATGGCAGCGCGATGGTGACAAATTGAGACTTTTTTTTCACTTGCTGCTCTTATTTTTTACCCACCCTCTGATTTTTTATGGTGGGTCGTTGAAAGCCACTTGGCTGCTGTTACTGGATTCGGGGATCAGAGTCGCTGGTGATACACCACCCTGACTCCTGACCCCATTCACACCATTGCCCGTGTCCCGCCATGTGGAGGCGGGCTCTATTTGTTCTGTTTCCACAAATGGTGTAATGTGCAGCATCTCATAACTTTACAAAGAATATAATGGTAAGATGATGATAATACAAAAGAAAGTTTTGATATATAAGAAGAGTTGAAAGAAGTTAGGGAAGAATATAGAAGGAGAGGTTCCCGTCACCTAGCAGCCAGCGTCTTGGAATGTACTTTAAGCCGCTGGACGCCATCCACAATTCCTTTACTATGTCTACCATTTTAAGCTCTCCGTCTTCAGGCTACGAGTGTCCTACCGGGACCATCCGACCGCCGCGTCATCCTCAGTGGAGGATGCGGATAGGAGGGGCGTGGGGTCAGCACACCGCTCTCTCGGTCGTTATGATGGTTTTCTTTGACCGAAGCCGCTACTATTCGGTCGAGTAGCTACTCAATTGGCATCACGAGGCTGAGAGCACCCCAAAAAAGGGCAACAGCGCATGGCGGCCTGGATGGTCACCCATCCAAGTGCCGACCATGCCCGACAGCATTTTAAGCTAACATGAATATAAAACAAAGGAAGAGAATTGAAAATGGCACTTCATGCGTATCCTACTTTTGTTCTTACTCTTGTCAACTGATCTGCAACTGGCACCTCCCAGCTGCACAAACTACCTGGCCTCGACGGTGGTTTTTCCCGATCTACATCACTGCATCTGTCTGGCTGGGCTCTGGAACAAGGAACTACAATTAAGATCCTTCCATCGAGGCCGTGCATCGTTGTTCACCAGGAGGCAAAGGCAACTTGAAGAGGTACCTCTCTTTAACCCCTCCTAGGTCACTATACACATCTCGCTAGACATGATGGTGCTACTACATACGTAGATGTGTGGGTTTGTTGATTCATAAGCACCTAGCATCGGCTTTCCTGACCTGTCATTGTCAAACAGGTTGCCACTAAGGATCATCGATGTCGTTGTTTTGGGCCGAATCGGTGTCTTCTCCTTGCCTAGAGATATCGGCGGTGTCATCCAACCCATGGGCGCTCTGCTGTCTTTGTGAACCGACTTGCCTTCTGTATGGTCTGTTGCGTAGGTATTCTGTGTATGTGATTTGAGAGATTACGTAAGTCAATGTATTTAGTTCTGTCCACTGGTATGGGTCACGCAACATCGCATGTAATTCGTTCTGTGTGTACTGGTGGTTGACACGTATGTTTGTCTGCTGCCCGCAGAAAAGGACAGTGTGTTCTGGGAAACCTTCTTCCCCACATGTGCATCTACTAGTCTGTTGCTTAGAAGTCGCGCTGTAATGTTTGGACAACTAAATAAAGTGTTACGTTTGGGGTGTAACTGACAGCCGCCCATTCTGGCCCCCTTCCAGAATCCCTACAACTTGTCCTGCCCTGCGGGTTTAGCAGGGCTTATTAGCATGGACTTAACAAGTCGTTGGAAGTCTCTCGCAGAAATACGGAGCCACGGTGGCTCTATAGCCGTCCATAATTGCGAAAGTGTTGCTGGAGCAGTATTTGTGCATGAACTGGTATGTCGATTATGTGCTGTAAATCTCTGGCTGGGATTCATGTCAGGCGATCTCTGGCCAAATGATCCGCTCGAATTGTCCAGAATGTTCTCCAGATCAGTTGCGTCCATAAAAATTCCATAATTGTTTGGAATCAAGGAAGCCATAAATGGCTAGCTAAGGATGAGCATTTCCACTCAATCATCTGTTCAGCTGCACCAGAGGACCCAATGCAGATCCTCTAACCACAGCGCACACCCACCATTATGGACCCACCACCAGGTTGCACTGTCCCTGGTTGATAACTTGAGTCCATGGCTACGTGGGGGTCTGCGCCAAACTTCTACGCTACTTTAACTCTTACTAACTGATAACGGCACTTATCCGATCAGGCCACGGTTTTCCAGTCATCTAGGGACCAGCTGATGGTCACGGGTCCTGTAGAGTCTTGAAGGCAATGTGTTGTTAGCAAAGCCACTTGAGTCACTCGTCTATGCTGCCACAGCTCATTAACGCCAGAATTCGCCACACTCTACTAACTGATATGCTCACAGTATGTCTCACAAGCAGTTTTGCTTGTCTATTAGCACTGAAAACTCGACGTAAACAGCGCTGTTCTCGGTCGTTAAGTGAAGGCCGCCGGGGTTGAGAGGCAGAGCCAGAAATGTGGTATTCTCAGCAGACTCTGGACACTGTGGATCTCGGAATATACGCTACTGGCCATTAAAACTGCTACATCAACAAGAAATACAGATGATAAACGGGTATTAATTGGACAAATAAATAATACTAAAACTGACATATCATTCCATTTTGTAGCAATTTGGGTGCATAGATCCTGAGAAATCAGTACCCAGAACAACCACCTATGGCCGTAATAACGACCTTGATACGCCAGGCCATTCAGTCAGACAGAGCTCGGATGGCAGGTACGGGTACAGCTGCCCATGCAGCTTCAACACAATACCACAGTTCATCAAGAGTAGTGACTGGCGTATTGCGACGAGCCAGTTGCTCGGTCACCATTGACTAGACGTTTTCAATTGGTGAGAGATCTGGAGAATGTGCTGGCCAGGGCAGCAGTCGAATATTTTCTGTATCCAGAAAGGCCCGTACAGGACCTGCAGCATGCGGTCGTGCATTATCCTGCTGAAATGTAGGGTTTCGCAGGGATCGGATGAGGGGTTGAGCCACGGGTCGTAACACATCTGAAATGTAACGTCCACTGTTCAACGTGCCGTCAATGCGAACGAGAGGTGACCGAGACGTGTAACCAATGGCACCTCGTACCATCAGGCAGGGTGCTACGCCAATATGGCGATGACAAATACACGCTTCCAATGTGCATTCAACGCGATGTCGCCAAACACAGATGCGACCATTGTGATGCTGTAAATAGAACCTGGATTCATCGGAAGAGTAGACGATTTGCCATTCGTGCACCCAGGCTCGTCGTCAGGTACACCATCTCAGGCGCTCCTGTCTGTGATGCAGCGTCAGGGGAAACCGCAGCCACGGTCTCCTAGCTGATAGTCTGTGCTGCTGCAAACGTCGTCGAACTGTTCGTGCAGATGGTTGTTGTCTTGCAAACGTCTCCATCTGGTGACTCAGGGATCCAGACGTGGCTGCACGATCCGTTACAGCCGTGCGGATAAGATGCCTGTCATGTGGACTGCTAGTGATAGGAGGCCGTTGGGATCCAGCACGGCGTTCCGTATTGCCCTCCTGAAACCACCGATTCCATATTTTGTTAACGGATATGGACCAGCGCGAGCAGCAATGCCGCAATCGCGACAGGCTACAATCCGACCTTTACCAAAGTCGGAAACGTGATGGTACGCATTTCTCCTCCTCACACGAGGCATCACAACAACGTTTCACCAGGCAACGACGGTGAACTGTGTATGAGAAATCGGTTGGAAACTTTCCTCATGTCAGCACGTTGTTGATGTCGCCACAGGCGCCAACCTTGTTTGATTGCTGCGAAAAGCTAATGATTTGCATATCACAGCATTTTCTTCCCGTCGGTTAAATTCCGCGTCTGTAGCGCGCCATCTTCGTGGTGTAGCAATTTTAATGGCCAGTAGTGTACATTAATGTATCCATCATACTGTGCGTGTCCTGTGATATTTTCGCCCTCAGTGCAGAGAGAACTGAGCAGAGCTTGGTTATCTGCTCCCCTCGCTAGTGACGCAGCTTCACTGAGCAGTGGTGCACGCAGATCGTCTGCACGCGCGCCCACGCTGGGGCTGAGGGATTTCCCCTCCTGCAGCCCGGGGCATCCACCGCTCCGGAGCTGCAGATGAGGGCCGACGCCCGCAATTATTCGCGGTAATAAAACATCCGCTCGGCCGGCCTTGACGTCCGTCCGCGTGCGTGCGTGTTTCTTTTTCTTCGCCGCCGCCCGCCTTCCATTGCGCCAGCGGACAACGCCCTCAAGGTTTCCGCAACCTGCCTCAGGCTCTTTGTCCGGCTCCCCGCACGGGACAAAAGGCACGCAGCCGGCGCTTACGACGCCATTCTCGGCGACCTGCCTTCTCGCGTCCCATATTCGGATCGGCCGCAGTTCGAAACAGACACTCTTATTCAAACTGCCAGCCACGACAAGACTGTGTGCCGCAGCGGGATTCGAACCCGGTATACTTTGCTTTTTGCGGGCAGTGAATGGTCTTACCGCCTGAGCTATCCATCAGGCACCCCCCCCCCCCCCCCTCTCTCTCTCTCTCCATTTCGCAGCTTTGTCGTAGCCAGTTACTCTTCACCTTCTTATTCAACTTCACACAAGTTGTCCTACATCTACCCTACTACATTTATACCCCGCAATCCACCCAACGGTCTGTGGCGCAGGGCACTTTACTTGCCGCTGTCATCACCTCCCTTTTCTGTTCCTGTCGCGTACGGTTCGCGGGAAGAACGACTGCCGGAAAGCCTCCGTGCGCGCTCGAATCTCTCTAATTCTTCATTCGTGATCTCCTCGGGAGGTATAAGTAGGGGGAAGCAATATATTCGATACCTCATCCAGAAACGCACCTCTCGAAACCTGGACAGCGAGATACACCGCGATGCACAGCGCCTCTCTTGCAGAGTCTGCCATTCGAGTTTGCTAAACATCTCCGTAACGCTATCACGGTTACCAAATAACCCTGTGACGAAACGCGCCGCTCTTCTTTGGATCTTCTGCGAACCTGACCTGGTACAGATCCCACACTGATGAGCAATACTCAAGTATAGGTCGAACGAGTGTTTTGTAAGCCATCTCCTTTGTTGATGGACTACATTTTCTAAGGACTCTCCCAATGAACCTCAACCTGGTACCTGCCTGACCGAGAATTAATTTTATACGATCATTCCACTTCAAATCGTTCCGAACGTATACGCCCAGATATTTTACAGAAGTAACTGCTACCAGTGTTTGTTCCGCTAGCATATAATCATACAATAAAGGATCCTTCTTTCTGTGTATTCGCAATACATTACATTTGCCTGTGTTAAGGGTCAGTTGCCACTCCCTGCACCAAGTGGCTATCCGCTGCAGATCTTCCTGCATTTCGCTGCAATTTTCTAATGCTGCAACTTCTCTGTATACTACAGCATCATCCGCGAAAAGCCGCACGGAACTTCCGACACTATCTACTAGGTCATTTATATATATATATATATATATATATATATATATATATATATATATATATATATATATATCGTGAAAAGCAATGGTCCCATAACGCTCCCCTGTGGCACGCCAGAGGTTACTTTAACGTCTGTAGACGTCTCTCCAATGATAACAACATGCTGTGTTCTGTTTGCTAAAAACTCTTAAACCCAGCCACACAGCTGGTCTGATATTCCGTAGGCTCTTACTTTGTTTATCAGGCGACTGTGCGGAACTGTATCGAACGCCTTCCGGAAGTCAAGGAAAATGGCATCTACCTGAGAGCCTCCTATATCTAATATTTTCTGGGTCTCATGAACAAATAAAGCAAGTTGGGTCCCACACGATCGCTGTTTTCGGAATCCGTGTTGATTCCTACAGAGTAGATTTTGGGTTTCCAGAAACGACATGATACATGAGCAAAAAACATGTTCTAAAATTGTACAACAGATCGACGTCAGAGATTTAGGTCTATAGTTTTGCGCATCTACTCGACGACCCTTACTGAGCTCTTTTCCAATCATTTGGAACCTTCCGTTCCTCTAGAGACTTGCGGTACACGGCTGTTAGAAGGGGGGCAAGTTCTTTCGCGTACTCTGTGTAGAATCGAATTGGTATCCCGTCAGGTCCAGTGGACTTTTCTCTGTTGAGGGATTGCAGTGGCTTTTCTATTCCTTGGACACTTATTTCTATGTCAGCCATTTTTTCGTTCGTGCGGGGATTTAGAGAAGGAACTGCAGTGTGGTCTTCCTCTGTGAAAAAGCTTTGGAAAAAGGTGTTTAGTATTTCAGCTTTACGCGTGTCATCCTCTGTTTCAATGCCATCATCATCCCGGAGAGTCTGGATATGCTGTTTCGAGCCACTTACGGATTTAATGTAAGACCAGAACTTCCTAGGATTTTCTCTCAAGTCGGTACATAGAATTTTACTTTCGAATTCACTGAACGCTTCACGCATATCCCTCCTTACGCTAACTTTGACATCGTTTAGCTTCTGTTTGTCTGAGAGGTTTTGGCTGCGTTTAAACTTGCAGTGAAGCTCTCTTTGCTTCCGCAGTAGTTTCCTAACTTTGTTGTTGAACCACGGTGGGTTTTTCCCGTCCCTCACAGTATTACTCCACACGTAGCTGTCTAAAACACATTTTACTATTACCTCGAACTTTTTCCGTGCGTCGCGAGGCTATTAATGCCCCCGTAAACGATCTAACATTTTGTCAAACTTATCTGACCGTGTACTGTGGAGTTTGACTTTTTTGTCAAGCACACTTCGTGTATGACGTGTTTGTGAGAAATTTTGCTTCACAGATTGACAAGGTGGGGGACGTTTTCAGCGTCGATATTTCGCCCCATCTGTTTACTGAACATTTGTTTTATTACAATTTATCTCACTGTATCGCACTTTCCACTACTACAAAAACTACGATCAAGTTTAAAAACGAAACACCACTGACGATAACCGAAAAGGTAGAGGCGACGCTTCTTTTACAGCCACATACACTGAAACGCCAAAGAAATTGGTATACGCATGCTTATTCAAATACAGAGACTGGCAGAATACGGCGCTGCAGTCGGCAGCGGATATGTAAGACAAGTGTCTGGCGCAGTTGTTAGCTCGGTTACTGCTGCTAGAATGGCAGGTTATAAAGATTGAAGGGAGTTTCTACATGGTGTTATAGTCGGCGCACGGGCGATGGGACACAGCAAAAATGGTTCAAATGGCCCTGAACACTACGGGACTTAACATCTGAGGTCATCAGTCCCCTAGAACTTAGAACTACTTAAACCTAACTAACCTAAGGACATCGCACACACATCAATGCCCGAGGCAGGATTCGAACCTGCGACCGTAGCTGTCGCGCGGTTCCAGACTGTAGCGCCTAGAACCGGTCGGCCACTCCGGCCGGCGGGACGCGGCATCTCCGAGGTAGCGGTGAAGTGGGGATTTTCCCGTACGGCCATTTCAAGAGTGTACCGTGAATATCAGGAATCCGGTAAAACATCAAATTTCCAACGTAGCTGCGGCCGGAAAAAGATCCCGCAAGAACGGGACGACGACGATTCAAAAGAATCGTTCAACAAGACAGAACGGCAACCCTCCCGCAAATTGCTGCAGATTTAAATGCTGGGCCATCAAGAGGTGTCAGCGTGCGAACCATTCGACGAAACGTCATCGATATCTGCTGTCGGAGCCAAATGCCCACTCTTGTGACCTTGATGACTGCACGACACAAAGCTTTACGCCTCGTCTGGGTCCGTCAACAACGAAATTGGTCTGTTGACGACTGGAAACACGATGCCTGGCCGGACAAGTCTCATTTCAAATTGTATCGGGCGGATGGACGTGTACGGGTATGGAGACAACCTCACGAATCCATGGACCCTGCATGTCAACGGGGGACTGTCGAAGCTGGTGGAGGCTCTGTAATGGTGCCGGGCTTGTGCAGTCGGAGTGATGTGGAACTCCCGATACGTCCACACACGACTCTGACACGTGACACGTACGCAAGCATCCTGTCTGATCACCTGCGTCCATTCGTGTCCATTGTGCATTCCGACGGACGTGGCCAATTCCAGCAGGACAATGCGACACCCCACACATATTGCTACAGAGTGGCTCCACGAACACTTTTCTGGGCTTTAACACTTCCGCTGGCCACCAAACTCCCCAGACATGAACATTATTGAGCATATCTACGGTGCCTTGCAACATGCTGTTCACAGGAGATCTCCATGCCCTCGTACTCTTACGGATTCATGGTGTCAGTTCCCTGCGGCATTACTTCAGTCATCACCCGAGTCCATGCCATGTCACGGCACTTCTGCTTGCCCAGGGGGGGAGGGGGGGGGGGGGGTCCCAACACGATCCTTTATTGTTTGATTATATGATAGCGGAACAAACACTGGTAGCACTTACTTCTGTAAAATATCTGGGAGTATGCGTGCGGAAGGACTTGATGTGGAATGATCATATAAAATTAATTGTTGGTAAGGCGGGTACCAGGTTGAGATTCATTGGGAGAGTCCTTGGAAAATGTAGTCCATCAACAAAGGAGATGGCTTACAAAACACTCGTTCGACCTATACGCGAGTGTTGCTCATCAGTGTGGGATCCGTACCAGATCGGGTTGACGAAGGAGATAGAGAAGATCCAAAGAAGAGCGGCGCGTTTCGTCACAGGGTTATTTGGTAAGCGTGATAGCGTTACGGAGATGTTTAGCAAACTCAAGTGGCAGACTCTGCAAGAGAGGCGCTCTGCATCGCGGTGTAGCTTGCTCGCCAGCTTTCGAGAGGGTGCGTTTCTGGATGAGGTATCGAATATATTGCTTCCCCCTACTTATACCTCCCGAGGAGATGACGAATGTAAAATTAGAGAGATTCGAGCGCGCACGGTGGCTTTCCGGCAGTCGTTCTTCGCGCGAACCATACGAGACTGGAACAGGAAAGGGAGGTAATGACAGTGGCACGTGAAGTGCCCTCCGCTACACACCGTTGGGTGGGTTGCGGAGTATAAATGTAGATGTAGATGTAGATATTCGGTAGGTATACTAGTTTATTTGGCTCTTCAGTGTAGCTCTGGTTTTATTGACGACAAAAAGCTAAGAATCAAGTCGTTTTGATAGCCCTTGGGCTAAGAACATCTGTATACGCTACAGAAGGGTCGTCTAAATGTGACTATTCCACTTTACAGGTTCAAAGTATGAATGTTACACACTTCCTCCTGCTTATGCAAAGGGAGCTAATCGGTTGATTCTTTTTGCATTTGATGCTGTGTACTACACGCCTTAAGAGGCTTATAGAGACACCATTATTAATCGACGGTACCTTAGAAAACACCAAAACATCATTTTACTATTGTTTCGCATCAAACCGCGCAGCAGATTTCAAGAGAGCTATGCATAGCAATTAGCTGAAACTTTTACGGTGTAGTCATAAGCTCACGATCTCGAACTCTGAAGATTTTCTGGATATCTTTATCCGTTTCCGAGATACAGATGTTTAAATTTACCGCACTTATACATGTCAAATACGCACATAAAATACGGACTGAGACGAAAATGCAGTACCATAGCACTGAGAAATATGCTGTACGTATCTCCGTCATCATCAGAAGAGTTCTGGGAATCCCACGTTGTAGTTCTGAAGCACGTTATTTATATTGCAGATAAGTAAACTACTAAAATTTTACTGACCCATCAACTTCTTTTCATAAGAGTCACATGCGCTGCTGTGGCAGGGAATAGAAGGGAACTACAGGAGAAATACTCCTATCGGAGCACATTAAAGGCGAATATGCTTCTTTTTAAAATACTCTGGATGAAAAGCTGGATACCAGCTGCCTCATTCTACATTGTTCAGCACCTTTAAAAATTTTCCCAAGACCCCTGGAATGGGAAGCTATCCACGCTTTGCTTGAGCTGATAGAGGAGACATAGTGACAATGAGAAGACGTAGCAGCAGTGGGAAGGAATCAGTGAGATTGCAGCAGGAAGAGGCAGCAAGAGGGAGACAGTAACAAAGAGAGTAGTAGTGGGCCAGAAAGTAAAAGCCTGTGGCTGTGGGACTGGAGGCGTAACAGTTAGAGACACACAAAGAGATAATGAGTTGGGCTGAATGAGCGAGTGAGAATGGGCAAGTAGGAGTGGCTGGGACGAGCGACTTACATGGGTGGGCCAGTAGGTGTGAGTGAGTTACAGTTAGGGGAGTTTGTGCGAGTGAGAAGTGAGTTGCTTGTTAAAAAGAGCGGGTATACGTTGCCACACCAAATTTTTGGGTAAATTTTTAAAGGTGCTGAGCAAGCCAGAATGAGGCAGCTGGTATCTCACTTCACTGTGAGGCTCTTTTAGTAAAAAGGATCATATTCGCCTCTTTGTTCTCCAGTATGAGCATTTCTCCACTTGGGTATGAATTATAAAACGCTTTCAGTCATAATTTTTCTTGTTTTATTCAGTATACAATGGATTTCGGACCCTGTGGGTCCACCTTCAGGTGTAATTCGCCTTAATACATGCTACGTGGGTCCGAAATACATCGTGTACTGAATAAAAAATCGTAGAAATGGCTCTATGGGACTTAAGATTTGAGGTCATCAGCCCCTTGACTTAGAACTACTTAAACCTAACTAACCTAAGGACATCACACACATCCATGCCAAAGGAAGGATTCGAACCTGCGACCGTAGCAGCAGCGCGATTCTGGACTAAAGTGCCTAGAACCGCTCGGCCACAACGGCCGTCTGTACTGAATAAAACACGAAAAATTGTGACTGAAGGCATATTTTAATTCATACCTCGAGTGTATTGAATATAATCACGTTTGAAGCTGCACAATATGGATAAAATTAAATTTCTCCGCTGGTTTTAGGTTTTAACTGAAGAACATTGGGAGTTATCTATGATGATGATGATGATGATGTTTGGTTTGTGGGGCGCTCAACTGCGGAGTTATCTATGGAAGTATGTTTAAAATGGCCGTGACTAACATATTCAGCCATACGCCATGTCGGCAGGCTTACATAAAACTCTGCTGCAGAAGAGCAAAACTGATTTTCTGAAACCAATTTATGTTGTTGTGAAAACATGTTACACCTGAATCTATTTTGTGAGAATGATCAGGCACAGATTTTTCGAGCACATTTGTCCTAGACGTGCAATGTGTGTAGGAGATCGGAGAGAGACAGAGAGAGATCAAAAAGTCAGAATAAATTTGAAAACTTAATAAACCACGGAATTTGTAGATAGATAGGCAAAAATTGACACACATGCTTGGAATGACATGAGGTTTTATTAGAACCCAAAAAAAACCTGCTACCGTGACGGGTGAGAGGTACGCCGATATGTTACAGAATCGCTTCATCCCCAGCCTGGCTGATAAACACCTGCTGGAACGCACGATGTTTGTGCAGGATGGCGCTTCTCCCCATATTACTAGACGCGTGAAAGATCTCTTGCGCGCGTCGTTTGGTGTTGATCGTGTGCTCAGCCGCCACTTTCTACATGCTTGGCCTCCCAGGTCCCCAGACCTCAGCCCAGGCGATTATTGGCTTTGGGGTTACCTGAAGTCGCAAGTGTATCGTGATCGACCGACATCTCTAGGGATGCTGAACGACAACATCCGTCGCCAATGCCTCACCACCACTCTGGACAAGCTTTACTTTGCTGTTCACAACATTATTCCTCGACTACAGCTATTGTTGAGGAATGATGGTGGACATATTGAGCATTTCCTGTAAAGAACATCATCTTTGCTTTGTCTTACTTTGTTATGCTAATTACTGCTCTTCTGATCAGATGAAGCACCATCAGTCGGACATTTTTTGAACTTTTTTTGGGTTCTAATAAGACACCATGTCATTCGAAGCATGTGTGTCAATTTGTACCTCTCTTCCTACATTATTCCGTGATTTATTCAGTTTTCAAATTTATGCTGACTTTTTGATCACCCGGTATGTTGTTGTGTTAACATGTTACACCTGAATCTGTTTTGTGAGAATGATCAGGCACAGATTTTTCGAGCACATTTGTTCTAGACGTGCAATGTCTGTTAGAGATAGGAGTGAGGGAGAGGGAGATGGAGAGGGGGAGAGAGAGAGAGAGAGAGAGAGAGAGAGAGAGAGAGAGAGAGAGAGAGAGAGAGAGTAATGTGTTCAAGGGAAGAGTAGAGGAGAAGTAGATATAGATGTAGAGGTTGAGATACAGAAGACGAGAGAAAAACGTGTACAGGTGATAAAGGAGCCAAAACGAGAGTTTGAGGTATAGTGGAGAGCACATAAAGAAGAAAAGAGAAGAATCATGGATGGGAGTAAAGAAGAGAAGAGATCGAGATGTGGAGAGATAAGACAGATAAAAAGATAGAGAAGAGAAGAGAAGAGAAGAGAAGAGAAGAGAAGAGAAGAGAAGAGAAGAGAAGAGAAGAGAAGAGAAGAGAAGAGAAGAGAAGAGAAGAGAAGAGAAGAGGAAAAAATATAGAGTCAGAAGTAGAGGGTAGAGAAAGAGAACAGGTTCAGGTAGAGGCAGAGTTACACAAGAGATAGAGGAGAAGAGGGAGAGATAAGAAAGAGATGTGGACACAAAGAAGAGAAGAGTGTAGAGATAAAAGAACGATGCAGATATAAAAAAAGACAAGAATGATGCAAAGAAAAACAAGAGATGCAAGTAAAGAACAGAAGAGATAATATAGAGGTAAAAGAAATAAATATAAAGTTATTTATAGAGAGAGAGTGGCAGAAAGGAACATGTATGAGAAAGAAGGGACTCTGACGTAAATGTTTATTAGAAAACGACTGACAAGGAGAAAGGTAGTGCTAAAAAGAGATATAGAGAGAAAAAGAAAGGCGAGAGAGAAGGTATCGGCGCAAGCTGTGACCGCAGTTCCTCATGCGTACGCCTCCAACCAGGCACGGAGAGTCCGGTCTGGTTGCTGCGTTCTCCCCAAGCCATTACCTCTGCCGGGTAAACGAACTTTCGAGGAAAGCAATTACCCAGAGGAGCGTCTGCGAAACCCACTCGTCTGCAGCCAGTTCTCAAGTGCCGTTCAGACTTTGTGAAGCTCCCGCCTCATGGTTACGTCCCCGCGCTCAACGTCTCAGAATCTCACGTTTCAGAATCCGAATTCTTAGCGCTACGCAGGAATTCTCCGCCTTTGTTGCGGGCCTCAACTTCGTGTGCACCTTCGACCATAGATACCAGTAGACTGGCCTTGCTGTGCAGAAGCTACAGGGCTGGTGTGGATCCAACTTAAACCGCGTGACTGTTGGCAAAACGTGGCGGGATTTCAAATCAGCGGTCTGCCATCCTATGTTTGTATCGCATTTTCCCCACATTTCTCAATTGACTGCCCAACGCTTCCAACAAAAATTACTTTTTTATTTGCGATAAATTATGTCAGAACTACATTTGACCTGAATTCGTTCACAGTACCATTTATAAAATCTAACATATACATCGTAAGCCACTCTGTGGGCAGCGGGACGAAATTACTATAAACTATCAGTTAAAGTACAATGTCGTTAAAATTCTTTTAAACAGTAAAAGTGGGCTCGTGTCAAAACTCTAAACATTGGATTCGCCGCGTTTTGAGCTCTAGTCACTTATAAAAGGAAATGGGATATGGGAATTATGTCAACTGTAGGTGCCAAAATTGTCGACTTTAGCAGCAGGTCCATTTTAGAGTATCAATTTTAGGTGGACTTCAAAGGTTCACTTCCTACTATTTTTACAAAAGTTTAAACTATCAGTTTAAAAAAAATGATATTTTAGATGAAAGGTGAGACTTTGAAGTTTCAGAAAATAATTTTGGAGCCTACACTTATTTCATAGTATTAGAAGGTAGAAAAAAACTCTCTTCATGTGTCGACTATAGGTGCTCTTACCTTCGAACAGTGTCACTTGTATATACAAAAAGGCGCGTTTGTGCAGATGGCTTAAAGTTTTTTTCCGTTTCAGGGCCTGTATCGTAAGCTGCCTTCGGTTAGGGAACCTATGAGTAGGAACGAGAAACAGTTATACTTACTTCTGTAACCTAATTATCACACATACTTTCCAAAATGTAATATGAGTCTGACTTTACAGGCATCACTTTCCACACTTTAATTTACCTGATACTCTATTTCAAGTGTAAAAAAAACCATAAAAGTCACTTCAGCAGATTTCAATAAACGCATCTGCACGTGAAATGTAATGCCATTTCCCCCGACAAAACGCTGAGCACAGCCATAAGCGCAACACGAAACAACCATGTTTTGCCAACATTCACGAGACTTTAGCCCAGGGATGTTGGAGCCACGAAATTGACGTCAGGGCCGGTCTATTATATTTATGGTCGAAGGTGTACACACTGAAATCCGCACGCTATACTACCATAGCACGTCACTAGAGGAACCAAAATAAAATGGTGCAGATGATGGATCAGTTGTACTAATTACCCACTGACAGGTAAAGTATAATTTTCTGAGTGTAAAAAAAAAAAAAAAACGAAGGACCTCACCGTTCCACGGTACGGTGAAACACTGGATGCCATTAGTGGAGGAAGAGAAACTAAATTACTTTTAAAAGGTACGTCTTAGCTAAAATAGGCCGTCCTGTGAAGTACAGTAACACTGTTACGACTACCGCACGGTCTACATCTACGTGATTACTCTCCTATTCACAATAAAGTGCCTGGCAGAGGGTTCAATGAACCACCTTCAAGCTGTCTCTCTAGCGTTCAACTCTCGAACGGCACGCGGGAAAAACGAGCACATAAACTTTTCTGTGTGAGCCCCGATTTCTCTTATTTTATCGTGATGATTATTTCTCCGTATGTAGGTGGGCGCCAACAGAATGTTTTCGCAGTCGGAGGAGAAAACTGAAATTTGATGAGAAGATCCCGTCGCAATGAAAAACGCCTTTGTCTTAATGACTGCCACTCCAATTCACGTATCACGTCTGTGGCACTATCTCACCTATTTCGCGATGATACAAAACGAGCTGCCCTTCTTTGTACTTTTTCGATGTCATCCGTCAGTCCCGCCTGATGCGGGTCCCACACCGCACAGCAGTACTCCAGAATAGGGCGAACAAGCGTGGTGTAAGCAGTCTCTTTGGTAGACCTGTTGCACCTTCTAAGTGTTCTGCCAGTGAATCGCAAACCCACAATATTACCTATGTGATCGTTCCAATTGTGGTTATTTGTAATTGTAAGCCCTAAGTATTTAGATGAATTTACAGCCCTCAGATTTATGTGACTTATCGCGAAATTGAAATTTAGCTGATTTCTTTTAGTACGCATGTGAATAACTTTACTCCTTTCTTTATTCAGGGACAAATGCCACTTTTCGCACCAAGGTATCTAATCTAAAGCATTTTTCAGGTCGTTTTGATGATATGATGACTTTACAAGACGGTAACTGACAGCACAATCTGCAAAAACAATCTAAGACGGCTACTCAGATTGTCTCCTAGGTCGATGATATAGATCAGGAAGAATAGAGGGCCTACAACACTTCCGTGGGGAACGCCAGATATTACTTCTGTTTTACTCGATGACTTTCCGTCTATTGCTTCGAATGGCACGATTCTTGCCAAGAATAGGCATGGAGAAAATTTGAAAATCACAGCGGGAGTAAAGCAAGGTTGTGCGGTAACTCGCACTTTGTTTTCTGTATCTGTTTGAACTACATTTCATCCTGAAACTTCCTGGCAGATTAAAACTGTGTGCCAGACCGAGACTCGAACTGGGGACCTTTGTCTTTCGCGGGCAAGTGCTCTACCAACCTTGTTTTGCGTTTTGTTCGTTATTGATCGTTCTATGTGGTCATAGCGGTCGTCACATGACATCCGTTGAAGTTCGTTGTTGATCCTTTCACTCAGTTTCATTACTGCGACGAGGCCCGAAGCTTCTCAGAAGCGCACACTCCGCTGCAGAGTGAAAAACTCATTCTGCAAACATCCCCCAGGCTGTGGCAAAGCCATGTCTCCGCAATATTTTTTTTCCAGGGGTGCTAGTTCTGCATGGTTCGCAGGAGAGCTTCTGTAAAGTTTGGAAGATTGTGAGGACGGGGCGTGAGTCGTGCTTGGGTAGCTCAGATGGTAGAGCACTTGCCCGCGAAAGGCAAAGGTCCCGAGTTCGAGTCTCGGTCCGGCACACAGTTTTAATCTGCCAGGAAGTTTCATATCAGCGCACACTCCGCTGCTGAGTGAAAAACTCATTCTATACTTCATCGACGGGAAGCTGGCACAGAGCATACAAACGGAATACAGGGCTGATGGTGGCTGGTCGAATCTCAACACACTACAGGCCAATACTAAAACATCCACAATAACCACCACTGAACTTCAATATGCAGATGATAATGTCGTTCTTTCCAACTCAGAAGGGTATCTACAAGCAACTCTACATGAATTTGATGAAACACACACGAGCATTGGGCTATGCCTTTAACATCGAGAAGCGCAGATCCTACATCAACCTGCACCCAGCTCTATCGCCATGTCCCCAACAATCACATCTACATCTATATGGCTACTCTGTAAAACACATTTAAGTGCCTGGTAGAGGGCTCATCAAACCACAATTCTCTATCATTCCAATTTCGTATAGCGCGCGGAAAGAATGAACAACTGTATCTTCCCGTAGGGCTGTGATTTCCCTTATTTTATCGTGGTGATCGTTCCTCCCTATGTAGGTCGGTGTCAACAAAATATTTTCGCATTTGGAGGAGAAAGTTGGTGATTGGAATTTAGCGAGAAGATTCCGTCGCAACGAAAAATGCCTTTCTTTTAATGATTTCCAGCCCAAATCCTGCATCATTTCTGTGACGCTCTTTCCCATATTTTGCGATAATACAAAACGTGCTGCCCTTCTCTGAACTTTTTCGATGTACTCCGCCAGTCCTACCTGGTAAGGATACCACACCGGGGACAGTATTCTAAAAGAGGGCGGACAAGCGTAGTGTAGGCAGTCTCCTTAGTAGGTCTGTTACATTTTCTCTGTCCTGCCAATAAAACGCAGTCTCTGGTTAGCCTTCCCCCACAACATTTTCTACGTGTTCCTTCCAATTTAAGTTGCTCGTTATTGTAATACATAGGTATTTAGTTGAATTTACGGCTTTTAGATTAGACTGATTTATCGTGTAACCTATGTATAACGAGTTCCATTTAGCACTCATGTGGATGACCTCACACTTTTCTTTATATAGGGTCAACTGTCACTTTTCGCACCATTCAGGTATCTTTTCTAAATCGTTTCGCAATTTGTTTTGATCTTCTGACGACTTTATTAGTCGATAAACGACAGCGCCGTGTGCAAACAACCGAAGACGGCTGCCCAGATTGTCTCCAAAACCGTTTATATAGATAAGGAACAGCAAACGGCCTACAACACTATCTACTACAGAAATCACTTCTGTTTTACTCGATGACTTTCCGTCAATTACTACGGACTGTGACCTCTCTGAGAGGAAATCACGAATCCAGTCACATCACTGAGACGATATTCCATAAGCTCGCAATTTCACTACGAGCAGCTTGTGTGGTACAGTGTCAAAAGCCTTCCGGAAATCCAGAAATACGGAATCGATCTGAAATCCCTTGTCAATAGCACTCAGCACTTCATGTGAATAAAGAGCCTAGTTGCGTTTCACAGGAACGATGTTTTATAAACCCATGTTGACTGTGTGTCAATAGACCGTTTTATTAGAGGTAATTCATTAGTTCGAACACAATATGTGTTCTGAAATCCTGCTTCATATCAAGTTAACGATATGGGCCTGTAATTTAGTGGATTACTCCTACTACCTTTCTTGAATATTGCTGTGACCTGTGCAACTTTCCATTCTTTGGGTACGGATCTTTCGTCGAGCGAACGGTTGTATATGATTGTTAAGTATGGAGCTAATGCATCAGCATACTATGAAAGGAACCTAACTGGTATACAGGCTGGATCGGAAGACTTGCTTTAATTAAGTGATTTAAGTTGTTTCAGTACTGCGAGGACATTTACGTTTCTCATGTTGGCAGCTGTTCTCGATTCGGGTTTTCGAATATTTACTTCGTCTTCTTTTGTGAAGGCACTTCGGAAGGCTGTGTTTAGTAACTCTGCTTTGGCAGCACTGTCTTCGATAGTACCGATATTGCTATCGTGCAGAGAAGACTAAAAAAATGGTTCAAATGGCTCTGAGCACTATGGGACTTAACATCTATGGTCATCAGTCTCCTAGAACTTAGAACTTCTTAAACCTAACTAACCTAAGCACATCACACACAACCATGCCCGAGGCAGGATTCGAACCTGCGACCGTAGCACTCGCGCGGCTCCGGACTGAGCGCCTAGAACGCAAAGAAGGCATTGATTGTTTCTTGCCGCTAACATACTTCACATACGACCAGAATCTCTTTTGATTTTCTGCCAGGTTTCGAAACAAAGTTTCGTTGTGGAAACTGTTATAAGCATCTCGCATTGAAGTCCGCGCTAAATATCGATCTTCTGACTACGGGCCAAGAGTAAAACATCCACAATAACCACCAGTGAACTTCAATGCGCAGATGATAATGTCGTTCTTTCCAACTCAGAAGGGGATCTACAAGCAACTCTACATGAATATGATGAAACACACACGAGCATTGGACTATGCCTTTAACATTGAGAAGCGCAGATCCTACATCAACCTGCACACAATTCTGTCGCCATATCCCCAACAATCTCAGTGCAATGAGGAGTCCTGCACGACATAGAACACTTGCCATCTTTCAGCAAAAGCAAATATTGATGTGATAGAGAAAGCCTCAAAATGTGCCATTACGGCTTTTGGTCACCTCCGATTAAAGGTCTTTCATAACCATAACGTCAGCATTAAGACCAAGCTGTGTACATGTTAGGCTAGTGTTACAGCGTCTCTCACATATGGGTGCTAAGGCACATACGACGCCTGGAAAAGTACCATCAGCGCTGCCTGAAAAGTATCCTAAGGGTGAAACCGCAAGATCAGCGCTGTGACACCAATGTTCTAGAACTTTAAAGTCACTGCCACCTTTTAGACAGTTTTTTATTTGCATTGTTACATTTAGATGATCATGATTTCGGCTTCAAAGTGCCATTATGAAGTGTTTTGAGTGTAACCCAGTGCCTAAGATGCCATACTGTCGTATTTAAAGCCGGCCGCGGTGGCCGAGCGGTTCTAGGCGCTTCAGTAATTTTTGTTTGCTTCGCTATTTTTTTTTCGAATGTTTGGCTTATCATTCTCTGTATTACAAAATTGTTAAGGCTTTCGTGGCCACTTGTTGACAAACTGCGTATTCGCTTTTGTCTCGGGTTCTTCGGCCGACGTTCACCTAATGATTTTTCTGTCGTTTCGCCAGCACGAGCAGCTGGCTATGTCAAAGCTTCACCCTACATTGCCGGTGGTGAACTGGCAATAGAGGGTGAAGCTTTGACATAGCCAGCTGCTCGTGCTGGCGAAACGACAGAAAAATCATTAGGTGAACGTCGGCCGTAGAACCCGAGACAGAAGCCAATAGGCAGTTTGTCATTCTCTGTATTGATTGCTATTTGTTAATTTTATTGGCTATATCCTTGTCCATATCGTACCTTACAGACCAGCAGGAAAAAAATAGAGATCTGCTCAAGTGGAGTACTATCGATTCTTATTTTTGAATGGGTGAGTTATTTCCCGTGACGAACCGCGATTTTAGTTTCCGTTCTTGATATACGAAGGTTATACTGCGTCTCCCCTAATTGATGTCATATGTAGACTGCTTTCTGCTGCTCATTTTCAATTTCTTGCAAATCTGATGTGTCATCCGTGCTGCAGCTTGCGTCGGTGCTGTTTGTAGGTTTTCGTCCTCTGTCAGAGGCCAGAACCGTATCGTTTAGTTGCCGTGGTTGCGGTTGTTTGTCTTCTCCTCGTGTTGACTGGCGTCACTTGGTTTCGCAAGCGTTGCCCGTCCGCTAGTGGCAGCAGCGGCGGTTATCGATATGTAGTAACTGTGGCCCTACCGAGCGAGGTGGCGCAGTGGCTAGTAGCACACTGGACTCGCATTCGGGAGGACGACGGTTCAATCCCGTCTCCGGCCATCCTGATTTAGGTTTTCCGTGATTTCCCTAAATCGCTCCAGGCAAATGCCGGGATGGTTCCTTTGAAAGGACACGGCCGATTTCCTTCCCCATCCTTCCCTAAACCCGAGCTTGCGCTCCGTCTCTAATGACCTCGTCGTCGACGGGACGTTAAAAAACACTAACCTAACCTAACAGTGGACTGCGCCTGCGGCCACAGATGCGAATGCGCCAGAGACGTGCATAACGCGCGAGTTGTGTTGCCATATCGATGTATCATTGTAAGCTGCACTGCGGCGCCGTCTTTGCGAGTTTATTACAGCAAGTGCCGGATTCCATCATTTATCGAGATTGAAACCACTATCTCTATTAATTAAATTCGTCGTCAAGCGAATTTCAATCGCCTCCTTCACTACCGAGTCCCAAAAGGACGGTGTAGTTGCCAAAATTTCGACGTTGCCATACAACATACTGTGACCATTATCAATACAGTGTTCTGCCACTGCCGACTTGTTAGGTTGTAAAAGTCGTGTGTACCTCCGGTGTCCTGTACATCTTTCTTGCACAGTACGAGTTGTTTGTCCGATGTAAGAAAGGCCACATTCACGTGGAATTTTGTAAACTCCAGATATTCAGAGCAGCAAATCATCTTTGACGGATTGCAGCTGTCTTGGGTGGAGGACGAAAAATCACTTTTGCTTTGTGTCTGCCGAGAATCCGTCCTGATTTTTGATGAGAGGCTACCCACATATGGCGGGAAAGCCATCGATTTAAAGGTTTCTTCATCTTCAGCTTTCGTTGTGGCCTCTTTCGGTTCCGTTTTCAGCGCCCTCTGTATTTCTTGTGGAGCGTACCCATTGTCTTCAAGCACTCTGTGTAAGTGAGAAAGTTCATCTTGCAGACTGCTTTCGTTAGAAATAATATGCGCTCTGCGGGTCAAATTTGGTGAACACTCATTGTCTGGGCAGGATGGTGGCAGCTATTTGCACGTAAATACAGATCGGTGTGCGTCGGCTTCCTCTGAACTTCATGTCCCAAAGTGCGATCCTCTCTTCACCGAACCAAAACATCCAAGAATGGAAGGCAACCCTCCTTTTCAATTTCCATTGTGAACTTTATTTGATCGTGTAGGGAGTTCAGATGTCTTAACAAGTCTTGCAAGTTCTCTTCGCCATGGGGCCAAACTACAAACGTGTCATCAACATTCCTCCAGAATACCGTGGGTTTCAAGCCAGCAGATTCAAGCGCCTTCTCCTCGAAGTCCTCTATGAATAAATTGGCCACCAGAAGGGATAAGGGACTCCCCTTGTCGACTCCGTCCGTCTGTTCAAAAAATTCGTTGTTAAATAAGAAATATGTGTAGGTCAGAACATGTTTAAGTAAAGCTGAAATCTCTTTGCCAAAACTTCATTCAATAAGTTGTAGAGATTCTGGAAGGGGAACCGTTGTAAATAAAGCCACCACATCAAGACTAACTAATATATTAGACCCGTCTGCTGCTCCGAAAATCTGGAGTTTACAAAATTCCATGTGAATGTGGAATTTCTTACATCGGACAAACAACTCGTACTGTCCAAGAAAGATGTACAGGACACCGGAGGTACACACGACTTTTACAGCCTAACAAGTCGGCAGTGGCAGAACACTGTATTGATAATGGTCAGAGTATGTTGTATGGCAACGTCGAAATTTTGGCAACTACACCCTCCTTTTGGGACTCGGTAGTGAAGGAGGCGATTGAAATTCGCTTGACGACGAATTTAATTAATAGAGATAGTGGTTTCAATCTCGATAAATGATGCAATCCGGCACCTGCTGTAATAAACTCGCAAAGACGGCGTCGCAGTGCAGCTCACAATGATACATCGATATGGCAACACAGATCGACTGCGGAGTCATAGATACAACTCGCGCGTTATGCACGTCTCTGCCGGCGACCAACGTCTGTGGCCGCAGGCGCAGTGATGCGGTACAACAGTATCAGGGGAGCGCAGAAAGCGATGCGCAGAAAGCAACGTGTTTTCTCAGTTGTGCGCATGACGTCACGGTGGAACCAGCTGTGCCAAACAGTACACAGTTCGAATTGGGTGTGATTGTTTTTCTTGTGTTGTTTACTGTGTGAAGGAGTATTTTGGCTGAGTTCTTTCTTCTGAGGTACTCAGTAAACAGCGGAAACATTCGGGAGTGTTAAGGGTTTTTGCTTTAATTGATATTTGATTCGGAACTGAAACAGTTAGCGATAGTGGACAGCGGGATCAACATTGTGTTCGCCAGCTCTATACTTTATGGTTCGTCCTGTGAAATTCTCATTGGAGAATCTACAAGTTGAGTGAGAAACTTAATTTTTACAATGCCAGGCTGTGCTGCCACGGGCTGTTTTTCCTACAACCGGAGCACAAAGGGATCTGACGTAATGTATCACAGTTTCCCGCGTAATGCAACATTACAAAAACCATGGTTGTCATGGTCAGACAGAGATTCCGAAATCAGAAACTGGATTGTAAGGCGTACCCAGGAGCAGATATAGACTCAGATCACATTGTAATAGTGATGAAGAGTAGGCTGAAGTTCAAGACATTAGTCAGGAAAAATCAATACGCAAAGAAGTGCGATACGGAAGTTCTAAGGAATGACGAGATACGGTGGAAATTCTCTAACGCTATAGATACAGCAATAAGGAATAGCGCAATAGGCAGCACAGTTGAAGAGGAATGGACATTTCTAAAAACGGCCATCACAGAAGTTGGGAAGGAAAACATAGGTACAAAGAAGGTAGCTGCGAAGAAACCATGGGTAACACAAGAAATACTTCAGTTGATTGATGAAAGGAGGAAGTACAAACATGTTCCGGGAAAATCAGGAATACAGAAATACAAGTCGCTAAGGAATGAAATAAATAGGAAGTGCAGGGAAGCTAAGACGAAATGGCTGCAGGAAAAATGTGAAGACATCGAAAAAGATATGATTGTTGGAAGGACAGACTCAGCATACAGGAAAGTCAAAACAACCTTTGGTGACATTAGAACCAATGGTGGTAACATTAAGTGTGCAACGAGAATTCCACTGTTAAATGCAGAGGAGAGAGCAGACAGGTGGAAAGAATACATTGAAAGCCTCTATGAGGGTGAAGATTTGTCTGGTGTGATAGAAGAAGAAACAGGAGTCGGTTTAGAAGAGATAGGGGATCCAGTATTAGAATCGGAATTTAAAAGAGCTTTGGAGGACTTACGGTCAAATAAGGCAGAAGGGGTAGATAACATTCCATCAGAATTTCTAAAATCATTAGGGGAAGTGGCAACAAAACGACTATTCACGTTGGTGTGTAGAATATATGAGTCTGGCGACATACCATCTGATTTTCTGAAAAGCATCATCCACACAATTCCGAAGACGGCAAGAGCTGACAAGTGCGAGAATTATCGCACAATCAGCTTAACAGCTCATGCATCGAAGCTGCTTACAAGAATAATATACAGAAGAATGGAAAAGAAAATTGAGAATGCGCTAGGTGACGATCAGTTTGGCTTTAGGAAAAGTAAAGGCACGAGAGAGGCAATTCTGACGTTACGGCTAATAATGGAAGCAAGGCTAAAGAAAAATCAAGACACGTTCATAAGATTTGTCGACCTGGAAAAAGCGTTCGACAATATAAAATGGTGCAAGCTGTTCAAGATTCTGAAAAAGTTGGGGTAAGCTGTAGGGAGAGACGGGTCATATACAATATGTACAACAACCAAGAGGGAATAATAAGAGTGGACGATCAAGAACGAAGTGCTCGTATTAAGAAGGGAGTAAGACAAGGCTGTAGCCTTTCACCCCTACTCTTCAATCTGTACATCGAGGAAGCAATTATGGAAATAAAAGAAAGGTTCAGGAGTGGAATTAAAATACAAGGTGAAAAGATATCAATGATACGATTCGCTGATGACATTGCTATCCTGAGTGAAAGTGAAGAGGAATTAAATGATCTGCTGAACGGAGTGAGCAGTGTAATGAGTACACAGTATGGTTTGAGAGTAAATCGGAGAAAGACGAAGGTAATGAGAAGTAGTAGAAATGAGAACAGCGAGAAACTTAACATCAGGATTGATGGTCACGAAGTCAATGAAGTTAAGGAATTCTGCTACCTAGGCAGTAAAATAAACAATGACGGACGGAGCAAGGAGAACATCAAAAGCAGACTCGCTATGGCAAAAAAGGCATTTCTGGCCAAGAGAAGTTTACTAATATCAAATACCGGCCTTAATTTGAGGAAGAAATTTCTGAGGATGTACGTCTGGAGTACAGCATTGTGTGGTAGTGAAACATGGACTGTGGGAAAACTGGAACAGAAGAGAATAGAAGCATTTGAGATGTGGTGATATAGAGGAATGTTGAAAATTAGGTGGACTGATAAGGTAAGGAATTAGGAGGTTCTGAGCAGAATCGGAGAGGAAAGGAATATGTGGAAAACATTGGTAAGGAGAAGGGACAGGATGATAGGACATCTGCTAAGACATGAGGGAATGACTTCGATGGTACTAGAGGAAGCTGTAGAGGGCAAAAACCGTAGAGGAAGACAGAGATTGGAATACATACAACAAATAATTGAGGACGTAGGTTGCAAGTGCTACTCTGAGATGAAGAGGTTGGCACAGGAGAGGAATTCGTGGCGGCCCGCATCATACCAGTCAGTACACTGATGACAAAAAAAAAAAAGGTTGTCGAAATGTTGTGGAAAAGAAGGTGTAAATGTTGCGCATGCACGAATATGTTCTCGCCATTTCGCAGAAACAGATTACTTAAGGGATTTACAGTCTGAATTGCTTAATTTGCCCCAGAAAAGAATGCTCAAGCCAGACGCAGTTCCTTCGTGCAATTTGCCGTGCAGCAGTGCGACTGTCAATGTTTCACCCGCAACAGAAGACAGGACCAAACGGTATAAGAAACGAGAGCTACATAAGAGATCTCTGGAAAAGCTGTCACCAAATAAGAAACATCATAATAAGAGCACATGTACAGATAAAGTTACTTTGATGAATAATATAGCGGCTTTAGAAAGAATGAATGCTGTTTTTACAAACAAGTGTGTGCAACTTCGAGCTCTTAAGTAAATTCATTTCAATGCGATTAAATGAATAGTTTCTGATTTATTTGAGCCGAGGTTTCGAATTTCCAGTGTGTGTCAGTGTGGTTGTGATCTGATATTTTACCGATGTGTGAGGCATTAGCTGCGAAAGAATATAACTCATCAGTTTTAACTATGATATTTTAGCAGCAGAAAAGCAGTTTAGACATCTCAATTCTGGCATAAACAAAATCTTCCGCCAAAAACTTGACGTAAACGAGCGTGCCGTGTCGTCTGCTTGTGAGCGCTTGCTTCCATGCTGACGTCACTAGGCCAGCCAATGGCAGAGCAGAGCGCCTACTGCCCAACCTTATGATTTAGTGACCTTGAACAGTATAAAGGGACGAAGCGAGCACTGGAGCGGCAGTCTTGCGCCTCACTCTGAAGATGGCTGGACGGTATACAGCCGAAATATTAGAAGAAGAAGAAGAAGAAGGAGATTTCTTGCGGCTGCCGACCCGAAACTTAATGAAAGAATCTTTGCGCCGCCAAATCTGAAGAGATTCACTTCAACATTGTCTTTAGCCATACATTAGACTGCCTCTAGTATGTGTTACCATCTTGTGAAGTGGTTGCAACTCTTGGCTGCCTGTCTCGTCGCTCGCGAAAGTTCTTTTTTTCCAGACCTACTCAGAGGTCGATTGCTGGTGCACCGTCAGTGACTGGACCTTATCTTTTATTACTGTATTTGCTGCTTTGTGGTATGTTTCTAAATTTTTTATATAATTGCCATTCTTGGTGTTACAATAGTTTTAAATGATTGTGCTACCAAGTTCACCATCATATTGTCTCATCTGTTTGGTGATCAGTTGCCTGTCATTTTAAATTAACCTTTGCTGTTGTATTTCCTGTTTTACGGTATGTTTTTTAAATTTTTTATATAAGCGCCAGTCTTGGCGTTACAGTAGGTTTAAATGGTTGTGCTGCCGACTCTATCATCATTTTGTCTAACCCATTTGGTCATCAGTTGTCTGTCTTTTTAAATTAACCTTTCTATTGCATTGCTGTTTAACAGTATGTTTGTTAATTTTTTTTATAATTGCCGTTCTTGGCGTTAAGGCCATCAGCCGTGACTGTGGTTACTTGCCTTAGAATTCTAATTGGGATCACAATGGCTTGTTTTTAAAACATTATTCGCTCTGTCTGTATTTTATGCTCATTTGGTAAAAAGTAATGCACCGAAAGCACTATTAATTATGGAGTTGTTTATTCCTTCATTAATAACGAGTGATATCTTTCTTTATTGCTGAGTCTGGAATTACCTCTTTAAAATAACTGTGTGTAATTGCAAAACCGAACCAACAGTAACTGATTACGGCCCCGTCCACAATCGTAACCGAATCCTGCCTTCCTTGACTACCACGTTACAATCTGCACAGATAAGAATATTAACAAGCTTGTTTCTATTCGTACCTATAACCGACTTTGTTTCCTGTCTCGAGTTCTTAATCAGATCATTTACATAAAGGCTAAATAAAGTTGGTGACATGCTACCACCTTGTTTGAGTCCCGTGTTGGCAATGATTTCGTCTCGTTTTTCCCCACTTTCGAAGACCGTATGAAATAACTCATGACTTCTTTCGCTTCTTCTTTCTCTCGTTCGAGTAGTTTTTCATTCTTTTTCCATGTGATGATCTCTGTATCTTATTACTTCTGTACATGCTGTGCGTGCCTTTCTCTTTGTTTTCTCGCCCCAGGCCTGAACTTTTTACTTTCGCTCTGAACTTCTCTCTTTCTACTCTTTCTTCCTCCGTTATTTCAATTTCCCTCAGGTCTAATTTAACTTCTTTGATTGACGTTATTCATAATTTTGTATCCTTGTATTTAAGCTATTTATCGCTGCAACGAGACACATATGATATCTAGCTTTAGTCATTATGACCGATAGTAACTTCCTGTTGACACTGTCACAAGGTTTTTCGAAGTCATCAAAAGCTGTATCAGTTTCGAAACTGACTTCTCCTCATTCCTCTAAAACTGTCTTTAAGGTAAATACATTATCACTGCATGAACGGCATCACCGGAATCCACTTTGCTCTCCTAATAGGAGAGACTCTGTTACCATCTTTATACCACTTATAACTACAGTACTGGCCAGTGAAATTGCTACAGCAAGAAGAAATGTAGATGATAAAACGGGTATTCATTGGCCAAATATATTATACTAGAACTGACATGTGATTACATTTCACGCAATTTGGGTGCATAGATTCTGAGAAATCAGTACCCAGAACAACCACTTCTGGCCCTAATAACGGCCTTCATACGCCTGGGCATTGAGTCAAACAGAGCTCGGATGGCGTGTACAGGTACAGCTGCCCATGCAGCTTCAACACGATACCACAGTTCATCAAGAGTGGTGACTGGCGTATTGTGACGAGCCAGTTGCTCGGCCACCATTGACCAGACGTTTTCAATTGGTGCGAGATCTGGAGAATGTGCTGGCCAAGACAGCAGTCGAACATTTTCGGTATCCAGAGAGGCCCGTACAGGACCTGCAACATGCGGTAGTGCATTATCCTGCTGAAATGTATGGTTTCACAGGGATTGAATGAAAGGCAGAGCCATGGGTCATAACACATCTGAAATGTAACGTCCACTGTTGAAAGTGACGTCAATGCAAACAAGAGGTGATCGAGACGTGTAACCAATGGCACCCCATACCATCACGCCGGGTGATACGCTAGTATAGCGATGAAGAATACACGCTTCCACTGTACGTTTCTGATGCTGTAAACAGAATCTGGATTCATAGAAAAAAATGACGTTTTGCCATTCGTGCACCCAGGTTCATCTTCGAGTACACCATCGCAGGCGCTCCAGTGTGTGATGCGGCGTCAAGGGTAACTGAAGCCATGGCCTCCGAGCTGATAGTCCGTGCTGCTGCAAACGTCGTCGAACTGTTCGTGCAGACAGTTGTTGTGTTGCAAACGTCCCCAACTGTTGACTCAGGGATGGAGACGTGGCTGCACGATCCGTTACAGCCGTGCGGACAAGATGGCTGTCATCTCGACTGCTAGTGATACGAGGCCGTTGGGATCCAGTACGGCGTTCCGTATTACCGTCCTGAACCCACCGATTCCATATTCCGCTAACAGTCATTGGATCTCGACCAACGCGACCTTTATCCAAGTCCGAAACGTGATGGTACGCATTTCTGATCCTTACACGAGGCATCACAACAACGTTTCAACAGGCAACGCCGGTCAACTGAGGTTTGTGTATGAGAAATCGGGTGGAAACTTTCCTCATGTCAGCAGGTTGTAGGTGTCGCCACCGGCGCCAACCTTGTGTGAATGCTCTGAAAAGCTAATCATTTGCATATCACAGCATCTTCTTCCTGTCGATTAAATTTCGCGTCTGTAGCACGTCATCTTCGTGGTGTAGCAATTTTAATGGCCAGTAGTGTATTTTTGCTGATGTATTGTCGGCTGAGTACAGAATGCCTTTTTTTTTGTCCTATACTATCACAGGTAAATGTGCCGGGCGATAGGCACAAAAGTGATGTATAGTTTTGCCGGGCCCACACGAAACTTTATCTCGGTAGCGGGTCACACCTCTGCCAGATATCACCTTCCGCCGCGAGAAGTGAGATAAACCGGCAGCGCTCGCAACACAGGTGTAAACCAAACGGCGCTGATAACGAGACTTTATTTGCATTTCGCGCGCAAAACAGCGTGGCCGTCACGTTTTTTTGGTGTGCCAGCATCAAACTGGGCCACATAGGAGGGTCACAACAAAAGAAATGCACATTTTTTTAAAAAAATACGTCTTTTATTCTACATGTTTGGAAGTTTAACAGCGTTTAGATGCATCCCTTAGGAACAATATTTTCATTTCTCCACGTCATTTCCATCCCTCTGAACTGCCTTACGCCATCTTGGAACCAGCGCCTATATACCCAGACGACAAAATTCTGGACCAACCTGTTGGAGTTACTGTTTGTGCACGAGGGAGTCATCATCTTCAAATCTTGTTCCACGAAGAGAGTCTTCCAGTTTCCCAAAGATATGACAGTCACGTGGAGCCAGGTCAGGACTGTAAGGCAGGTGCTTCAGTGTTGTCCATCCGAGTTTTGTGATCGCTTCCACGGTTTCTTGACTGACATGTGGCCTTGCATTGCCGTGCAACAGCAAAACATCATGCTTTAGCCGATGTGGTCGAACACGACTCAGTCGAGCTGGAAGTTTCTTCAGTGTCGTCACATGTGCATCAGAATTTATGGTGGTTCCAGTTGGCAAGATGTCCACAAGCAAGAGTCCTTCGGAATCGAAAAACACCGTAGCTATAATTTTTCCAGCACGAGGTGTGGTTTTGAATCTTTTTTTATGAATTTGCATGATGCCAGTCCACTGACTGCCTCCTTGTCTCTGGTGAAAAATGATGGAGCTGTGTTCCATCACCTGTCACAATTATTCCGAGAAATTCATCTCGCGGCGGGGTCAGGGATTTTCTCTGCTTCGTGATGGCTGGGTGTTGTGTGATGTCCTTAGGTTAGTTAGGTTTAGGTAGTTCTAAGTTCTAGGGGACTTATGACCATAGATGTTAAGTCCCATAGTGCTCAGAGCCATTTGAACCAAATTCATCTCCACCATTCTTGTATTGTTCCAAAAGTTCGCCGCATACCGTTTTTGTTGTTTGTTTGTGAGCCACTGTCAACATCTTGGGAAACCACCTTTTTTAAAGCGAACACTTCCAGTATTCTGCAAACACTTCCTTCCCCTATCCGAACGTAGCGTGACAATTCGTTCACTGTGATGCGTCTGTCAGCAGTCACCAGTTCGTTAACTCCCTTGACATTGTCTGGAGTGTGTGCAGTACGAGGCCTGCCGCTGCGAGGACAATCCTCAATACTGCCGTGCCCGCTTTCCTCACGTAACCTGCTCGCCCACCGACCAACTGTACTGCGATCGTCAGCAGCATCTCCGTACACCTTTTCCAATCTCTTGCGGATGTTTCCCACTGTCTCGTTTGCACAGCACAGGAATTCTGTGACAGCACGTTGCTTCTGACGAACGTCAAGTGTAGCGGCCATCTTGAAGACATGCTGCGACGGCGCCACTCACGGGAACACGTTGAACTAAGTTTGAGAACAAGCGGGAAGGATGTATCTACACACTGTAAAACTTTCACACCTGCAGAATGAAAGCTGTATTTTTACAAAAATAGTGTGCATTTCTTTTGGAGTGACCCTCGTATATTTGAACTGAGAGAGACAAGAAGGAAATAATACGAATAAAAAATCGAAAGCGGTTATTTTAGAAACTAATTATTTTAAGCGGTTTTAACCGTCAGGTTAAACTGCCGTTGAAAAAAAGAAACGGCACCCGGTTGTTTCAGGGATAACCGTCATGCCTACTGCAGAGCAACGTACAGCGGCGCCGCCCGCTCTTAGTGTTCATAGACAGGTATGTGCTCCTGTGTTTCTGTACAGACTGAGAAGCGTTCTTGTAACTTCCCACTTTGTTCCGGAATGTACGAGGGTCTCTCCAAAAGAAATGAACACTATTATTGTAAAAATACAGCTCTCATTCTGCACGTGTGAAAGTTTTACAGTGTGTAGATACATCCTTCGCGCTTGTTTTCAAACTTAGTTCAACCTGTTCCCGTGAGTGGCGCCGTCACAGCATCTCTTCAAGATGGCTGCTACACTTGACGTTCGTCAGAAGCAACGTGCTGTCACAGAATTCCTGTGCTGTGCAAACGAGACAGTGGGAAACATCTACGAGACGTTGAAAAAGGTGTATGGAGATGCTGCTGTCGATCGCAGTACAGTTGGTCGGTGGGCGAGCAGGTTACGTGACGAAAGCGGGCACGGCAATATTGAGGATTGTCCTCACGGCGGCAGGCCTCGTACTGCACACACTCCATACAACGTGCAGGGAGGTAACGAACTGGTGACTGCTGACAGACGTATCACAGTAAACGAATTGTCACGCTACGTTGGGATAGGGGAACGAAGTGTTTGCAAAATACTGAAAGTGTTGGCGTTAAAAAAGATTTGTCCCAGGTGGGTTCCAAGTATGTTGACAGTGGCTCACAAAGAAACAAGAAAAACGGTATGCAGCGTAATTTTGGAACAGTACGAGAATGGTGGAGATGAATTTCTTGGAAGAATTGTGACAGAGACGAAGAGGCAATCAATGCAGTGGCATCATCCAAATTCATCCGAGAAAAAATATTTCGAAACCACACCTTCTGCTGGAAAAGTTATGGGTACGGTGTTTTCCGATTCCGAAGGACTCTTGCTTGTGGACATCGTGCCAAGTGGAACCACCATAATTTCTGATGCATATGCGACGACACTGAAGAAACTTCCAGCTCGGCTGAGTCGTGTTCGACCACATCGGCAGAAGCAGGACGTTTTGCTGTTGCACGACCATGCACGGCCACATGTCGGCCAAAAAACCGTGGAAGCGATCCCAAAACTCGGATGGACAACACTGAAACACCCGCCTTACAGTCCTGATCTGGCTCCATGTGACTGTCATCTCTTTGCGAAACTGAAAGAGTCTCTTCGTGGAGCAAGGTTCGAAGATGATGACTCCCTTGTGCACGCTGCCAAACAGAGGCTCCAACAGGTTGGTCCAGAATTTTACCGTGCGGGTATACAGGCGCTGGTTCCAAGATGGCGTAAGGCAGTTGAGATGGATGGAAATTGTGTGGAGAAATGAAAATATTGTTCCTAAAAGATGTATCTACACACTGTAAAACTTTCAGACATGTAGGATAAAAGATGGATTTCAAAAAAAAAGAAATAGTCTGCATTTCTTCTGGAGTGACCCTCGTACATAGAATCAAGATATTAAATTAAATAGGCAAATAAAGCGAAACTTAAGAGGAGAGGTTCCTAGCGGTGTGATCAACTTTTTGAAACTATCTGTACGGTGATGTAGGTTAAGTTTCCAGATATCACACCCTACCGCCATTCACCCGGGTCGGCGCTCGTCTGCAAGTAACCGACGAAGAAATAGCGTTAAAGAAGGTACATAACATAGTGCGGTTCTGTGGTGTAATGGACAGGATAACAGTTTGACAACCAGGAGTTTGTATGTTCGTGCCCTCCACATCACTGAGGTGTGCCAGATGTGAGAAAAGAGTGAGATGTGGTGCATGGTGGACTGATCAGAGACATCAACAGTACTTACCTAGCAAAAGATATTCCTGGGATTCTGGATTGGACATGAGAAATGAAATGGTCCACAGCACGATGAGTAGGGACAGCTTTGACACAATTATGAGATTCATTCACTCGTGAGACAACACAAAAATAGACGCTAATGATAGAATGTGGAAACTCCGTCCATTAATAAATATGTTAAGAAAAAAGTTTGCTCTCCACTTTCAGCCTGAGCAAGATTTGTCTTACGACGAGAGCATGATAAAGTATTTTGGCAGACATGGATGTAAACAGTTTCTGAAAGATAAGTTCATTATACTTGGGTAAAAAGCATGGTGTCTAAACACAACCGTGGGTCATCCAGTGGACTTTCAAATATACCAAGGAGCTGATATCCAGAGGAATGAAAAATATGAGAAAGCTTTTGGAAAACGTGCTGCTCCTTTGATTGAAATGATCGATTCTCTTCCTGAAAAGAACAAACATCTTCCCTACAGGTTTTATTATGACAACTTGTTTACATCACAAACATTGTTGATTTACCTGAAGCAATTAGGTTTTGGTGCAACTGCGACAACTCTTGAAAATCGTCTGCCTAAAGACTGCCATCTCAATACCTTTTAACACTATGTCCAAAAGGAATAAGAGAGGAGATTTTGATTACAATAGCAGCAAGGAAAGTGGAATAATCGTTGCCAGATGACTAGACAATTCTACAGTAACAATTGCTTCCACAAGCCATGGTATCAGCCCAGACGGAACCGTTGCCCGATACTCTAGACAAGAGAAGAAAATAATACTTGTACCTCGACCCAATGTAATTGGAGGATACAACAAAAATATGGAACAGACCGAATGGATGAAAATGGAGCGCTATACAGAGTGAATGTCAGAGGAGAGAAATGGCTTCTAAGATATCTCTATACATAATGGGTGGCTTCTTCATAGACTGGTATAAATATGCCTCAGCTGCACTTCTGGCACTACACTGTGAAATGCTACCTGACTTCCAATGCTGCAGTACCAAGAGGTCCTGGACACCCTGCAGGTAATTCAAACCAAGGCAGAGTGGTGCAAGGTATTAGATATGATGAAACAAATCATCTGGTAGCCATGGTGCCACAGAAAAAAAACGATGATGCTGTGCTGTGCAAAGGAACAACAAGAACAACGTGCTGCAAATGTGATGTTGGTTTGTACATAGAATGTTTTGTGCCATATCACAGAAAAGAAGTAGTGTCGCCTGAACCTGATGTAAATCACATGCAGTGCATTATTTTACTTGCTGTCATATATTCTGCCTAAAACGTATGTTCTGCCTAGCGTGACATATATGTTACGCCTTTTTTTTGTTTCAATTATTGATTACTTTTTGTTTTGATTGTTGTACTGCTTTTCCTTGGTGACAATAAACACATAAATATCTAATTTGTAGAAATCAGAAAAAGAAAATAATTCAGGCAGAAATGGCTTAACCTGCATCACCATACAGATACACTCCTGGAAATTGAAATAAGAACACCGTGAATTCATTGTCCCAGGAAGGAGAAACTTTACTGACACATTCCTGGGGTCAGATACATCATATGATCACACTGACAGAACCACAGGCACATAGACACAGGCAACAGAGCATGCACAATGTCGGCACTAGTACAGTGTATATCCACCTTTCGCAGCAATGCAGGCTGCCATTCTCCCATGGAGACGATCGTAGAGATGCTGGATGTAGTCCTGTGGAACGGCTTGCCATGCCATTTCCACCTGGCGCCTCAGTTGGACCAGCGTTCGTGCTGGACGTGCAGACCGCGTGAGAAGACGCTTCATCCAGTCCCAAACATGCTCAATGGGGGACAGATCCGGAAATCTTGCTGGCCAGGGTAGTTGACTTACACCTTCTAGAGCACGTTGGGTGGCACGGGATACATGCGGACGTGCATTGTCCTGTTGGAACAGCAAGTTCCCTTGCCGGTCTAGGAATGGTAGAACGATGGGTTCGATGACGGTTTGGATGTACCGTGCACTATTCAGTGTCCCCTCGACGATCACCAGAGGTGTACGGCCAGTGTAGGAGATCGCTCCCCACACCATGAAGCCGGGTGTTGGCCCTGTGTGCCTCGGTCGTATGCAGTCCTGATTGTGGCGCTCACCTGCACGGCGCCAAACACGCATACGACCATCATTGGCACCGAGGCAGAACGTCTCTCATCGCTGAAGACGACACGCCTCCATTCGTCCCTCCATTCACGCCTGTCGCGACACCACTGGAGGCGGGCTGCACGATGTTGGGGCGTGAGCGGAAGACGGCCTAACGGTGTGCGGGACCGTAGCCCAGCTTCATGGAGACGGTTGCGAATGGTCCTCGCCGATACCCCAGGGGCAACAGTGTCCCTAATTTGCTGGGAAGTGGCGGTGCGGTCCCCTACGCCACTGCGTAGGATCCTACGGTCTCGGCGTGCATCCGTGCGTCGCTGCGGTCCGGTCCCAGGTCGACGGGCACGTGCACCTTCCGCCGACCACTGGCGACAACATCGATGTACTGTGGAGACCTCACGTCCCACGTGTTGAGCAATTCGGCGGTACGTCCACCCGGCCTCCCGCATGCCCACTATACGCCCTCTCTCAAAGTCCGTCAACTGCACATACGGTTCACGTCCACGCTGTCGCGGCATGCTACCAGTGTTAAAGACTGCGATGGAGCTCCGTATGCCACGGCAAACTGGCTGACACTGACGGCGGCGGTGCACAAATGCTGCGCAGCTAGCGCCATTCGACGGCCAACACCGCGGTTTCTGGTGTGTCCGCTGTGCCGTGCGTGTGATCATTGCTTGTACAGCCGTCTCGCAGTGTCCGGAGCAAGTATGGTGGGTCTGACACACCGGTGTCAATGTGTTCTTTTTTCCATTTCCAGGAGTGTAGTTTCAAAGGGTCAATCGCACAGCTGGGGACGACTGCTTGTAAGTGCGTCCACACATCGCTGCATTCCTCGAAACGTGGTAAGTGGTTGACTGCTGCAACAAAATCACCAGTTTTCTCCTATCGATCCTAATTTTTTTGAAACTCTCCCGTAAAATCATCTTGCAGTCGGGGGTCATACCACTATTTGGATGATGCGAGTAGTCAGTGCTTAAGGGTGGAAACTCTCGTTTGAAGAACTCTATTTTTCGTGTTAATTTGTGTGTTTTTAAGGGCAACAGGCACACAAAGGCATGTTATGTACACACAGACAGCAAATCAGCTACTTTCTAAACAAACCGTCAAGTTTTCTCCTTGTGTTGGATCACAAGTTTGTTGTGGATTCTCCCAGTTTTCATCATTTACAGCAAATGGAGCATTGTAGATTAGATCACATTAGATTCAGCTTCATTCCAGAGATCCACAAATGATTTGATTCTCGTGGGTGTGGAACGAGTCAGAAAGTATAACATAAAAAACATAAAACATCTGAATATAATAGAATGAGATTTTCACTCTGCAGCGGAGTGTACGCTGGTATGAAACTTTCCGGCAGATTAAAACTGTGTGCCATTAGATCACCTGCCCGCGAAAGTCAAAGGTCCCGAGTTCGAGTCTCGGTCTGGCACACAGTTTTAATCTACCAGGATGTTTCATAGCATTGCACACTCCGCTGCAGAGTGAAAATCTCGTTCTGGAAACATCCCCCCAGGCTGTGGCTAAGCCATGTTCCCGCAATGTCCTTTCTTTCAGGAGTGCTAGTTCTGCTAGGTTCCCAGGAGAGCTTCTGTAGTAAAGCTGTGAGGACGGGGCGTGAGTCGTGCTTGGGTAGCTCAGTTGGTAGAGCACTTGCCCGCAAAAGGAAAGGTCCCGAGTTCGAGTCTCGGTCGGGCACACAGTTTTAATCTGCCAGGAAGTTTCATATCAGCGCACACTTCGCTGCAGAGTGAAAATCTCATTCCGGAAACATCCCCCAGGTTGTGGCTAAGCCATGTCTCCGCAATATCCTTTCTTTCAGGAGTGCTAGTTCTGCAAGGTTCGGAGGAGAGCTTCTGTAAAGTTTGGGAGGTAGGAGACGAGGTACTGGCAGAAGTAAAGCTGTGAGGACGGGGCGTGAGTCGTGCTTGGGTAGCTCAGGTGGTAGAGCACTTGTCCACAAAAGGCAAAAGTCCCGAGTTCGAGTCTCGGCCCGGCACACAGTTTCATCTGAATATAATACTCACTAACCTGATCATTTGTCAGGAGATTGACACGATAGATGAATGCATTACAGTAAACTGGAACTGCTAATATTTACAGAATTAATACACTGTCAGCCTGAAACACAGTTACGCACTTATTAAAAAATTCATCATACACAAAACCTAATCTTGACTGTTGTCACAAAGTACTGTTAGAACTGAAATCTAAAAGACATTTATACTTACGGTCATTTAACAGTCTCTTTTAAGATATTCATCTATAGAGTAGGAGGAAATAGCTATCAAAATGTCTTTCAGATTCTGCTTAAACTGCGCTTTATCCGAAACAAAGTTTTTAAATTTGCTGCAATTTATTGAAAATGTGTGTTCCTGAATATTAAACCCATTTTTGAACCAAGGTTTTAAGTCTTTATGTAGATTGTTCTTATCTACATCTGCATTGATACTCTGCACTTCACATTTAAGTGCCTGGCAGAGGGTTCATTGGACCACCTTTACAATTCTCTATTATTCCAACCTCGTATAGCGCGCGGAAAGAATGAACACCGTAAGAGCTCTGATTTCTCCTATTTTATCGTGGTGATCGTTCCTCCCCATGTAGGTCGGTGTCAACAAAATATTTTCGCTTTCGGAGGAGAAAGTTGGTGACTGGAATTTCGTGAGAAGATTCCGTCGCAGCAAAAAACGGCTTTCTTTTAACGATTTTCAGCCCAGATCCTGTATCATTTCTGTGATAATACAATACTTTTTCGATGTACTCCGTCAGTCCTATCTGGTCAAGATCCCATATCGCGCAGCAGTATTCTAAACGAGGACGGACAAGCGTAGTGTAGGCAGTCTCCTTAGTAGGTCTGTTACATTTTCTAAGTGTCCAGCCAATAAAACGCAGTCTTTGGTTAGCCTTCCCCACAACATTTACTGTGTATTCCTTCCAATTTAAGTTGTTCGTAATTGTAATACCTAGGAATTTACTTGTATTTGCCGCTTTTAGATTAGACCGATTTATCGTGTAACCGAAGTTTAACGAGTTCCTTTTAGCATTCGTGTGGATGACCTCACACATTTCGTTATTCAGGGTCAACTGCCAATTTCCGCACCATTTAGATATTTTTTTCTAAATATTGATACCATGTATTGAGCCATTGGTTGGAAACATAGTTAGTTCTTGCAAAAAATTTCATTAAGGAATGAATATACTGATAAGCAGTTCCTTGAACAGTTTCTACATAATGTTCTTGAATTTACACCTTATTACATGCTTTTGCATGCTTAAAAGTTTTGCTCGGTTTGACGAGTTACCTCAGAGTATGATGCCGTATGATATAATAGAATTAAATGAAGCAAAGTATGCGAGCTTTTTTTATACTTATATCTCCTATATCTGACTACATTCTCACTGCAATTTCAGGCTTGTTCAGGCGCTTCAGCAATTGTATGGTGTGCCCTTCTCAACTAAATTTAATATCGAGTTGTGATCCCAGGAATTTAGCCCTGTCTACCTCTTCGATGTGCATGTCTTCATATGTTATACACATGCTGGAAGAAAATCTCTTACAGGTTCTGAACTGTATATAGTGGGTCTTTTCAAAGTTTAATGACTGTGAGTTAGCTTTAAACCATTTATTAATGCCATACTTGCAGTGTTAGTATCATGTGAAAACAAAAAAGCTTGGCATCTGGCAATGTAACACTTGGAAGATCGTTAATGTACACAAGAAAAAGCAACGGGCCCAATATGGAACCCTGAGGAAAATTACACATAAGTAACAACTCATCACATGACGACTGCACAGGTGTTTCGCTAGGACACTCTTTCTTTCCTGTTAGATAATGTTCAAACGATATCAGAGCACTGCCGGCGACACCATAATATTCTAATTTACTTACTAGAATGCTGTGATTAACACAGTCAAGGGCTTTTGACAGGTCACAGAAAATGCCAGTAGCTTCTAATTTGTTACCTAATGAATTAAGCACATTCCCACTGTATGTGTAAATATCTTTCTCTGATTCGGAACTCTTAAGGAACCCAAACTGTGACTTGGACAATATATTATTTCCAGTCAGATGCTTAAGGAGACACTTGAACACAACATTTTCAAATATTTTTGAAAAAACCGGCAAAAGTGAAACTGGTCGTTAGTTTGATGGTATCTCTTTATCGCACTTCTTGTGAAGAAGGCCCCCGTCCACAATTGTAATCCAATCCCACCTTCGCTTGACTATCAGGTTTCAACTGGTGGAGTATTTTAGCCAGTCTGGAAACGGTCCGCTGATAAGAGATTGATTACACAAATAACTTAAGATAGAACTCAACTCGCATGAGCACCTTTCGATTATCTACGTTGATTTGTTATCATAGAGTACTTAGGTTTTAAGAATTTTATGATGGATGGTGCTTCTTGGGGAGACGTTTGTGTACTTCGTTGCTACCGCACTTCATAAAATACTTCCGTACTACGGATGGTACCATTCTGGAATACAACTGATGTCCCAGTAAGACAGCGAGAAACTATGGTATAGACCACGTGGGGGCGAGACTTTACACACTGCATGTACATCCGTACCGCCTAACAGACCACGCCCTGTAGCTACTGGTACATATAACGTCACCAGTACTGTACCAAATCTTATGCCAGGCGTTTGTTGCACGTTTCTGTTGGTATTGTTATTACACTAGCATTGATCGGTTTTCCCATTTTCTATAATTACGCAATATTTCAAACTAAAGCAAATTTTACAAATAAAAATTACTCGCTCTTTAGAAAAAAAGTATTTAAAAACGAAAAATGTTAGCACTGCTGTTGTCGCTAATCGATATTTCAGTTTTTTACCCGGTTATTAGTAAAAAATAAAAACACCTGTTATAACCGAGGGCAAACAAATAGCGAAAAATGCCGGTTATTCAGAACTAAAATACCGGTATCGATATCAACCGGTCGACTTTTCCCATCCCTACTTCGAAGCTGGCGCCGCCATGGTAGATGTCCAAAAACATTCGGCACCGTTGTTGTAAATATAAGTCAGTTGCCGGTCGATGTGGCCTAGTGGTTCTAGGCGCTACAGTCTGGAACGGTGAGCCCGCTACGGTCGCAGGTTCGAATCCTGCCTCAGGCATGGATGTGTGTGATGTCAGTTAGGTTTAAGTAGTTCTAGGGGACTAATGACCTAAGCAGTTAAGTCCCATAGTGCTGAGAGTCATTTGAACCATTTTTATAAGTCAGTTAGTTAGTTACTTTCATGTTCCATGGATCATTTTGCGCTATAAATCGTCATGATGTGGAACGAGTCATTTTGCATTCATATTGCAAATTAATTTGTACATCTACTTGTACTCTGAAGCCGGCCGGGGTGGCCGAGCGGTTCAAGGCGCTACGGTCTGGAACCGTGAGACCGCCACGGTCGCAGGTTCGAATCCTGCCTCAGGCATGGATGTGTGTGATTTCCTTAGGTTGGTTAGGTTTAAGTAGTTCTAAGTTCTGGGGGACTGATGAGCTCAGAAGTTAAGCCATATAGTGCTCAGAGCCATTTGAACCATTTGTACTCTAAACATCACCGTATTATTTTTTCCTCGAAATGAAAACATGATATACAGATTGAGTTAGCAATTACTACCGTCCACCTTTTACACATTACAAACATAGAAATTGTTCTACGGAATAAAAGGAGTTGTCAAGGAGAAACTTTTTGAATTTATTTTCAAATGTGTGTTACACATTTTATATCACTGGGTAAGCGCTCAAATTTTTTTTTTGCAGCGTTGTGCACCCCTTTGCGAGATACAAACAACCTTAATGCTGAGTAATGAATGTCATTTTTTCCTAGTATTGTAATTATGTACCTCATTGCTCCTTTTGTACTGTAGTGGATTATTTACAACAACTAGGAAGCAGTAGTCAGAATGCCCAACCCCCAAAACAAATGCCTTCTAGATGATCGCAGATTAGCACCACACATCGTTGTAACAGCGCGTTTGTAGGCAATAAAGACCATCTTTCTTAAAGATGAGTTACCCCAGAACCCTATTCCATATGACATTACCGAATGAAAATAAGCAAAATATGTCAACTTGCTGGTTTCTTTCTCCCCAAAATCTGCTACGATTCTAAGTGTATGTATTGTTTCATCACAATGTGTTACACTTATCACTGGTGCAGTACCCCCAGAGGTGCAAAACTGAATATATGTCTTTGTGAAATTCAGAATTCGAAGAAAACCAGTCAAAGGTACTTCTCAGAAATTTGCTCACCATTTCTTTCATTAGTGTGTGTAAACTGGGAGTGATTACAGTACTGCTGTCATCTGCAAAAAGAACTAATTCTGCTTGTTGTACATTATACGATAGATCTTTTACATGCATGAGAAACAGTAGGGGACCTACGATTGAGCCTTGCGGAACCCCATACATTATTCCTCCCCAGTCGTAATTATGTCTACATCTACATCTACATCCATACTCGGCAAGCCACCCGACGGTGTGTGGCGGAGGGTACTTTGAGTACCTCTGTCGGTTCTCCCTTCTATTCCAGTCTCGTATTGTTTGTGGAAAGAAATATTGTCGGTATACCTCTGTGTGGGCTCTAATCTCTCTGATTTTATCGTCATCGTCTCTTCGGGAGACATACGTAGGAGGGAGCAATATACTGCTTGACTCAAGGTTGAAGGTATGTTCTCGAAACATTAACAAAAGCCCGTACCGAGCTACTGAGCGTCTCTCGTGTACAGTCTTCCACAGGAGTTTATCTATCATTTCCGTAACGCTTTCGCGATTACTAAATGATCCTGTAACGAAGCGCGCTGCTCTCCGTTGGATCTTCTCTATCTCTTCCATCAACCCTATCTGGTACGAATCCCCACACTGCTGAGCAGTATTCAAGCAGTGGGCGAACAAGCGTACTGTAACCTACTTCCTTTGTTTTAGGATTGCATTTCCTTAGGATTCTACCAATGAATCTCAGTCTGGCATCTGCTTTACCGACAATCAAATTTATATGATCATTCAATTTTAAATGACTCCTAATGCCTACTCCCAGATAATTTATGGAATTAACTGCTTCCAGTTGCTGACCTGCTATATTGTAGCTAAATGATAAGGGATCTTTCTTTCTATGTATTTTCAGCACATTACACTTGTCTACATTGAGATTCAATTCATTCCCTGCACCATGCGTCAATTCGTTGCAGATCCTCCTGAATTTCGGTACAATTTTCCATTGTTACAACCTCTCGTATACTACAGCATCATCCGCAAAAAGCCTCAATGAACCTCCGATGTTATCCACAAGGTCATTTATATATGTTGTGAATAGCAACGGTCCTACTACACTCCCCTGCGGCACACCTGAAATCACTCTCACTTCGGAAGACTTCTCTCCATTGAGAATGACATGGTGCGTTCTGTTATTTAGGAACTCTTCAGTCCAGTCATACAATTGGTCTGATAGTTCATATGCTCTTACTTTGTTCATTAAACGACTGTGGGGAACTGTATCGAACGCCTTGCGGAAGTCAAGAAACACGGCATCTACCTGTGAACCCGTGTCTATGGCCCTCTGAGTCTCGTGGACGAATAGCGCGAGCTGGGTTTCACACGACCGTCTTTTTCGAAACCCATGCTGATACCTACAGAGTAGATTTCTAGTCTCCAGAAAAGTCATTATACTCGAACATAATACGTGTTCCAAAATTCTACAACTGATCGACGTTAGAGATATAGGTCTATAGTTCTGCACATCTGTTTGACGTCCCTTCTTGAAAACGGGGATGACCTGTGCCCTTTTCCAATCCTTTGGAACGCTACGCTCTTCTAGAGATCTACGGTACACCGCTGCAAGAAGGGGGGCAAGTTTCTTCGCGTTCTCTGTGTAAAATCCAACTGGTATCCCATCAGATCCAGCGGCCTTTCCTCTGTTGAGCGATTTTAGATGTTTTTCTATCCCTCTGTCATCTATTTTTATATCTACCCTGGATTCTGTTTGTTTGATTACTACTAAGTACAATTTTCTGCGTTCTTTTGGTTAGATATAGCATGATCCATTGATTGGCTACATCATCAATTCCATAAAACTTCAATTTATTTATGATTCAACAATCAAATGCCTTGGATAGTTCACAGAAAATTCGTACCGGTATTATTTTGTTATTTAATGCTTTTAATATCTGATGTGTGAACATGTACTGACATTGTCCGTAGACCAACCCTTCTGAAACCCAAACTGTGATTTGCTGAGGATATTATTGTTGCCAATGTGAGATACTATTGTAGAATAAATCACGTTCTCAAAAATTTTGCAAAATTGATGACAGCATTGAAACAGGTCGGTAGTTACTGACATCTGTGTTATCACCTTTCTTAAAGAGGGGTTTAACAATGGCATATTTTAGGCTCTCTAGAAAAATGCCTGGAGTTATGCATTACGTATTTCGGACAATACCGGACTTATTACATGGGAACCAATCTTTAGTACTCTATGGGAAACACTATCAAAACCAGAAGAGCTTTTATTCTTGAGAGAATGTATGACTCTCTTAATTTCAGAATTAGAAGTTGGTGGTACATTCATAAAAAAAAAGAGTTACTTCTTCGAATTATTGCTGTCATCTTTCTCGTTCCTATGCTTTCTACTATGTTTAAGAAATGATTATTAAATACATTTGCTACATGTGACTTATCGTTTATAACCCTCCCATTCAATTCAATAGTAATGTTAGACTCTTCTGTGGGCGGTTGTCCTGTCTCTTGCTTTACTATATTCCATACTGCCTTACCTCTGTTGTCAGAAGTACTGATTTCTGACATTATGTATATGTTTCCTGATTTTTTAATAATATTCCTTAGTAATTTGGAGTAGTTTTTTTAGTGCGCAACTACTACAGGGTTTCTACTTGTTCTTGCCAAAGGATACATTTCTCTTTCACGAGATGTTGTTGTTGTTGTTGTCTTCAACCTGAGACTGATTTGATGCAGCTCTCCATGCTACTCTATCCTGTGTACGCTTCTTCATCTCCCAGTACCTACTGCAACCTACATCCTTCTGAATCTGCTTAGTGTATTCATCTCTTGGTCTCCCTCTACGATTTTACCCTCCACGCTGCCCTCCAATACTAAATTGGTGATCCTTTGATGCCACAGAACATGTCATACCTTCTTCTAGTCAAGTTGTGCCACAAAATCCTCTTCTCCCCAATCCTATTCAATACCTCCTCTTTGGTTATGTCATCTACCCATCTAATCTTCAGCATTCTTCTGTAGCACCACGTTTCTAAAGCTTCTATTCTCTTCTTGTGCAAACTATTTATCGTCCATGTTTCACTTCCATGCATGGATACACTCCATACAAATACTTTCAGAAACGACTTCCTCACACTTAAATCTATGCTCGATGTTAACAAATTTCTCTTCTTCAGAAACGCTTTCCTTGCCATTGCCAGTCTACATTTTATATCCTCTCTACTTCGACCATCATCAATTATTTTGCTCCCCAAATAGCAAAACTCATTTACTACTTTAAGTGTCTCAATTCCTAATCTAAATCCCTCAGCATCGCCCGACTTAACTCGACTACATTCCATTACCCTCGTTTTGCTTTTGTTGATGTTCATTTCACAAGATAATATTGTCAATAAGACAAGTGTTTCAACACCGAAGGAAGTGATGAAATAAACATATCGTCACAGTTTGGCGATGTGAACAAAATGAGTGAACTCTGAGTCTTTGACGCCATTCTCAACAGAATTTCGAGGGCACGGCAAGCTAAAATCTGGAATATGGTGTCTGGCGAAACTTTAAATGAAAAGAGAGGCACCGTCGGGCTATTAAAGTCAACAGCCGCCGCTCAGACGTTTTAATGAATCCGCCTCGGCCTCCCGGACTCTAAATGCAGTCTCGGTGCCATTAGGAGCGGCCGTTGCCTCGATTCTGCGAAAACTGCCATCTGCCGATGGCCTGTTTTGAACAACACCCACACGTACCACGGCGTCGCTTAAAATTAAAATTTAATTACCCACGCTATTATATCTACGCCGTTCAATGCTGCTGGCCGATAAAGGCTATCGCAGGCCATACGCGATACACGACGTTAAGGACATTATCTCTGACATCCGCGTAATCTGATACCCGCGGTAACCGTCACCTTGCCGCTAACAGTCTGCACAGATATGGGTAGTCCAATCCCATACACCCGTTTGCAGCTATAATCATGTTATGTTGATCTTGATGGAGTCTTAACCCTTTATTTGGCAAACAAATAAATGTAACCAAAAAAATTTTTAGTAACCTGGATGAACAAGGTGTACGAACTGTAAGGATTGATCGATGAGAGGTTACGGAACAAAAAAGGTCTAATGAACTTACGTCCAGAAATGCGTGGTTTCCGTGTTAGAGACCGTCCATTCAGTCATACTTTGTTACAGAGACTGCAGTCTAAGCCGGCCGCTGTGGTCGAGCGCTTCTAGGCGCTTCAGTCCGGAACCGTGCTCCTGCTACGGTCAGAGGTTCGAATCCCGCCTCGGGCATGGATGTGTGTGATGTCCTCAGGTTAGTTAGGTTTAAGTAGTTCTAAGTCTACGGGACTGATGACCTCAGATGTTAAGTCCCATAGTGCTCAGAGCAATTTTAACCATTTGAAAATTAATAACGTCAGAAGAAAAACGAAAGGAAGGATAAACTAAGGAAATGAGGGACAAATTAACGAACTCATGGGAAGACTAGCGAACTGAGGGGAAAACGAAGGAGTAGGGGGAAAAATAAAATAATTGTGGAGAAAAGAAACGAATTGAGGTGAAAAATCAGGAACTGTGGAGAAAAATCAACGAATGAAGAGAGAAACAAATGAGTATAGAATAAAACGAACGAACTGAGTTGTAAACTAATGGACTGGGTATACAGGGTTGTCCATTGATTGTGACCGGGCCAAATATCTCACGAAATAAGCGTCAGACGAAAAAGCTACAAAGAATGAAACTTGTCTAGCTTGAAGGGGGAAACCAGATGGCGCTACGGTTGGCCCGCTAGATGGCGCTGCCATAGGTCAAACGGATATGACCTGCGTTTTTCTTAAATAGGAACCCCCATTTTTATTGCATATTCGTGTAGTAAGAAAAGAAATATGAATGTTTTAGTTGGACCACTTTTTTCACTTTGTGACTGATGGCGCTGTAATAGTCACAAACATATGGCTAACAAATTTAGACGAACAGTTGGTAACAGGTAGGTTTTATAAATGAAAATACAGGACGTAGGTACGTTTGAACATTTATTTCAGTTGTTCTCGTGTGATACATGTACCTTCGTGAACGTATCATTTCTGAGAACGCATGCTGTAACAGCGAGATTACCTGTAAATACCACATTAACGCAATAAATGCTCAAAATGATGCCCGTCAACGTCAGTGCATTTGGCAATACGTGAAACGGCATTCCTCTCAACAGCGAGTGGTTCGCCTTCCGTAATGTTAGCACATGCATTGACAATGCGCTGACGCATGTTGTCAGGCGCTATCGGTGGATCACGATAGCAAATATCCTCCAACTTTCCCCACAGAAGGAAATCCGGAGACGTCAGATCCGGTGAACGTGCGGTCCATGGTATGGTGCTTCGACGACCAATCCACCTGTCACGAAATATGCTACTCAATACCGGTTCAACCGCACGCTAGCTATGTGCCGGACATCCATCGTGTTGGAAGTACATCTACATCTACATCTACATCCGTACTCCGCAAGCCACCTGACGGTGTGTGGCGGAGGGTACCCTGAGTACCTCTATCGGTTCTCCCTTCTATTCCAGTCTCGTATTGTACGTGGAAAGAAGGATTGTCGGTATGCTTCTGTGTGGGCTCTAATCTCTCTGATTTTATCCTCATGGTCTCTTCGCGAGATATACGTAGGAGGGAGCAATATACTGCTTGACTCTTCGGTGAAGGTATGTTCTCGAAACTTTAACAAAAGCCCGTACCGAGCTACTGAGCGTCTCTCCTGCAGAGTCTTCGCCATTCTGTCCTTGCAGTGAAACATCTTGTAGTAACATCGGTAGAACATTATGTAGGAAATCAGCATACATTGCACCGTTTAGATTTCTATCGGCAATATGGGAGCCAATTATCCTTCCTCCCATAATGCTGCACCATACATTAACCCGCCAAGGTCGCTGATGTTCCACTTGTCGCAGCCATCGTGGATTTTCCGTTGCCCAATAGTGCATACTTTGCCGGTTTACGTTACCGCTGTTGCTGAATGACGCTTCGTCGGTAAATAGAACGCGTGCAAAAAATCTGTCATCGTCCCTTAATTTCTCTTGTGTCCAGTGGCAGAACTGTACACGACGTTCAAAGTCGTCGCCATGCAATTCCTGGTGCATAGAAATATGGTACGGGTGCAGTCGATGTTGATGTAGCATTTTCAACACGGACGTTTTTGGGATTGCCGATTCTCGCGCTATTTGTCTGCTACTGATGTCCGGATTAGCCGCGACAGCAGCTAAAACACCTACTTGGGCATCATCATTTGTTGCAGGTCGTGGTTGACGTTTCACACGTGGCTGAACACTTCCTGTTTACTTAAATAACGTAACTATCCGCCTAACTGTTCGGACACTTGGAAGATGTCGTCCAGGATACCGAGCAGCATACATAGCACACGCCCGTTGGGCATTTTGATCACTATAGCCATACATCAACACGATATCGACGTTTCTCGGAATTGGTAAACGGTCCATTTTAACACGGGTAATGTATCACGAAGCAAATACCGTCCGCACTGGCGGAATGTTACGTGATACCACGTACTTACACGTTTACGACTATTACAGCGCCATCTATCACAAAGGGAAAAAAGTGGTCCAACTAAAACGTTCATATTTCTTTACGTACTACACGAATATGTATAAAAATGGGGGTTCATATTTTTTAAAAACGCAGTTGATATCCGTTTGACCTATGGCAGCGCCATCTAGCGGGCCAACCATAGCGCCATCTGGTTTCCCCCTTCAAGCTGGACGAGTTTCGTTCTTTGTAGTTTTTTTCATTTGACGGTTATTTCATGAGTTATTTGGTCCGGTCACTATCAATGGTCTACCCTGTATAGTAAAAGAAAGGAGGGGAAAGAAAACAAATTGAGAGGAAATGAACCAGTTAAGGCAACCCCGACTCAAAGGAAGGCCTCGCCGCTTGTTGGTGACGTCACGTCAGCTAGGCACGGCGAACGCAACGTCTGTGGCAGGCAGAAACGTAATGGTGGTGTCTCCCTCCCTGACACAGGAAAATGTGAAACTACTGGCGTTAGTCGTCCGACACACATTGTTCTAAGAGATTTCTGCAATCATTTAACTGTGCAATTCATTACACTTCTTAACAAATAGTGTTCTTCTGAACTTAAATTTCCACCTGTTTCAAGGATTGACGTCAAAAACAACTTCATAGTCCAGTAGGAACAGAATTCGTCCTTCTTTACCTTATTTGTAAATCTGAGGAAGTTACGTTTGTACTGGGTTGCTTTTACAGGAAACTGTGAACATATTGGTGCTCTTCTTTAGGTATCTTGGTTGACTGTGTGGTGAAGAGCAACTGAATGTTCATGAAAAATCTTGCGATTGTACACGTTGGGGGAAGGGGTGGGGGACAGGAGAAGAGGCGAAAGAGAGATACTTGTTTTATCAAATAAATATTTTTTTATCTTATAAAGTTTCTCCATTCAGTTGCAAGAGGAGAGTATTTATCTTTTCTAATGTGCATGTTTAAAAAAGTTTAAGCTCAGCAGTATTTTCGATGTATGAAGCTTTTTTGTTTCCTGTTTAGAATTCTTTTCGTATGAAAACAACTGTAATCTAATGACTGGTGACAGTTGGACATTTACACACGCAAATTACACTCCTGGAAATGGAAAAAAGAACACATTGACACCGGTGTGTCAGACCCACCATACTTGCTCCGGACACTGCGAGAGGGCTGTACAAGCAATGATCACACGCACGGCACAGCGGACACACCAGGAACCGCGGTGTTGGCCGTCGAATGGCGCTAGCTGCGCAGCATTTGTGCACCGCCGCCGTCAGTGTCAGCCAGTTTGCCGTGGCATACGGAGCTCCATCGCAGTCTTTAACACTGGTAGCATGCCGCGACAGCGTGGACGTGAACCATATGTGCAGTTGATGGACTTTGAGCGACGGCGTATAGTGGGCATGCGGGAGGCCGGGTGGACGTACCGCCGAATTGCTCAACACGTGGGGCGTGAGGTCTCCACAGTACATCGATGTTGTCGCCAGTGGTCGGTGGAAGGTACACGTGCCCGTCGACCTGGGACCGGACCGCAGCGACGCACGGATGCACGCCGAGACCGTAGGATCCTACGCAGTGCCGTAGGGGACCGCACCGCCACTTCCCAGCAAATTAGGGACACTGTTGCTCCTGGGGCATCGGCGAGGACCATTCGCAACCGTCTCCATGAAGCTGGGCTACGGTCCCGCACACCGTTAGGCCGTCTTCCGCTCACGCCCCAACATCGTGCAGCCCGCCTCCAGTGGTGTCGCGACAGGCGTGATTGGAGGGACGAATGGAGACGTGTCGTCTTCAGCGATGAGAGTCGCTTCTGCCTCGGTGCCAATGATGGTCGTATGCGTGTTTGGCGCCGTGCAGGTGAGCGCCACAATCAGGACTGCATACGACCGAGGCACACAGGGCCAACACCCGGCATCGTGGTGTGGGGAGCGATCTCCTACACTGGCCGTACACCTCTGGTGATCGGCGAGGGGACACTGAATAGTGCACGGTACATCGAAACCGTCATCGAACCAATCGTTCTACCATTCCTAGACCGGCAAGGGAACTTGCTGTTCCAACAGGACAATGCACGTCCGCATGTATCGCGTGCCACCCAACGTGCTCTAGAAGGTGTAAGTCAACTACCGTGGCCAGCAAGATCTCCGGATCTGTCCCCCATTGAGCATGTTTGGGACTGGATGAAGCGTCGTGTCACGCGGTCTGCACGTCCAGCACGAACGCTGGTCCAACTGAGGCGCCAGGTGGAAATGGCATGGCAAGCCGTTCCACAGGACTACATCCAGCATCTCTACGATCGTGTCCATGGGAGAATGGCAGCCTGCATTGCTGCGAAAGGTGGATATACACTGTACTAGTGCCGACATTGTGCATGCTCTGTTGCCTGTGTCTATGTGCCTGTGGTTCTGTCAGTGTGATCATGTGATGTATCTGACCCCAGGAATCTGTCAATAAAGTTTCCCCTTCCTGGGACAATGAATTCACGGTGTTCTTATTTCAATTTCCAGGAGTGTAGTTCACATTTCCAGTGGCGATGTTAAACGAAAATAAATAATGAAACGAGGCGGTTGGGGTAAGTTTCGATAGCAAAATGGATCAAGTAAATATAGTTTCTTGAATGTAAAATTTCCGAAACATGCGACGGGGCAAAGCATCTTCTCATATTAATCTACGTTTGTTTCGACAGGATTGAGTAATACAGAACTACGATCTTCATTTGTAGCTTTACGATAGTAAGACAATCTTTCATCTAAATAAAGCTGCAGAATCCAAAACAATACCAAACATTTTGTCCAAAAATTAAGAGATTTATAGTGATAAGCGCGCCGAGGCGTTTCTGCCTGCACCAGACCTGGCGTTCGCCGTGCCTAGCTGACGTGACGTCACCAGCAAGCGCCGGGGCCTTCCTTTGGGTCGGTGTCGGTTGAGGGCAGAATGAAGTAGCGTTGCACCTGCGGCATGAGCTGCGGCCAGCGTCATCAGGGAGGAAACTCCGCTAGTGAAAACTGCAGGCCCGGCCCACGCAGTCGCGCCTCGGCTCGGATTACGCTGTGCACACCGCAGCGCCAGGCAGACACGCGCCGCCTCCGGAAATACGCAGGCCACACACGCAGCGCGCGGAACTCCACACGGCAAATGACGTGGCCGACGAGTTGGAAAGGAATGGGTAGTGCCTTGAGAAGAGGCTTATACGGCGAGGAGCGGCAGAAAAACAACGGCAATGGGATGCAGGCGAATTACAGGGTGGCGCACGAAATGTGTTACCATTTCGTTTTTGAATATAAACTTTACTGTCAATACAATCTGAAACGAACATACACTACAATGAAGAGCCGTCCATGGACATTTGTTCTAACTCAGCACATGCTGAATGTGTCCACCGTTTCGTTTCCTAACTTCCTCCAAACGAACACTGAAGTTAGTGATTAGCCTACGATTCATGTCTTCCGTAATTTCACTGCAAGCCTGAAGAATAAGTCTTCTGAGTTCCATTAAATCACGTGGACGTTTCGGGAAAAATTTTTACTTTAGGTACCCCCAAAGAAAAAAGTCACACGGGTTGAGGTCTGGACTATTGGGGGGCCAATTTTGTCCGTCATTGAAGCGACCTGGAAACCTGAGTGAAATGATCCGCATGTCGAAATGCTCGTGTAAAAACTCCAACACAGTGTTTGCAGTATGTGGCCTTGCTCCATCTTGCGTGTTTTGAAGGGCAAGGCAGTAGCAAGAAGCTGTGGAATGAAGCTATTGCGAAGCATGCTCAAATAACACTCGCTGTTCACAGTTTCCTTAAAGAAAAAGGGTCCAATAAGTCCGTGACCGGAAATTGATGCCCACGCTGTAATCCTCGGAGCATAATGTTGTCGTCCGTGAAGCACTTGTGGGTTTTCAGAGCCCCAAAAGCGTACATTTTGTTTGTTAACCACACCGTCTAAATGAAAATGCGCCTCGCCTGAAAACCAAGCGCTGTTATGAGTTTCTTCCCTATCCTCCACCCACTGAGCAAACAGTAGCCTCTGCTGCTTGTGTTCTTCAGTGAGCTTCTGTGCACAGGTCATCTTGTATGGGTACATATGGAGGTCACTTTTAAGAATGTGTTGAACGGAGCCTCTGGATAATCCCCAAGTTTAACTGCTGCCTTTCTACACGATTTCCCGGGACTTTTCTGTACAGCAACTCGTACCGCTTCAATATTCTCCGGGGCGAACAAACAGGCTTAGGCCGAGGTCGCTTCGCTTCCAATACTGTTCCTTCCTGTACAAATTTATCGTACAACCTGTGGGTGGTCTTCTTGCAAGGGATCCATCGTGGGTTAAACTGTTGTCGAAAACGCCTCTGAGTCACAGCAAGGTTTTTCGTTTCACGAAAAAGTAACACAACTACCGATCCTTGCTGTGTCGTCAGTCTTCCATTGTCAGCCATTGCTGCTTACTAGTCTCCTAGCGGCAGTGTCGTGAATTACAAGTCATTTCGTAACTCATTTGTTTTCTCCAAGCTCTGCTGGTACTGCTGTAGAGATCCCAGCGGGATATCTAATGTGCGTCGTAACTTGTGAGAGAAACAATTGGTAACACATTTCGTGCGCCACCCTGTAAATCGGAATACGCTGATGGACAGGTGCAGTAATTCACGGCCAGCGAATAGATAAGATTTGCCGATGATATAGCTGTCCTAGCTGAAACTGAAGAAGATCTTGTAGTCCTACTGAATAGAATGTATAAAGTTATAGGGGAAGATAAAAGTAGGCTGTTTAGGTTTTTATGTAGCTAACGCCACGTAGTGCTCTGTATGAAAATCACTGACTATGCTGTGTGCAGTCTGTCGCTGGTTGGTATTGTTGGAATATTCGCTATTGTAGTGTTGGGCAGTTGGATGTGAACAGCGCGTAGCGTTGCGCAGTTGGAGGTGAGCCGCCAGCAGTGGTGGATGTGGGGAGAGAGGTGGCGGAGTTTTGAGACCGCATGATCTGGACGTGTGTCCATCAGAGACGGCAAATTTGTAATACTGGATATCATGAACTGATATATATACAGGGCGTTACAAAAAGGTACGGCCAAACCTTCAGGAAACATTTCTCACACACAAATAGAGAAAAAGATATTATGTGGACATATCTTAGAGCTCATTTTAGTTTCGTCAGTATGTACTGGACTTCCTCGATTCACCGCCATGATTTCATACGGGATACTCTACCTGTGCTGCTAGAACATGTGCCTCTACAAGTACGACACAACATGTGGTTCACGCACGATGGAGCTCCTGCACATTTCAGTCCAAGTGTTCGTACGCTTCTCGACAACAGATTCGGTGACCGATGAATTGGTACAGGCGGACCAATTCAGTGGCCTCCACGCTCTCCTGACCTCAACCCTCTTGACTTTCATTTATGGGGGCATCTGGAAGCTCTCGTCTACGCAACCCCGGTACCAAATGTAGAGACTCTTCGTGCTCGTATTGTGGACGGCTGTGATACAATACGCCATTCTCCAGGGCTGCATCAGCGCATCAGGGATCCCGTGCGACGGAGGGTGGATGCACGTATCGTCGCTAACGGAAGACATTTTCAACATTTCCTGTAACAAAGTGTTTGAAGTCACTCTGGTACGTTCTGTTGCTGTGTGTTTCCATTCCATGATTAATGTGATTTGAAGAGAAGTAATCAAATGAGTTGTATCATGGGAAGTAAGCGTTTCCGGACACATGTCCACATAACATATTTTCTTTCCATGTGTGTGGGGAATGTTGGCTGAAAGTTTGACCGTACCTTTTTGTAACACCCTGTATATATATGATAACTTTTGAACACTATTAAGGTAAAAACATTGTTTGTTCTGTATTAAAATCTTTCATTTGCTAACTATGCCTATCAGCAGTTAGTGCCTTCAGTAGTTTGAGTCTTTTATTTATCTGGCAGTATTGGCGCTCGCTGTATTGCAGTAGTTCGAGTAACGAAGAATTTTGTGAGGTAAGTGATTTGTGACAGGTATAGGTTAATGTTAGTCAGGTCCATTCTTTCGGGGGGATTATTGAAAGTCTGATTGCGTTGAGCTAAAAATATTGTATGTCAGTTTAGTGTTGATCAGAATAGGCAAAGAGGGGAATTTCTGAATACGTTCAGTTTTGCTCAGCTGTTTGAAAATCAAATAACGTAAGCGGTTTATCAGCACAGTAATACATTAATTTTTCTAAGGCGATCTTGTAAAGAATATAATATGAGAATTGATATAGCAAAAAAAAAGTAATGGCATGCGACAAAGAAGATCAAGTGAAAGTCCAAGTTCATGTAGGCAATGAACTGCCTGAGCAAGTTGATAAATTTACTTATCTGGGCAGTAATATTACCAGGGATCCAGGGATGGAAGGAGCAAAGCAGAAGCGAGAAGTAGAATTGCTCAAGCCAAGGCTACTTATAACATCTAAGAGCATCATCCTTGAAATCAGGAAAAGGTTTTTGAAATCATATGTGTGGAGTGTGGCATGCTATGTGTGTGAAACATGGACTCTCGGCACAGAGGAAGACCAGAAGCTAAATTCTTTTGAAATGTGGCGCTATAGACTGATGCTGAAAGTAAAATGTATCGACAAGGTCACAAACGTTCTGGAAAGAGCAGGCCAGAAGAGGAGCTTCTGGAGTTTCATTGTAAAAAGAAGAGTGCAATTTACAGGCCACCTATTAAGACACAAAGAACTCCTGAACACAATCATAGAGGGGCATGTCGAGGGAAAAAGACCAAGAGGAAAACCACGGCGGGGGTACATGGATCAAATCATGAAAGAAATGAAGAGAAAAGCTGAAAGACGCACAGAATGGAGACAAGCTGCCATTGTAGCTCTTGCAAAACCAATCCTTTGATTGACCACTACAGAAGAAGAAGATGCTGATGGAATTAGATTACGAAATGAGAAGCTAAAGATGGTCGCTGAAGTTTGTTATTTGCGCAAGAAACTAACTGACAGTGGTCAGAAGCAGGGAGTACATGAGATGTACACTGTTAACTGCAACGAAAGTGTTTTTGAAATGAAGAAATATCTTAATATCGAATATAAATCAAATTCTGTCAAATGTCTTCTGAGGGTACCAGTAAATCACGCAGTCTTTACATAATCGAATTTCCATATATAATAGGGCTTCAGGGCTTTTTTAACATAGTGGTGACGAATAAGGTGAAAACTAACTGGGTAAAGGAAACCATGGAAGACCTTAAAAATCAAAACATCTCCACAGAAAAAATATCAAACAGAGGAAAATACAGAGAAAAAATCAACAAACAGAAATTCGAAGAAACACCAAAAGAGAAGAAAGCAGGAAAGAAGTGGACAGAAGAGAGGAAGAAGAAGCACAGTGAATTTATGAGAGGTTTTTGGGAAGAGAAAAGAAAGAGACAGAAAAACGTGCCATGAATTTGAAATGTACCAATTTATGTACCATATTGTCATTGTGAATATTGATTGTGTTTTAACGCTCTCCTCAATGGGGAATTAACGATAATAATAATAATAATAATAATAATAGGGCTTCAGACTCTGATTTGTTTAGAAATGGGCTGGTGTGTTAATACGAGGGTAATATGGGTTGTTGTAGTTGTTGTGGTCTTCAGTCCTGAGACTGGTTTGATGCAGCTCTCCATGCTACTCTATCCTGTGCAAGCTTCTTCATCTCCCAGTAGCTACTGCAACCTATATCCTTCTGAATCTGCTTAGTGTATTCATCTCTTGGTCTCCCTCTACGGTTTTTACCCTCCACGCTGCCCTCCAATACTAAATTGGTGATCCCTTGATGCCTCAGAACATGTCCTACCAACTGGTCCCTTCTTCTGGTCAAGTTGTGCCACAAACTCCTCTTCTCCCCAATCCTATTCAATACCTTCTCATTAGTTATGTGATCTACCCATCTAATCTTCAGCATTCTTCTGTAGCACGTCATTTCGAAAGCTTCTATTCCATTCTTGTCTAAACTATTTATCGTCCATGTTTCACTTCCATACATGGCTACAGTCCACACAAATACTTTCAGAAACGATTTCCTGGCACTTAAATCTATACTCCATGTTAACAAATTGCTCTTCTTCAGAAACGCTTTCCTTGCCATTGCCAGTTTACATTTTATATCCTCTCTACTTCTACCATCATCAGTTATTTTGCTCCCCAAGTAGCAAAATTGCTTCATTACTTTAGTGTCTCATTTCCTGATCCAATTCCTTCACAATCACTCGACTTAATTCAACTACACTCCATTATCCTCGTTTTGCTTTAGTTGATGTTCATTTTATATCCTCCTTTCAAGACACTATCCATTCCGTTCAACTGCTCTTCCAAGTCCTTTGCTCTTTCGGACAGCATTACAATGTCATCGGCGAACCCCAAAGTTTTAATTTCTTCTCCATGGAATTTAATACCTACTCCAAATTTTTCTTTTATTTCCTTCACAGCTTGCTCAATACACAGATTGAATAACATCGGGGAGAGGCTACAACCCAGTCTCACTCCCAAAAGTGAGATCTCCTATTTTTTATAAGTACATAGACCTCTTTATTTGTACAACGGTTTACATCAGTTTACAGCTCGAACATTTACCTATTTTCCGACATAATCACCATTTGTGTCGATGCATTTTTGTAGTCGCTGATGCAGTTTTTGTATGCCCATGTCATACCAGCTCGCCGCCATGCTGTTCAGAAAGTTATGAACCTCTTCTTCCACCTCGTCGTCGGAGTTGAATCGCTGTGACCGCAATTAACGCTGACAGGTACAGTAAGACTCTGGAAAAACTCAAACGGGCAATTCAGAAGCGGGGAAGAGGAATGTTGAGCAAGGTCGTACACATTCTCCGTGACAACGCTCGCCCACACGTCGCTCGGCAAACCGTTGCTCTCCTGCAACAGTTTCAGTGGAACATAATCACTCACCCACCCTATACCCCTGACTTGGCGACCAGTGACTATCACCTGTTCCCTAGGTTAAAAGAACATTTAACCGGAAAGCGATTCAGCTCCGACGACGAGGTGAAAAAGAGGTTGATAACTTTCTGAACAGCATGGCGGCGAGCTGGTATGACATGGGCATACAAAAACTGCCACAGCATCTACCAAAATGCATCGACAGAAATGGTAATTATGTCGAAAGATAGCTAAAAGTTCAAGCTGTAAACCGATGTGAAACATTGTAGAAATAAACAGGTCTAAGTACTTACAAAAAATAGGAGACCTTACTTTTGCGACTACGCTCGTATTAAGCACGTAAGAGAAAAAAGCGTAGAAAAAGTTTGAAACTGTTCAAAGTTCGTTGGAATCGCTATGTACTTTCATTATGAAACACTGGGTGAGTATAACATAGAGGATTCTCGTTGCGGCGGGATCTTCTCCTGAAATTTCTCTCCAACTTTCTCCTCCGAATGCGAAAATAATTTGTTGCCGCCCACCTACATAGGAAAAAACTATTATCATAGTGAAATAAGGAATATCAGAGCTCGCACGGATGATATAGGCGTTTGCTTCTTCCGCACGTTGTTCGAGAGTGGAATTTCATCACTTACTACACTTCTGGGGTTCATGTAATAGAACTTCAGCACCAGGGCCGACGTTTTTAATTTATTACATTTTTTTGTAGCAACTCTATTCGTAAGACATTCTGCTGCCGTACCCAGACATACTACTGAATGTGCATGGAAATCTGTATCATTGTCCGACACACGTTCTACGGCATGCGAGTAAAAAATAGGTTTTTTTTCTTAAACAGAGAAGAAGTTATTCAGTCTGAAGTCATCCAGTGTTTGAATATGTGAGAACTTTGCGACTTCCATCAAACGTTAAACGTGCCGTTGTATACACGGGAATTCGACTGTTTAAACAATCGTGGTGGGAAGCGGCAGTTGTTAAGTAGAAAATATTGCGGCAGATCTTAAGACAACAGGCGCTCAAATACACACGAAATTCATCGCATTTCGAACCCAGTGTGGGCATGAAATTAATAAAATGTGTCTTGAGAACTTAAATTTTTATTCCTCTCTATCCATTTCTTCCCTTTCATGTCCCTCGACTCTTATAGGGACATTAAAGGAAAGCTGTGGTTGGAAAGGGAGTAAGGCAGGGTTGTAGATGTTGTGTACGTAGTTCTGTGTTTCCCACTAGAGCGCGCCCCGCTAAGCACAACACCGCAGGCGCAGCGCTCGTCCGTCTCCGCACTGCGAGATGGCGCTGCCTTAGAGACGGACCAAATTCTGCTTCCGCCGATCCGCATACTAATATGTAACGCAGCCAATGAGATTGCTGCTAACATGGAACCTTTTCTCCTCACGGATCACACTCACGCAGTGATACCTGAACACGCGAGGTATTATAACGAGTAGAGATGGGCAAACTGAAACACGTAACTGTTTCGAAACAAGTGAAACAGTACAATGCAATGTTTCGATACGCTGTTTCGAAACAGTGAAACAGTTTGTGTTTTGTAATGTAATGAACCTACACATTTTATCATCTACTCTGTAAGGATGCCCATGTAAACACATATGAGTTGCGGGAGCGCTAATCGTATCGCAGAAAGCATGAAACTATCACTTAGGCGTCTTGACAGTTTCGTATTTCCTGCAGCAAATGCGCTGCTTCCGTGTCGTGTGACTTTCATACTTTTCAATTGGCTGAGGACAGCCACAGCTAAAGACAGAAGAGCCACCACGAACGAAACTGGAGGTGGGAGCAAACTGCAGAAACAACGGATATGCTACTGGGATTCCCACATTCCGTTAGTATGGGTAATATACCCATCCTGCTAATTTGCATGTACACAAGTGGAATCATCGTGGATAATAGGCACAGTGACTATAGACTCACAAATAACGCCAAATAAGTCGAATAAATAACAAAATATAACAGAAAAAAATTTTGTCTTTCAAGGTGTTTCGAACAGTTACTATACATTCACGATGCTCCCCAGCACTTCCCGTTCACCATGACACTATCAGTGATATGTCAAACACATTGCTTCCAATTATACCTGCATCAAATTAATGTATGTGTCTAATAACTGTCACTCTACGTCTTTTTTTATTCAAAATGTTGTAGGCTTACTTGCGTTTCTTAATGTGATTACTGTACATGAACAGAGAAGCGTATGTTATGAAAAAGTGTAATTTAACTGAATTATTTACACATATTTATTATTTTGAATGTGCATACTATGCGTTGTTTTATTGTTTGGTTAGTGTTTATATTCCCGCGCCCGGGTTCCCGGGTTCGATTCCCGGCGGGGTCAGGGATTTTCTCTGCCTCGTGATGGCTGGGTGTTGTGTGTCGTCCTTAGGCTAGTGTTAGTGTTTATGAAGCAGATGTTACTCCATTTCGTAATAGGACAGTCAGCTAGAAACGAAGCTTTATTTTCGGATATCTTAAGCTTCATGCTATTGCTTGTCAAGAAGATTTCGACACTCTTGAAAGTGTTTCACGAAGTGGTACGTTGTGTTTCAGTACCTTTGCCGAGCCCGAATCTCGTCCGACACAGAGCGGAATGAATCATCACTGTTTCGATACAATTAGTCCGTTCCAAGCACATGTGGACTGAAAAAGCCTTACTTTGAGACAACGATACAGTTTCTGTGTCTGGCTCGAGATAGAATCTGGCCCGGTTGTCCGAGACAGGGGCGGAGTGAAACACCACTGTTTCGAAACAGTGGACCACAGCCGTTCCGAAACACTGGAACAGTTCCACGTATCGATACACTGTATCGAAACATAGAAACAGTGGTCAATTCTAGTACAGACTAGAGTGGTGCAAGGCTCAATGTTTGACCGGACACGGCTCGCCAGTTAGACGTGGGGACCGAGTCGCTCGTGTCTGGCCCCATACGACTCTGCTGGGTCACGTACTCGCCCCATGTCTGCTGTCCGGACACCGGACACGCGGATAACCGAGCATGACCGGTCACCGCTGACGTCTCACCTCGCCTCGCCCCGGCTCGTCGCACTGTGCTGTACAAATCCAACGCCTCTCTCTCTCTCTCTCTCTCTCTCTCTCTCTCTCTCTCTCTCTCACACACACACACACACACACACACACACACACACATACATGCCCGCATTTCGTGGTCGTACGGTAGCGTTCTCGCTTCCCACGCCCGGGTTCCCGGGTTCCATTCCCGGCGGGGTCAGGGATTTTATCTGCCTCTTGATGGCTGGGTGTTGTGTGATGTCCTTAGGTTAGTTAGGTTTAAGTAGTTCTAAGTTCTAGGGGACTGATGATTTAAGATGTTAAGTCCCATAGTGCTCAGAGCCATTTGAACCATCTCTCTCTCTCTCTCACACACACAATGTATTTATATTTGTCTCTCTCTCTCTTTTAATACAAAAGTAATGTTTCCAAGAACGGGTACGTCGTACAGCTAAATTCATAAAGCACTTGGAAAGTAAAATGATATCTCAATACAATCGCGAACAGAAGACGAGTCTCATTTCCAAGCAGAAGATATATTTTTCCTTTCATTAATAGGAAACATTAAATAACTACTGTCCCTGTTATCTACAAGACAACCATCTTCATAAAGACAGCACTGTCCCTGTAATCTAGAAGACAACCATCTTCATAAGGACAGCAAACAAACAACATTTAACATATACAGACGTAACTTGTCATACTTTTGACTTGTTCGCACCAGAATCAAAATTATAGTTATTGTTGATCAACACTAAATTACAAACGAGGTCCGGATTTAATTGGCTGCAGCGATTTCTTAGTAACGTGCCGGCTTTACTAAAGCATCTTCCACTTGGTGAGCTCGTTGCTGGGTTACATAAAATACGTCTTGCAACTACAGCCAGGCCTCCCAGGTCTGTTTCATGTCTGCTCTACCACTTTAAGATGTCATCATCATCTCCGGAGTGCATTAAAATGTACAGATCTACTTCATCTGCTGCGGATGATCTGTTGTTAATCCATTCCTTGAAACGATCTCTCTTTCTGGGCGGTGATGACACAGTACTTGAAGGATCTATGATATGGCCGTGCGGTTCTAGTCGCTTCAGTCTGGAACCGCGTGACCGCTACGGTCGCAGGTTCGAATCCTGCCTCGGGCATGGATGTGTGTGGTGTCCTTAGGTTAGTTAGGTTTAAGCAGTTCTAGGGGACTGATGACCACAGATGTTAAGTCCCATAGTGCTCAGAGCCATTTGGATCTATGATAATAAACAAAAGAGACAAGTAATGCAGAACTGATGTTGAAATCGCCGGCCGGAGTGGCCGTGCGGTTCTAGGCGCTACAGTCTGGAGCCGAGCGAACACTACGGTCGCAGGTTCGAATCCTGCCTCGGGCATGGATGTGTGTGGTGTCCTTAGGTTAGTTAGGTTTAAGTAGTTCTAAGTTCTAGGGGACTGATGATCTCAGATGTTAAGTCCCACAGTGTTCAGAGCCATTTGGATCTATGATAATAAACAAAAGAGACAAGTAATGCAAAACTGACGTCGAAATCGCCGGCCGGAGTGGCCGTGCGGTTCTAGGCGCTACAGTCTGGAGCCGAGCGAACACTACGGTCGCAGGTTCGAATCCTGCCTCGGGCATGGATGTGTGTGGTGTCCTTAGGTTAGTTAGCTTTAAGTAGTTCTAGGGGACTGATGACCACAGATGTTAAGTCCCATAGTGCTCAGAGCCATTTTTTGACGTCGAAATCATCGAAACGTTTCCGTAAATACGAGGTATTTTACGTTAATGAAATATTATACGAATTATAACATTCCCGTTTCTCTATAATACAAAAACCACTTATTATGCAAAAACGATTATAATAATGATCGCATGTTGTACCTGCGATAGTAACACACATTTGTCGCACATTGCTAACAATTTCCTAGTTTTCATTTATTTCAATCACATTAAGATCACGGAAATACGCCAAAGAAACGTAGCAATTTTATGTCTGGAAGTGACCACAATCTTCTCACAAACGAAAGTCAAAGCTCTAATTTTAATACTTTGTACCTCCCGTTAAAAAATACATACGTTACTACACATATATTACGCTAGTCAATTATATGTCTATCGCGTATCATAATCAAACAGTGCTTTTAACTGCAGTAATTTTCACCTGGCAGTCTGTGTCACCTGCAAATTTGTTGCAGTTTGTGAAACCAAAGAAGAACTAACTGTGGCCTCTTTAAATGATCTCAGAAAATGCGCAATTTTTCCTGCAAGCTCATTATCATATCCTTACAATCTGTAAGCGGAGTCCGGCCGGCCGCTGTGACCGAGCGGTTCTAGGCGCTTCAGTCCAGAACCGCGGGACTGCTTCGGTCGCAGGTTCGAATCCTGCCTCGGGCATGGATGTGTGTGATGTCATTACGTTAGTTAGGTTTAAGTAGTTCTAAGTTCTAGGGGACTAGTGACCTCAGATGTTAAGTCCCATAGCGCTCAGAGCCATCTGTCACGTTAACTTCTCCATAATGCGCACCTAGATGTATCAATTCTTGGCCTACTTCTCTGAAACCTTCACCGGAAACAACATTAAAAGGTCTCATATCTTTAGCACACATTGCAACACACTTTGCTCTAATACTATTTTTTATTACAGTCGGTATCCCTGAAGGTGCTGTATCTTTGTTGAGGTTTCCTGCAACTGTGTTTCGTTAAATGAATGGTTCCCGACTGGAAACACACCAATGTGGAGCAGTTTATGCACGATACGTACCCAGTAGACGCACTGTTTTCGTCTTCAACCAACAGAAATGTACTCCATACTTGGCTTTTTAGACCTTCCCGTCTCTTCAATGTATAAACATTGGTTTCAATCTTATGTCTTACTGCACTGGCTTCCTCGCGCTGCATGATAACAGAGAGAGACAGACCACGAATGAGAAGCCCGTACTGGCTGGAGTCTCACACAGATAATGACACGTGTAATGTGTCTGAAGTTGCGTGCTACGTATTCGGTCACGTCATCTACGCTCGGTCACAATTATTCGTGCGGGCAGCCTATCCAGTTAGGGTGCGCTCGCCCCATCTCGTATTTCGTCCTCGCTTACTCGGTCATGCAAGACCTCCTATTAGTCAGTCTGCATTTATCTGCACCAGTCTGTACCAGTCCGCTTTAGTCTGTACCAGTCTATAGTCAAGTTACAGTTTACGCCTGATAAGATTACCATATTCCTGTACATAGCCATGAACACAAATGTATAGACACTTTGTCAAGTATCACAGATAAGTGAGAATAAGATTAACGTACCAAGACCTAATGAACTTCAGATTGTCAATTGTAAACAGCATCCAGAATCAAGTTACGTAATGTCTATGCTTTTCATTATTTTAATAAATGTGTGTGAAAATTAATCAAGTTCTGTTTAAAGTTGGTCACCGTCAATCTGCTACTCTAAGCGTGCAAGTGGCATCTCTATCGTCTGACCTAACGGCAGAAGATAAACACGCCACGATAAGACCACGAGACATATTGCTGGCACTCGCCTACTTCGTTAGAGCGACAAGTCAAATAATCTGATGGTGTGTGTACCGAAGGTCTTACAGTACGCACACCACAGTAGCCTATCCCCGATGTTATTCAATTTCTATATTGAGCAAGCAGTAAATGAAACAAAAGAAAAATTCAGAGTAGTTATTAAAATCCACGCACAAGAAATAAAAACTTTGGGGTTCGCCGATGACATTGTAACTCTGTCAGAGACAGCAAAGGACCTGGAAGAGCAGCTGAACGGAATGGACAGTGTCTTGAAAGGAGGATATAAGATGAACATCAGCAAAAGTAAAACGAGGATAATGGAATGTAGCAGAATTAAATCGGGTGATGCTGAGGGTATTAGATTAGGAAATGAGACGCTTAAAGTAGTAAATGAGTTTTGCTATTTGAGGAGAAAAATAATTGATGATGGTAGAAGTAGAGAGGATATAAAATGTAGACTCGCAGTGGCAAGGAAAGCGTCTCTGAAGAAGTGAAATTTGTTGACATAGAGTATAAATTTAAGTGTCAGGAAGTCGTTTCTGAAAGTATTTGTATGGAGTGTAGCCATGTACGGAATTGAAACGTGGACGATAAATACTTTGGACAAGAAGAGAATAAAAGCTTTTGAAATGTGGTGCTACAGAAGAATGCTGAAGATTAAATGGATAGATCACATAACTAATGAGGAGGTATGAACAGGATTGGGGAGAAGAGGAGTTTTTGGCACAACTTGACAAGAAGAAGGGATCGGTTGGTAGGATGTGTTTTGAGGCATCAAGGGATCACCAATTTAGTACTGGCGGGCAGCGTGGAGGGTAAAAATCGTAAAGGGAGACCAAGAGATGAATACACTAAACAGATTCAGAAGGATGTAGGCTACAGTAGGTACTGGGAGATGAAGAGGCTTGCACAGGATAGAGTAGCGTGGAGAGCTGCATCAAACCAGTCTCAGGACTGAAGACCACAACAACAACATACATTATTCCGTGGTTTATTAAGTTTTCAAATCTATACTGACTTTTTTATCACCCGGTATATATGCAGGGTGGTCCATTGATAGTGAGCCGGCCAAATATCTCACGAAATAAGTATCAAACGAAAAAACTACAAAGAACGAGACTCGTCTAGCTTGAAGGGAAAAACCAGATGGCGCTATGGTTGGCCCGCTGGATGGCGCTGCTATAGGTCAAACGGATATCAACTGCGTTTTTTAAAATAGGAACCCCCATTTTTTATTACATATTCGTGTAGTACGTAAAGAAATATGAATGTTTTAGTTGGACCACTTTGTTCGCTTTGTGACAGATGGCCCTCTAATAGTCACAAACGTACAAGTACGTGGTAACACGTAACATTCCGCCAGTGCGGACGGTATTTGCTTCGTGATACATTACCCGTGTTAAATGGACCGTTTACCTATTGCGGAAAAGGTACATATCGTGTTCTGATGTATGGCTATTGTGATCAAAATGCCCAACGGGCGTGTGCTATGTATGCTGCTCGGTATCCTGGACGACATCATCCAAGTGTCCGGACCGTTCGCCGGATAGTTACGTTATCTAAGGAAACAGGAAGTGTTCAGCCATACGTGAAACGTCAACCACGACCTGCAACAAATGATGATGCCCAAGTAGGTGTTTTAGCTGCTGTCGCGGCTAATCCGCACATCAGTAGGAGACAAACTGCGTGAGAATTGGTAATCTCAAAAACGTCGGTGTTGAGAATGCTGCATCAATATCGATTGCACCCGTACCATATTTCTATGCACCAGGAATTGCATGGCGACTAATTCGAACCTTGTGTACAGTTCTGCCACTGGGCACAAGAGAAATTACGGGACGATGACAGATTTTTTGCACGCGTTCTATTTAGCGACGAAGCGTCATTCACCAACAGCGGTAACGCAAACCGGCATAATATGCACTGTTGGGCGACGGAAAATCCACGATGGCTGCGACAAGTGGAACATCAGCGACCTTGGCGGGATAATGTATGGTGCGGCATTATGGCAGGAAGGATAACGCACCCCCATTTTATCGATGGCAATCTAAACGGTGCAATGTTTGCTGATTTCCTACGTTAATGTTCTACCGATGTTACTACAAGTTGTTTCACTATATGACAGGATGGCGATGTACTTCCAACATGATGGATGTCCGGCACATAGCTCGCGTGCGGTTGAAGCGGTACTGAATAGCATATTTCATGACAGGTGTATTGGACGTCGTAGCACGCTCACCGGATCTGACGTCCCCAGATTTCTTTCTGTAGGAAAAGTAGAAGGATATTTGCTTTCGTGATCCACCGACAACACATGACAACATGCGTCAGCGCATTGTCAATGCATGTGCGAACACCACGGAAGGCGAACTACTCGCTGTTGAGAGGAATCTCGTTACACGTATTCCCAAATGCACTGAGGTTGACGGACATCGTTTTGAGCATTTATTGGATTAATGTGGTATTTACAGGTAATCACGCTGTAACAGCATGCGTTCTCAGAAATGATAAGTTCACAAAGGTACATGTATCACACTCGAACAACCGAAATAAAATGTTCAAGCGTAGGTACGTTCTGTATTTTAATTTAAATAACCTACCTGTTACCAACTGTTCGTGTATAATTGTGAGCCATATGTTTGCGACTATTACAGCGCTATCTACCACAAAGCGAAAAAAGTGGTTCAACTGAAACATTCATATATCTTTACGTACTACACAAATATGTAATAAAAATGGGGGTTCCTATTTTAAAAAACGCCGTTGATATACGTTTGACCTACGGCAGAGCCATCTAGCGGGCCAAACATAGCGAGATATCTTTATATATATATATATATATATATATATATATATATATATATATATATATATATATATATATATACTCCTGGAAATGGAAAAAGGAACAATGATCACACGCATCACGGCATCATGGTGTGGGGAGCGATCTCCTACACTGGCCGTACACCTCTGGTGATCGTCGAGGGGACACTGAATAGTGCACGGTACATCCAAACCGTCATCGAACCCATCGTTCTACCATTCCTAGACCGGCAAGGGAACTTGCTGTTCCAACAGGACAATGCACGTCCGCATGTATCCCGTGCCACCCAACGTGCTCTAGAAGATGTAAGTCAACTACCCTGGCCAGCAAGATCTCCGGATCTGTCCCCCATTGAGCATGTTTGGGACTGGATGAAGCGTCGTCTCACGCGGTCTGCACGTCCAGCACGAACGCTGGTCCAACTGAGGCGCCAGGTGGAAATGGCATGGCAAGCCGTTCCACAGGACTACATCCAGCATCTCTACGATCGTCTCCATGGGAGAATAGCAGCCTGCATTGCTGCGAAAGGTGGATATACACTGTACTAGTGCCGACATTGTGCATGCTCTATTGCGTGTGTCTATGTGCCTGTGGTTCTGTCAGAGTGATCATGTGATGTATCTGACCCCAGGAATGTGTCAATAAAGTTTCCCCTTCCTGGGACAATGAATTCACGGTGTGTCCAAAGAGTGGCATGGTGTGACAAATGGTTTCACTTTATTGTTTATTCGCATGCAAATGAGCTTGGGCTCTCTGTGGATCCTTGAGTCCTTTAAGGGTGTTGGTTAGGTAGTCGTACAAATGATGGACAGTAACTGCACCGAATAACTGAAGATTCTATCATCTTTGATGGTCCTGAAGGGGGTGGGGTGGTGCAACAGTGGCTCGAGGCACCTTGTATTCGTGCCAGTGTCGTGGTAGGGCCCTGCCTACATTAGCATGTTGGCGGACATTTTCCCGATGCTCGTCTAATTTGTGAAAAAGACGAGTTGCGTGGTCTTTTATCTTCTGAGCGACGTATTTTTCTCTAGTCAGCTTGTGTTTTTATCTCGTCCTGACCCACCGTGGGGCGCCTAGGCTTCACTTGAAACACCTGTTTTCTAGTGGTCACAGGTTGTTCAAATGTCTCTGAGCACTATGGGACTCAACTTCTGAGGTCATCAGTGCCCTAGAACGTAGAACTACTTAAACCTAACTAACCTAAGGACATCACACACATCCATGCCCGAGGCAGGATTCGAACCTGCGACCGTAGCGGTCGCGCGGTTCCATACTGAAGCGCCTAGAACCGCTCGGCCACCCCGGCCAGCCACATGTTGTTCCCAAAGAAGTCGAGCAGGGAGGGTTGTATCGCTGCTCCATAAGTTTTAATTTCGTTGACGGGTTTACATTTCTGCTCGTGAAAAACGTCGTGAGTGCCCGGATCATCTTCATAGTATTCGGTTTTCTATCTTGCATGTCTGGGGTAAAAGTCATCCCTTTATCCAGTATCACTGCCAGGTATTTCGTCACCGTAGACTAGGGTTTTGGATTGGCTGTCCATTGATGGCACGTTGCGTCTTCATTTCCGGCCCATCTTCGCAAACAGTATTGCTACAGTTTTCGTAGGGTTTAGGGCGATTTTATTGTTCTTTGCCCATTGTTCGGTGACGACAAGTTGTTCGAAGGAAATTAGAATTATATATTAATACCGTCAGCTGCTGACGGGCGTTGATATATATCAATGGGGACAGGTGAAAATGTGAGCCCCGGTTGAGACTCGAACCGAGGTTCTCCTGCTTACATGGCAGAAGCTCTATCCATCTGAGCCACCGAGGACACAGAGGATAGCGCGACTGCAGGGTCTATCTCGCGCACGCCTCTCGCGAGACCGACATTGTCACCTTACATGTCCACACGCTACATTCGTAGTGTTCCACCCCAACACACTCATCATTCGTGGAAGACATTCTTACCAAGTCCCGCAAGAGTTTGGGAACATGTGTGCATCCGCACGGAAGAGTAAGGTCGTGGCAGGTATTGCCAGAACTATACACTTATATTGGAAAATTGCGCAGGTCGCACCAGTGTTTAAGAAGGGTAGTAGGAGTAATCCATTGAAGTACAGACCTATATCATTGACTTCAGTTTGCAGTAGGGTTTTGGAGCATATACTGTATTCAAACATTATGAATCACCTCGAAGGGAATGATCTATTGATACGTAATCAGCATGGCTACAGAAAACATCATTCTTGGGCAATGCAGCTAGCTCATCATTTGCGCGAAGTAATGGCCGCTATCGACGGGGGATCTCAAGTTGATTCCGTATCTCTAGATTTCCGGAAAGCTTTTGAAACCGTTCCTCACAAGCGACTTCTAATCAAGCTGCGGGCCTATGGAGTATCGTCTCAGTTGTGCGACTGGATTCGTGATTTCCTGTCAGGAAGGTCGCAGTTCTTAGTAATAGTCAGCAAATCATCGAGTAAAACTGAAGTGATATCAGGTGTTCCCCAGGGAAGCGTCCTGGGACCTCTGCTGTTCCTGATCTATATGAATGGCCTGGGTGACAATCTGAGCAGTTCTCTTAGGTTGTTCGCAGATGATGCTGTAATTTACCGTCTAGTGAGGTCATCCGAAGACCAGTATCAGTTGCAAAGCGATTTAGAAAAGATTGCTGTATGGTGTGTCAGGTGGCAGTTGACGCTAAATAACGAAAAGTGTGAGATGATCCACATGAGTTCCAAAAGAAATCGGTTGGAATTCGATTACTCGATAAATAGTACAATTCTCAAGGCTGTCAATTCAACTAAGTACCTGGGTGTTAAAATTACGAACAACTTCAGTTGGAAAGACCACATAGATAATATTGTGGGGAAGGCGAGCCAAAGGTTGCGTTTCATTGGCAGGACACTTAGAAGATGCAACAAGTCCACCAAAGAGACAGCTTACACTACACTCGTTCGTCCTCTGTTAGAATATTGCTGCACGGTGTGGGATCCTTACCAGGTGGGATTGACGGAGGACATCGAAAGGGTGCAAAACAGGGCAGATAGTTTTTTGTGTTATCACGTAATAGGGGAGAGACTGTGGCAGATAAGATATGCGAGTTGGGATGGAAGTCATTAAAGCAAAGACGTTTTTCGTCACGGCGAGATCTGTTTACGAAATTTCAGTCACTAAATTTCTCTTCCAAATGCGAAAACATTTTGTTGAGCCCAACCTACATAGGTAGGAATGATCATCAGAATAAAATAAGAGAAATCAGAGGTTGAACAGAAAGGTTTAGGTGTTAGTTTTTGCCGCGCACTGTTCGGGAGTGGAATGGTAGAGAGATAGTATGATTGTGGTTCGATGAACCCTCTGCCAAGCACTTACATGTGAATTGCAGAGTAATCATGTAGATGTAGATGTTCTTCATGTCCGAAAGAACGGTGCCCACACCCATTTGAACCATTTTTGTTTCCGCTTATGGTTGTGCTCTTTCAAGCGGACGTCTACATCTACATCTACATGACTACTCTGCAATTCACATTTAAGTGCTTGGCAGAGGGTTCATCGAACCACAATCATACTATCTCTCCACTATTCCACTCCCGAACAGCGAGCGGGAAAAACGAACACCGAAACCTTTCTGTTCGAGCTCTGATTTCTCTTATTTTATTTTGATGATCATTCCTACCTGTGTAGGTTGGGCTCAACAAAAGATTTTCGCATTCGAAAGAGAAAGTTGCTGACTGAAATTTCGTAAAAAGGTCTCGCCGCGACGAAAAACGTCTTTGCTGTAATGACTTCCATCCCAACTCGTGTATCATATCTGCCACACTCTCTACCCTATAACGTGATAATACGAAACGAGCTGCCCTTTTTTGCTCCCTTTCGATGTCCTCCGTCAATCCCACCTGGTAAGGATCCCACACCGCGCAGCAGTATTCTAACAGAGGACGAACGAGTGTAATGTAAGCTGTCTCTTTAGTGGACTTGTTGCATCTTCTAAGTGTCCTGCCAATGAAACGCAACCTTTGGCTCGCCTTCCCGACAATATTATCTATGTGGTACTTCCAACTGAAGTTGTTCGTAATTTTAACACCCAGGTACTTAGTTGAATTGACAGCCTTGAGAATTGTACTATTTATCGAGTAATCGAATTCCAACCGATTTCTTTTGGAACTCATGTGGATCATCTCACACTTTTCGTTATTTAGCGTCAACTGCCACCTGACACACCATACAGCAATCTTTTCTAAATCGCTTTGCGTGAGAAGTGGTTCAGCCTGCCGAGCTTACGTGTACACGATATGGTGCAACAGATGGCCACAGAGGTGTGCCGAGAGTCGGGAGAACTCTGGGCACAGTTGTTTGGTTCTGCGTGGTACGGAACGGTACTGGCCGGGGCGCAGAACAATGGCGAGATAACCCCTGGCTCGTCGCGCTATCTGCTGGTGACGCAGGACTCATTTCTGGACTCTTCCCTCCCACACACCCGCAGGGTCACCTCCCAGCCTACTGTTCACAGACTGCAGCGTACGTCTCCTCTAGACCTCAAGGGCGTGTGTCCAATAACAAGTAACGCCCGCAGGTAATGGGTTCTTGTGTAGCTTCGTACCATTCGTCCAGAATAATACGAGGCGTGTTTTTTAAGTATGTACCGTTTTGAAATTTTAAAAAAAGACTTGCTAAGATATTTCAATAATTTTATTTTTGCATGAAAGCCTGTACCTTAATCTACGCAATGACTCCATTAACAGTCTGATTCTTCCTTGTTTACGTTGTGTACTGAGTGTTTAAGATGCCTCCGATAATCGTGAGTCCGGCCGACTGTGAAGTACGGGCTTCGTGCTAAAGGCCTAAAAGGGATCGATATTCGTCGTGAGATCTGTGCAGTTTACGGAGAAAACATTATGCGTGATGGAATGGTAAGTGAGTGCGAGCATTCAAAGATGGCCGAACAAATGTGCACGATGAACAACGGAGTGGGCGACCTTCGGTCATTAATGAAAGTTTGGTGCAGGAAGTGGACAATAAGGTGAGAGAAAACAGGCACTTTGCGATTTCCTCCTTGCGGGGTGACTTTCCTACTGTTTCTCGTAGCGTTTTGGATGACACTGTGATCGAGCACTCGAATTACCGAAAATTGTGCGCACGTTGGGTACCGAAACTGTTGACCAATGTGCACAAAACCGAACGTTTAGACAGTGCACTGACTTTACTCGAGCGGTACCACAACAACGGCGATGTTTTATGAAGCCAAATTGTTACGGGCGATGAAACGTGGGTGGCCTACGTCCCACCAGAATCAAAGCAACAGTCCGTGGAAGTTGAGCGAGGGCATCGTTTGGCTGCAAGGCAATGCCCGTCTGCATGTGGCGAATCAGACCAAACATCTCATCACATTTTTTCGATGGGAATCTCTAGATCATCCTCCGCACAGCTCCGATCTTGAGCCCAGTGACTGCCATCTGTTCCTGCACTTGAAGAAACACCTGGGCGGTCAGCGTCTTCAAGACGATGGCGAAGTCAAAACAGTGGCGATACAGTACAACTGCGCAGTTATCAGCGCCCGTACGAATTCACAACCTCTGCTCAGTCCAAGTTAGCCTCTTTCATGGTTCAAATGGTTCTGAGCACTATGGGACTTATCGGAGGTCATCAGTTCCCTAACCAACATCACACACATCCATGCCCGAGGCAGGAATCGAACCTGCGACCGTAGCGGTCGCGCGGTTCCAGACTGTAGCGCCTAGAACAGATACCATAAATAAATAAATAAATAAATTATATATATATATATATATATATATATATATATATATATATATATATATATATATTTTCCTGGAAATTGAAATAAGAACACTGTGAATTCATTGTCCCAGGAAGGGGAAACTTTATTGACACATTCCTGGGGTCAGATACATCACATTATCACACTGACAGAACCACAGGCACATAGACACAGGCAACAGAGCATGCACAATGTCGGCACTAGTACAGTGTATCTCCACCTGTCGCAGCAATGCAGGCTGCTATTCTCCCATGGAGACGATCGTAGAGATGCTGGATGTAGTCCTGTGGAACGGCTTGCCATGCCATTTCCACCTGGCGCCTCAGTTGGACCAGCGCTCGTGCTGGACGTGCAGACCGCGTGAGACGACGCTTCATCCAGTCCCAAACATGCTCAATGGGGGACAGATCCGGAGATCTTGCTGGCCAGGGTAGTTGACTTATACCTTCTAGAGCACGTTGGGTGGCACGGGATACATGCGGACGTGCAGTGTCCTGTTGGAACAGCAAGTTCCCTTGCCGGTCTAAGAATGGTAGAACGATGGGCAGAAGCGACTCTCATCGCTGTAGACGACACGTCTCCATTCGTCCCTCCATTCACGCCTGTCGCGACACCACTGGAGGCGGGCTGCACGATGTTGGGGCGTGAGCGGAAGACGGCCTAACGGTGTGCGGGACCGTAGGCCAGCTTCATGGAGACGGTTGCGAATGGTCCTCGCCGATACCCCAGGAGCAACAGTGTCCCTAATTTGCTGGGAAGTGGCGGTGCGGTCCCCTACGGCACTGCGTAGGATCCTACGGTCTTGGCGTGCATCCGTGCGTCGCTGCTCAAAGTCCGTCAACTGCACATACGGTTCACGTCCACGCTGTCGCGGCATGCTACCAGTGTTAAAGACTGCGATGGAGCTCCGTATGCCACGGCAAACTGTCTGACACTGACGGCGGCGGTGCACAAATGCTGCGCAGCTAGCGCCATTCGACGGCCAACACCGCGGTTCCTGGTGTGTCCGCTGTGCAGTGCGTGTGATCATTGCTTGTACAGCCCTCTCGCAGTGTCCGGAGCAAGTATGGTGGGTCTGACACACCGGTGTCAATGTGTTCTTTTTTCCATTTCCAGGAGTATATATATGGTGTTACAAAAAGGTACGGCCAAACTTTCAGGAAACATTCCTCACACACAAATAAAGAAAAGATGTTATGTGGACATGTGTCCAGAAACGCTTAATTTCCATGTTAGAGCTCATTTTAGTTTCGTCAGTATGTACTGTACTTCCTCAGTTCACCGCCAGTTGGCCCAATTGAAGGAAGGTAATGTTGACTTCGGTGCTTGTGTTGACATGCGACTCACTGCTCTACAGTACTAGCATCAAGCACATCAGTTTGGGCAGGCACTGTTGGTGATGTCTTGATTGGGCCCCATCTTCTTCCACCTACGCTCAATGGAGCACGTTATCATGATTTCATACGGGATCTCTACCTGTGCTGCTAGAACATGTGCCTTTACAAGTACGACACAACATGCGGTTGATGCACGATGGAGCTCCTGCACATTTCAGTCCAAGTGTTCGTACGCTTCTCAACAACAGATTCGGTGACCCCCGGATTGGTAGAGGCGGACAAATTCCGTGGCCTCCACGCTCTCCTGACCTCAACCCTCTTGACTTTCATTTGTGGTGGCACTTGAAAGCTCTCGTCTACGAAACCCCGGTACCAAATGCAGAACTCTTCGTGCTCGTATTGTGGACGGCTGTGATACAATACGCCATTCTCCAGGGCTGCATCAGCGCATCAGGGATTCCATGCGACGGAGGGTGGATGCGTGTATCCTCGCTAACGGAGGACATTTTGAACATTTCCTGTAACAAAGTGTTTGAAGTCACGCTAGTACGTTCTGTTGCTGTGTGTTTCCATTCCACGATTAATGTGATTTGAAGAGAAGTAATAAAATGAGCTCTAAAGTTACTAGAACTGCAGTGGGCGCACACTGGTGCTACATAGCGGGAACCATGTAAAACTCAAGAGTGTGATCTTTCCAACACTACGCTGTAGACGCACATATCTCAAATAACATAGTAGTTACGGCTTTTTTAAATCGGATGATCCTTTTTAATAAACACTGCATTATGCGTGAACTAGAAAAAGTAACGATTCCGTGAGCGTTTGAAGCCGAGTGGGCACTGGACAAACCGCCATTGTCACCCCTATTTATACCGATTTGAGTAAACCTGGTTTCCTGAAGCGTTGTTTGGCCGGTTTCACTCAAAATATGAACGAATGTTTCAGTAGTCTCATTTGAGGAAAAAAAATGGTTCAAATGGATCAGAGCACTATGGGACTTACCATCTGAGGTCACCAGTACCCTAGAACTTAGAACTACTTAAACCTAACCAACCTAAGGACATCCCACAAATCCATGCCCGAGGCAGGATTCGAACCTGCGACCGTAGCAGTCTTGCGGTTCCGGACTGAAGCGCCTAGAACCGCTCGGCCACAACGGCTGACCCACTTTCATGAATGATGATGAAATGATCTTTGTCACTAAACTTTGGAAAAATACACTAGATGCAGTTCAGAACTTGTAAGGGCTGTCCCGCGAGTATATGTCTAACATACGATGACAAGAAGATAGAAGAAGTGGACAGTGTTAAATTCTTGGGATTACAGCTTGATAATAAATTCAACTGGGAAGAGCACACCACAGAACTGCTGAAATGTCTTAACAAATCTCTGTTTGCAATGCGAATTTTGTCAGACATAGTGGATATAAAAATAAAAAAACTGGCATTCTATGCATACTTTCATTCCATAATGTCATATGGAATTATTTTTTGGGGGGAATTCATCAAGCCAAGCTGAAGTTTTCCGGACACAAAAACGTGCAGTAAGAGTTATTTGTGGTGTCAACTCAAGAACATCCTGCAGAAGCCTGTTTAGGGAACTAGGGATACTAACTACTGCTTCCCAATATATTTATTCCTAAATGAAATTTGTCATTAAAAATATATCACTTTTTCAAACCAACAGCTATTTCATGGAATCAATACTAGAAATAAGAATAATCTTCATAAGGGTTTAAAGTCTCTTGCTCTTGTACAGCAAGGTGCGCATTATTCAGGAACACACATTTTCAATAACTTTCCAGCACCCATAAAAAGCTTAACAACCAATGAAATTCCGTTTAAGAGACGCCTAAAGAATTTATTATTGGTGGCCAACTCCTTCTACTCCATTGATGAATTTCTCGATAGAACCAACTGATATATATAATGAGGAGGTATTGAATAGGATTGGGGAGAAGAGGAGTTTGTGGCACAACTTAACAAGAAGAAGGGATCGGTTGGTAGGGCATGTTCTGAGGCATCAAGGGATCACCAATTTAGTACTGGAGGGCAGCGTGGAGGGTAAAAATCGTAGAGGGAGACCAAGAGATGAATACACTAAGCAGATTCAGAAGCATGTAGGTTGCAGTAGATACTTGGAGATGAAGAAGCTTACACAGGATAGAGTAGCATGGAGAGCTGCATCAAACCGGACTCAGGACTGAAGACCAATTTCAGTGCAGTAGTGTGTACATTGTAAATAAATGTGTGTGTGTGTGTGTGTGTGTGTAAGTACAATCTAACTTCTGCAGCAGTTGAGTGCAGTAATGTGTTCATTGTAAATAAGTATTTAGTAGTTGTATTACACGTTTATTACCTTATAAATAAATAAAAAAACTTTTTTATTTTTAAATTCAGTGCATTAGTATTTGTAAAATGATTCTTTGATATAGCGTTCATTAAAAGATGACCACCATGCCACCTGGGGCCTGTGGAATGGTACATCAGCTTATTTGTTAGAGTTGTAAATATTTGTCATGTATTGTTGTTTTTCTGACATGTTCTACATCCTGGAGGACCTCCTCACTACGGATCAATTGGAATGAAAGTAAATCTAATCTAATCTGAGAACAACACAAACGCCCAGTCATCTCGAGGCAGGCCATGCATGACAGAGGCTTTAGTCATCAATAATACAGGCGGAGCACAAAGTCTTGCTCTGATTATAACACTTTTTTACAGAGCAACCGTTGGACATAATAAGTTACATTTGATGCCATTACATAGGTTAGCGTTACTAGTTATTTTTAAGACCACTTACGTTAGTAAACCTCAACGTGTGTTCCCTCGGTAGCTCGGAGAATGTCGAGGCGGTATTCCAGATCCCGCCAGGTGTTTCGTAACGTGTGTCCTGTCACGGCACCCACAGCAGCTTGTATCCTAGCCTTCAGTTCGTCGACGTCACCAAATGGTGTGACGAAGACTCTGTCCTTAACATAGCCGCAGAAAAAGAAGTAAACGGGCGTAATGTCTGGAGAGCGGAGAGCGGGATGGCTAGGCTGTTGGACCGTTCCTTCCAATCCACTACTCCGCCCTCCAGACATTACGCCCGGTGACTTCTTTTTCTGTGGCTATGTCAAGGACAGAATCTTCGTCACACCAGTTGCTGACGTAGACGAACTGAAGGCTAGGATACAAGCTGCTGTGGGTACTGTGACAGAACACGTTACGAAACACCTGTCGATAACTGGAATACCGCCTCGACATTCTCCGAGCTACTAAGGCAACCCACGTTGATGTTTCCTACGTGAGTGGTCTTAAAAATAACTAGTAACACTAATACACAGCGTGGTCCATTGATAGTGACCGGCCAAATGTCACACGATACAAGCGTCCAACGAAAAAACTACAAAGAACGAAACTTCTATAGCTTGAAGGGGGAAACCACATGGAGGCATGGTTGGCCCGCTAGATGGCGCTGTCAAAGGTCCAACGGATATCAACTGGATTTTTTTAAATAAAACCCCCATTTTTATTACATATTCGTGTAGTACGTAAAGAAATATGAATGATTGTGATAGATGGCGTTGTAATAGTCACAAACATAAGGTTCACAATTTTAGGCGAACTGTTGGTAACAGGTATGTTTTTTCAATCAAAATACAGAACGTAGGCACACTTTAAAAAAAAATGGTTCAAATGGCTCTGAGCACTATGGGACTCAACTGCTGTGGTTATTAGTCCCCTAGAACTTAGAACTACTTAAACCTAACTAACCTAAGGACATCACACACATCCATGCCCGAGGCAGGATTCGAACCTGCCACCGTAGCAGTCGCACGGTTCCGGACTGCGCGCCTAGAACCGCGAGACCACCGCGGCCGGCTGGGCACGCTTCAACATTTTATTTCCGTTGTTCCAATGTGATACATGTATCTTTGTGAAGTTATCATTACTGAAAAGTTGTTACAGCGTGGTTACCTGTAAATACCATATTAATGTAATAAATGCACAAAATGATGTCCGTCAACCTCAATGCATTTGGCAACACGTGTAACGACATTCCTCTCAACAGCGAGTAGTTCGCCTTCCGTAATGTTCGTACATGCATTCACAATGCACTGACGCATGCAGACAGACTTTGTCGGTGGATCACGATAGCAAATATTCTTCAACTTTTCCCACAGAAAGAAATCCGGGGACGTCAGCTCCGGTGAACGTGCGGGCCACGGTATGGTGCTTCGACGACCAATCCACCTGTCACTAAATATGCTATTCAATACCGCTTCAACCCACGGTATGGTGCTTCGACGACCAATCCACCTGTCATGAAATATGCTATTCAACACTGCTTCAACCGCACGCGAGCCATGTTCCGGACATCCATCATGTTGGAAGTACATCGCCATTCTGTCATGCAGTGAAACAACTTGTAGTAACATCGGTAGAACATTATGTAGGAAATCGGCAAACATTGCACCATTTAGGATGCCGTCTATAAAATGGGGGCCAATTATCCTTCCTCCCATAATGCCGCACCATACATTAACCCGCCAAGGTCGCTGATGTTCCACTTGTCGCTGCCATCGTGGATTTTCCGTTGCCCAACAGTGGATATTATGCCGCTTTGCGTTACCGCTGTTGGTGAATGACGCTTCGTCGCTAAATAGAGCGCGTACAAAAAATCTGTCATCGTCCCGTAATTTCTCTTGTGCCCACTGGAAGAACTGTACATGAGGTTCGAATTCGTCGCCATGGAATTCCTGGTGCATAGAAATATGGTACGGGTGCAATCGATGTTGACGTAGCATTCTCAACACCGACGTTTTTGAGATTCCCGATTCTCGCTCAATTTATCTGCTACTGATGTGCGGATTAGCCGTGACAGCAGCTAAAACACCTACTTGGGCATCATCATTTGTTGCAGGTCGTGGTTGACGTTTCACGTATGGCTGAACACTTCCTGTTTCCTTAGATAACGTAACTATCCGGCGAACGGTCCGGACACTTGGATGATGTCGTCCAGGATACCGAGCAGCATACACAGCACACGCCAGTTGGGCATTTTGATCACAATAGCCATACATTAGAACACGATATGTACCTTTTCCGCAATAGGTAAACGGTCCATTTTAACACGGGTAATGTATCACGAAGCAAATACCGTCCGCACTGGCGGAATGTTACGTGATACCACGTACTTGTACGTTTGTGACTATTAGAGCGCCATCTATCACAAAGCGAACAAAGTGGTCCAACTAAAACATTCACATTTCTTTACGTACTACACGAATATGTAATAAAAAATGGGGGTTCCTATTTTAAAAAACGCAGTTGATATCCGTTTGAACTATGGCAGCGCCATCTAGCGGGCCAACCATAGCGTCATCTGGTTTGCCCCTTCAAGCCAATAATATTTCAGGTAAACATTCCTCCTCTCTTGCTCTGTCCGTTCCGCATCTAGCCAATGATGACGGCCAACCAATAGCAATAGGAGAATAGGTGATGGTACTAACAAATCTCTTCTCTATCCTATTTTCTTTTTATATTCTTCTTAAAAAAATTTATTTATATTTCAACCTTAAATTATTGTTACTTTGAAAAGTATCATTCCTTGTAAATGGTGTAGATAAAACAAAAGAAAAGAAAACTGTAAAAAGATGAAAAATGAAAATTGTAAGTTATACAACCTGTATTAAAGATCAGGTAAGAGGTCTGTAATGTGGCAATAAATAAATAAATAAATAATAGGAGAAATTTCAACCAATGATCCTTCCCCAGTGTGCTTAGAGCCTTCTCGAATTACGATACGCCACTAATAGTGAAACGTCCCCTTAGAAAAATTATTACAAGACTGTGCTTAAACTGACACACAATATTTTTTAGCGCAACGCAATCTGACTTTCAAAAATCCCTACGAAAGAATGGCCCTGACTAGCATTAACCCATACGTTTCACATATCACTTACCTCACAAAAATCTTCGTTACTCGAACTACTGCAATACAGCGAGCGCCACTACTGCCAGCTAAATAAAAGATTCAAACTACTGACGGCACTAACTACTGATAGGTATAGTTAGCGAATGAAAGATTTTAATAGAGAACAAACAATGTATGTACCTCAGTAGTCATAATATATATAGCAGTTCATGACACCAATTCTTACAAATTTCAAAACTCCGCCATCTCTCTCCCCACGTCCACTCCAACTGCGCAACGCTACGCGCTGTTAGCATCCAGCTGCCTCTGCTCAACACTACAATGGCAGACAACAATGCAAACTAAACACACACTGCGCACAGCACAGCCAGTGATTTTTCATACCGAGCGCTAAGTGGCGTTACGAATAAGAAAACCTAAACAGCCTACTTACAATAGTATCCACAAGTGTTTAGCCCATAACGCCCCCTCTACTGCATCGGTGCGGGAATATTAGCCAATGATGATGGTAGCCATAATAATTTTAACCAATACTGCCACTTCTCCAACACGAACGCGGAGAACTCCCCTTTATAAGAGACCGCGACGCGACACTGCTCTCCGACTGGGAGAAAATAACATCATCCGCCACGAACAGTTTGGCCTCCAGCCGAGTTTATCGGCGGAGCTTCAGCTGCTTCGGATCACACACTCCATACAAGTCAACCTGAATAGACGGAACTCCACAGTTGGAGTTCCGCTAGATACCGAAAAGGCATATGATCGCGTGTGTCGTGACAAGCTTGTAGCCGAACCAGTCGATCGAAACCGCCTCCCCGACTGTCACATCAAGCTGATTGAAACCTTTCTGCAGGACGGGCGTCTGTTTGCAGAAATAGATGTGAAGAAATCATCACTGAAAACTGTCTCAGCTGGCATCCCACAGGGAGAGGTGATATCGCCGTGCCTGTTTGATTTGTGTATTAACGACATTCCCACCATTGAGCACATCATCGCCAGTCTCTACGCCGATGACACGCCATTTCTATTCTCTGAAAGGAACTTCGAACAACTTACATGGATATGGCTCTGAGCACTGTGGGACTTAACATCTAAGGTCATCAGTCCCCTGGACTTCGAACTACTTAAACGTAAGGCTAGGCGCAAATTGCTCACGCGGCTGCAGAGCATGTTGCGACGCCTACACCACACCTCTCACGCACCAACTCGCGACGCTCTGCGCTGACAGAACCGAAGCGCGCGCAACCTCTTATCTTCCTCAAACGATTTTACAGAAACTGTTCACTGGAAATGCGTGATTTTTGCCTTACTTGTAGCGCTGTATGTCAGCTTCGTGGCGAAGTGTCCATCATCTCGCTAATGGTCATTCTAATTCTGAAGTACACATTTTAGTAAGAGACTACGCGAAACTCGTTTGCAACGAAAATTGGGGGTCGCTATGATTTTGCGTTTGGTGCGTATTACACCGTATGTTGCTGCGTATGAAATTTAGCTAACATGCTGAATTTTTGTTTAGACTTGGGAGGAGGTCTCTATCTGCCTCCGATCTCGAGAAAATGGATCCCATGTAGCGCGCTCACTTCCGATCTCACGCCCGCAAGAATGAAAATACTCGCAACATCTCTCATATCTCCTAATCCGCTCAACACACCGAAACAAAAGTTTGGGCAATGATAGCACACAAGGAGGAGAGTGTTTTGTCAATTCTTAAACACACGGAACTTTCTTATCTATGGCGATATATCAGTACTTATACTTCCCTATTTATTTATTTCACTGCAGTGACTGTAACTTTTACGAGTTATCGACACCTGGTGAAATAAGAGTTTGCTAGCATCAAAATAAACATGAAATTTCTTCTTTTATGTCACTGCAGACCGACACTATGAGGTTTTTCGTAAGCTATTGAACTCTGTGTTTGTCAATTAGTTGTTTAATGAGACACTCCGTTTTCGGAATACTGTCAATAGCTGCTGTGACATGAGTTTGGCAAATTACGTTGTGACAAAAGAAGTACAATTAAACGAGTCACCAAGAGAAATGAGGCCGTTACTCACAAACGGTCATGCTTCTTCGAATGAAATAGGGATAACAACTCACACAAAAATAGATTGCGAATTGTGTTGGAATTTTGGTGGAATCCCCGTAACCCATCGTATTTTTAACACTGAGCGCCTGGAATGGAAACTTACCAAAGGATTTTATCCCTTCTCTTGATATGAGCAGTATTAAAAAAATGACGAGCGTTCCTTAAGGCGGAATGATAGCCACATGCCAGATACTGGTTACTCGCCTAAGGCTTGCCAAACTGAAATGCGTGATCGCGAAAAAAATAGTTGTTATTGAGAAAACTAAACAGTTGATCTGTCGCACAACACAATGGTCAGTGTATTGTCAGCAGCGAAGGATAATTCGCGGGACAGGAATGCACAAGCTAGCCGTGTGTGCCTTGTGAGTCGGAGTTCGTAAAACATTGTCATGAAATTAGATCTGCCTTTGTCAGCAGTACATTTCAACGAATTAAATTTATCTAATCATAACACTCTTTTTGGATATTTCTACTTTTGTAATAATACCGACCATTTCCTTCATTTGTGTAGCTTGTTGTACAATTAGTTTATTAATGCTGATAATATGCATGGAAACAATTGAATTGCCTTTTCTCATCACGCTGAACCAATTGAAACATTGTTATTGTGACTTCTTTACGGCTGTTTCTAGCTTGCAGTGGAAAGATAATGTTCGCATGCATGTAGTACAGTGTGTCGTATTACATTATTACGTCCATATCCAAGATATGCTGAGGGAATTAGATTAGGAAATGAGACACTTAAAGTAGTGAAGGAGTTTTGCTATTTAGGAAGTAAAATAACTGATGATGGTCGAAGTAGGGAGGATATAAAATGTAGACTGGCAATGGCAAGGAAAGCGTTTCTGAAGAAGAGAAATTTGTTAACATCGAATATAGATTTATGTATCAGGAAGTCGTTTCTGAAAGTATTTGTTTGGAGTGTAGCCATGTATGGAAGTGAAACATGGACGATAACTAGTTTGGACAAGAAGACAATAGAAGCTTTTGAAATGTGGTGCTACAGAAGAATGCTGAAGATTAAATGGGTAGATCACATAACTAATGAGGAGGTATTGAATAGGATTGGACAGAAGAGAAGTTTGTGGCACAACTTGACTAGAAGAAGGGATCGGTTGGTAGGACATGTTTTGAGGCATCAAGGGATCGCAAATTTAGCATTGGAGGGCAGCGTGGAGGGTAAAAATCGTAGAGGGAGACCGAGAGATGAGTACACTAAGCAGATTCAGAAGGATGTGGGTTGCAGTAGGTACTGGGACATGAAGCAGCTTGCACAGGATAGAGTAGCATGGAGAGCTGCATCAAACCAGTCTCAGGACTGAAGACAACAACAACAACATCCAAGAAATCACAGCGATACTTCTATACTTCGGATTTTGGACGTTTCTTACCAGGAGCACAAAGGGATCACACCTGTGGAGATTATCCCTTTCTAAACTTTTGTAACGGATCGTACAGATACGCCAGCACACTAGGCAGCGAGAAGATAACCTTGTTTTACTTTCCTTCCTTGATTCTTAATCACATGATTTTATAATATTCCTTGCTTCCTTATTCACTACCCTCTGTCCCTTCTTGCGATCTGAAAACATCACGGACGCATATGGTACAATTCAATCAGTTACTGAAGTGTGCATTTTTCTTGAGAGAAGAAAAACTAAACTAAACTAAACTATACAGATATTAATAACAGAAAAGTATGATGTACTAACGAAGAAAGCTGGAACGTTTAAATGGCGAAAAACGAAACACTACCCAAAGGCAATAAAATTTAGTACACACTAAACCAAAATATTTCGTACGGGCAATTCTACCACTGCTCATATGCGCCATGCCAATATGAGCATATGGCCGGGTCACTTTCCCGCTCCCCGCCTATAACGCTAGGCCAAGTGGAGACGGTATAGCGCGACGCAGCGCAGCGCGCTTTTTTGTGACGTCACAGGTCAAATGGGGCCGCGGTGCAAACTGCGACGCGACGCGACTGGGACGCGACTCGCGCCTGCGCCAGGTCGCGCAGCGTTGTAGTTGCGGCACAGTTTCTCGCGCCGCTAGCACCGTGGCAAATTTGAGGCGGGGAGCGGAAAGGTAGCCCGGCCATATGTTCACGTCGGAACGGCGCATATATCAGCAGTAGTAGTATTGCCCATACGATAAATTTTGCCTTACTGTGTACTAAATTTTATTGCCTTTGCGTAGTGTTTCGGTTTTCGCCATTTAAAGGCTCCAGCTTTCTTCGTTAGTACATTATACTTTTTCTGTTGTTTATATCTGTGTAGATTTGTTTTGTCTTGTTTTCCTTCTGTCAATAAAAATGCATTCTTCAGTAACTGAACGGCCATTGGCCACTGGAATTGTACCATATACCTCCGCGATGTTTTCAGATCGCAAGAAGTGACAGAGGGTAGTGAATAAGGAAGCAAGGAATATTATAAAATCATGTGATTAAGAAGCAAAGCAGGAAAGTAAAACAAGATTATCTTCTCGCTGCCTAGTACGCTGGCGTATCTGTACGATCTGATACAAAAATTTAGAAATGGATAATCTCCGCAAGTGTGATTCCTTTCTGCTTGTGGTAAAAAGCGTCCAAGATCTGAAGTATAGAGGTCTCACTGTGATTACTTGGATATGGACGTAATAATGTAATATGACACACTGTACTACAAGCACGTGAACATCACATTTCCACTGCAAGCTAGAAACAGTCGAAAAGCAGTCACAAATAATGCTTTAATGATGAGAAAAAGCATTTCAATTGTTGCATGCATATTATCAGCATTATTAAAATAATTCTACAACAGGCTACACAAATGTAGAAAATGGTCGGTATTATTACGAAAGTAGGAATATCCTAAAAGAATGTTATGATTAGAGACATTTAATTCGTTGAAATGTACTGCTGACAAAGGCAGATCTAATTTCATGACAATGTTTTACGAACTCCAACTCACAAGGCACACATGGCTAGCTTGTGCATTCCTGCCGCGCGCATTATCCTTCGCTGCTGACAATACACTGACCATTGTGTTGTGCGACAGATCAATTGTTTAGTTTTCTCAATAACAACTATTTTATTGGCGATCACACATTGTCGGTTTGGAAAGCCGTAGGTGAGTAACCAGTATCTGGCATGTGGCTATCATTCCACCTGAAGGAAAGCTCGTCAATATTTTAATACTGCTCAGATCAAGAGAAGGAATAAAATCCTTTGGTAAGTTTCCATTCCAGTCGCTCAGTGTTAAAAAAGCGATAGGTTACGGGGATTCCACCAAAATTCCAACAGAACTGGCAATCTATTTTTGTGTGAGTTGTCAACCTTTCCTCATTCGAAGAAGGATTACCGTTTGTGAGTAACGGCCACATTTCTCTTGGTGACTGGTTTATTTGTACTTCCTTTGTCACAGTGTAATTTGCCAAACTCATCTCACAGCAGCTACTGAGACAGAATTCCGAAAACGGAGTGCCTCATTAAACAACTAATTGACAAACACAGAGTTCAACAGCTTACGAAAAACCTCATAGTGTCGGTCTGCAGTGACATAAAAGAAGAAATTTCATGTTTGTTTTCAAACTAGGAAACTCTTGTTTCGCTAGCTGTCGATAACTCTTAAAAGTTACAGTCACTGGAGTAAAATTAACGAAAAGGGAAGAGTAAGTACTGATATATCGCCATAGATAAGAAAGTTCCGTGTGTTTAAGAATTGGCAAAACTCTCTACCTGCTATGGTCGCAGGTTCGAATCCTGGCTCGGGCATAGATGTGTGTGATTAGGTTAGTTAGGTTTAAGTAGTTCTAAGAGCCATTTGAACCATTTTTGATACAGTTGGCGCTAAGAGGTTCTGTGATGAAACTTCCTGGCAGATTAAAACTGTGTGCCGGACCGAGACTCGAACTCGGGACTTTGCCTTTCCCGGGCAAGTGCTCTACCGTCTGAGCTACCCAAGCACCACCCCTGTCCCGCCCTCACAGCTTTACTTCCGCCAGTACCTCGTCTCCTACCTTCCAAACTTTACAGAAGCTCTCCTGCGAACCTTGCAGAACTAGCACTCCTGGAAGAAAGGATATTGCGGAGACGTGGCTTGGCCACAGCCTGGGGGGATGTTTCCAGAACGACATATTCACTCTGCAAGGGAGTGTGGGCTGATATGAAACTTCCTGGCAGATTAAAACTGCTTGCCAGATCGAGACTCGATCTCGGGACCTTTGCCTTTTGAGGGTAAGCGCTCTAGGTACTGGTAGAAGTAAAGTTGTGTGAAGGTGGCTTGACTCGTGCTTAGGTAGCTCAACTGGTGCCAGCACGGTAACTCAGCGTGTTCGGTTAGCTACCCTCTGTAATAAAAAAAACTGAGCTAATGGATCAATAACGTACTGAAACAGATGTCTTGCGACATCCCCGACGAGCAGATGCAACGGAAAAGAATGATTAAAAAATCTTACAAAAAAAAAGTGTCATGGTTTAAAAAAAGAAAGAAAAAAAGCTGGTAGAGCACTTGCCGGCAAAAGCCAAAGGTCCCGAGTTCGAGTCTCGGTCGGGCACACAGTTTTAATCTGCCAGGAAGTTTCATATCAACGCACACTCCGCTGCAGAGTGAAAATCTCATTCACGTTCGGTGATACTTTTTTTGGGGTGGGGGTGGGGGTGGGGGGGGCAAGGGGGGAAGGGGGGGGGGAATTTTACCTAATATGGATAAGGATCACTGCGGCTGTGATGACGAGAGGTTTCCTACAACTACCGCAACCAGTCGGCTTTTGTTTTGTTCTTCAATTTTTATTATGCCTTTACCGTTTTCGAACCGCCTGGTGATTCATCATCAGGGTACAGATTTATTGTTTGTCTGCAGCAGTGTGGAGTCGTGTATCTGTGGCAAGATGTATAAACGAAACATGTAAGCACCGAGCTGTACATCTGTCTTACACCTTTTCCAATCCGAACGCTTCGCCCTTGGTCAACCACTCTTATTATTCCCTCTTGGCTCTTGTACATTCTGTATATTACCCGTCTCTCCCTATAGCTTAGCCGCATTCGTCTCACAATTTCGAACAACTTGCACCATTTTACATTGTCGAACGCCTTCTCCAGGTCGACATATCCTATCAACGTGTCTTGATATCTGTTCACTCTTGCTTCCATTATCAAGCGCAACGTGAGAATTATCTCTCTGGTGCCTTCACTTTTCCTAAAGCCAAACTGATCGTCACCTAACACATCCCAAATTTTCTTTTCCATTCCTCTCTATATTATTGTTGTCAGCAACTTGGATGCATCAGCTGTTAAGCTTATTGCGCAATAATTGACCCACTTGTGCTGCTTTTGCAGTCTTCGGAACTGTGTGGATGATATTTTTCCGAAAGTAATTTGCTATTTCGCCAGATTCATACATTCTATATACCAACGTGAATAGTCGTTTTGTTGCCACTTCCGCAATGATTCTAGAAGTTCTGATGGAATGTTATCAATACCTTCTGTCTTATTTGATTTAAGCTGTCCAAAGCTGTTTTATATTCTGACTCGAATACGCAATCCCCTGTCTCTTTTTAATCGACTTCTGTTTCTTCTTCTATCAGACAAAGCTTTCCTCTCATACAGGCCTTCACAATGTACTCTCTCCACCTATTCGCTCTCACTCCGCTGCATTTAAAACTGGAATTCCCGCTCCATCTTAATGTTACGAGCCTTGCTTTTAATTTCACCGAAGCTTGTTTTGACTCTCCTATATTCTAAATCATTCCTTCCGACAATAATTTCCTTTTCGATTTCTTCATATTTATAATGCACCCAATTTGTCTTAACTTCCCTGTTGTACCTGTTTACTTCTTTCCTCAGTCAAAATGGCTCTGAGCACTATGGGACTCAACTGCTGTGGTCATCAGTCCCCTAGAACTTAGAACTACTTAAACCTAACTAACCTAAGGACATCACACACACATCCATGCCCGAGGCAGGATTCGAACCTGGGACCGTAGCAGTCGCACGGTTCCGGACTTCGCGCCGTGAGACCACTGCGGCCGGCTTTCCTCAGTCACTTATATTTTGCATTCCTGAATTTCCCTGAACAGTTCTGTACAGTATGTGATCAAAAGTATCCGGACAAACCCAGAAACATACGTGTTTCATATTAGCTGCATTGTGCTCCCACCTACTGCCAGGTACTCCATATCAGCGACCTCAGTAGTCAAAATGGTTCAAATGGCTCTGAGCGCTATGGGACTTAACATCTGAGGTCATCAGTCCCCTAGAACTTACACCTACTTAAACCTAACCAACCCTAAGAACATCACACACATCCATGCCCGAGGCAGGATTCGAACCTGAGACCGTAGCGTTCGCGCGGTTCCAGACTGAAGCGCCTAGAACCGCTCGGCCACACCGGCTGGCACATCAGATTTGGTGTCACTTGTGTCATACGTCTGTACGCGGGACTTCCACACTCCTTAACACCCCTAGCTACACTGCTTCCGATGTGACGGTGAAGTGGAAAAGTGAAGGGACACGTACAGCACAAAAGCGCACAGGCCGACCTCGTCTGACTGACACAGACCGTCGACAGTTGAAGAGGGACGTAACGTGTAATGGGCAGACGTCTATCCAGACCGTCTCACAGGAATTCCAAACTGCATCAGGATCCACTGCAAGTACTGTGACAGTTAGGTGGGAGGTGAGGAAACTTGGATTTCATGATCGAGCGGCTGCTCATAAGCCTCGCTTTGTATAAGGAGCGTAAACATTGGACGACTGAACATGCTGGATGCTGCACCAAGATAATGCACGGCCGCATATTGCCAATGTTGTCGCTGGCTATCTTGGCAAAATCAACGTGTAGTGCCGGCCGGGGTGTCCGAGCGGTTTTGCCAGCACGCTAGCTCGGTCAGATGGTTTAGCTACCCTCTGTAATAAAAAAAACTGAGTGAACGGATCAACGAAAAACCTGAACAGGTGTCATCGCACGTCCGCCCCGAACAAAGTCAACGAACAACATAGAGGAAAATGAAATCTATAAAAAAAAAGCCGGCACGGTAACTCAGCGTGTTAGGTCAGAGGGTTAGCTGCCCTCTCTAATAAAAAAAACTGAGTTAATCAATCAACGACGAGCTGAAACGGGTGTCTTGCGACGTCCGCCCCGAGCAGAAGCAGCGAACAAAAACGAGCAAAAAATGAGATTAAAAAAAAAAAAGCGGTTCTAGGCGCTACAGTCTGGAACTGCGCGACCGCTATGGTCGCAGGTTCGAATCCTGCCTCAGGCATGGATGTGTGTGATGTCCTTAGGTTAGTTAGGTTTGAGTAGTTCTACGTTGTAGGGGACTGATGACCACAGCAGTTAAGTCCCATATTGCTCAGAGCCATTTCATCGTGAAGTGCATCCCTCACCTTCCTATAGTCTTGATTTAGCCCCATGTATTCTTTTTTCTGCTCGCTAACATGAAGAAACGGCTTCGTGGGACGCATTATCAGCCATCAGAAGCAGTGGTGAAGGCTGCGGTGACGACTTTGAAGGACCTCTCAAAAAATGGTTTCCAGCATGTATTGGAAGACCGGCAGAAACGCTGGGACAAGTGCATTGCATTTATGGGAGACTAGTTTGCGAAGGACCATCAAAATTATGAGTAAAGGTATGTTGTCCAAAAAAAAAAACTGATCATTCTTTATTGAACAGCCCTCGTAGGATACTTGAGCAACGTCCCGGTGATCAATCACGCGCCTAAGTGACAGCTGCAGGGATGGCAACCGGTGCGACAGCAGAGTTTCACTCGACTTTGAGGAACTGATTTGCATCGGAGCGGCAAAGAAATCTGAAGACTTGTATGTGACAGGTGGCCTAGAAAGCCTCAGAAAAATACACTGGGCAACAAGGTTAAGTAAAGCAGGGCACGCCGAATGAAATGCGGTAGCAGTGTTTGCTGCCAAGGGGCCTCTGAAACTGCACTGCATTTTAAAGCTTTCACACCCACTGGCTACAGATGTAAACATTAACTTTTACTGTGCTTCAGTTGCAAGAAAAGTATTTTTTCCCAATGGAAACCTGAGTTATATATTTGTGAATGTTCAGCCTTTTCGTCACGTGCAGATGCTGCCAACTGTTGGGCATCACTGTGAAAATATCACCAAGCCAACGCAGCCGTGCGGTACAGCTCGCGACCGACTGAATATACCGATGTGGTTGTTTTGCTTTATTCCACTGTATAACAGAATAGTGTCGTTATTTTTCACGGTAATTACTGAATGAGCATTTTACTATTTATTACTGTAGAGAGTATTTCTTAATTTGTTGTTTTAGTCCATAAAATGAAGCCAAGTGCACAAAGTTTGTTCTGAAAACAGGTGCATCTTTCTGAGTAAATCTTGCATCTAAAACCATTAAAAATTCACCTAACAAAAATACTCCTTCCTCCAGAAAAATGCAAGTTTGAAACGGTTAAGAATGTTATATACTAGGTGATCAAAAAGTCAGTATAAATTTGAAAACTTAATAAACCACGGAACAATGTAGATGTGTTGTTGTTGTTGTGGTCTTCAGTCCTGAGACTGGTTTGATGCAGCTCTCCATGCTACTCTATCCTGTGCAAGCTTCTTCATCTCCCAGTACCTACTGCAGCCTACATCCTTCTGAACCTGCTTAGTGTATTCATCTCTTGGTCTCCCTCTACGATTTGTACCCTCCACGCTGCCCTCCAATACTAAATTGGTGATCCCTTGATGCCTCAGAACATGTCCTACAAACCGATCCCTTCTTCTGGTCAAGTTGTGCCACAAACCTCTCTTCTCCCTAATCCTATTCAATACTTCCTCATTAGTTATGTGATCTACCCATCTAATCTTCAGCATTCTTCTGTAGCACCGCATTTCGAAAGTTTCTATTCTCTTCTTGTCCAAACTATTTATCGTCCATGTTTCACTTCCATACATGGCTACACTCCATACAAATACTTTCAGAAATGACTTCCTGACACTTAAATCTATACTCGATGTTAACAAATTTCTCTTCTTCAGAAACGCTTTCCTTGCCATTCCCAGTCTACATTTTATACCCTCTCTACTTCGACCATCATCAGTTATTTTGCTCCCCAAATAGCACAACTACTTTACTACTTTAAGTGTCTCATTTCCTAATCTAATTACCTCAGCATCACCCGACTTCATTTGACTACATTCCATTATCCTCGCTTTGCTTTTGTTGATGTTCATCTTATATCCCCCTTTCAAAACAATGTCCATTCCGTTCAACTGCTCTTCCAAGTCTTTTGCTGTCTCTGACAGAATTACAATGTCATCGGCGAACTTCAAAGTTTTAATTTTTTCTCCATGGACTTTAATACCTACTCCGAAATTTTGTTTTGTTTCCTTTACTGCTTGCTCAATATACAGATTGAATAACATCGGGGATAGGCTACAACCCTGTCTCACTCCCTTCCCAACCACTGCTTCGCTTTCATGTCCCTCGACTCTTATAACTGCCATCTGCTTTCTGTACAAATTGTAAATAGCCTTTCGCTCCCTGTATTTTACCCCTGCCACCTTTAGAATTTGAAAGAGAGTATTCCAGTCAATAGTGTCAAAAGCTTTCTCTAAGTCTACAAATGCTAGAAACGTAGGTTTGCCTTTCCTTAATCTTTCTTCGAAGATAAGTCGTAAGGTCAGTATTGCCTCATGTGTTCTAGTATTTCTACGGAATCCAAACTGATATTCCCCGATGTTGGCTTCTACTAGTTTCTCCATTCGTCTGTAAAGAATTCGTGTTAGTATTTTGCAGCTGTGGCTTATTAAACTGATGGTTCGGTAATTTTCACATCTGTCAACACCTGATTTCTTTGGGATTGGAATTATTATATTCTTCTTGAAGTCTGAGGGTATTTCGCCTTTTTCATACAACTTGCTCACCAGATGGTAGAGTTTTGTCAGGACTGGCTCTCTCAAGGCCGTCAGTAGTTCCAATGGAATGTTGTCTACTCCGGGGGCCTTGTTTCGACTTAGGTCTTTCAGTGCTCTGTCACTCATAAATTCTATATACCAACGTGAATAGTCGCAGTATCGTATCTCCCATTTCATCTTCATCTACATCCTCTTCCATTTCCATAATATCGTCCTCAAGTATATCGCCCTTGATTAGACCCTCTATATACTCCTTCCATCTTTCTGCTTTCCCTACTTTGCTTAGAACTGGGTTTCCATCTGAGCTCTTGATGTTCATACAAGAGGTTCTCTTTTCTCCAAAGGTCTCTTTAATTTTCCTGTAGGCAGTATCTATCTTACCCCTAGTGAGATAAGCCTCTACATCCTTACATTTGTCCTCTAGCCATCCCTGCTTAGCCATTTTGCATTTCCTGTCGATCTAATTTTTGAGACGTTTGTATTCCTTTCTGCCTGCTCCATTTACTGCATTTTTATATTTTCTTCTTTTATGAATTACATCCAATATTTCTTCTGTCACCCAAGGAGTTCTCCTAGCCCTCGTCTTCTTACCTACTATATCCTCTGCTGACTTCACTACTTCATCCCTCAAAGTTACCCATTCTTCGTCTACTGTATTTCTTTCCCCCATTCCTGTCAATTGTTCCCTTATGCTCTCCCTGAAACTCTTGGTGGGAGACACCTTTAGTGGCTCACTGTGCGCTCAGGTTTGAGAAGAGAGACTTTACGCAGCCGACCAGCATACTAGATATCTATTGATACAAAATCAGCATCGTTTCAGAAAACATCATTCTTGTGCAACGCAGCTAGCTCTTTATTCGCACGAAGTAATGGCCGCTATCGATAGGGGATCTCAAATTGATTCCGGATTTCTAGATTTCCGGAAAGCTTTTGGCACCGTTCCTCACAAGTGACTTCTAATCAAGCTGCGGGACTATGGGGTATCGTCTCAGTTGTCTGACTGGATTCGTGATTTCCTGTCAGGAAGGTCGCAGTTTGTAGTAATAGACGGCAAATCATCGAGTACAACTGAAGTCAGGTGTTCCCCAGGGAAGCGTCCTGTTACCTCTGTTGTTCCTGATCTATATAAATCACCTGGGTGACAATCTGAGCAGTTCTCTTAGGTTGTTCGCAGATGATGCTGTAATTTACCGTCTAGTAAGGTCATCCGAAGACCAGTATCAGCTGCAAAGCGATTTAGAAAAGATTGCTGTATGGTGTGTCAGGTGGCAGTTGACGCTAAATAACGAAAAGTGTGAGGTGATCCACACGAGTTCCAGAAGAAATCCGTTGGAACTCGATTACTCGATAAATAGTACAATTCTCAAGGCTGTCAATTCAACTAAGTGCCTGGGTGTTAAAATTACGAACAACTTCAGTTGCAAAGACCACATAGATAATATTGTTGGGAAGGCGAGCCAAAGGTTGCGTTTCATTGGCAGGACACTTAGAAGATGCTACAAGTCCACTGAAGAGACAGCTTACACTACACTCGTTCGTCCTCTGTTAGAATATTGCTGGATTGACGGAGGACATCGAAAGGGTGCAAAAAAGGGCAACTCGTTTTCTGTTATCACGTAATAGGGGAGAGAATGTGGCAGATATAGTACGCGAGTTGGGATGGAAGTCATTAAAGCAAAGACGTTTTTCGTCACGGCGAAATCTATTTACGAAGTTTCAGTCACCAACTTTCTCTTCCGAGTGCGAAAATATTTTGTTGAGCCCAACCTACATAGGTAGGAATGATCATCAAAATAAAATAAGAGAAATCAGAGCTCGAACAGAAGGGTTTAGCTGTTCGTTTTTCCCGCGCGCTGTTCGGGAGTGGAATGGTAGAGAGATGGTACGATTGTGGTTTGATGAACCCTCTGCCAAGCACTTAAATGTGAATTGCAGAGTAATCATGTAGATGTAGATGTAGACAATGGCCAACATGTCCATGCAAAAACTTCATCCGATTTTCACAGTGATTTCCACTTCGCGCCCGATCGGATCTTACTTTGCGAACTGCTCTTGTAGTTATCGCAGAAATCGTAAAGACAGAAGTTGCTATAGCAGACGGGATCTGTTAATATTTGTCTGTGAAAAGCACAACAAAAAATGGCTCTGAGCACTATAGGACATCTGAGGTCATCAGTCCCCTAGATTTAGCACTACTTAAACCTAACTAACCTAAGGACATCACCCACATACATGCCCGAGGCTGGATTCAAACCTGCGACCGCAGCAGCACCGCGGTTCCGGACTGAAGCGCCTAGAACCGCTCGGCCACAGCGGCCGGCAAAAGCAGAACAACGAAGACAGTTTACAGCCAGGTAAACGCAGACACTAGACCACAGATGGTTAAGAGGGAATGGGAGAGAGAAACAAGGCGGAACGTGTCAAAACGCAAGTACTGAAGAGAAAGTGGGGATGCGAATTTAGGTACGTTAGGAGAAGAAACTGTACGCAGGAGATATGGGGAGCAAACAAGTATCGTTTGAATTGTGTAATCCGGAACTGAGCATTAGATGTCACGAGAAATGGACCCACCACTGTAAGAGAAGGTGAGGAGTCTCTACTGAAATTTAGTGACAGCAGAATGAGCCCGTCAGCGGAGTTCAGTGACCTCGAACGTGGTCACCTGAGTAACAGCATCAGCAGGCACATTTCAAAAACTGTAAAGCTTCCCGAGTGGACTGCGAGTGATGAGATTGTGGAACATCAAGGGCTGATGGGGAGCGACTGATGGGGAGTCCTAAAGTGCTGTCACCAGCTTAGCTAGCACAGTGGTTCCCAACCTGGAGGCGATTATCCCCTCAGGGGTAAAACAAAAGTTCCCGGAGGGGTAAAATCTCAACGACTCGATTCTGTTTCAGTCTCGAAACTATTTTCAAAAGACCATTACCGTTGTCACCTTTTTATAAGACTCTAATATTGATCATAAAAGTTATCAATAACTTGTTTTTCTCAATTAGTAGCATTAACATGGTGGAGGATACAGATTCCTCACAAGGTTCACCCACTACACACACGTTGTGCTTTGTCCCATACATGTTACTGTTGTTGTGGTCTTCAGTCCTGAGACTGGTTTGATGCAGCTCTCCAAGCTACTCTATCCTGTGAAAGCTTCTTCATCTCCCAGTACCCACTGCGGCCTACATCCTTCTGAATCTGGTTAGTGTATTCATCTCTTGGTCTCCCTCTACGATTTTTACCATCCACGCTGCCCTCCAATACTAAATTGGTAATCCCTTGATGCCTCAGAACATGTCCTACCAACCGATCCCTTCTTCTTGTCAAGTTGTGCCACAAACTCCTCTTCTCCCCAATTCTATTCAATACCTCCTCATTAGTTATGTGATCTACCCATCTAATCTTCAGCATCCTTCTGTAGCACCACATTTCGAAAGCTTCTATTCTCTTCTTGTCCAAACTGTTTATCGCCCATGTTTCACTTCCATACATGGCTACGCTCCATACAAACACTTTCAGACACAACTTCCTGACACTTAAATCTATACTCGATGTTAACAAATTTCTCTTCTTCAGAAACGCTTTCCTTGCCATTGCCAGTTTACATTTTACATCCTCTCTACTTCACCATCATCAGTTATTTTGCGCCCCAAATAGCAAAACTCCTTTACTACTTTGTCTCATTCCCTAATCCAATTCCCTCAGCATCACCCGACTTAATTCGACTACATTCCATTATCTTCGTTTTGCTTTTGTTTTGTTCATCTTATACCCTCCGTTCAAGACACTGTCCATTCCGTGTTGTAGAACCTTCGTTCTCCTATCCTGTTACCTGACCCTGGGGCGTAGCTATGTAGTGGAGGCAAGGAGAAATGTCTTAGCGGTGTACTGCATCCGAAGCCGTTCCACGAACTCACAAACTCGGCCTACCGTAATAACTCGGCTTCCATAGCAGTAATGATCAGGCCTTCACATAACTGGCGACGAAGGTTTACAAAAAGGTGATCTCCTAGACCCATATAAGGCAACGGCCTTGCCGCAGTGGCTACACCGGTTCCCGTGAGATCACCGAAGTTAAGAGCTCTCGGGCGTGGTCGGCACCTGGATGGGTGACCATCAAGGCCGCCATGCGCTGTTGCCATTTTTCGGGGTTCACTCAGCTTCGTGATGCCAATTGAGGAGTTATTCGACCGATTAGTAGCAGCTTCGGTCAAGAATGCAATCTTAACGACCGGGAGAGCGGTGTGCTGACACTACGCCCCTCCTATCCGCATCGTCTCTGAGGATGACACGGCGGTCGGATGGCCCCAGTAGGCCACTCGTGGCCTGAAGACGGAGTGCTACAACCATATACCGTGTATCCACAATCCAGCCGAGATCGCACAAATGCCCTGTGAAACCGGAGTAGACATGCCCTGTCTGCTCCCCATGTACTGTGGCTAACAAGGGGAGGCCGCCAATTGTGAAATTCAGATGCGATTCATAGTGCGCGTAATAAAAGCTCATGGCCAGAGGTGTAATGTGGCAAAGCACCAAGATGCACTTCTCAGCCGTTGTCGAGAAAATCGACAGTTAAAAGAAACTGTTGCGGTGAAATACTCTCTACGATTAACAATTTTGTACAGCGTCGTGGCGGTGAATGAATATTTCGATGATCTTGTGATTGCTTTGCTCTATCCGAAACATACAGGAGGCGGCGTGGATTGGCCTCCCTATTCGCCAGACATGAACCCCTGTGACTTCTTTCTGTGGGGACACTTGAAAGACCAGGTGTACCGCCAGAATCCAGAAACAGTTGAACAGCTGAAGCAGTACATCTCATCTGCATGTGAAGCCATTCCGCCAGACACGTTGTCAAAGGTTTCGGGTAATTTCATTCACAGACTACGCCATGTTATTGCTACGCATGGTGGATATGTGGAAAATATCGTACTATAGAGTTTCCCAGACTGCAGCGCCATCGGTTGTTGAAAATTGTAACTACTGTAATTTCGAAAGTTTGTCTGCCTGAAAATGTACTGTTGTCCCAAGCATATTGCAACAAACGGTGTATTTCTATCGCTGCTCGTTTAGTTTGTATTGCCGTTTCAAATATACCGGTCATTTTTGAAACACCCTGTGCGGTTGAGCGGTATTGAGTAGCACATTTCATGACAGGTAGATTGGTCGTTGAAGCAGCATACCGTGGCCCGCACGTTCACCGGATCTGACGTACCCGGATTTCTTTCTGTGGGGAAAGTTGAAGGATATTTGCTATCGTGATCCACCGACAACGCCTGACAACATGCGGCAGCGCATTGTGAGTTCCTATTCAAAAAACGCAGCTGATATCCGTTTGACCTATCGCAGCGCCATCTAGCGGGCCAAAAATAGCGCCATCTGGTTTCAAGAAATCGTTCAAATGGCTCTGAGCACTATGGGACTTAACATCTGTGGTCATCAGTCCCCTAGAACTTAGAACTACTTAAACCTAACTAATCTATATATATATACACAGGGTGAGTTACCGCTGGATATATTTTGTAAACCACATCAAATACTGACGAACCGATTCCACAGACCGAACGTCAGGAGAGGGGCTAGTGTAACTGTTTAATACAAACCATACAAAAATGCACGGAAGTATGTTTTTAACACAAACCTACGTTTTTTTTAAAAATGGCACCCCGTTAATTTTGTTATCACATCTGAACATATAAACAAATACGTAATCAGTGCCATTTGTTGCATTGTGAAATGTTAATTACGTCCGGAGACATCGTAACCTAAAGTTGACGCTTGAGTACCACTCCTCCGGTGTTCGATCGTGTGTATCAGAGAGCACCGAATTACGTAGGGATCCAAAGGGAACGGTGATGGACCTTAGGTACAGAAGAGACTGGAACAGCACATTACGTCCACATGCTAACACCTTTTTATTGGACTTTTTCACTGACGCACATGTACATTACCATGAGGGGTGAGCTACACGTACACACGTGGTTTCCGTTTTCAAGAGAATAGAGTGTGTCCCGACATGTCAGGCCAATAGATGTTCGATGTGGTGGCCATCATTTGATGCACACAATTGCAATCTCTGGCGTAATGAATGTCGTACACGCCGCAGTACATCTGGTGTAATGTCGCCGCAGGCTGCCACAGTACGTCGTTTCATATCCTCTGGGGTTGTAGGCACATCACGGTACACATTCTCCTTTAACGTACCCCACAGAAAGAAGTCCAGAGGTGTAAGATCAGGAGAACGGACTGGCCAATTTATGCGTCCTCCACGTCCTATGAAACGCCCGTCGAACATCCTGTCAAGGGACAGCCTAGTGTTAATTGCGGAATGTGCAGGTGCACCATCATGCTGATACCATATACGACGACGCGTTTCCAGTGGGACATTTTCGAGCAACGTTGGCAGATAATTCTGTAGAAACGCGATGTATGTTGCAGCTGTTTGGGCCCCTGCAATGAAGTGAGGACAATGTTTCAAGCGTCAACTTTAGGTTACAATATCTCCGGATATAATTAAGATTTTACAATGCAACAAACGGCACTGATTACGTATTTGTTTATACAGGGTGTTTCAAAAATGACCGGTATATTTGAAACGGCAATACAAACTAAACGGGCAGCCATAGAAATACACCGTTTGTTGCAATATGCTTGGGACAACAGTATATCTTCAGGCGGACAAACTTTCGAAATTACAGTAGTTAGAATTTTCAACAACACATGGCGCTGCAAGTGATGTGAAAGATATAGAAGACAACGCAGTCTGTGGGTGCGCCATTCTGTACGTCGTCTTTCTGCTGTAAGCGTGTGCTGTTCACAACGTGCAAGTGTGCTGTGGACAACATGGTTTATTCCTTAGAACAGAGGATTTTTCTCGTGTTGGAATTCCACCGCCTACAACACGGTGTTGTTGCAGCAAGACCAAGTTTTCAACGGAGGTTTAATGTAACCAAAGGACCGAAAAGCGATACAATAAAGGGTCTGTTTGAAAAATTTCAACAGACTTGGAACGTGACAGATGAACAAGACGGAAAGGTAGGGCGACCGCGTACAGCAACCACAGAGGGCAATGCGCAGCTAGTGCAGCAGGTGATCCTCGGGTTTCCGTTCGCGGTGTTCCAGCTGCGGTCCAAATGACGCCAACGTCCACGTATCGTCTCATGTGCCAGAGTTTACACCTCTATCCGTACAAAATTCAAACGCGGCAACCCCTCAGCGCCGCTACCATTGCTGCACAAGAGACATTCGCTAACGATATAGTGCATAGGATTGATGACGGCGATATGCATGTGGGCAGCATTTGGTTTACTGACGAAGCTTATTTTTACCTGGACGGCTACGTCAATAAACAGAACTAGCGCATATGGGGAACTGAAAAGCCCCATGTTGCAGTCCCATCGTCCCTGCATCCTCAAAAAGTACTGGTCTGGGCCGCCATTTCTTCCAAAGGACTCATTGGCCCATTTTTCAGATCCGAAACGATTACTGCATCACGCTATCTGCACATTCTTCGTGAATTTGTGGCGGTACAAACTGCCTTAGATGACACTGCGAACACCTCGTGGTTTATGCGAGATGGTGCCCGGCCACATCGCACGGCCGACGTCTTTAATTTCCTGAATGAATATTTCGATGATCGTGTGATTGCTTTGGGCTATCCGAAACATACAGGAGGCGGCGTGGATTGGCCTCCCTATTCGATAGACATGAACCCCTGTGACTTCTTTCTGTGGGGACACTTGAAAGACCAGGTGTACCGCCAGAATCCAAAAACAATTGAACAGCTGAAGCAGTACATCTCATCTGCATGTGAAGCCATTCCGCCAGACACGTTGTCAAAGGTTTCGGGTAATTTCATTCAGAGACTACGCCATATTATTGCTACGCATGGTGGATATGTGGAAAATATCGTACTGTAGAGTTTCCCAGACCGCACCGCCATCTGTTGTTGACAATTCTAACTACTGTAATTTTGAAAGTTTGTCCGCCTCAAAATGTACTGTTGTCCCAAGCATATTGCAACAAACGGTGTATTTCTATCGCTGCTCGTTTAGTTTGTATTGCCGTTTCAAATATACCAGTCATTTTTGAAACACCCTGTATGTTCTGATGTGATAAAAAAACTAACAGGGTTCCATTTTTAAAAAAAACGTAGGTTTGTGTTAAAAAACATACTTCTTTACATTTTTGTATGGTTTGTATTAACCAATTACACTAGCCCCTCTCCTCAAGTTCGGTCTGTGGAATCGGTTCGTCAGTATTTGATGTGGTTTACAAAATATATCCAGCAGTAACGTTAGGTGACTCACCCTGTACATATAGCTACGGCTCACCGGCCATTTGACCATGTTCTTCTGTGCGGATGCACAAACAGTGCCCGAACTCTTACGGGGATCGGCAGTAAAGCTGCGAGTGTTGAGTACGATGGTCAGGGCCGCTATGAATATATGGTGCGGGACAGTAAGTAGGTGGCCGTCCTTGGTGGCCGAGCGGTTCTAGGCGCCGCAGTCCGGAACCGCGCGACTGCTGCGGTCGCAGGTACGATACCTGCCTCCGGCATGGATGTGTGTGATGTCCTTAGGTTAGTTAGGTTTAAGTAGTTCGAAGTTCTAGGGGCTGATGACCTTCGATGTTAAGTTCCATAGTGCTCAGAGCCTTTAAGTAAGTTGGGAATGTGGGTCTCACGGGAGGCGTGCCAGAGATAAGTCCCTGCAGACGCTAGCTGGCACGGTAGCTCAACGTCCGCCCCCGGTAGCTGAGTGGTCAGCGCGACAGGATGTCAATCCTAAGGACCCGGGTTCGATTCCCGTCTGGGCCGGAGATTTTCTCCGCCCAGGGACAGACTGTTGTGTTGCCCTACTCATAAGTTAGATTAAGATTTCCCTGCATGATTTTCATGCCGGCACGGTAGCTCAGCGTGTTCGGTCAGAGGGTTAGCAGCTCCCTGTAATAATTGATCAACAGCGAACTTAAAAGGATGTCTTACGACGTCCGCCCCGAGCAGATGCGACGAACAAAAGCGAACAAAATGAGATACATATAAAAAAGCGTGTTTGGTTAGAGAGCCGGTTGGCCTCAGAAACAAAAAACTCAGTGGAAGGACGAACAAACGAACGGATGTCACGTAATGTCCGCAACGACCAAACCGAACGATCAACAACGAACGGAAATGGAAAAAACAAATGGATGGAGCATCTGCCATGTAAGCATGAGGACCCGAGTTCGAATCCCGGTCGGGACACACATTTTCAACTGTCCCCGTTGACTTATATCAACGCCTGTATGCAGCTAGGGGTATTCATTTCATTGTAATTTCAATATTTTTTTCTCGTTGAGTTTGAAATACCTACATCTCGTAATTACAAAACTCAAAATCATATTTCATGAATAGTGCCCGTCATCTTGTTTCTAATTACATACTGGACGCGAAATTCCTGTTTCGATGTCAAATATAAATTCTTAATTATTGATGTTTTATGAAGGACTTGTTCATAAAATTTTCTAAAATTAAAAAATGTATTTTTTTAACTCAAAGGTTAAAAGCCAAATCTTCTTTGTTGGATCTACGTCCATCGTTTTATACCACAGAGGTAGATAAGTATCGTTTTTTTTCTTTTTTTTGGTCTTTAGTCTACTGACTGGTTTGATGCGGCCCGCCACGAATTCCTTTCCTGTGCCAACCTCTTCATCTCAGAGTAGCACTTGCAACCTACGTCCTCAATTATTTGCTTGACGTATTCCAATCTCTGTCTTCCTCTACAGTTTTTGCCCTCTACAGCTCCCTCTAGTACCATGGAAGTCATTCCCTCATGTCTTAGCAGATGTCCTATCATCCTGTCCCTTCTCCTTTTCCACATATTTCTTACCTCTCCGATTCTGCTTAGAACCTCCTCATTCCTTACCTTATCAGTCCACCTAATTTTCAACATTCGTCTATAGCACCACATCTCAAATGCTTCGATTCTCTTCTGTTCCGGTTTTCCCACAGTCCATGTTTCACTACCATACAATGCTGTACTCCAAACGTACATCCTCAGAAATTTCTTCCTCAAATTAAGGCCGGTATTTTATATTAGTAGACTTCTCTTGGCCAGAAATGCCTTTTTTGCCATAGCGAGTCTGCTTTTGACGTCCTCCTTGCTCCGTCCGTCATTGATTGTTTTACTGCCTAGGTAGCAGAATTCCTTAACTTCATTGACTTCGTGACCATCAATCCTGATGTTAAGTTTCTCGCTGTTCTCATTTCTACTACTTCGCATTACCTTCGTCTTCCTCCGATTTACTCTCAAACCATACTCTGTAGTCATTAGACTGCTCATTCAGTTCAGCAGATCATTTAATTCTTCTTCACTTTCACTCAGGATAGCAATGTCATCAGCGAATCGTATCATTGATATCCTTTCACCTTGTATTTTAATTCCACTCCTGAACCTTTCTTTTATTTCCATCATTGCCTCCTCGATGTACAGATTGAAGAGTAGGGGCAAAAGGCTACAGCCTTGTCTTACACCCTTCTTAATACGAGCACTTTGTTCTTGATCGTCCACTTTTATTATTCCCTCTTGGTTGTTGTACATATTGTATATGACCCGTCTCTCCCTATAGCTTACCCCTACTTTTTTTCAGAATCTCGAACAGCTTGCACCATTTTATATTGTCGAATGCTTTTTCCAGGTCGACAAATCCTATGAACGTGTCTTGATTTTTCTTCAGCCTTGCTTCCATTATTAGCCGTAACGTCAGAATTGCCTCTCTCGTGCCTTTACTTTTCCTAAAGCCAAACTGATCGTCACCTAGCGCATTCTCAATTTTCTTTTCCATTCTTCTGTATATTATTCTTGTAAGCAGCTTCGATGCATGAGCTGTTAAGCTGATTGTGCGATAATTCTCGCACCTTGTCAGCTCTTGCCGTCTTCGGAATTGTGTGGATGATGCTTTCCGAAAGTCAGATGGTATGTCGCCAGACTCATATATTCTACACACCAACGTGAATACTCGTTTTGTTGCCACTTTCCGTAATGATTTTAGAAATTCTGATGGAATGTTATCTATCCCTTCTGCCTTATTTGACCGTAAGCCCTCCAAAGCTCTTTTAAATTCCGATTCTAATACTGGATCCCCTATCTCTTCTAAATCGACTCCTGTTTCTTCTTCTATCACATCAGACAAATCTTTCAATGTATTCTTTCCACCTATCTGCTCTCTCCTCTGCATTTAACAGTGGGGTTCCCGTTGCACTCTTAATGTTACCACCGTTGCTTTTAATGTCGCCAAAGGTTGTTTTGACTTTCCTGTATGCTGAGTCTGTCCTTCCGACAATCATATCTTTTTCGATGTCTTCACATTTTTCCTGCAGCCATTTCGTCTTAGCTTCCCTGCACTTCCTATTTATTTCATTCCTCAGCGACTTGTATTTCTGTATTCCTGATTTTCCCGGAAGATGTTTGTACTTCCTCCTTTCATCAATCAACTGAAGTATTTCTTCTGTTACCCATGGTTTCTTCGCAGCTACCAATTTGTACCTATGTTTTCCTTCCCAACTTCTGTGATGGCGCTTTTCAGAGATGTCCATTCCTCTTCAACTGTACTACCCACTGCGCTATTCCTTATTGCTGTACCTATAGAGTTAGAGAACTTCAAACATATCTCGTCATTCCTTTGAACTTCCGTATCCCACTTCTTTGCGTATTGATTCTTCCTTACTAATGTCTTGGACTTCAGCCTACTCTTCATCACTACTATATTGTGATCTGAGTCTATATCTGCTCCTGGGTACGTCTTACAATCCAATATCTGATTTCGGAATCTCTGTCTGACCATGATGTAATCTAATTGAAATGTTCCCGTATCTCCCGGCCTTTTCCAAGTATACCTCCTTCTCTTGTGATTCTTGAACAGGGTATTCGCTATTACTAGCTGAAACTTGTTACAGAACTCAATTAGTCTTTCTCCTCTTTCATTCCTTGTCCCAAGCCTATATTCTCCTGTAACCTTTTCTTCTAGTCCTTCCCCTACAACTGCATTCCAGTCGCCCATGACTATTGGATTTTCGTCCCCCTTTACATACTGCATTACCCTTTCAATATCCTCATACACTTTCTCTATCTGTTCATCTTCAGCTTGCCACGTCGGCATGTATACCTGAACTATCGTTGTCGGTGTTGGTCTGCTGTCGATTCTGATTAGAACAACCCGGTCACTGAACTGTTCACAGTAACACACCCTCTGCCCTACCTTCCTATTCATAACGAATCCTACACCTGTTGTACCATTTTCTGCTGCTGTTGATATTACCCGATACTCATCTGACCAGAAATCCTTGTCTTCCTTCCACTTCACTTCACTGACCCCTACTATATCTAGATTGAGCCTTTGCATTTCCCTTTTCAGATTTTCTAGTTTCCCTACCACATTCAACCTTCTGACATTCCACGCCCCGACTCGTAGAACATTATCCTGTCGTTGATTATTCAACCTTTTTCTCATGGTAACCTCCCCCTTGGCAGTCCCCTCCCAGAGATCCGAATGGGGGACTATTCCCGAATCTTTTGCCAATGGAGAGATCATCATGACACTTCTTCAACTACAGGCCACATGTCCTGTGGATACACGTTACGTGTCTTCAGTGCAGTGGTTTCCATTGCCTTCTGCATCCTCATGTCGTTGATCATTGCTGATTCTTCCGCCTTTAGGGGCAATTTCCCACCCCTAGGACAAGAGAGTGCCCTGAACCTCTATCCGCTCCTCCGCCCTCTTTGACAAGGCCGTTGGCAGAATGAGGCTGACTTCTTATGCGGGAAGTCTTCAGCTGCCAATGCTGATTATTTATCAAAATTTAGGTAGTGGCGGGGATCGAACCCGGGACCGAAGACGTTTTTGATTATGAATCAAAGACGCTACCCCTAGACCACGGGTGATCGTAGAAACACGTAAAACAATCATTTTTACAGCATCGAGCACATCATATAAATGCTGCATTTTTATATTTGGTGCTGTACAATTACAATATGATCTGGAGCCAAGCTGCGGGATTTGGCCCGAGAAGTAAACAGACTGTTAAGCTGCCAGAGGTATTGGAACTAACGCACGCAGGTTTTTCACACGTCACTGCCGAACGTTGGAGGGATACAGAACGGCTCGTCATAAAAGAAGAAGAGAAAATGATGCGACTGGTCGGCTTCGTAGATTCTGTTGTTGATGGGCTTGTTATCAACGTAGCAGGTGACAGTTACAGAACTGAAATGTATTTCTCGGAATCGGATAAGGAAGGAACTGAGAGATTACCAGACGTCTGATATAATACCTTCATTGGGTTTAATATTCACCTATACGGTGAAATCCTTCAATACTTTCTTACGTTAAACACAGCGTACGCAGAAAAATTACCCTGTGGTTAAGTCAGGAATTTTCATCATTCTTCTTTTTAATTACTATAGCACGTTAGCTAAAAACGATAACGTGTTGCGGTTTCCGTCTAGTCGTTTGAGGAGCGCATTGTGGGAGATTTGCAGTGTATTATTTCATTCTGGTTAAAAATTAAATGATATTTGAAGCTGTGTTGCTCCTCTGCTCGCATCTCTTTACGTGTGAACTGCAGCTGGCCACGCCACTGCAGGCTAGCTGTACCAGCTGACCGGCCAGTGCTGTCAAAGTTAAATGCGCCGCTAAAGCTGTTGTCCCGTATTATCGATAAGTCGATGTGCTCGTAACGCAAAGCACAAAACGTTCAGTTATTATCGTACTTGACTGTGCTCGAGACAGCTTGGCTGCACTCGCACGTGAAACGGAAACCTAATGAGGTTCCAGCAAACGCGGAAGAACACATACATACTGCAATGGTTATATCAGGTTTATTCTTATAATGAACGGATTATACACAGCACGGCAGAGTTCCACGAGGGTCATTCAATAACAAAAGAGACAAACTGGTGTGGGGTGAATACGGTCAGTATAGTAAATTTGTTGCTGTTATGGCTTTAGATAGCATCACTGGGATGAACCCTGATCAGCTGTACTGTCAACATTGCTTTGTTTATAACTTCAAAAATACATTTGAAGATGGCGAAAAGTGCACATTAGTTTAACAACGATCTTTTATTCGTTTTTACTTGCTGAAGGCGAGGAAGCAGTGAATATATACTGTAGAATGCTTACGTTTGTGGTGAAGGTTGTACCAATCGTGCAAATTTTCACAAGTGAGACGAGCAGTTAAAAATGGTCGCGACTCAGTGACTGACGAACGCCGTTCTGGCCGACCAGTTGCAGTCTCAACTCGCTCACTTGAAAGTCGACCGCCGACGCCGTGTGGCTGCGGAAATGATGGTTGATAATGTTCAAGTTAGTACTACTGGTGCGGTTCATAACATTATCTGCAGCAAGCTCAAGTACGCAAAATATGTGCAAGATGGCTCCCGAAGGAGTTGTCGCGGCTACGCAAGGAAACGAGGTTGAGAGTGTGCACAGAGTTAAAGGAACGTTATGAAAGACAAGGTGAGCACTTCCTCCACAAAATTTGAACTTGTGACGAAGCTTGGGTTCACTACTGGCCATTAAAATTGCTACACCAAGAAAAAATGCAGATGATAAACGGGTATTCGTTGGACAAATATGTTATACTAGACCTGACATGTGATTACACTTTCACGCAATTTGGGTGCACAGATCCTGAGAAATCAGTACCCAGAACAATCGCATCTGGCCATAATAACGGCCTCGATACGCCTGGGCATTGAGTCAAACTGAGCTCGGATGGCGTGTACAGGTACAGCTGCCCGTGCAGCTTCAACACGATACCACAGTTCATCAAGAGTAGTGACTGGCGTATTGTGACGAGCCAGTTGCTCGGCCACCATTGACCAGACGTCTTCAGTTTGTGAGAGATCTGGAGAATGTGCCGGCCAGGGCAGCAGTCGAACATATTCTGTATCCAGAAAGGCCCGTACAGGACCTGCAACATGCGGTAGCTCATTATCCTGCTGAAATGTAGGGTTTCGCAGGGATCGAATGAAGGGTAGAGACACGGGTCGTAACACATCTGAAATGTATTGTCCACTGTTCAAAGTGGCGTCAATGCGAACAAGAGGTGAAAGAGACGTGTAACCGATGACACCCCATACCATCACACCAGGTGATACGCCAGTATGGCGATGACGAATACACGCTTCCAATGTGTGTTCACCGCAATGTCAGCAAATACGGATGAGAGTATCATGATGCTGTAAACAGAACCTGCATTCATCCGAAAAAATGACGTTTTGCCATTCGCGCACCCAGGTTCGTCGTCCAGTACACCATCGCAGGCGCTCCTGTCTGTGATGCAGCGTCAAGGGTAACCGCAGCCACGGTCTCCTAGATGATAGTCCGTGCTGCTGAAAACGTCGTCGAACTGTTCGTGCAGATGGTTGTTGTCTTGCAAACGTCCCCATCTGTTGACTCAGGGATCGAGACGTGGCTGCACGATCCGTTACAGCCGTGCGGATAAGATGCCTGTCATCTCGACTGCTAGTGATACGAGGCCGTTGGGATTCCAGCACGGCTTTCCGTATTACCCTCCTGAACCCACCGATTTCATATTCTGCTAACAGTCACTGGATCTCGACCAACGCGAGCAGCAATGTCGCGACACGATAACCGCAGTAGCGATAGGCTGCAATCTGACCTTTATCAAAGTGGGAAAGTGACGGTACACATTCCTCCTCCTTACACGAGGCATCACAACAACGTTTCAGCAGGCAACGCCGATCAATTGCTGTTTGTGTATGAGAAAACGGTTGAAAACTTTCGTCGTGTCAGCACGTTGCAGGTGTCGCCACCGGCGCCAACCTTGTGTGAATGCTCTGAAAAGCTAATCACTTGCATATCACAGCATCTGCTTCCTGTCGGTTAAATTTCGTGTGCGTAGCACGTCATCTTGGTGGTGTAGCAATTTTAATGGCCAGTAGTGTACGAGCCAGAATCAAAAAGACACAGCACGGAGTGGAAGCAGACCAACTCATCTATCAAGAAAAAATCAAAACGCAAGCATCAGCGTGAAAAGTCATGTCGACGGTGTTTCGGGATGCTGAAGGTCCAGGTTTTTCTGGATATCTCGAAGAGCAGGGTACAATGAAGGGTCAGTAATATCCCGGATTTGCTTGCAAACAAGGTGAAACCAGCAACGAGAGAGAGACGTCGTGGATCTCAGGAGGAGAGGTGTGATTCTCCAGCAAGACAACGCACGCCCTCAACTGGCTCAACTAACCCGCGAAACCTTGGACAAAATGGGCTGGGAAGTACTGCGTCATCCTCCTTACAGTCCTGACTTAGCACCTAGATTTTTCCATTTGCTTTGTGCACTGAAGGAGGCATTACGTGGGAAGACGTTCCAGGAAAACGAGGATTGGGGAGTTGGTTCAAACATCAAGAGTTCTTTGCAGCCGGAATATAAAAGCCCGTTGCAACAAGTGCACAAATGCTTAAGGGGATTATGTTGAAACGTAGTTGTTTTGTAAAAACAAACCCCTTCTTCTCCGGACCAGTTTGTCTCTTTAATCACTGAATGAGCCTCGTACTTGAGAGCCAGCGACCGCAGCGCCGGCGCACCTACCTCCTTCTCGCTGTGCCCGCACTCTGCCTTCTCGTAGTGCAGGTCGCCGCAGCTGGAGGCGGGGGAGGCGCCGCCCCTGAGCCGCGTGTAGCCGCCGCCCCCTGTGGGGGCGGAATGCGCCGCCCCCAGCGGCGGCGAGCCCGCCTCCAGGCAACCGCACGCCGGCATGCGGTCGTAGCCGCCGGAATCTGCAACACACGACACCACCGGCTCGCCTCAGTCGCTACTCGTCTAGGACTCGTCAGCGCTAGGAACAAGTCCCGCCCACTCAACCCGGCTTTCCCGGTCTTTGTTCGGCGCCCGGGCATCGCTTCAGTTGACCCACGTGGTTTACCGCGTTCGGCTGCACTAGGAGTGAATGTTACATCAGTATCTTGCTAGGTCTTAAAATTTTGCCAGGTAGTTAAAAGACACGTTACAAAAACCGTGCACAATTGGCTTCAGCTGTGCCAGGTACTTCCACAGCAAACATAAGAGAAAACAATTTAGCACTGAATTCTTTAAATACGGGAACTCAGTATTCAGATGAATAGCCCATGAAGAAACATACTCCTATGTGAGAAAAAGCGCCCAAAGCTACAACATGAAAAACCTACCCTCAAAGAATAATTTGCTTGGAGAAACAGGAACCACAGCACACTTGACAATTGTTTCAGAACTCAGACAGTATATGTGAAACAAGCACCAACGTTCACTATACTTCCAGATGGCATCAAGATTACTTTGTTCTTGCTAGATCGGTCCTAGCTGTTTTGCGTGTTATTCACTGAAGAGTTTTGCTGACAGGTTTTAGGGGTGGAAGAAGAGCTAGCACAGCATGAAGGACGCTTTACAGCCGTGAATCACTGCACTGTGAGGCTGGTCCCGGCGGAGGTTCGAGTCCTGCCTCGGGCATGTGTGTGTGTGTTTGTCCTTACGATAATTTAGGTTAAGTAGTGTGTAAGCTTAGGGACTGATGACCTTAGCAGGTAAGTTCCATAAGATTTCACACACATTTGAAACACTGCAGGACACTAATCACACAGAAACACCCACAATTCTTTATAACCTAGTTTATAAAGCGCATTTATGGCATTGGAAGAATTTACAAGTTAAAATTCACCCATTACCCATGCAAATACTAACGAAATACGTCATATAAGCAAATACACTCCTGGAAATGGAAAAAAGAACACATTGACACCGGTGTGTCAGACCCACCATACTTGCTCCGGACACTGTGAGAGGGCTGTACAAGCAATGATCACACGCACGGCACACCGGACACACCAGGAACCGCGGTGTTGGCCGTCGAATGGCACTAGCTGCGCAGCATTTGTGCACCGCCGCCGTCAGTGTCAGCCAGTTTGCCGTGGCATACGGAGCTCCATCGCAGTCTTTAACACTGGTAGCATGCCGCGACAGCGTGGACGTGAACCGTATGTGCAGTGACGGACTTTGAGCGAGGGCGTATAGTGGGCATGCGGGAGGCCGGGTGGACGTACCGCCGAATTGCTCAACACGTGGGGCGTGAGGTCTCCACAGTACATCGATGTTGTCGCCAGTGGTCGGCGGAAGGTGCACGTGCCCGTCGACCTGGGACCGGACCGCAGCGACGCACGGATGCACGCCAAGACCGTAGGATCCTGCGCAGTGCCGTAGGGGACCGCACCGACACTTCCCAGCAAATTAGGGACACTGTTGCTCCTGGGGTATCGGCGAGGAGCATTCGCAACCGTCTCCATGAAGCTGGGCTACGGTCCCGCACACCGTTAGGCCGTCTTCCGCTCACGCCCCAACATCGTGCAGCCCGCCTCCAGTGGTGTCGCGACAGGCGTGATTGGAGGGACGAATGGAGACGTGTCGTCTTCAGCGATGAGAGTCGCTTCTGCCTCGGTGCCAATGATGCTCGTATGCGTGTTTGGCGTCGTGCAGGTGAGCGCCACAATCAGGACTGCATACGACCGAGGCACACAGGGCCAACACCCGGCATCGTGGTGTGGGGAGCGATCTCATACACTGGCCGTACACCTCTGGTGATCGTCGAGGGGACACTGAATAGTGCACGGTACATCCAAACCGTCATCGAACCCATCGTTGTACCATTCCTAGACCGGCAAGGGAACTTGCTGTTCCAACAGGACAATGCACGTCCGCATGTATCCCTTGCCACCCAACGTGCTCTAGAAGGTGTAAGTCAACTACCCTGGCCAGCAAGATCTCCGGATCTGTCGCCCATTGAGCATTTTTGGGACTGGATGAAGCGTCGTCTCACGCGGTCTGCACGTCCAGCACGAACGCTGGTCCAACTGAGGCGCCAGGTGGAAATGGCATGGCAAGCCGTTCCACAGGACTACATCCAGCATCTCTACGATCGTCTCCATGGGAGAATAGCAGCCTGCATTGCTGCGAAAGGTGGATATACACTGTACTAGTGCCGACATTGTGCATGCTCTGTTGCCTGTGTCTATGTGCCTGTGGTTCTGTCAGTGTGATCATGTGATGTATCTGACCCCAGGAATGTGTCAATAAAGTTTCCCCTTCCTGGGACAATGAATTCACGGTGTTCTTATTTCAATTTCCAGGAGTGTATGTTACTGCTTTCATTAGGAATTTCTACTTCATGGCATTCTTATATTCTTTAATTTTCGTGAGCTTCTATGAGGACCTACATAAACAAAACGACTTTCACTTATTTCTATATAACGTTGTTTTTAGACAACAGAGTTGGTCGACTGCATCCGTGGCTTTACTACCGACATGACACATTCAAGACCATCGTTTTCGCACGGTATGTTTGCTCTGCTGTTTCCCTCAAATAAACGTATTATAAAAGTGAATTACTTAATGAAAATTTGTCCCTATTGCCCTTAAATAACATCACGTTATTTTTTTGTTTTCTGTTGCTGGCGATGCTTTCAATTCTCTGTAAATACTTTCATTTCTTTAATAATGCACATTCATATTATATTACTGTCCAGAGAAACTTAAATTTCTTATCATAACAGACTCTCATCACAGTGTAACGTGTGTTGGACTGTGACGATAGGAGAGCACTAGCGAGGCGGGAAAAAAAGTCGCAACACCATAAAAGAGAGTGGTGCGCTATCAAGCGCGTGCTTCTACATCGCACAGATGACTCCCACTCAAATTCCACGCCAGTTGCGTGATAGTCGAACTAGGAGGGCCACTATGATAAAGCTCGTAGAAAAAAGTGTTCCGAGACTGCTACCTGGAATGCTCCTGCACGATACTGACAAGAGGCAGATTGAGTTGTTAATTAAATAACTGAAGACCAAGAACTCTCAAGGATATTGTTCTATGTATGTTAGCCCAGTACTTAGCCATATCTGTAACTTTTCGGTTAGGAGCGGTCGGTTTCCTAACCGATTAAAGTACTCGGTAGTGAAGCCACTATATAAAAAGGGAGACAGGGACAATGTTGACAATTTTAGATTTCTATGCCATCGGTGTTTGCTGAAGTTATCGAGATGGTTGTATATACAAGGTTACTGGAGCATTTAAATTCGCATAACTGTCAGATGTACAGTTTGGTTTTAGAAATGGTTTAACAACTGAAAATTCTATATTCTCCTTTGTCTGTGAGGTTTTTGACGGATTAAATAAAAGGTTGCGAACGATAGTTGTTTTCTTTGATTTAACGAAGGCTTTTGACTGTGTTGACCACAAAATATCACTGCAGAAGTTGGACTATTATGCAGTAAGGGAAGTAGCTTACAATTGGTTCGCCTCTTACTCTAAGAAGAGAAAGCAGAAGGTAATTCTCCGCAATATTGAGAGTAGCAGTGATGTTCAGTCCCAATGGGGCATTATTAAGTGGGGCGTTCCCCAAGGGTCGGTGCTGGGGCCACTGCTGTTTCTTATTTATATAAGTGATATGCCTTCTAGTATTCAAAAATATTTCTGTTTGCTGATGACACCAGCTTGGTAGTGAAGGATCTTGTGTGTAATATTGAAACAGTATCAAATAACGTAGTTCATGAAATAAGTTCGTGGCTTGTGGAAAATAATTTGATGTTAAATCACAGTAGGACTCAGTTTTTACAGTTTCTAACTCACAATTCAACAAGAAGTGATATTTTGATCAGACAGAATGGGCATATTATAAGCGAGAGGGAACAGTTCAAGTTCCTAGGCGTTGGGGTAGATAGTAAGCTGTTGTGGAAAGCCCATGTCCAGGATCTTGTTCAAAAACTAAATGCTGCTTTATTTACCATTAGAAGAGTATCTGAAATAAGTGACAGTTCAACACGAAAAGTAGTCTACTTCGCATATTTTCATACGCTTATGTCATATGGTATTATTTTTTGGTATAATTCTTCTGATTCAAAAAGAGAATTTTTGGCTCAAAAACGGGCTGTTCCAGCTGTGTGTGGTGTAAGTTCGAGAACCTCTTGTAGACCCCTGTTCAATAGTCTGGGAATTCTGACATTGCCCTCACAGTATATATTTTCTTTAATGTCGTTTGTTGTTAGCAATGTTAGCTTATTCCCAAGAGTTAGCAGCTTTCACTCAGTTAATACTAGGCAGAAATCAAATCTGCATATGGAATGCACTTCCGTGACGGAAAGGAGTGCAGTATTCTGCTGCATCCATTTCCAATAAGCTACCACAAGAACTCAAAAATCTTAGCAGTGGCCCAAACACTTTTAAGTCTAAACTGAAGTTTCCTCATGGATTACTCCTTCTATTCTGTCGAGGAGCTCGTGGAAGAGCTGAAAAATTAAGCAAATTCCAGTGTTACATCGTTGATTTTTTTATTTAAACTTAAGAATTGTCGCCTGAATATGTTACTTATATTTCATTTTATCTGTTTCTACTGTCGTGTTATAATTTCATGTATTGACTCGTTCCATGACCGTGGGGACTTCTCCTTATTTGGTCCCACGGAACAATAAATAAATAAATAAAAATAAATAAATAAAGTATGAGCATCCTTTTCTGCCGCGTTTTCCGCCGTCCGCAGTTCAGGATTGGCTGAAACCGCGCCGCCCTTGTGGGCCCAAGCGTTATGCGTGAAGCATAGGAAATGTTTCCAGAGTGAGATTTTCACTCTGCAGCGGAGTGTGCGCTGATATGAAACTTCCTGGCAGATTAAAACTGTGTGCCCGACCGAGACTCGAACTCGGGACCTTTGCCTTACGCGGGCAAGAGGTGTACCACCAGTTTTAATCTGCGAGTAAGTTTCATAGGAAGTGTTGTGTACCTTCGAAGTTTTAAGTAGACTAATGCCTCAGTGCTGTGCGTTTGGCTGTTCGTTTCGAGGCGGAAAGGCAGGACAACTGCAAAGAATTACTTCCGAAGGGAGAGAGTGAACAAGAAGGAAAACACTGGTCGCAACGAGAAACGTTGCGGGAACTCGACTTAACCATTCACTTAATTTTATTCGTTTCTGGCCTTTTGTTTTTGTCTCCTTTCTACATTTCTGTGACTTAGTTTCCATTCCATTCGAACAGAAAAAAAATTAAGAAGATCTAATAGGATGGTTTAATGGAAATTCAATTAAAAGACAGAAATCTTAGAGATAATTTAATGGCAATTTAATTAAAAGACAGAAATCTTGGAGATAAATGTGCCACTGTTGGCACATAAAACGAAAAATACTGCGTGCTACCGTACAACGTTATCGTGACTGGTAAAAAATTTGACCTGACTGACAGTACAGTATGGTTTAAACTTATTTTTACGATGCTCACAATACTAAATTGTACTTCGTTCCACACAATATAATATACAAAAAAATTGCTATCGCACAAGGCAAATATCGAACTTACGACCTTCCTTTCAGTAAATATAGCCGCTACCGGGAGACTATTATAACTATTGAAACTTCGAAGGTACTGTACATTATACCAATACAGATACAGTTGTTACTGTTTACTACAGCGCACTTTTGATCGTACGCCAAGTTTTATTCGAACAAATTTTAAAAATATTGTATTCTCTTGTACTTTCCTCATCATTCTCGTAATGTTCAAGAAATGGTTCAAATGGCTCTGAGCACTATGGTACTTAACTGCTAACGTCATCAGTCCCCTAGAACGTAGAACTACTTAAACCTAACTAACCTAAGGACATCACACACATCCATGCCCGAGGCAGGATTCGAACCTGCGATCGTACCGGTCGCGCTGTTCCAGACTGAAGGGCCTAGAACCGCTCGGCCACTCAGACCGCCTAAAGATGACGTATTGGTTCAAATGGCTCTGACCACTATGGGACTGAACATCTAAGGTCATAAGTCCCCTAGAACTTAGAACTACTTAAACCTAACTAACCTAAGGACATCACACACATCCATACCCGAGGCAGGATTCGAACCTGCGATCGTACCGGTCGCGCTGTTCCAGACTGAAGCGCCTAGAACCGCTCGGCCACTCCGGCCGGCTAAGCGATGAATGATTGCAACGCGCCACCGTGGAGATGAACAATCTGATACACTCGTGGCCTGCCAACTAGGGAAACTACCTGAAACTGGTTTATAAAATCCACCCAACCTACAGCGAATGCAAGATTTTCAGTATTTCCTAGCTCTCTGCAAGCAGACTGATAGTCCTAAAGAGAAAAAAACTAGAAGGACCTTTTTTGCAGGAAATGTAACACAATTTCATTTTTTAGTGGGATACGACATCGCTAGAGGCCGTCGTTTTCGAGTTATTCTAGAAAAAACGTACCAAAGTGGTCTTTCAGTGCATTCCCACTTCTACAGTCACCCCACCGGTTACGATTAATAGCATGCTGTAATTTTTACGTCACATCTTTGTCAATTTTATCAGCTTAAAACTAACAATTGAATCGTTTCGTTTGTCTAGCGTCCTCAACACGAAATTACTGTGCTTCTGAAGCAATGTTATTGCAACGTTTAAATTGAGAATGTTAAACGAAACAGCCGACCATGACGGTGGCGTGATAGGCCAGTGGATGACGACCAAATAATGAAGAATACGGGAACTAATTCGTGTGGTCACAAATTTTTGGCCTGCTGCTGTGGCCGAGGGGTTCTAGGCGCTTCAGTCCGGAACCGCGCGACTGCTGCAGTCGCAGGTTCGATTCCTGCCTCGTGCATGGACCTGTGCGATGTTCTTAGGTTACTTAGGTTTAAGTAGTTCTAAGTTCTATGGAACCAATGACATCAGCAGTTCAGTCCCATAGTGCTCAGAGCCATTTGAACCATTTTTGAACAAATTTTTGTGCAGTGATGAGAGGAAGTGCCACGAAGAACATACACTACTGGCCACTAAAATTGCTACGCCGAAAAAAAAGAAATGCAGATGATTAACGGGTATTCATTGGACAAATAAATTATACTAGAACTGACTTGTGATTACATTTTTAAGCAATTTGGGTACATAGATCCTGAGAAATCAGTACCCAGAACAACCACATCTGGCCGTATTAATGGCCTTGATACGCCTGGGCATTGAGTCAAACAGAGCTGAGATGGAGTGTACAGGTACAGCTGCCAATGCAGCTTCAACACGATACCACAGTTCATCAAGAGTAGTGACTGGCGTATTGTGACGAGCCAGTTGCTCGGCCACCATTGACCAGGCGTTTTCAGTTGGTGAAATATCTGGAGAACGTGCTGGCCAGGGCAGCAGTCGAACACTTTCTGTATCCAGAAAGGCCCGTACAGGACCTGCAACATGCGGTCGTGCATTATCCTGCTGAAATGTAGGGTTTCGCAAGGATCGAATGAAGGGTAGAGCCACGGGTCGTAACACATCGGAAATGTTACGTCCACTGCTCAAAGTGCCGTCAATGCGAACAAGAGGTGACCTAGACGTGGAACCGATGGCACCCCATACCATCACTCCGGCTGATACGCCAGTATGGCGATGACGAATACACACTTCCAATGTGCGTTCACCGCGATGTCGCCAAACACGGATTCGACCATTGTGATGCTGTAAACAGAACCTGGATTCATCCGAAAAAATGCCGTCTTGCATTTCGTGCACCCAGGTTCGTCGTCGAGTACACCATAGCAGGCGCTCCTGTCTGTGATGCAGCGTCAAGGGTAGCCGCAGCCATTGTCTCCGAGCTGATACTCCGTGCTGTTGCAAACATCGTCGAACTGTTCGTGCAGATGGTTGTCGTCTTGCAAACGCCCCCATCTGTTGACTCAGGGATCGAGACGTGGCTGCACGATCCGTTACAGCCGTGCGGATAAGATGCTTGTCATCTCGACTGCTAGTGATACGAGGCCGTTGGGATCCAGCACGGCGTTCCGTATTACCCTCCTGAACCCGCCGATTCCACATTCTGCTAACAGTCATTGGATCTCGACCAACGCGAGCAGCATTGTCGCGATACGATAAACTCCAATCGTGATAGGCTGCAATCCGACATTTATCAAAGCAGGAAACGTGATGGTACGCATTTCTCCTCCTTACACGAGGCATCACAACAACGTTTCAGCAGCCAACGCCAGTCAACTGCTGTTCGTGTATGAGAAATCGGTTGGAAACTTTCCTCATGTCAGCACTTTGTAGGTGTCGCTACCGGAGCCAACCTTGTGTGAATGGTCTGAAAAGCTAATCATTTGCATATCACAGCATCTTCTTCCTGTCGGTTAAATTTCGCGTCTGTAGCACGTTCATCTTCGTGGTGTAGCAATTTTAATGGCCAGTAGTGTATTAAAAATCCTGACCAGTGTGGGGAGATAAGCGTCCGAGTGACAGTGTATTTTAGTGTCACTTCCCTACGTCTTTATTGAATAACTCGAAAATCACGGCCTCTAGCGAAAACGTATCGCAGTACAAACAGCGGCTACATTAAATTTCCCACAAGGCAAGCTCCTATTCATTTTTTATTCTAGAGCCAACTGCGCGAAGAGAGAGAGAGAGAGAGAGAGAGAGAGAGAGAGAGAGAGAGAGAGAGGGAGAGAGAGGTAGGGAGGAAGACAATTTGGAAAATTTGGGCGACGCATCGGACACTGTACCTTAGTTCGCTTTTATAGGCCGTTTCCCAGCTTGATAGACCACGCAGTCCTGTATCAAATTGATCGTGTCGCCTTCATCTACAGCACTGTTCTACGTTGGGTTGAGTTATGTTTTTGTCTACTTCCTCAGAAGAGATGTATATCTCACTGCACTGGTTGACAGGTGTTGTTACACAGATAGAGAGAGAGAGACAGAGAGAGTAGGAAGGTAGCGACAGAGAGAGTGAGGGAGGGAGGGAGGGAGAGAGAAAGAGAGAGAGAGAGAGAGGAGGGTAGAGTTAGAAAAAGAGTGAAAGAGAGAGAGAGAGAGAGATAGAGATCAGGTGATGGTGAAAGATAGAGGGGGGGTGTGAGAGATAGAGAGAGAGAGAGAGAGAGAGAGAGAGAGAGAGAGAGAGGGCTGGGGAAAGAGAGAGAGCAGTAACGTAGTGACACAGAGAGGGAGAGACAGGGAGAGACAGAGAGAGAGAGAGAGAGAGAGAGAGAGAGAGAGAGAGAGAGCAGGAAGGTAGACAGAGAGAGGGGGGGAGTGAGAGCAGTAACGTAGTGACGGAGAGAGGGAGAGACAGAGAGAGAGAGAGAGAGAGCAGGAAGGTAATGACAGAGAGAGAGAGAGAGAGAAAGAGAGAGAGAGAGAGAGAGGGAGAGAGAGGTTGACAGGACTCGTTCTTATACAGAGAGAGACAGAGAGAGCGAGTGATAAAGCTAGTGGCGGAGCGAGAGAGTGAGGGAAGAAGTGGAGAGGATGAAGAGAGATGGTACAGCGAGGGAGGTAGAGAGAGAAAGAAAGAGACGAGAGAGAGACTATAGCAAAACCCAAAGAAGCATCTTACCTGCTCTACGATCTCATCCGCTTTGCAAATCCAGAACGATATACCGTTTGTGTTGGCTGGGAAAGGCAAGTTGTCGATGTGAAAGCCTTTGCGTTTGTATCGCTCGTACACAAGAAGCAGCAGGTGGCGACCGTGTAGATGGCGACCCTGCCAGGCACACAGGCAGCGGGAGTGTACTACTTGTGGGGGGACCTGCGTGCCACGCAGCTGATGCGCTTCCTGTGCTGGCGAGACGTTTCCGTTCCGCTGACGGCGGCTGCTGGCGCGCCAGCGGGAGAGCGTGGCTGCATTTGGTCTGGTCGTTGACACGAGGGCCCGTCTACCTCAGCACCGCACCTTCCCCGGCGGAAGTCTCCTCGTAACATTCAGCTGCTGGTGTGCTCAAAGACTGGGCATCCGTCGAGTCTACGTCCAATTACGTAACTATGGGGTATGGTTGCTTCGATCACAAAACACTACTGCATAAATTGGAACATTATGGAATATTACTAGTCTCATACTTTAATAAGAAGTAGTAAAAGAGCTTTCTGCACAGTAATGAGGTGTTGATTGATGGGGCTCAGTATCTCCACAGTAAAGAGGTGTTGATTGATGGGGCTCAGTAAACTGTTGAAAGGGGGCAGGGGGGGGGGGGGGGGTGGAGGGTCAGTACTGCGACCACTACCATTTCTTATACACACTCCAGGACAAAAAAGAACCGACGCACGACGCGAAGGAATTATCTGAATGGGATGAAATCGACAGGTCTGTTGTGCATGTACAGACAAACAAATGAAATTAGAAGGAAGGTCAGCATTGGCCGTAATTTTGATGATTCACGAACAGTAAATTTTCGATCATATAATATAATGAATTTCCTTGAGACAGAGAAGTTGCTGTCCATGCATCAGCACAGCTCTAGAAAGCATCGCATCTGCGAAACGCAACTCGCCCTTTTTTTCACATGGTAACTTGCGAACCCCTGAATGAACGGTATCAGACGGATGCCATATTCCTTGACTTTCGGAAAGCGTTTGACTCTGTGCCCCACTCCAGACTCCTAAGGTACGAGCATATGGGATTGGTTCCCAAGTATGTGAGTGGCTCGAAGACTTCTTAAGTAATAGAACCCAGTACGTTGTCATCGATGGTGAGTGTTCATCGGAGGTGAGGGTATCGTCTGGAGTACCCCAGGGAAGTGTGGTTGGTTCGCTGTTGTTTTCTATCTACATAAATGATCTTTTGGATAGGGTGGATAGCAATGTGCGGCTGTTTGCTGATGATGCTGTGGTGCGGGAAGGTGTCGTCGTTGAGTGACTGTAGGAGGATACGAGATGACTTGGACAGGATTTGTGATTGGTGTAAAGAATGGCAGCTAACTCTAAATGAAGATAAATGTAAATTAATGCAGAGGAATAGGAAAAAGAATCCCGTAATGTTTGGATACTCCATTAGTAGTGTAGCGCTTGACACAGTCACGTCGATTAAATATTTGGGCGTAACATTGCAGAGCGATATGAAGTGGGACAAGCATGTAGTGGCAGTTGTGGGGAAGGTTCATTGGTAAAATTTTGGGAAGATGTGGTTCATCTGTAAAGGAGACCGCTTATAAAACAGTAATACGACCTATTCTTGAGTACTGCTCGAGCGTTTGGGATCCCTATCAGGTCGGATTCAGGGAGGACATAGAAGCAATTCAGAGGCGGGCTGCTAGATTTGTTACTGGTAGGTTTGATCATCACGCGCGTGTTACGGAAATGCTTCAGGAACTCGGGTGGGAGTCTCTGGAGGAAAGGAGGCGTTCTTTTCGTGAATCGCTACTGAGGAAATTTAGAGAACCAGCATTTGAGGCTGACTGCAGTACAATTTTACTGCCGCCAACTTATATTTCGCGGAAAGACCACAAATATAAGATAAGACAGATTAGGGCTCGTACAGAGGCAATAGGCAGTCATTTTTCCCTCGTTCTGTTTGGGAGTGGAATAGGGAGAGAAGGTGCTAGTTGTACGAGGTACCCTCTGCCACGCACCGTATGGCGGATTGCGGAGTATGTATGTAGATGTATATCATCTTCAGTGCTGGTAGTTAAACATTTCATATAGCGATCAGTGAATAAGAAACAAAAGACCACAAATGTCCAGAGTATAAACCGACTATTGGTGAGAAAATACCTTTAGCGTACAAAGTAAAGCTCGCACGCACTGTTGTCTGGTTATTAGCAGTAGCAGAAGCTATGAAGCGATCACAATAACTGTAGCCGCTGTTTACATTCAACTTTACAGCAGACCCCGGTGTGATAGGGGCTTGGAACGCCCTCTGTGTGACACGTGTCACGTCAAGACTTAACATAACTTTAATTGGCAATAGATTACCACACATACCAAATGTGCACTCGCAAATCATTAAGTGTATATTTCAAATTTAAAATTTACACTAAAAACACATAGCAAGAAGGAAGGGGGAAATGTACATCTTGCCAACATACACTGGTGTGTTATTTTCGAAACAACTTAAAAAAGAAATATGCAAGAATAGCTATTTACTATCAAAAACAGTCTTGATCACAATTTATTTATTACGGTATAAATAAATTGTGATCAAGACTGTTTTTGATAGTAAATATTTATAGCACATTGATCACTGTCACTCCATATAGTATTAAAAAGTCGGTCGCGGTGGTCTAGCGGTTCTAGGCGCTTAGTTCGGAACCGCGCGACTGCTACGGTCGCAGGTTCGAATCCTGCCTCGCGCATGGATGTGTATGATGTCCTTAGGTTAGTTAGGTTTAAGTAGTTCTAAGTTGGAGGGGACTGATGACCACAGATGTTAAAAGTCCCATAGTACTCAGAGCCATTTGAACCTTTTTATTCGTATTCAAAAATAATGCAAGAATCAACAGATAAATTATAAGGTGTCAGATTAGAGGACTAGTAAAAAGGAAAAATATAAAAATAGCATGACATCAAATGTAACAGAATTTGTTATAACACAGTAACCGCCGTATGGGGTGAAAAGGCAGAGGTGCAAAGTTCTTGATTTAAGTAAAATATTACGTTGAAACCAAGAAGTCATATACGTAAATAGTGGTGATTCTAGAATATATGCCACGATGTAACAGGTCAATATGTCATGAAACACAATATTCTTTATAAAAAAAATATAAAACTTTTTTAGGATGCAGACTACCAATTTTGTATCGTATTTAACGACATGATGATACACATATTTCATTCGTCCCGTTCGTTTACGTTAACACATTATAATTGTTTCTGAGGCTTAATTCCAAAAATCATCGTAATTGTGAAATGCAGAATGACATAAAAGCACACTGTGGATGCAGAGATCGTTTAGCGCACATATGCATTCGCATATGAATGTTTGCATCATGAACAGTTTCCATGTGGGTGTCTTTCATACGTTCTATGTATGTGGGTCCTAAATTCGGTTTATACCATGTCTCGGACGTTCATTTTATAGATATGGCATAGTGTATGCCCCACATCTGTGTACACATAAGCATTTGATACTTTGACACGACGCGTAGATCATGTTCCTTCTTTTTACTTCCTTTTGATGTGTTGTTTCCTTCCATTCATCATTTTCTCACAGTTATTTTGCCTTACAGTAAGTTATTTCAAGGTTGTTCAGATAATGCATGACCGACTATCAAATAAAAATCGTGAACAGTATTTAAAGAAGTTTTAATATGTAGCATATTTGTACAATGTATTGAGTGGGAATTCGTGATGGTACATCTTAGATATGTGACAATGGATGTATCTGTTCTTTCTGTCGAAATGTTCGGTGTAATTTCATTTGTAAAGTCTTGTGTTGGTTCTTTTTTTTAATCTGTTTCTGTGTAACTTGACCGATAAGTTGATAATGCTACCTTTAATGTTTTATGCATACAGGCCTGAAGATGTCGCAACGAAGCGTCGAACCTGGTAGCGACAAAATAAAATAAAACCATAACGACGGCTGTAGGTGTTCTTATTTTTTGTCACGATAGTAAACGGCTCGTCCCAGAGACTCCTGCTAAAAGGATGGACATACAAAACCTTTAGTTGTTATCCGCAACATCCTTACAGAACAGCGGTACGTCAGGCCGTTATCTTGCCCTTCATGACAACCCATCCCGGTGTTACATTTCAGCAAGATAATGCCCGCCCACACGCGGCCATATATTCTACTGCTCATCTTCGTACTTGCGAATCCTTGCCTTGGCCAGCATGGCCGATGGATCTCTCCCCAACTGAGATATTTTGGCGCATTATGAGCAGGGCCCTCTAACGAGCTTGGCATTTTGATGGTCTAACGAACCAGTTGGACAGAATTTGACACGGTATCCCTCAGGAGGAGACGCAACAATTCTGTGAATAAATGCCGAGCCGACTAACTACTTGTATAAGGGCCGGAATGGGACCAATGCGTCATTGGCTTGCTCGATTTCTGAATCTCTTTGTCTTGAATAGAACATACAATGTTTCTTGTGAAACTGCAACCATTTGTTGGTGTGTATATTTAGATCACATCTACCGATTTCTTTCGCATTGGAATTATTCGTTCGCGGGTGCTTCCTGTTTGAGGTTATACAGAGTGGTCCATTGATCGTGACCAGGCCAAATATCTCACGAAATAACCGTCAAACGAAAAAACCACAAAGACTGACACTCGTCTAGCTTGAAGGGAGAAACCAGATGGCGCTATGGTTGGCTCGCTAGACGGCGCTGCCATAGGTCAAACGGATATCAACTGCGTTTTTTTAAAATACGAACCCCATTTTTTTATATATTCGTGTAGTACGTAAAGAAAGATGAATGTCTTAGTTGGACCACTTTTTTCGCTTTTTGATAGATGGCGCTGAAATAGTCACAAACGTATAAGTACTTGGTATCGCGCAATATTCCGCCAGTGCAGACGGTATTTGCTTCGTGATACATTACCCGTGTTAAAATGCACCGTTTACCAATTGCGCAAAAGTTCGATATCGTGTTGACGTATGGCTATTGTGATCAAAATGCCCAACGGGCGTGTGCTATGTATGCTGCTCGGTATCCTGGACGACATCATCCAAGTGTCCGGACCGTTCGCCGATGATTTCCTACGTAATGTTATACCGATGTTACTACAACATGTTTCACTTCATCACAGAATGGCGAGCTACTTGCAACATGATGGATGTCCTGCACATAGCCCGTGTGCGGTTGAAGTGGTATTGAATAGCATATTTCATGACAGGTGGATTGGTCGTCGAAGCACGCTCACCGGATCTAACGTCCCCGGATTTCTTTCTGTGGGAAAAGTAGAAGGATATTTGCTATCGTGATCCACCGATAGCGCCTGACAACATAGATTTGAAAATTTATAAAGGGAAATGGATAGGTTGAAGTTAGATATAGTGGGAATTAGTGAATTTCGGTGGCAAGAGGAACAAGACTTTTGGTCGGGAGAATACAGGGTTGTAAATACAAAATCAAATAGTGGTAATGCAGGAGTACGTTTAACAATGAATCAAAAAAATAGGAGTACAGGTAAGCTACTACAAACAGCATAGTGAACGCATTATTGTGGCCCACATAGATACGAAGCCCACGCCTTCGACATTAGTACAAGTTTATATGCCGACTATCTCTGCAGATGACGAAGAAATTGAAGAAATGTATGATGAAGTAAAAGAAATTATTCATATAGTGAAGGGAGACGAAAATTTAATAGTCATGGGTGACTGGAATTCGTCAGTGGGAAAAGGGAGAGAAGGAAACGCGGTAGGTGATTATGGATGGGGGCTAAGAAATGAAAGAGGAAGCCGCGTGGTAGAATTTTGCACAGACCACAACTTAATCATAGCTAACACTTGGTTCAAGAATCATAAAAGAAGGTTGTATACATGGAAGAATCCTGGAGATACTAAAAGGTATCGGATAGATTATATAATGGTAAGACAGAGATTTAGGAAGCAGGTTTTAAATTGTAAGACATTTCCAGGGGCAGATACGGACTCTGACCACAATATACTGGTTATGAACTGTAGATTAAAACTGAAGAAACTGCAAAAAGGTGGGAATTTAAGGAGATGGCATCTGGATAAACTGACTAAACCAGAGGTTGTACAGAGCATCAGGGAGAGTATAAGGGAACAATTGACAGGAATGAGGGAAAGAAATACAGTAGAAGAAGAATGAGTAGTTTTGAGGGATGAAGTAGTGAAGGCAGCGGAGGATCAAGTAAGTAAAAAGACCAGTGCTAATAGAAATCCTTGAGTAACGAAGGAGATATTGAATTTAATTGATGAAAGGAGATAATATAAAAATGCAGTAAATGAAGCAGGCAAAAAGTAATACAAACGTCTCAGAAATGAGATCGACAGGAAGTGCAAAATGGCTAAGCAGGCATAGGTAGAGGACAAATGTATAGACGTAATCTCACTAGGGGCAAGATAGATACGGCCTGCAGGAAAATTAAAGAGACCTTTGGAGAAAAGAGAACCACTTGTACGAGTATGGAAAACCAGTTCCAGGCAAGGAAGGGAAAGCAGAAATGTGGAAGGAGTATGTAGAGAGTCTATAAAGGGCGATGTACTTGAGGACAATATTATGGAAATGGAAGAGGATGTAGATGAAGACGAAATGGGAGATACGATACTGCGTGAAGAGTTTGACAGAGCACTGAAAGACCTGAGTCGAAACAAGGCCCCCGGAGTAGACAACATTCCATTGGAACTACTGACGGCCTTGGGAGAGCCAGTCCTGACAAAACTCTACCACCTGGTGAGCAAGATGTATGAGACAGGTGAAATACCCTCAGACTTCAAGAAGAATATAATAATTCCAATCCCAAAGAAATCAGGTGTTGACAGATGTGAAAATTACCGAACTATCAGTTTAATAAGTCACAGCTGCAAAATACTAACACGAATTCTTTACAGACGAATGGAAAAACTAGTAGAAGCCGACCTCGGGGAAGATCAGTTTGGATTCCGTAGAAATGTTGGAGCACGTGAGGCAATACTGACCCTACGACTTATCTTAGAAGAAACATTAAGGAGAGGCAAACCTACGTTTCTAGCATTTGTAGACTTAGAGAAAGCTTTTTACAATGTTGACTGGAATACTCTCTTTCAAATTCTAAAGGTATCAGGGGTAAAAGACAGGAAGCGAAAGGCTATTTACAATTTGTACAGAAACCAGATGGCAGTTATAAGAGTCGAGGGACATGAAAGGGAAGCAGTGGTTGGGAAGGGAGTGAGACAGGGTTGTAGCCTATTCCCGATGTTATTCAATTTGTGTATTGAGCAAGCAGTAAAGGAAACAAAAGAAAAATTTGGAGTAGGTATTAAAATCCAGGGAGAAGAAACAAAAACTTTGAGGTTCGCCGATGACATTGTAATTCTGTCAGAGACAGCAAAGGACTTGGAAGAGCAGATGAACGGAATGGACAGTGTCTTGAAAGGAGGGTATAAGATGAACATCAACAGAAGCAAAACGAGGATAATGGAATGTAGTCGAATTAAATGGGGTGATGCTGAGGCAATTAGATTAGGAAATGAGACGCTTGAAGTAATAAAAGAGTTTTGCTATCTGGGGAGCAAAATAAGTGACGATGGCCGAAGTAGAGAGGATATAAAATGTGGACTGGCAATGGGAAGGAAAGGGTTTCTGAAGAACAGAAATTTGTCAACATCGAGTATAGATTTAAGTGTTAGGAAGTCGTTTCTGAAAGTATTTGTATGGAGTGTAGGCATGTACGGTAGTGAAATGTTGACGATAAATAGTTTGGATAAAAATAGAATAGAAGCTTTCGAAACGTGGTGCTACAGAAGAATGCTGAAGATTAGATGGGTAGATCACATAGGTTACGAGGAGGTATTGAATAGAATTGGAGAGGAGTTTGTGGCACAACTTGACTAGAAGAAGGGACCGGTTGGTAGGACATGTTCTGAAGCATCAATTTAGTACTGGAAGGCAGCGTGGAGGGTAAAAATCGTAGAGGGAGACCAAGAGATGAATACACCAAGCAGATTCAGAAGGATGTAGGTTGCAGTAGGTACTGGGTGATGAAGAAGCTTGGACAGGATAGAGCAGCACGGAGAGATGCATCAAAGCAGTCTCAGGACTGAAGACCACAACAACCTTTTGATACACCCTCTATTTTGGGGAATAATTTTTCAATGTGTATACATTCGAATTTGGTAATAAGGAAAATTTCGGATTTTTTTCTACTATCGGCCTGTCATTCCCCTTAATATCTCGGCTCTGTAGAATCAGACGAGACAGTGTACAGGGCGGGCCCGGAGGAGGAGAGGACACGCAGCAGGGATAGCAGCTGCGGCGCTTGCTGATACCGGCTGGGGGGACCCATTCATGCTGTCTGGTCGCACTCGCACACAGGCGCGCGGAGATAACGCGGCCGTGACGTAGGCACCGCTATTCAGGCCCCGCGGCACAATGAGCTGGTAGCCACAAAGCCGGGCCTCTGCAATGGTAGGTAGCCACGGCGCGCGGCAGCTCAATAGAAAGTGGGAAAAAAAGGTACAGAGAGAGAGAGAGAGAGAGAGAGAGAGAGAACTGCAACGGGAGGCGCCACCAGGGGAGCAACTTGCCAGCCAGCCGGGGCTCCGTGCGATGTACACCCACACAGTGGTAGTTCCGTAATTCGCCGGCCGCGGTGGTCTCGCGGTTCTAGGCGCGCAGTCCGGAACCCTGAGACTCCTACGGTCGCAGGATCGAATCCTGCCTCGGGCATGGATGTGTGTGATGTCCTTAGGTTAGTTAGGTTTAAGTAGTTCTAAGTTCTAGGGGACTAATAACCACAGCAGTTGAGTCCCATAGTGCTCAGAGCCATCTGAACCATTAGTTCCGTAATTTTCACATCTGTCAACACCTGCTTTCTTTGGCATTGGAATTATTATATTCTTCTTGAAGTCTCAGGGTATTCCGCCCGTCTCATACATCTTGCTCACCAGATGGTAGAATTTTTTTCAGGAGTGGCTGTCTCGTAAGGCTGTCAGTAGTTCTAATGGAATGTTGACTACTCCGGGGGCCTTGTTTCGACGCAGGTGTTTCAGTGCTCTGTCAAACTCTTCACGCAGTATCGTATCTCCCATTTCATCTTCATCTATCTCCTCTTCCATTTCCATAATATTGTCCTCAAGTACATCGCTCTTGTATAGACCTTATATACAGGGTGTTACAAAAAGGCATGGCCAAACTTTCAGGAAACATTCCTCACACACAAATAAAGAAAAGATGTTATGTGGACATGTGCCCGGAAACGCTTAATTTCCATGTTAGAGCTCATTTTAGTTTCGTCAGTATGTACTGTACTTCCTCGATTCACCGCCAGTTGGCCCAATTGAAGGAAGGTAATGGTGACTTCGGTGCTTGTGTTGACATGCGACTCATTGCTCTACAATACTAGCATCGAGCACATCAGTACGTAGCATCAACAGGTTAGTGTTCATCGCGAACGTGGTTTTGCAGTCAGTGCAATGTTTACAAATGCGGAGTTGGCAGATGCCTCTTTGATGTACGGATTAGCACGGGGCAATAGCCGTGGAGCGGTACGTTTGTATCGAGACAGATTTCCAGAACGAAGGTGTCCCGACAGGTAGACTTTCGAAGCAATTGATCTTCGTCTTAGGGAGCACGGAACATTCCAGCCTGTGACTCGCGACTGGGGAAGACCTAGAACGACGAGGACACCTGCAATGGACGAGGCAATTCTTCGTGCAGTTGACGATAACCCTAATGTCAGCGTCAGAGAAGTTGCTGCTGTACAAGGTAACGTTGACCACGTCACTGTATGGAGAGTGCTACGGGAGAACCAGTTGTTTCCGAACCGTGTACAGCGTGTGCAGGCACTATCAGCAGCTGATTGGCCTCCACGGATACACTTCTGCGAATGGTTCATCCGACAATGTGTCAATCGTCAGTTCAGTGCAAATGTTCTCTTTACGGATGAGGCTTCATTCCGACGTGATCAAATTGTAAATTTTCACAATCAACATGTGTGGGCTGACGAGAATCCGCACGCAATTGTGCAATCACGTCATCGACACAGATTTTCTGTGCACGTTTGGGCAGGCATTGTCGGTGATGTCTCGATTGGGCCCCACGTTCTTCCACCTACGCTCAATGGAGCACGTTATCATGATTTCATACGGGATACCCTACCTGTGCTGCTAGAACATGTGCCTTTACAAGTACGACACAACATGTGCTTCATGCACGATGGAGCTCCTGCACATTTCAGTCCAAGTGTTGGTACGCTTCTCAACAACAGATTCGGTGACCGATGGATTGGTAGAGGCCGACCAATTCCGTGGCCTCCACGCTCTCCTGACCTCAACCCTCTTGACTTTCATTGATGGGGGCATTTGAAAGCTCTCGTCTACGCAACCCCGGTACCAAATGTAGAGACTCTTCGTGCTCGTATTGTGGACGGCTGTGATACAATACGCCGTTCTCCAGGCCTCATCAGCGCATCAGGGATTCCGTGCGACGGAGGGTGGATGCACGTATCCTGGCTAACGGAGGACATTTTGAACATTTCCTGTAACAAAGTGTTCGAAGTCAAGCTGGTACGTTCTGTTGCTGTGTGTTTCCATTCCATGATTAATGTGATTTGAAGAGAAGTAATGAAATGAGCTCTAACATGGAAAGTAAGCGTTTCCGGACACATGTCCACATAACATATTTTCTTTCTTTGTGTGTGAGGAATGTTTCCTGAAAGTTTGGCCGTACCTTTTTGTAACACCCCCCTGTATATTAAGAACAACAAAGGACCCAATACCGACCCTTGTGGAACCCCATTCTTGATAGTTCCCCAGTTTGTGGAATGTGCTGATCTTTGCATATTATGATCGCCATTCAAAGATAAAGGAAATGAGCGCTCGTAATGAGGCGTTCCGTCGGTTTTCCCCAGCGCGATTCGCGAGTGGAACAGAGGGCGGAAATATGACGTCGGTGCGAATAGTGCCCTCCGCCACACACCGGTTGGTGGTTAGCCGAGTATATATGTAGATATGATATGGAGTACCTGGCAGTAGGCGACAGCACAATACACCGAATACGAAAACGTATGTTTTCGTGGGTGTCCGGATGCTTTGGATCACATACTACGGACGATTTCGAACAGCCGATCTGTCTGGGTGCCTTTTGCACGTCAGCAGCCAGGCAGGGAATTCGCCGGGTCGGTCGTTGCGAAACCAGCGCGCCCGACAGTGTTGCGACACTGAGTTATGGGCGTGTCGCGTGGGCGTGGCGCGGAGGCGGCTGTCTGGCTTTGATTGACAGGTCGGGGGCCGTGAACCTCTCGGCATATGACGGGGCAGTTGTTAGGCACGGGTCGGCTCCGTTTCGCAGGCCGTTGTGCAATCGGGCGTGGGCTAGGTCCACAGCCTTGGTTCGCTTCGCCGAACGTCCGCACGGCAGCCACCAGCTCGCCAATCCCTGCCGGCGCACTCCAGGGATTTCGTCACGGCAGGAGAGAGAGAGAGAGAGACAGAGAGAGAGAGAGAGAGAGAGAGAGAGAGAGAGAGGCGGCCCTTATCTTTGTAGGGCACGGCCGTAATCCGCTCGCCCTGCGCCTATGTTGCGGCAGTCTGCTGCTTCACGCTCGTAAAAAGCGAAGATTTGCTGTAATGTTGTTGCTTTAATTTGTTCTAAAAGCAGTGCTGATAGACAATAAAAGGGGGTTAAAAGCTGTGGGCTTGTCTGGGGAAGTTAACCTCACATTACTGAGCAACTCTATCACCAGGTATCTAGTCTAGCTTACCAAATTCCCAGCTATCTATATATATATATATATATATATATATATATATATATATATATATATATATATATATATAAAAGAGAATTTAAATAAGAAGAAATATATCAGTTTATATTTGGAAATTTACTTTGACATTGATCATTGAAATTTCAGCATATTAAACTTGAGTCATAACTAAGCTGGTGCCTTATTTAGGATTGTAATCTTACCGAACACATCAAACATGGAGCCAAGATTGGGAGACTGCATACAACACTGCATTCATAAAATAACACACGAAGAACGTTGAAACATATGCAAGAGGAAATTAACCACAACCAACCGATTCAATTTTCACCCAAAGAAGTTACGTTCGTAGTGCAATCCTGTCCGTCATGTAATTACCACACACTGGTATACTAAATTCATACTAACTCTCTGAGAAATCTTACCGAAAAGAATAACTGAGAGCTACTTTGATGATTACACCACATGATTCACGTGGTCAACTTGGTTTACACAAAGAGTGTAACTCCACAATAATTTTGCTAATTAAAATAAATTAGATCGAAACGCAATTTGCAAAAGAAAAACGTCGAACTGGTTAGTATCGTCTTACTGTTAACCTGATGGGTCAAACAACTGTATAAGCACGTGCTACTGGTCTCACAAAGTACACCCCACGTGGGTTGAACATAAAGAAAAGTTGCTATATTCAAAAATATTGTCAAGACGCGAAGTTATAATCTCACGCACATTCGCATTTAAGATTGATGATCTTAGTTAGAGTTACTGGTCAACACGTGGTTCCACTTTACTCACAAAGTAGTGACAAAGCAACTACTGGAAGATATTCTGAACTTCACACTCGAAATACACTGCGTTGCAATTTAAGATAACATTAGATATTTTAGAGCTAAACCTGAAAAGGTGATTAAATTTTTAGTTAGGCTAAACTTAAGAAATCCATTGCCCTACGGACTTAGCAGACACGCGCTTAGCCGGAGATCTTACCACTTCAGACGCTAACCGTGGACAGACTGACCTGCGCTCCTACCAAGGATGCTTCCGTATACAAAACGGAAGTGACCAGAGAGGCAGCTTCCTATACCAACATGACAAGGGACGGACAGGACCGTACTAAGAATAGAAATCTGTTTGATTTTAGAAAGCGTAGCTACATGTTCCGACGTTGGTCCTACTGTTCTCTAGCAGACAGGCTTGTCTGCTACCATCAACCATGCAACTAGAAATACATTTGCTCATTCATCCTCTGACACAGAAGAGAAGGGGGATGACAGTATCTTGTCATATACAGTATATAAAAGAAAGCTGATGTAGGTTCCGTATGAGACTGTGTGACATGAATTACATATAAACTGTGTTTTAAAGTGTAGTAGTGTGACAGATCGTTCTTGTTTATGTGTCAAAGTAACACGTTTCACTACTCAGTCTCGTCCCAGAAAGTCAGAAACACCACAGTAAATTTAGAAGAGGAATTTATGCCGTAAATGACAACACATTTAAGAAATTAACATGAAAGGAATCCAACACAGACCTTTCAACACACTAGAATGGTACTCGTACAGTTTTAATTCCCACCTCGAAAATATCAAGCTGTGACCGTGACGAAAGCCGTGCAGGTAACCAACCAGAAACTGGGAAAGAGAATTAAAGTTCAGCGAGAATAAAAAAAAAAAAGACTCCGAGGTTTGTCGATGACTCTGCAGTTCTGTCAGGGGCAGCGAAAAACTTGGGAGAGCAATTGAATAGAGCAAGAAGGTGGGACTTTGAGGAGATGGGACCTGGAAAACTGAAAGAACCAGAGGTTGTAGAGAGCTTCAGCGGGAGCATTCGGGAACGATTGACGAGAGTGGGGGAAAGAAATACAGTAGAAGAAGAATGGGTAGAGATGAAATAGTGAAGGTGGCAGAGGATGAAGTAGGTAAAAAGACGAGGGCTAATAGAAATCCTTGGCTAACAGAAGAGATATTGAATTTAACTGATGAAAGGAGAAAATATAAAAATGCAGTAAATGAAGCAGCAAAAATGTTGCAAAGTGAACGTCAAGAAAGTTAAAACACGGCTAGTGCAACGTAGTCGAGTCAAATCAGACGATACTTACGCTGTAACATTACGAAATGAAACACTGAAAGTAGCAGACGAGATTAATTACTGGAGCACCCAAAATACCGGTGATGGCCGAAGTAGTAATTGATATAAAATGCAGAGTGGAAATACCGTGAAAAGGATTTATGAGAAAGAGGAATCTACTATCCAATACATGAGGGTGTGCGCGAAAGTGAAAACTCTCAGAGCTTTTTAAATGAAACAGACTTTATTGCCACAAGGCATTTTTACTATTTTTCGACCGTGACTGTCTCAAGGTTTTTTTAAACTCCCGTTGCCCGTACCTCTGTCATAATCTTCTGCATGCATGACGGTTGTTTCTTCCCGGAATAGCTCCTTTACGCCTCACCTGGGTCCTTGAACACAGGCGTTGGGCTGTTGATGACTGCAAACATGTTTCCTGGTCGGACGAGCCTCGTTTCAAATACACTACTGGCCATTAAAATTGTTACACCAAGAAGAAATACAGATGTTAAACGGCTGTTCATTGGACTAATATATTATACTAGAACTGACATGTGATTATATTTTCACGCAATTTGGGTGCATAGATAGTGAGAAATCAGTAACCAGAACAACCACCTCCGGCCATAATAACGCCCTCGATACGCCTGGGCATTGAGTCAAACAGAGCTTGGATGGTGTGTACAGGTACAGCTGCCCGTGCAGCTTCAACACGATACCACAGTTCATCAAGAGTAGTGACTGGCGTATTGTGACGAGCCAGTTGCTCGGCCACCATTTTCCGTTGGTGAGAAATCTGGAGAATGTGCTGGCCAGGACAGCACTCGAATATTTTCTGTATCCAGAAGGGCCCGTACAGCACCTGCAAAATGCGGTCGTGCATTATCCTGCTGAAATGTAGGGTTTCGCAGGGATCGAATGAAGGGTAGAGCCACAGGTCCTAACACATCTGAAATGTAACGTCCACTGTTCAAAATGCCGTTAATGCGTACAAGAGGTGACCGAGACTTGTAACCCATGGCACCCCATACCATCACGCCGCGTGATACGCCAGTATAGCGATAACGAATACACGCTTCCAGTGTACGTTCACCGCGATGTCGCCAAACACGGATGGGACCATTATGATGCTCTACACGTAACCTGGATTGATCCGAAAAAATGACGTTTTGCCTTTCGTGCACCCAGATTCGTCGTCAGTACACCACCACAGGCGCTCCTGTCTGTGATGCAGCGTGAAGGGTAACCGCAGCCACGGTCTCCGAGCTGATAGTCCGTGCTGCTGCAAACGTCGTCGAACTGTTCGTGCAGATGGTTGTTGTCTTGCCCCAAACGTCCCCATCTGTTGACTCAGGGATCGAGACGTGGCTGCACGATCCGTTACAGCCGTGCGGATAAGATGCCTGTCATCTCGACTGCTAGTGATACGAGGCCGTTGGGATCCAGCACGGCGTTCCGCATTGCCCTCCTGAACCCACCGATTCCATATTCTGCTAACAGTCATTGTATCTCGACCAACGCGAGCAGCAATGTCGCGATACGATAAACCGCAATCGCAATAGGCTACAATCCGATCTTTATCAAAGTCGGAAACGTGGTGGTACGCATTTCTCCTCCTTACACGAGGCATCACAACAACGTTTCACCAGTCAATGCCGGTCAACTGCTGTTTGTGTATGAGAAATCGGTTGCAAACTTTCCTGATGTGAGCACGTTGTAGGTGTCGCCACCGGCGCCAGCCTTATGTGAATACTCTGAAAAGCTAATCATTTTCGTATCACAGCATCTTCTTCCTGTCGGTTAAATTTCGCAAAAACAGACATAATGTCTTATGGGACAACAGCAATCAGTGATTTTATAATGTTACTTAAAAACAGTCTTGATTGCAAAATTTTTTTTTTTTATTCGTATGACCGGTTTCGGTTCATTCAGAACCATCTTCAGATCTGATATTTCAGTTACAGGAGTAACTGGTCCAAATCCAGCAGTTTTCACATGCTACGTCATCTTCGTGGTGTAGCAATTTTAATGGCCAGTAGTGTAGTATAGAGCGGATGGACGTGTACGGGTATAGAGACAACCTCATGAATCTATGGACCCTGCACGTCAGTAGGGACTCTTCAACCTGGTGGAGGCTCTGTAATGGTGTGGGGCTTGTGCAGTCGAAGTGATGTGGAACTCCCGATACGTCTAGATACGACTCTGACAAATGACACGTACGCAACGTGGCCCTTGATGACTGCACGAGACAAAGCTTTACGCCTCGCCTGGGTCCGTCAACAACGACATTGGTCTGTTGACGACTGGAAACACGTTGCCTGGTCGGACAAGTCTCATTTCAAATTGTATCGGGCGGATGGACGTGTACGGGTATGGAGACAACCTCATGAATCTATGGACCCTGCACGTCAGTAGGGACTCTTCAACCTGGTGGAGGCTCTGTAATGGTGTGGGGCTTGTGCAGTCGAAGTGATGTGGAACTCCCGATACGTCTAGATACGACTCTGACAAATGACACGTACGCAACGTGGCCCTTGATGACTGCACGAGACAAAGCTTTACGCCTCGCCTGGGTCCGTCAACAACGACATTGGTCTGTTGACGACTGGAAACACGTTGCCTGGTCGGACAAGTCTCATTTCAAATTGTATCGGGCGGATGGACGTGTATGGGTATAGAGACAACCTCATGAATCTATGGACCCTGCACGTCAGTAGGGACTCTTCAACCTGGTGGAGGCTCTGTAATGGTGTGGGGCTTGTGCAGTCAAAGTGATGTGGAACTCCCGATACGTCTAGATACGACTCTGACAAATGACACGTACGCAACGTGGCCCTTGATGACTGCACGAGACAAAGCTTTACGCCTCGCCTGGGTCCGTCAACAACGACATTGGTCTGTTGACGACTGGAAACACGTTGCCTGGTCGGACAAGTCTCATTTCAAATTGTATCGGGCGGATGGACGTGTACGGGTATGGAGACAACCTCATGAATCTATGGACCCTGCACGTCAGTAGGGACTCTTCAACCTGGTGGAGGCTCTGTAATGGTGTGGGGCTTGTGCAGTCGAAGTGATGTGGAACTCCCGATACGTCTAGATACGACTCTGACAAATGACACGTACGCAACGTGGCCCTTGATGACTGCACGAGACAAAGCTTTACGCCTCGCCTGGGTCCGTCAACAACGACATTGGTCTGTTGACGACTGGAAACACGTTGCCTGGTCGGACAAGTCTCATTTCAAATTGTATCGGGCGGATGGACGTGTACGGGTATGGAGACAACCTCATGAATCTATGGACCCTGCACGTCAGTAGGGACTCTTCAACCTGGTGGAGGCTCTGTAATGGTGTGGGGCTTGTGCAGTCGAAGTGATGTGGAACTCCCGATACGTCTAAATACGACTCTGACAAATGACACGTACGCAACGTGGCCCTTGATGACTGCACGAGACAAAGCTTTACGCCTCGCCTGGGTCCGTCAACAACGACATTGGTCTGTTGACGACTGGAAACACGTTGCCTGGTCGGACAAGTCTCATTTCAAATTGTATCGGGCGGATGGACGTGTACGGGTATGGAGACAACCTCAAGAATCTATGGACCCTGCACGTCAGTAGGGACTCTTCAACCTGGTGGAGGCTCTGTAATGGTGTGGGGCTTGTGCAGTCGAAGTGATGTGGAACTCCCGATACGTCTAGATACGACTCTGACAAATGACACGTACGCAACGTGGCCCTTGATGACTGCACGAGACAAAGCTTTACGCCTCGCCTGGGTCCGTCAACAACGACATTGGTCTGTTGACGACTGGAAACACGTTGCCTGGTTGGACAAGTCTCATTTCAAATTGTATCGGGCGGATGGACGTGTACGGGTATGGAGACAACCTCATGAATCTATGGACCCTGCACGTCAGTAGGGACTCTTCAACCTGGTGGAGGCTCTGTAATGGTGTGGGGCTTGTGCAGTCGAAGTGATGTGGAACTCCCGATACGTCTAGATACGACTCTGACAAATGACACGTACGCAACGTGGCCCTTGATGACTGCACGAGACAAAGCTTTACGCCTCGCCTGGGTCCGTCAACAACGACATTGGTCTGTTGACGACTGGAAACACGTTGCCTGGTCGGACAAGTCTCATTTCAAATTGTATCGGGCGGATGGACGTGTACGGGTATGGAGACAACCTCATGAATCTATGGACCCTGCACGTCAGTAGGGACTCTTCAACCTGGTGGAGGCTCTGTAATGGTGTGGGGCTTGTGCAGTCGAAGTGATGTGGAACTCCCGATACGTCTAGATACGACTCTGACAAATGACACGTACGCAACGTGGCTCTTGATGACTGCACGAGACAAAGCTTTACGCCTCGCCTGGGTCCGTCAACAACGACATTGGTCTGTTGACGACTGGAAACACGTTGCCTGGTCGGACAAGTCTCATTTCAAATTGTATCGGGCGGATGGACGTGTACGGGTATGGAGACAACCTCATGAATCTAGGGACCCTGCACGTCAGTAGGGACTCTTCAACCTGGTGGAGGCTCTGTAATGGTGTGGGGCTTGTGCAGTCGAAGTGATGTGGAACTCCCGATACGTCTAGATACGACTCTGACAAATGACACGTACGCAACGTGGCCCTTGATGACTGCACGAGACAAAGCTTTACGCCTCGCCTGGGTCCGTCAACAACGACATTGGTCTGTTGACGACTGGAAACACGTTGCCTGGTCGGACAAGTCTCATTTCAAATTGTATCGGGCGGATGGACGTGTATGGGTATAGAGACAACCTCATGAATCTATGGACCCTGCACGTCAGTAGGGACTCTTCAACCTGGTGGAGGCTCTGTAATGGTGTGGGGCTTGTGCAGTCAAAGTGATGTGGAACTCCCGATACGTCTAGATACGACTCTGACAAATGACACGTACGCAACGTGGCCCTTGATGACTGCACGAGACAAAGCTTTACGCCTCGCCTGGGTCCGTCAACAACGACATTGGTCTGTTGACGACTGGAAACACGTTGCCTGGTCGGACAAGTCTCATTTCAAATTGTATCGGGCGGATGGACGTGTACGGGTATGGAGACAACCTCATGAATCTATGGACCCTGCACGTCAGTAGGGACTCTTCAACCTGGTGGAGGCTCTGTAATGGTGTGGGGCTTGTGCAGTCGAAGTGATGTGGAACTCCCGATACGTCTAGATACGACTCTGACAAATGACACGTACGCAACGTGGCCCTTGATGACTGCACGAGACAAAGCTTTACGCCTCGCCTGGGTCCGTCAACAACGACATTGGTCTGTTGACGACTGGAAACACGTTGCCTGGTCGGACAAGTCTCATTTCAAATAGTATCGGGCGGATGGACGTGTACGGGTATGGAGACAACCTCATGAATCTAGGGACCCTGCACGTCAGTAGGGACTCTTCAACCTGGTGGAGGCTCTGTAATGGTGTGGGGCTTGTGCAGTCGAAGTGATGTGGAACTCCCGATACCTCTAGATACGACTCTGACAAATGACACGTACGCAACGTGGCCCTTGATGACTGCACGAGACAAAGCTTTACGCCTCGCCTGGGTCCGTCAACAACGACATTGGTCTGTTGACGACTGGAAACACGTTGCCTGGTCGGACAAGTCTCATTTCAAATTGTATTGGGCGGATGGACGTGTACGGGTATGGAGACAACCTCATGAATCTATGGACCCTGCACGTCAGTAGGGACTCTTCAACCTGGTGGAGGCTCTGTAATGGTGTGGGGCTTGTGCAGTCGAAGTAATGTGGAACTCCCGATACGTCTAGATACGACTCTGACAAATGACACGTACGCAACGTGGCCCTTGATGACTGCACGAGACAAAGCTTTACGCCTCGCCTGGGTCCGTCAACAACGACATTGGTCTGTTGACGACTGGAAACACGTTGCCTGGTCGGACAAGTCTCATTTCAAATTGTATCGGGCGGATGGACGTGTACGGGTATGGAGACAACCTCATGAATCTATGGACCCTGCACGTCAGTAGGGACTCTTCAACCTGGTGGAGGCTCTGTAATGGTGTGGGGCTTGTGCAGTCGAAGTGATGTGGAACTCCCGATACGTCTAGATACGACTCTGACAAATGACACGTACGCAACGTGGCTCTTGATGACTGCACGAGACAAAGCTTTACGCCTCGCCTGGGTCCGTCAACAACGACATTGGTCTGTTGACGACTGGAAACACGTTGCCTGGTCGGACAAGTCTCATTTCAAATTGTATCGGGCGGATGGACGTGTACGGGTATGGAGACAACCTCATGAATCTAGGGACCCTGCACGTCAGTAGGGACTCTTCAACCTGGTGGAGGCTCTGTAATGGTGTGGGGCTTGTGCAGTCGAAGTGATGTGGAACTCCCGATACGTCTAGATACGACTCTGACAAATGACACGTACGCAACGTGGCCCTTGATGACTGCACGAGACAAAGCTTTACGCCTCGCCTGGGTCCGTCAACAACGACATTGGTCTGTTGACGACTGGAAACACGTTGCCTGGTCGGACAAGTCTCATTTCAAATTGTATCGGGCGGATGGACGTGTACGGGTATGGAGACAACCTCATGAATCTATGGACCCTGCACGTCAGTAGGGACTCTTCAACCTGGTGGAGGCTCTGTAATGGTGTGGGGCTTGTGCAGTCGAAGTGATGTGGAACTCCCGATACCTCTAGATACGACTCTGACAAATGACACGTACGCAACGTGGCCCTTGATGACTGCACGAGACAAAGCTTTACGCCTCGCCTGGGTCCGTCAACAACGACATTGGTCTGTTGACGACTGGAAACACGTTGCCTGGTCGGACAAGTCTCATTTCAAATTGTATCGGGCGGATGGACGTGTACGGGTATGGAGACAACCTCATGAATCTATGGACCCTGCACGTCAGTAGGGACTCTTCAACCTGGTGGAGGCTCTGTAATGGTGTGGGGCTTGTGCAGTCGAAGTGATGTGGAACTCCCGATACGTCTAGATACGACTCTGACAAATGACACGTACGCAACATGGCCCTTGATGACTGCACGAGACAAAGCTTTACGCCTCGCCTGGGTCCGTCAACAACGACATTGGTCTGTTGACGACTGGAAACACGTTGCCTGGTCGGACAAGTCTCATTTCAAATTGTATCGGGCGGATGGACGTGTACGGGTATGGAGACAACCTCATGAATCTATGGACCCTGCACGTCAGTAGGGGCTGTTCAACCTGCTGGAGGCTCTGTAATGGTGTGGGGCTTGTGCAGTCGAAGTGATGTGGAACTCCCGATACGTCTAGATACGACTCTGACAAATGACACGTACGCAACGTGGCCCTTGATGACTGCACGAGACAAAGCTTTACGCCTCGCCTGGGTCCGTCAACAACGACATTGGTCTGTTGACGACTGGAAACACGTTGCCTGGTCGGACAAGTCTCATTTCAAATAGTATCGGGCGGATGGACGTGTACGGGTATAGAGACAACCTCATGAATCTATGGACCCTGCACGTCAGTAGGGGCTGTTCAACCTGCTGGAGGCTCTGTAATGGTGTGGGGCGTGTGCAGTTGGAGTAATATGGGACCCCTGATACGCCTAGATACGAATCCTGACAGCTGACATGTACGGAAGTATCCTGTGTGATCACCTGCATCTATTCGTGTCCATTGTCCATTCCGACGGACTTGGGCAATTTCAGCAAGACAATTCGACACGTCACATGTCCAGAATTGCTGCAGACTGGCTTCGAGTACACTCTTCCGAGTTTAAACACTTTCGCTGGCCACCAAACTCTCCAGACGTGAACATTATCGAGCATGTCTCCTATGCCTTGTAACATGGTGTTCAGAAGAGATCTTCACCCTCTCGCACTCTTATGGATTTGTGGACAGCTCTCGAGAATTCATGGTGTGAAATCCCTCCAGCAATACTTGTGATATTAGTCGAGTCCATGCGGAACTTCTGCGTGCTCGATATTAGGCAGGTGTACCAGTTTCTTGGGCTCTTCAGTTCAAATGGCTCTGAGCACTATGGGACTTAACTGCTGTGGTCATCAGTCCCCTAGAACTTAGAACTAGTTAAACCTAACTAACCTAAGGACATCACACACATCCATGCCCGAGGCAGGATTCGAACCTGCGACCGTAGCGGTCACGCGGTTCCAGACTGAAGCGCCTAGAACCGCACGGCCACTCCGGCCGGCCAAGGGGCTCTTCAGTGTATAAGCTACGGTGACGTAATAAATTACTATACAGTGTAGTAATCTGTGTGACAATCTTAAGCGTCGAAAGACAACAACGCAACGCTGATGGGTTACTTTCGTTATCTTGCTTTGCCTTCCGTTTCCTTTTAGATTAGATTAGTACTTGTTTCATAGGTCATGAATGCGACACTTCGTAATTATGTGGAACATGTCAGGTTAATAAAAGGTGTCTAAACAAGATATTACATTACACGACACTCAATATTTATAATTTTTTTGGTGGGGGTTGGGGAAATTACCCACTTACTATATCCAAAAATTCATCTAATTAGTAGAAGGAGTTGCCATTAAGAAATTCTTTTAATTTCCTTTTAAATGTTATATGGCTATCTGTCAGACTTTTCATGCTATTAGGTAAGTGACCAAAGACTTTTGTGGCAGCATACTTTACCCCCTTCTGAGCCAAAGTCAGATTTAACCTTGAGTAGTGAAAATCATGCTTTCTCCTAGTGTTGTAGCTATGTACACTGCTATTACTTTTGAATTCGTTCGGATTGTTAGTAACAAATTTCGTAAGTGAATATATATATACTGTGAGGCTACAGTGAAGATCTCTAGCTCTTTACATAAGTGCCTGCAGGATTATCTGGGATGAGCTCCAGAAATTATTCTGATTACAGGCTTTTGTGCAATGAACACTCTTTTACTCAATGATGAGTTACCGCAGAATATGATGCCATACGAAAGCAGAGAATGAAAATACGTCTGGTAAACTAATTTACTCAGATGTATATCGCCAAAATTTGCAATGACCCTAATATCATAAGTAGCTGAACTCAAACGTTTCAGCAGATCTTCAGAGGTTTTTTTTTCAGTTCAACCCCTCATCAATGTATACATCTAGAAATTTAGAATATTCTACCTTAGCTACCGATCTCTGATGAAAGTCTATATTTATTAATGGTGTCATTCCATTTACTGTGTGGAACCCTATGTACTGTGTTTTGTCAAAGTTTAATGGGAGCCCATTTGCACAGAACCACTTAATGATTTTCTGAACAACATCGTTTACAATTTCACCAGTTAATTCTTGTCTGTTGGGTGTGCCAGCCACACATCATCGGCAAAAAGTACCAGATTTGCATCTTCGTGAATATAGAATGGCAAGTCATTAATATACCAGGTGATCAAAAAGTCAGTATAAATTTGAAAACTTAATAAACCACGGAATAATGCAGACAGAGAGGTAAAAATTGACACACATGCTTCGAATGACATGAGGTTTTATTAGAACAAAAAAAAACAAAAAAACGAAGTATTGCTAGACGCGTGAAAGATCTCTTGCGCGCGTCGTTTGGTGGTGATCGTGTGCTCAGCCGCCACTTTCGTCATGCTTGGCCTCCCAGGTCCCCAGACCTCAGTCCGTGCGATTACTGGCTTTGGGGTTACCTGAAGTCGCAAGTGTATCGTGATCGGCCGACATCTCTAGGGATGCTGAAAGACAATATCCGACGCCAATGCCTCACCATAACTCCGGACGTGCTTTACAGTGCTGTTCACAACATTATTGCTCGACTACAGCTATTGTTTAGGAATGATGGTGGACATGTTGAGCATTTCCTGTAAAGAACATCATCTTTGCTTTGTCTTACTTTGTTATGCTAATTATTGCTATTCTGATCAGATGAAGCGCCATCTGTCGTAAATTTTTTGAACTTTTTTTTTTGTTCTAATAAAACCCCATGTCATCCGAAGTACGTGTGTCAATTTGTATCACCCGGTATGTTAAGAAGCTTGTTCACAGGTAGAAGCGAATGACTGTTAACACTTCCGAACAATGTGCAGGTGCTCGTTCGTGTGTGTTCGATTGCTTTGGTCCCTACGTAAACCACGCCTTAGAGATATTGAACATCTGGAAACGCGTTTCTGGGACTTGTGGATTTGTTCGTGGGTCACGTCAAGGCCCTTGTGGGTGCTGTAGGTAGCTACGCGGATAGCATTTCTTTTAAACGCGCAGGCTATCCACAACGTTCCATCACTTTTTTTTAAGACTACTTCCACTCAGCAGGAAATTAAGGAAATTAGTTCCGCCCTGAGACTAATTGCAGCGCCAGCTCGGCGTATTCTCGCCATTTCCAACGGCAGCGCGAATTAGCAGGAGCTAATTATCGCACTGTAATTCACTTAGCACCGCGGGTTTCCCGCGGCAGTTTGCTAGCGCGCTGCAAGTCACTAGGACACACGGAAGCGGCCAACAGTCGCACACGTCACACTACGGCGTGGCTTACACCCTTCGCCGGTGGACCCATTTATCGGCGAGTTTGGCCATAACGTTCGCACAGTAACAGAGGAAGGACACGAAACGGAGTCTCGATGCAAAGTCGCAACGAACTGGCACGGTTTTAACGGCATAACGACCCGATACAGTTCCGCACTGTCGCCTGATAAACAAAGTAAGAGCCTACGGAATATCGGACCAGCTGTGTGGCTGGATTGAAGAGTTTTTAGCAAACAGAACACGGCATGTTGTTCTCAATGGAGAGACGTCTACAGACGTTACAGTAACCTCTGGCGTGCCACAGGGGAGTGTTATGGGACCATTGCTTTTCACAATATATGTAAATGACCTAGTAGATAGTGTCGGAAGTTCCATGCGGCTTTTCGTGGATGATGCTGTAGTATACAGAGAAGTTGCAGCTTTAGAAAATTGTAGCGAAATGCAGGAAGATCTGCAGCGGATAGACACTAGGTGCAGGGAGTGGCAACTGACCCTTAACATAGACAAATGTAACGTATTGCGAATACATAGAAAGAAGGATCCTTTATTGTATGATTCTATGATAGCGGAACAAACACTGGTAGCAGTTATGTCTGTAAAATATCTGGGAGTATGCGTACGGAACGATTTGAAATGGAATGATCATATAAAATGAATTGTCGGTAAGGCGGGTACCAGGTTGAGGTTCATTGGGAGAGTCCTTAGAAAATGTAGTCCGTCAACAACGGAGATGGCTTACAAAACACTCGTTCGACCTATACTTAAGTATTGCTCGTCAGTGTGGGATCCGTACCAGGTCGGCTTGACAGAGGAGATAGAGAAGATTCAAAGAAGAACGGTGCGTTTTGTCACAGGATTATTTGGTAAGCGTGATAGCGTTACGGAGATGTTTAGCAAACTCGAGTGGCAGACTCTGCAAGAGAGGCGCTCTGCATCGCGGTTTTGCTTGCTGTCCAGGTTTCGCGAGAGTGCGTTTCTGGATGAGGTATCGAATGTATTGCTTCTCCCTACTTATACCTCCCGAGGAGATAACGAATGTAAAATTAGAGAGATTAGAGCGCGCACGGAGGCTTTCAGACAGTCGTTCTTCCCGCGAACCATACGCGAGTGGAAGAGGGAAGGGAGGTAATGACAGTGGCACGTAAAGTGCCCTCCGCCACACACCGTTGGATGGCTTGCGGAGTATAAATGCAGGTGTAGAGGTAAAAGAGCAACAGTGAGAGCTTTTCTCCTTCCTACACACCAGAAGGGATACAGGTTTTAATGTGACTTACATGCCTCAACTCAAAGAACTGTGACATTTGCGTACTTAACAAGTTATTAATTAATATGTGTAACTATTACATTACAATGTTCTGTTATTTTATCGAGTCGACAGGAGATGGTAGCCGGGTAATTTCTATGAGGGGCATTCAATAAGTAATGCAACACTTTTTTTCTGAAAGCAGATTAGTCTTATTCATGATGCCAATGCAGTACTGAGCCGTGGTTGGCTCGTGTTATACTTTGCATTAAACCTTGGTTGCTATTCCGTGATTCCCGCGGGTTTCACGATTGTGCTGTTTCCTCTCGTGGCAGCAGCAGCAGCGTGTATCGGTGTTCGCACCCTTGTGCTGTCTTTGGCCTAGCGCTTAGATACTACTGGCCGTTGGAATTATTACACCACGAAGATGACGTGCTACAGACGCGAAATTTAACCGACAGGAAGAGGATGCTGTGATGTGTAAATGATTAGCTTCTCAGAGCATTCACACAAGGTTGGCGCCGGTGGCGACACCTACAATGTGCTGACATGAGGAAAGTTTCCAACCGATTTCTCGTACATAAACAGCAGTTGACCGGCGTTGCCTGGTGAAACGTTGTTGTGATGCCTCGTGTAAGGAGGAGAAATGCGTACCATCACGTTTCCGACTTTGATCAAGGTCGGATTGTAGGCTAACGCGATTGCGGTTTATCGTATCGCGACGTTGCTGCTCGCGTTGGTCGAGATCCAATGACTGTTAGCAGAATATGGAATCGGTGCGTTCAGGAGGGTAATACGGAACGCCGTGCTGGATCCCAAGGGCCTCGTATCACTAGCAGTCGAGATGACAGGCATCTTATCCGCACGGCTGTAACGGATCGTGCAGCCACGTCTCGATCCCTGAGTCAGCAGATGGGTACGTTTGGAAGACAACAACCGTCTGCACGAACAGTTCGACGACGTTTGCAGCAGCACGGACTATCAGCTCGGAGACCGTGGCTGCGGTTACCCTTGACACTGCATCACAGACAGGAGCGCCTGCGATGGTGTACTCGACGACAAATCTGCGTTCACGAATAGCACAACGCCATTTTTTCCGATGAATCCAGGTTCGGTTTACAGCATCACGATGATCGCTTCCGCGTTTGGCGACATCTCGGTGAACGTGTATTCGTCATCGCGAAACTGGCGAATCACCCGGCGTGATGGTATGGGGTGCCATTGGTTACACGTCCCGATCACCTCTTGTTCGCATTGACGGCACTTTGAACAGTGGACGTTACATTTCAGATGTGTTTCGACCCATGGCTCTACCCTTCATTCGATCCCTCTGAAACCCTACGTTTCAGCAGGATAATGCACGACCGCATGTTGCAGGTCTTGTACGGGCCTTTCTGGATACAGAAAATGTTCGACTGCTGCCCTGGCCAGCACATTCTCCACATCTCCCACCAATTGAAAACGTCTGGTCAATGGTGGCCAAGCAACTGGCTCGTCACAATACGCCAGTCACTACTCTTGACGAACTGTGGTATCGTGTTGAAGCTGCACGGGCAGCTGTACCTGTACACGCCATCCGAGCTCTGTTTGACTCAAAGCCCAGGCGTATCGAGGCCGTTATTACGGCCAGAGGTGGTTGTTCTGGGTACTGATTTCTCAGGATCTAGGCACCCAAATTGCGTGAAAATGTAATCACATGCGAGTTCTAGTATAATATATTCGTCCAAGGAATACCCGTTTATCATTTGCATTTCTTCTTGGTGTAGCTATTTTAATGGCCAGTAGTGCATATACCGCCTGCTGTGCACAAGCCGTGCAGAGTGAACGCTCGTATTGCCTGCCGGCCGTAGCGTTATTGCTTCCAAACACTGCTGTGGGCCTTAACGCTGTTCTCTACAGTTAAGCAAGGCCACTTTGTTAATATTAGCGTTTCTGTAAGTTATTTTACTGGTTATTACTAACCATTCTTATTCAACACTTATGTGAATCATGTGTGTATCTTTAGTGAGTGTGCAACTTATTCTTCGTGTTTGCCAGTTTTGCGACCTTAGTTGGCCCACTTTGCATTTTTAGTATGAGCATGGTTCACTGGGGACTTTTATTCGGGCCTTTCAGTTTTATAAAGCTTTAGGATCTTTTTTTTTTTTTTCAAATGACGTTGTGGTATTATGTGGCTGTGTAACTTTGGGTTGGAAGTGTGTAGTGTTAGTAGCCTTTTGAGATATGGTTAAATATGAACGATTGTTTATCATTGATTGTTCACCGTGCCTACTGTCCATGTTTTTGGTTGCGCATGCAAAATATGATTCTTATTCGTGTTTATGTAATTGAATTAAAGGGAAAATTTGTATATTGCATCAGTAAGAGTGCAAATTTCCGAATTGAAGGTTATAATAAAGTGTGTTTTGAGTCAAATTAAAATTGTAAAACAACCACAAGCTTGTCCATCACCAGTGACCCTGGGGCGTCATATTCTCTTTAAATAACTGTGGTCAGACTATAATTTTGATTTAATTTTGATTTTCTAAAGAACTGAGTAGTACCACGGTTCATCCTTCTTGGTACTGCGAGTTTTTTTCCGTCGATGTATAAAATCAGTTTTGAAACTTCCTGGCAGATTAAAAACGTGTACCGGACGGAGACTCGAACTCGGGACCTTTGCCTTTCGCGGGCAAGTGCTCTACCATCTGAGCTACCCAAGCACGACTCACGCCCCGTCCTCACAGCTTTACTTCTGTCAGTACCTCGTCTCCTACCTTCCAAACTTTACAGACGCTCTCCTGCGAACCTTGCAGAACTAGCACTCCTGAAAGAAAGGATACTGCGGAGACATTGCTTAGCCACAGCCTGGGTGAAGGTAGACGAGGTCCTGGCAGAAGTAAAGCTGTGAGGACGAGTCGTGTGTCGTGCTTGGGTAGCTCAGTTGGTAGAGCACTTGTCCGCAAAAGGCAAAGGTCCCGAGTTCGAGTCTCGGTACGGCACACAGTTTTAATCTTCTAGGTAGTTTCGTATCAGCGCACACTCTGCTGCAGAGTGAAAATCTCATTCTAGAAACATCAGTTTTGTTTGTGCGGAACCTTAAGTGCGTGTATGCCACTCGCAGGTGGCCTTGTTGTTTTCGTCGTTTCTTATAGTGGCCATTTTCTCAGCAGCTGTCTATAAATTGCAGTTGTTTCGAAGAAAATGCCTTTTTTTTGCATGCTGCACATCGAAATTTTTATTTTTATTTATGCACCCAGACGCGGTTTGACTTTTTACACGGCACCTTCAGTGGGTGTCCTGAAATATTACATGATTTGTCCATTTTTACACATAGGTTATGGTTTCACATCCAGGTTATAGATTTAAAAACAGTTCCTTAACTTTTTTATGAAATGGAAAGGAACTTACAGGTAACTTCTAATTAAATGCGTCTAAGCAAAATGCTTTTTCTCATCTGGCAACCAGATGGACAACTTACAGTTCACTTTCAGTTCATTGTTTACGTCACACGTCACTGTAACTGCCATCTATTTCATACAGAGTTCCATTTATTTTTCTAATTGTTGCCAACATTCTCAGTTTTCTGCATTCAACTGGTTTGGTAAATATGTGTATGTGTGTATGTATGTATGTATGTATGTGTGTGTGTGTGTGTGTGTGTGTGTGTGTGTGTGTGTGTATTAGAGAGTGAGAGAGATTTTTTAATAAAATAAAAATTACTTATTTTATTTTTATTACTATTTTTATTCATTTATTTATTCTTAACAACAATAATAGTAATTATTAATATATTTTCCTCTACATACTTATGAGAGGAATCAGTTGTATAATCATTTGTTGGGATTTCTGTCTGTTATATGATCAGTGTAAACATTGAGTTGTTTGTCATATTTACTTGATCATTTAGTAGTTGTTTCTTTTCAGGATTTGTTTTGTGTATATGATAATTTTCCTGTAGTGTTAGGATATATCTTTCATTATTTATTCTAATTATTTTCATATCATTGTCTCTCGTAGTAGGTTTGTGGTTACTTTCTCTCAAATGTTCTGCAAAACTTGAGTGGCCCGTCCATATTTCCATGCTACCCACATAATTTTCAACATACACCTATAGGACCACGTTTCAGTAGCCTCCATTTTTTATCTCGACTGCTTAACGTCCTAGTTTCAATTCTGTACAGACAGTTACCTTCCGAAAAGACTTCCTGACGCTTAACAAATCTCTCTTTTTCAAAAAAAAAAAGGCTTTCCGTGCTATAGTCAGTCTGCAATTAATGTTCTCTCTACTTCAGCCGTCATCCGTTATTTTGCTGCCCAAATAGCAAAACTCATGCACTACTTTCAGTGGTCTCATTTTGTCATCTAGTTCTCCCGGAATTGTCTGATTGATTTCGACTACATTCCGTAACACATGTTTCACTTTTGTGGATATTCGTCTTACAATCTCTTTTCAAGACGCTGTTCATTCCGTTCAACTGCTCGTCCAGGTCTTTGCCACACAATAGAGAGATTAGAGAAAGGAAAGCACAGGTCGAGCTCCTTTGGTCTGTATGAAATCAGGCGTTGCCTCGACACCGTACTCTAACCGGCTAAACGCGAAACGATAGTTGCTTTGCTACTACGGCTCGGAATTGACTTTCAGACGAAACGGAACTAATATATCCGACTAAATGAAAACTTCTAAGAAAGGAAAAGGTAATGAAACAAGTTGTGATAAATCTTTAACTAAAAACCTACGACAGAAGCTTTTAAATTGTTACTGTTCACAAGTGCAAAGTTCAGATGACAATGAGATACATTGTTTTGTAAATATCGGTTTTGCCCTTGCAGCAATTTCATTAAAACCCAGCTCATACAAAATTTTTGAATTTGACCCACACGTGTTTCACTCTAACAAATATGTAATATGAATCGTATTCCTTTAATAAATGACGGATCACAATTGTCCCAAAATGTTTTTTGCTCAAGTTTTGTCCCAAATATGAGCTGTTTTTCAGACACTATGTTACGACGTTATGTACGCTACTGGCCATTTAAATTGCTACACCACGCAGAAATGCAGATGATAAACGGGTATTCATTGGACAAATATATTATACTAGAACTGACATGTGATTACATTTTCACGCAATTTGGGTGCATAGATCCTGAGAAATCAGTACCCAGAACAACCACCTCTGGCCGTAATAACGGCCTGGATATGCCTGGGCATTGAGTCAAACTGAGCTCGGATGGCGTGTAAGGTACAGCTGCCCATGCAACTTCAACTCGATACTACAGTTCATCAAGAGTAGTGACTGGCGTATTGTGACGAGCCAGTTGCTCGGCCAACATTCACCAGACGTTTCCAATTGGTGAGAGATCTGGAGAATGTGCTGGCCAGGGCAGCAGGCGAACATTTTCTGTATCCAGAAAGGCCCGTACAGGACCTGCAACATGCGGTCGTGCATTATCCTGCTGAAATGTAGGGTTTCGCAAGGATCGAATGAAAGGTAGAGCCACGGGTCCTAACACATCTCAAATGTAATGTCCACTGCTCAAAGTGCCGTCAATGCGAACAAGAGGTGACCGGGACGTGTAACCAGTGGCACCCCATTCCATCACGCCGGGTGATACGCCAGTATCGCGATGACGAATACATGCTTCCAATGTGCGTTCACAGCGATGTCGCCAAATACGGATGCGTCCATCGTGATGCTGTAAACAGAACCTGTGTTCATCCGAAAAAATGACGTTTTGCCATTCGTGCACCCAGATTCGTCGTCGAGTACACCATCGCAGGCGCTGCTGTCTGTGATGCAGCGTCAAGGGTAACCGCAACCACGGTCTCAGAACTCATAGCCCCTGCTGCTGCAAACGTCGTCGAACTGTTCGTGCAAATGGCTTTTTGCAAACGTTCCCATATGTTGACTCAGGGATCGAGACGTGGCTGCACGATCCGTTACAGCCGTGCGGATACGATGCCTGTCATCTCGACTGCTAGTGATACGAGGTTGTTGGGATCCAGCACGGCGTTCCGTATTACCCTCCTGAACCCACCGATTCCATATTCTGCTAACAGTCATTGGATCTCGACCAACGCGAGCAGCAATGTCGCGGTACGATAAACCGCAATCGCGATAGGCTACAATCCGACCTTTATCAGAGATTGAAACGTGATGGTACGCATTTCTCCTTACAAGAGGCATCACAACAACGTTTCACCAGGCAACGCCGGTCAACTTCTGTTTGTGTATGAGAAATAGGTTGGAAACTTTCCTCATGTCGGCACGTTGTAGGTGTCGCCACCGGCGCCAACCTTGTGTGAATGCTCTGAGAAGCTAATCATTTGCATATCACAGCATGTTCTTCCCGTCGGTTAAATTTCGCGTGTGTAACACGTCATCTTCGTGGTGTAGCAATTTCAATGGCTGCTCTTCCATCAGCGAGTTTTTCTTCCAGCAGCGGGTAAGACAACAAGTCGATTACTAATTTGAGAAATGTGCGCCTGCTTGCACGAACTTAGAAGGACTGAGCTGTACAATCTTGGCGGTATTTGAAGTCCTCCTTTTTTCCATACTGTAGAAAGACGTTGGTTTCCTTTCAACTTCAAAAACGATATCGATGTCTTAGGTGCGTATGCACAGCAACGAATCACCTACTTTAACCAAACGCAAAATAGTCAGCGACCCCTGAGATTTTATAAGAGTACTTGGAAATTAAGTATCAGAGTAACTGTGACCGTTACCGAAAAAAAAAATTCACCATCGAACTTTGATATGAAACTATGAGATACTAGTGAAACTAATTTTGTGCGCCAGTTAGTGTCCTTAGAATCGAATGAAGGGTATTATATACAGCAGTAAAGAAAACGCACAAATGTTAAATGAGTCGTTTTTGCTTTTCCAAAGGAAAACGAGAACCTCTATTTTACATATATAAACTATTTCCAGGAGGTGACGTAGCTTTGCTTCATTTACATACGTCATTTTGTAAAGTTCATTGAGCTTTTATCGTTCACTGCAATAAAAACGGAAATCTCATTTTTCTCACGTACAGCTATCAGCCGCTTCGTGGGAACCGCTCGCTACTTTCCTGTGTGGTCTTTTATTACTGCTCATTATATACTTCTACATCAAACAACCGTTTACTTATAGGCATGCCAAGCAGCTAAAATGCGCAATTAACAAAACATGTCCGTTGGCCTTTATCTTCAGACACAGCTGTGGACTCTGTTCCAATATGGCAGACTTTGCGCATACACACTACAGTTTGGCGCATGGACTGCATCCGAGTTTCCGTTCTGTATATTCCCTACTCTGTGTGTTTGCCGCCTCTGACACAGTGACGTCACTGAAAAACCTGAAATTTTTATTTCTTCTACTTGAACTTGATATTCCCTTCCCAAACTTGCCCTTGCTTTCTTTCACAGTTTGCTCAACGTACACACTGACTAACATCTGGGGTGGCCCACAAACCTGGTTCCCTCCCTTCTCAACCACTGCTTTCCCCTCGTATCATGCGACTCTTAAGGCCCCCGTAAACGATCAAACAATTTGTCAAATATTACTATATTTGCCAAATATTTGACCGTATAAGGCTCTCTTAGACGTGTTTGTCAAGCACAGAGTTTTTTTGAAATGTTTGCTAAAAATCTTGATTGAAGGAAAACTTGACAAGATGGCCAGCGTTGTTGGCGTTGATGTTTCGCTTCATGTTGTTGTTGTTGTGGTCTTCAGTACTGAGACTGGTTTGATGCAGCTCTCCGTGCTACTCTATCCTGTGCAAGCTTCTTCATCTCTCAGTACCTACTGCAGCCTACATCCTTCTGAATCTGTTTATTCAGCTCTTCACCTCCCTCAACTATTTTGACCCTCCACGCTGCCCTCCAATACCAAATTGGTGATCCCTTGATGCCTCATAACATGTCCTACCAACCGATCCCTTCTTCTATTCAAGTTGTGCGACATACTTCTCTTCTCCCCAATTCTATTCAATACCTCCTCATTAGTTATGTGATCTACCCATCTAATCTTCAGCATTCTTCTGTAGCACCACATTTCGAAAGATTCTCTTCTCTTCTTGTCCAAACTAGTTACCCTCCATGTTTCACTTCCATAGATGGCTACACTCTATACAAATACTCTCAGAAACGACTTCCTGACACTTAAATCTATACTCGGGGTTAACAAATTTCTCTTGTTCAGAGACACTTTCCTTGCCATTGCCAGTTTACTTTTTATATCCTCTCTACTTCACCATCATCAGTTATTTTGCTCCCCAAATAGCAAAACTCCTTTACTACTTTAAGTGTCTCATTTCCTAATCTAATTCCCGTAGCATCACCCGATTTAATTCGACTACATTGCATTATCCTCATTTTGCTTTTGTTGATGTTTATCTTATATCTTCCTTTCAAGACACTGTTCATTCTGTTCAGCTGCTCTTCCAGGTCCTTTGCTGTCTCTGACAGAATTACAATGTCATCGGCGAACCTTAATAGGCCTACTTACTTCTCTGTGGATTTTAATTCTAACTTCGGAGTTCTCTTTTGTTTCCTTTACTGCTTGCTGAGTATACAGATTGAATAACATCGGGGAGAGGCTAGAACCCTGTTTCACTCCCTTCCCAACCACTGCTTCCCTTTCATGCCCCTCGGCTCTTTATAACTCCCATCTGGTTTCTGTACAAATTGTAAATAGCCTTTCGCTCCCTGTATTTTGCCCATGCCAACTTCAGAATTTTTGAAAGAGACTATTCCAATCAACAGTGTCAAAAGCTTTCTCTAAGTCTCGAATGCTAGAAACGTAGGTTTGCCCTTCCTTAATCTTTCTTCTAAGATAAGTCGTAAGCTCAGTATTGCCTCACGTGTTACAACATTTCTACGGGATCCAAACTGATCTTCCCCGAGGTCGGCTTCTACCAGTTTTTGCATTCGTCTGTAAATAATTCGCGTTAGTATTTTGCAGCTGTGACTTATTAAACTGATAATTCCGTAATTTTCACATCTGTCAACACCTGCTTTCTTTGGTAATGGAATTATTATATTCTTCTTGAAGTCTGAGGGTATTTCGCCTGTCTCGTACATCTTGCTCACCAGATGGTAGAGTTTTGTCAGGACTGGCCGTCAGTAGTTCTAATGGAATGTAGCTACTCCCGGGGCCTTGTTTCGACTGAGGCTGGGAAAGATGCAACATCTTTCCACTCTAGTAATTGCCAGCGCTATCTTATTTCTTGAGTCGAAACAAGAAATAAGAGAAATAAGATATCACTGCAATTACTAGAGTGGAAAGATGTTGCATCTTTCCCAGCCAAGTTCTACACTGGATCACGTTGAGAAGAAAGGCAATATTCTACGCTCTACATACAAGCGGGATAGCAAAATTAAATAACAAATTTAAAAAACAGAAATTGTCCGAGTCTTCCACGGGTGATCCAGACTACATGTTGTGTTATTTTAATCCTAGATTAATAAACTTGCAAAAAATTTACGATTGGAGCATGGTATAAAACAGGTCATTTTGTACTTAGTTTGGTAACACACCACTGTAAATATAATACTTGTAATTAACTAATGCATAACCTATAGATTTTGACTTTCCTTGAATAAAATATGTTTTAATAGCAACGCGAGGCAACGGCCTTGTCGCAGTGGATACACCGTTTCCCGTCATATAACCGAAGTTAAGCGCTGTCGGGCGTGGCCGGCGCTTGGATGGGTGACCATCCGGCCGCCATGCGCTGTCGCCATTTTTCGGGGTGCACTCAGCCTCGTGACGCCAATTGAGGAGCTACTCGACCGAATAGTAGCGGCTCCGGTCAAGAAAACCATCATAACGACCGGGAGAGCGGTGTGCTGACCCCACGCCCCTCCTATCCGCATCCTCCACTGAGGATGACACGGCGGTCGGATGTCACCGATGGGTCACTCGTGTCCTGCAGACGGAGTGCTTTAATAGCAACGCAACATGTTCTCCCCTTTACCGTTCTACGGTTATCGAACTGTCATTAGAGGACCAAGTAGAATAGGACAAATTTTCACATACTTGTGTCTTGTTTTACAATGTGAGAGCGAAGTAGCTCTAAATACGTTATTACTGGTTTCACTGTCCTTTCGCAGCAGGCTGATGTAATCATCAAGTTCTGCTCTGACACAGTTGGAAATGGCTACAGATACAAAGTACAGCTTACACCAAAAGAATCTGCCTCAAAAGTGAGGTTAGACTGACGAACGTCGTTGGTTCGTGAACGGGTATGTTTGACAAATCCGTGACTATACATCTAAGAGCGCGTTTGACAAATAAGCCGGATCGTTTACGAAGGCTTTTAATAACGTCACTGTGCCCTCTGTACAGGTTGAAACTTAACTTATCCTTCCTCTATTTCATTCTATGCACTAACAGTATTTTAGAAAGATAAAAATAGATATTTTCGATTCTTACGTCCCTCACGATCGCGTAAATTTAGATAAATTACATATCGTCCCACTTCAAGACCATTTCCCGTATTACTCCTTAAGTTACAAATGTTTTCCATCTGTTTATTGGATTTTAAACAAACAAAGTTTGTGTTTACCTTAAAGCAGAAAATGATTAACGATCAGGAAGCGAAGTCTCAGTATGGAAACCTGTATCGATGAGCCATGTGACGGAATTTTAAAAACTCCCAAACGGGCGATGGTAATGGTAAATACACTTTAAAATTTAATACTTGTGCCAAGATGCTGGTTTCAAGTTGTTATGCTCATACAGGCCACCTAATCTGAATGTACTTCTGATTTTTGTCAAGTGTTACTGCGTACTGAAATGTGTATAGAAGATCGTTAGCACTGATACCTTATCTACTGTGATAGAGTAATTTAATAAGATAACGCTCTAGATCCACTCATCTGATCAGATACATCGTCAACAAAATACAGACGCAGTTAGAAACACGTAGATAATAGGCAACCCGTCAACGTGATAAATAGCGAGCCACTGCCCAGGTTCAGATACGGTTTTCGTCGATATCGGCAGGGCAGACTCTTTGAAATACTTAACTTATGAGGAGTAAAATAGAGTGAGCGAAAGGTTTTCTAAAACTAGTGCAGAAACAGACGGTAGTTATAAGAGTCGAACGGTAATAAAAAGAGAAGCAGTAGTTGAGAAGCTAGTGAGGCAGGTAATTAAGCTATCTCTCATCTGTACACTCAGCGAGAATTTGACAAAAGGTAGGGACGATGAGGAATTAGTACAAAGAATTAAAGTGTACGTAGAAGGAGAAAAAACTGTGTGAGTCAGATGGCAAAGGAGTTTGAAGAACAGCTGAAAGAAAAGGATTGTGTCAGGAATGAAACTTTTAAGATGAACATCAATAGAAGTAGTAAGACAGTAGTAATTGCAAATGAAAGGTAGGGGAATTAAATGAGGTAATGAGGGAATTATAATAAGAAATGAAAGATTAAAAGTAGTAAACAAGTTTTCTTATCCTTAACAAAATAACTGACGATGGGTGAAGCAGAGATGATGTAAGGTGATGAATGGCGATTGTAAGATCTGTGTTTCTGAAGCGGATAACTTCGTAACGTTCGATACACTATGTGATCAAAGTATCCGGACACCCCAAAAATGGATGTTTTTCATATGAGGTGCATCGTGCTGCCACCTACTGCCAGGTACTGCACATCAGCGACCTCACTAGTCATTAGACATCGTCAGAGAGCAGAATGGGGCGCTCCGCAGAACTCACGGGCTTCGAACGTGGTCAGGTGATTGGGTGTCACTTGTGTCATACGTCTGTACGCGAGATTTCCACACTCCTCAACATCCCTAGGTCCACTGTTTCCGCTGTGATACTGAAGTGGAAACGTGAAGGGACACGTACAGCACAAAAGCGTACAGGCCGACCTCGTTTGTTGACTGACAGAGACCTCTGACAGTTGAAGAGGGTCGTAACGTGTAATAGGCAGACATCTATCCAGACCGTCACACAGGAATTCCAAACTGAATCAGGATCCACTGCAAGTGCTATGACAGATAGGCGGAAGGTGAGAAAACTTGGGTTTGATGGTCGAGCGGTTGTTCGTAAGGCACACATCACGCCAGTAAATGTCAAACGACGCATCGCGTGGTGTAAGGAGCGTAAACATTGGACGATTTAACAGTGGGAAAACGTTGTGTGGAGTGACGAATCACGGTAAACAATGTGGCGATCCGAAGGCAGGGTATGGGTACGGCGAATGCCCAGTAAACTTCATCTGCCAGGGTGTGTAGTGCCAACAGTAAAAATCGGAGGCCGTGGTGTTACAGTGTGGTCGTGTTTTTCACGGAGGGAGCTTGCACCCTTTGTTGTTTTGCGTGGCACTACAATGATTTTTTGAGCACATTGCTTGCCACTGTTGAACAGCAAGTCTGGGATGGAGATTGCATCTTTCAACACGATAGAGCACCTGTTCATAAAGCACTGCCTGTGGCGGTTACACGACAATATCATCCCTGTAACGGACTGGCCTGCACAGAGTCCTGACCTGAATCCTATGAAACACTTTTCGGATGTTTTGGGACGCCGACTTCGTGCCAGGCCTCGCCGATCGATACCTCCCCTCACTGCAGCACTCCTTGAAAAATGGGCTGCCATTCCCCAGGAAACCTTCCATCACCTAAACGTACGCCTGCGAGAGTAGAAGCTGTCATCAAGGCTAAGAGGGGGCCAACACCATACTGAATTCCAGCATTACCGGTGGAGGGCGCCACGAACATATAAGTCATTTTCAGCCAGGTGTCCGGATACTTTTGATCACATAGTGTACCAGCCTTCGCTCCAGACGTTGTTCTGAGGACGATACCAAAGAGAAATTGAATGAATAATAATGTATTTTACAAGATTCGACCTTGTAATGTACCATTAAAACAATTCTTGCATATTTCAAAACTAGTATGGATCAGTTTGCATATAAACGTAAGTATGATAGTTTGTAGTTGGCTTATTTTGTATAATATAAGTATGTAACGCGATTACTGGATCAGTGCCAAAAGTAAAGATCTCCTTTTTCTTTTTAATGAAAATAAATCAATTTTGAAAGGAAAAGCAGACCAGACCATTAAGTACTGATATTTTCTCACTAAATAAACTCATCAGATAAGAATTATTTCAGACAAATTTGTTTAGTCTGAAGCTTTAAAATTAGGAGAAATTTTCAGATGCGTTTCTTTTAGCAACAGCTGTTTAAGGAAATCTAGTTGTTGTACTAAGGTGACGATATGTTGTAAGACGTCAATAATATTGGAGGGTAATTCTGTGGATCACTTCTGCTGTCCTTGTAGGATGGTGTGACCTGTCCACACGCTCCTTCTGTTCCTGGAATCTAAGACAGATTATAGTTGAAACAGTGGCTATCTCAGCCGCAAATTCGTTGTAGAATAGGGTAAGGATTCCATCAGGCCCTGAAGCGTTGTCCAGTCTTGGAGAGGAGGTCGGGACGATGCGATCACGGGTTGATTTCAAACTTTGTACTCCCTTTAGCATTCATTAAAACAACGTAATATGCAAGTAATAAGGTGCACTACTCAGGCAATGCTGAGAAAATCGCAAGAGCAGTTTCACGCGTCTATTATGTGACTGATATATCTGTGCGTAGGAGCCGAACTTTATACGAGGACGGTCTCGTAAGTACCCGGCCTGACCAAGAGATGGCAGTCGATGTTGAAAAATGTCTCTGGATTAGGAAGTATACGATCTATGAAGGATACGTTTAAAGTTTGAAGACGCCACATTGTTTAGTATTTGTTTGGTAGCCATCAATAATGAATGTTGTGAGTGAACTTGCGAAAATGGAGTAAACTGGTCATCTTTATGTCACACAATTTTTTTTTTTTGGGAAGCCTCAGCGCTAGCTGAGCTAGATTCTACACTCCTGGAAATTGAAATAAGAACACCGTGAATTCATTGTCCCAGGAAGGGGAAACTTTATTGACACATTCCTGGGGTCAGATACATCACATGATCACACTGACAGAGCCACAGGCACATAGACACAGGCAACAGAGCATGCACAATGTCGGCACTAGTACAGTGTATATCCACCTTTCGCAGCAATGCAGGCTGCTATTCTCCCATGGAGACGATCGTAGAGATGCTGGATGTAGTCGTGTGGAACGGCTTGCCATGCCATTTCCACCTGGCGCCTCAGTTGGACCAGCGTTCGTGCTGGACGTGCAGACCGCGTGAGACGACGCTTCATCCAGTCCCAAACATGCTCAATGGGGGACAGATCCGGAGATCTTGCTGGCCAGTGTAGTTGACTTACACCTTCTAGAGCACGTTGGGTGGCACGGGATACATGCGGACGTGCATTGTCCTGTTGGAACAGCAAGTTCCCTTGCCGGTCTAGGAATGGTAGAACGATGGGTTCGATGACGGTTTCGGTGTACCGTGCACTATTCAGTGTCCCCTCGACGATCACCAGAGGTGTACGGCCAGTGTAGGAGATCGCTCCCCACACCACGATGCCGGGTGTTGGCCCTGTGTGCCTCGGTCGTATGCAGTCCTGATTGTGGCGCTCACCTGCACGGCGCCAAACACGCATACGACCATCATTGGCACCGAGGCAGAAGCGACTCTCATCGCTGAAGACGACACGTCTCCATTCGTCCCTCCATTCACACCTGTCGCGACACCACTGGAGGCGGGCTGCACGATGTTGGGGCGTGAGTGGAAGACGGCCTAACGGTGTGCGGGGCCGTAGCCCAGCTTCATGGAGACGGTTGCGAATGGTCCTCGCCGATACCCCAGGAGCAACACTGTCCCTAATTTGCTGGGAAGTGGCGGTGCGGTCCCCTACGGCACTGCGTAGGATCCTACGGTCTTGGCGTGCATCCGTGCGTCGCTGCGGTCCGGTCTCAGGTCGACGGGCACGTGCACCTTCCGCCGACCACTGGCGACAACATCGATGTACTGTGGAGACCTCACGCCCCACGTGTTGAGCAATTCGGCGGTACGTCCACCCGGCCTCCCGCATGCCCACTATACGCCCTCGCTCAAAGTCCGTCAACTGCACATACGGTTCACGTCCACGCTGTCGCGGCATGCTACCAGTGTTAAAGACTGCGATGGAACTCCGTATGCCACGGCAAACTGGCTGACACTGACGGCGGCGGTGCACAAATGCTGCGCAGCTAGCGCCATTCGACGGCCAACACCGCGGTTCCTGGTGTGTCCGCTGTGCCGTGCGTGTGATCATTGCTTGTACAGCCCTCTCGCAGTGTCCGGAGCAAGTATGGTGGGTCTGACACACCGGTGTCAATGTGTTCTTTTTTCCATTTCCAGGAGTGTACTTTGGGAAAGTCTGCTCCTTCGTTGACAACAGTAAAATATTGGGTATCTGAGTTTAAATGATGCCATACGAACTGACAAGACGAGCATAGCAGTGGCCGTCGAAATGAGGTGACTGCTCCAGAAATGGTGAACAAAATCCACAATGCGGTACTGGATGTTCGTCGACTGAAAGTGCGCGAGTTAGCAGACATAGTAGGCATCTCCAAAAACTTGAAAATTTGGACGTGAGCAAGGTTTGTGACGCCTTTGCTCACATTCGAAGAAAAACAATGTAGTGAAGGTGTTTCAATTGAGTGTTTAGCGAAGTTTTGCCATAACAAAGCTGAATTTTTGCGCCGTTTCATAACCATGGATAAAGCATAGGACTACTACTTCACTCCCTAGACAAAGGAACAATTAAAACAATGGACACAAACTGGATAACCTACTCCAAAGAAGGCGAAGACCGTTTCATCTGCAGGCAACGTCATGGCCTCGGTTTTTTCGAGATGCGCGTGAGATGATTTTCATTGACTACTTTGAAAGAGGAAAAAATGTCAACGGCGAGTATTATGCCAACGTTTTGCAACATTTGGGCGAAGAAACCAAGCAAAAACGCCCGCATTTGGCCAAAAAGCAAGTGTTGTTTCTTAATGAGAATGGACCAGCTCACTAGTCCGTTACTGCAATTTCCAAAATTAATGAATTAAAATTTGAATTGCTACCTCATGCATCCTATTCGCCAGATTTAGCCCCCTGGGATTATTTTCTGTTCTCAAATTTGAAAAAAATTACTCGGTGGTCGAAGAGTGATGTCGGCAGTTAAATGGCTCAGAGCACTATGGGACTTAACTTCTGAGGTCATCAGTCTCCTAGAACTTAGAACTACTTAAACCTAACTAACCTAAGGACACCATACACACCCATGCCCGAGACAGGATTCGAACCTACGACCGTAGCGGGCTCACGGTTCCAGACTGTAGCGCCTAGAACCGCTCGGCCACCTTTGGACGGCTCAGCAGTTAATGGCTATATCGAGGATTTACACAGATCTCGTTATAAAAAGGGTATCGAACGTATTGAACATCACTGGGAAAAGTGTATAGAGCTCAAAGGAGTTTTTGGAAAAATAAATTCATTTTTTCCAAAATATTTGTGTTTCCTTTGTTGGCTCGGATACTTAACAGGACCACCATCGTAAGTGTTCGTGGAGGTCAAGTGGTTTGTGTTGGAGCTATGCAAAACAAACGTGTAGGAGGCGACAACTCGATTCTCGCTCGAACCTTCATTTTTGTAGTAGAAGCCTAAATTCTCTAATATTAAAAACATTTTGCACCTACATTATTCGTTCGTGCTACATTAGCAAACTGACTGCCAAATGGGGCCTGCCTCCGTGTCTGCAGATCTAAGCGTAGAGGTCAAAAGTTAAGTTCCGGGTATGGTACGAGATTGCACGTATAAAGGGGGGGTTTCGCAGATCTCGGCAGGTACACATGTTCAGGAAAACTCTATGCGATTCTTCGTTTACATATCGACAGTTATAAATACGTTTGTTCTAACAACTAAATTTAATTAAAAATGGCTAGTGGTCAAGTAAAATGACGTTCACTAAAACTTCACGCATATGCACGTTGTTTTTTTAAATTATAATACTTGTCAAACGTCATATAAATTGAATAATATGACCATTGATGAAAAAAAATAGATTAAAAATTAAGTTTGAGCTGGTGTCTGACGGTCGCCTCATACACGTTTGTCTGCCATAGCATGAGCGCTAACCACTTCACCATATATACGCATAGATACTAAACCAGTTATACAGGGTGTTACAAAAAGGTACGGCCAAACTTTCAGGAAACATTCCTCACACACAAAGAGAGAAAATATGTTATGTGGACACGTGTCCGGAAACGCTTACTTTCCATGTTAGAGCTCATTTTATTACTTCTCTTCAAATCACATTAATCATGGAATGGAAACACACAGCAACAGAACGTACCAGCGTGACTTCAAACACTTTGTTACAGGAAATATTCAAAATGTCCTCCGGTAGCGAGGATACATGCAACCACCCTCCGTCGCACGGAATCCCTGATGCGCTGATGCAGCCCTGGAGAATGGCGTATTGTATCACAGCCGTCCACAATACGAGCACGAAGAGTCTCTGCATTTTGTACCGGGGTTGCGTAGACGAGAGATTTCAAATGCCCCCATAAATGAAAGTCGAGAGGGTTGAGGTCAGGAGAGCGTGGAGGCCACGGAATCAGTCCGCCTCTACCAATGCATCGGTCACCGAATCTGTTGTTGAGAAGCGTACGAACACTTAGACTGAAATGTGCAGGAGCTCCATCGTGCATAAACCACATGTTGTGTCGTACTTGTAAAGGCACATGTCCTAGCAGCACAGGTAGAGTAACCCGTATGAAATCATGATAACGTGCTCCATTGAGCGTAGGTGGAAGAAACTAAAATGAGCTCTAACGTGGAAATCAAGCGTTTCGGGACACATGTCCACATAACATCTTTTCTTTATTTGTGTGTGAGGAATGTTTGCTGAAAGTTTGGCCGTACCTTTTTGTAACGCCCTGTATAACAGACCCGTTAAATCTGTCTTGCGACTTTCTCGGAATTGCCAGAGTGGTGCGCCTTACTATTCGCACATTTTGTTGTTTTAATGGCCCACAAAAGGTGTACAGAGTCTGAAGTAAAACCGTGATTCAAACATTGCGGCCTCCCATTGTTAGTGATTTCACGTGTTTCGGAAAATCAGTGACACCTGTCGCTCATCTTTGCAGCGGTGCGAGAAATAACTTGGGGTGATTACACGACACACGTATTTTCATTTGTAAAGGAATACGAGTGAAGCGTCGCAAAACCAAAAATGTTAATGAAATTAAAAAAAAAAAAAATGTTGTGTGGTTGAGCGATACCAACGTTTGCTGTGCACTCTTCTTCGATGCGCGCGGATTCAACGTCAGCACATCGTCAATCCAGGGCTCGTCTTCTCGAAGTTCTGCTTGCGCAGTGTTACCGATCAATTGCTTTGACCATTGTCACGGACTTTTCCGTCAATTGGGTTTGATCTCCCGGAGGGAGCTTCATCTGGCTGCTGCGGTTTCCCGAGCGTGAGTTGCGTCTTCTCTAGCTCTGGATCGACGTTTCGCCGAAGTTCTCTGCACTGCCATCTCCGTTGAGTCCACAGGTTGACGAAAGCATCGCGGACGCTTCTGAGCTCACGGAACGGCCGAACCTGCAGTTGTACCACAGATCTCTCCCACACAACGGCCTCCCAGTAGCTTGGATTACAGGAGCGCGCCAACACTCCCAGCCGAGAGCTCTGCGCTTCTGAGGGGATGACCTGACCTTGCCGCTTCTCGAAGCGTCCTGCACCCCCCCTTCTTCCACGATGTTTTTCATGGCGCTGATCTCATTTTAATCAGTTTTAACCGCTCGGGATCCACTCAACAAGTCACGCTCACCAAGGAAGAACTAGCATTGTTTTGAAGTTATCAAAATATAAAGCTAAATTAAAAAAAAAATATAAAGTGCACAAAACTACCGCTGCCGACGTTTCATCGATCAGACAATATATTCACGTTGTAATCTACTACTCCACAGAAAGTACAAAACATGTTTCTCGCAGTATATAATCCTCTTTCAGTTCCATTTTGCTATTTCCGTTATTGCCAGCTACATAATAACGGCGGGAGCGAGACGTGACGGTTGAGGCTTGCCGAGTTTACATTTTCGGCGGGCAGATGGCGCGCGCGTCGCCACGCTGCTAACCGGAGACTTTTCGTTCGTTCACAAAAAAAGGCACTGTTATTGGAAGCTTCGGAAAGGCGTGTACACTTTGCCATTTTCTCTTCAACTCTGTGCTAGCGCTTACATTTGCATGAACACAAGCACACAAGCGTATTCATGCATGCTCGGCTTCTTCGAAATGCAGAGCACGCTTCTTAACGAATTGCATCTCGCGTTACGTGGGAATCTCTCGTCGCTGTTTTCGCAGACGACATCCAGCTGGGGCCTATGTTTGTTTCGCTGGGTGATGTGCTGAGGATAAATTTCACTGCGGTTTCAGTGCAGTAATGTCTATTAAGTAGAAAGAAAGAACGCTAAAATTTATGGATATGACTGAGAGAAGTCATATAGAATGCCGCTTCTAAACACTATCTGAGCAAAAATTTCAGATGTGGTGTGCTGAGCGTTAACTTTTTAGTGTCCAGACATATTACTGTAAATAAGAAGATAAGTTCTATTTTGTTGGAAACTGAAATTCTGATACCGTGGTTGTGTACAAAATACAGGTTGATTCTTGCTGGAAAGAAAACAGCAAACAGCCAATTTTAACCATGCCATTTGTTCATACAAATAGCACCTCTACTGGTTTCAAACTGACAGGTTAATCGTCAGGCAGTTGTTCACGCTGAGATAACGTTCTGTTGTTGTTTACATTAGCTTCCACTTTTCATTGCCCTGTGCGACGAAAATTCCTTGCCTTTCAAGCAAAACACGTCCTATTTATTTTTTATTGTACCTAATAACAAATGAAGACAATATAGACAAATCGCTAAAGTAAAACTGTTTCAATTTTAAGCTACTTACGTCAAAAATCCTGCGTTATTACGTTGAAATGCTGACTCCTTGTGTTGATGCAGTAGTGAAGAGTATATGAAGCACTTTTTCGCTATACCGTGCCGGACAGAAGTATTCAGGCATCAGAGAAGCAAACGTTAAATGTGTTTTTCGCTGAAAACATACATTTGATTCTTTAGAAATTTGTAGTACCTGTGTCAATCTGAAACACACCTTACGTGAAAAATGGAAAAAAAATAGAAAATCGAAATATACAATGCGCAAAAGTATTCAGACACTGAGCAGAGAGTATTCTGTAATGCGTCCCTTTCTCTGTGTTACAGACCCCAGTCTTTGTGGCATTCAGTAAATAACCTTTTTCTTACATACGAACCGATGTTCACCCGCTCTTCTTCTATCAATGCACGCAAATGTGTCAAACTGCTCACACGTCGTTTCTGTAGTCTCGTTTTCAGTTCATTCCAGACGATTTCGATGGGACCCCCATGAACCATGGACCTTGCCGTTGGTGGGGAGGCTTGCGTGCCTCAGCGATACAGATAGCCGTACCGTAGGTGCAACCACAACGGAGGGGTATCTGTTGAGAGGCCAGACAGAAGTGTGGTTCCTGTAGAGGGGCAGCAGCCTTTTCAGTAGTTGCAGGGGCAACAGTCTGAATGATTGATCTGGCCTTGTAACAATAACCAAAACGGCCTTGCTGTGCTGGTACTACGAACGGCTGAAAGCAAGGGGAAACTACAGCCGTAATTTTTCCCGAGGACACGCAGCTTTACTGTATGATTAAATGGTGATGGCGTCCTCTTGGGTAAAATATTCCGGAGGTAAAATAGTCCCCCATTCGGATCTCCGGGCGAGGACTACTCAAGAGGATGTCGTTATCAGGAGAAAGAAAACTGGCGTTCTACCGATCGGAGCGTGGAATGTCAGATCCCTTAATCGGGCAGGTAGGTTAGAAAATTTAAAAAGGGAAATGGATAGGTTAAAGTTAGATATAGTGGGAATTAGTGAAGTTCGGTGGCAGGAGGAACAAGACTTCTGGTCAGGTGACTACAGGGTTATAAACACAAAATAGGGGTAATTCAGGAGTAGGTTTAATAATGAATAGGAAAATAGGAATGCGGGTAAGCTACTACAAACAGCATAGTGAACGCATTATTGTGGCCAAGATAGATACGAAGCTCACACCTACTACAGTAGTACAAGTTTATATGCCAACTAGCTCTGCAGATAACGAAGAAATTGAAGAAATGTATGATCAAATAAAAGAAATTATTCAGATAGTGAAGGATGACGAAAATTTAATGGTCATGGGTGACTGGAATTCGTCAGTAGGAAAAGGGAGAGAAGGACACATAGTAGTTGAATATTGATTGGGGCTAATAAATGAAAGAGGAAGCCGCCTAGTAGAATTTTGTACAGAGCACAACTTAGTCATAGGTAACACTTGGTTTAAGAATCATGAAAGAAGGTTGTATACGTGGAAGAACCCTGGAGATACTAAAAGGTATCAGATAGATTATATAATGGTAAGACAGAGATTTAGGAACCAGGTTTTAAGTTGTAAGACATTTCCAGGGGCAGATGTGGACTCTGACCACAATCTATTGGTTATGACTTGTAGATTAAAACTAAAGAAACGGCAAAAAGGTGGGAATTTAAGGAGATGGGACCTGGATAAACTAAAAGAACCAGAGGTTGTACAGAGTTTCACGGAGATCATAAGGGAGCAATTGACAGGAATGGGGGAAAGAAATACGGTAGAAGAAGAATGGGTAGCTTTGAGGGATGAAGTAGTGAAGGCAGCAGAGGATGAAGTAGGTAAAAAGATGAAGGCTAGTAGAAATCCTTGGGTAACAGAAGAAATATTGAATTTCATTGATGAAAGGAGAAAATATAAAAATGCAGTAAATGAAGCAGGCAAAAAGGAATATAGATTTCTCAAAAAATGAGATCGACAGGAAATGCAAAATGGCTAAGCAGGGATGGCTAGAGGACAAATGTAAGGATGTAGAGACTTATCTCACTAGGGGTAAGATAGATACTACCTACAGGAAAATTAAAGAGACCTTTGGAGATAAGAGACCACTTGTATGAACATCAAGAGCTCAGATGGAATTCCAGTTCTAAGCAAAGAAGGGAAAGCAGAAAGATGGAGGGAGTATATAGAGGGTCTGTACAAGGGCGATGTTCTTGAGGACAATATTATGGAAATGGAAGAGGATGTAGATGAAGATGAAATGGGAGATACGATACTACGTGTAGAGTTTGACAGAGCACTGAAATACCTGAATCGAAACAAGGCCCCCGGAGTAGACAACATTCCATTGGAACTACTGACGGCCTTGGGAGAGCCAGTCCTGACAAAACTCTACCATCTGGTGAGCAAGATGTACGAGACTGGCAAAATACCATCAGACTTCAAGAAGAACATAATAATTCGAATCCCAAAGAAAGCAGGCGTTGACAGATGTGAAAATTACCGAACTATCAGTTTAATAAGCCACAGCTGCAAAATACTAACGCGAATTCTTTACAGACGATTGGAAAAACTAGTAGAAGCCGACCTCGGGGAAGATCAGTTTGGATTCCGAAGAAATATTGGTACACGTGAGGCAATACTGACCCTACGGCTTATCTTAGAAGCTAGGTTAAGGAAAGGCAAACATACGTTTCTAGCATTTGTAGACTTAGAGAAAGCTTTTGACAATGTTGATTGAAATACTCTCTTTCAAATTCTGAAGGTAGCAGGGGTAAAATACAGGGAGCGAAGGGCTATTTACAATTTGTACAGAAACCAGATGGCAGTTATAAGAGTCGCGGGACATGAAAGGGAAGCAGTGGTTGGGAAGGGAGTGAGACAGTGTTGCAGTCTCTCCCTGATGTTATTCAATCTGTATATTGAGCAAGCAGTGAAGGAAACAAAAGAAAAATTCGGAGTAGGTATTAAAATCCATGGAGAAGAAATAAAAACTTTGAGGTTCGCCGATGACATCGTAATTCTGTCAGAGACAGCAAAGGACTTGGAAGAGCAGTTGAACGGAATGGATAGTGTCTTGAAAGGAGGATATAAGATGAACACCAACAAAAGCAAAACGAGAATAATGGATTGGAGTCGAATAAAGTCGGGTGATGCTGAGGGAATTAGATTAGGAAATGAGACACTTAAAGTAGTAAATGAGTTTTGCTATTTGGGTAGCAAAATAATTGATGATGGTCGAAGTAGAGAGG